>NW_028225182.1:4861950-5461950 GCF_052327205.1 Somniosus microcephalus | reverse complement strand
CTGAAGATTCTATACCCCGAAATATTGAGCTGCCAGTCATAGAGTCATAGAGTCATTAAGTTTTACAGCACAGAAAGAGGCCCTTCAGCCCATCGTGCCTGCGCCGCCCATCCATCCCTGTCCAGTCTAATCCCGTTTTCCAGCATTTGGTCCATAGCCTTGTATGCAATGGCATTTCACGTGCTCATCCAAATGCTTCTTGAATGTTGTGAGGGTTCCTGCCTCCACCACCCTTTCAGGCATTGAGTTCCACATTCCAACCACCCTCTGGGTGAAAAAGTTCCTCCTCAAATCCCCTCTAAATCTCCTGCCCGTTACCCTGAATCTATGCCCCTTTGTTATTGACCCCCCCACTAAGGGGAAAAGTTCCTCTTCATCTACCCTATCTATGCCCCTCATTATTTTGTACACCTCAATCAGGTCCCCCCTCAGCCTTCTCTGCTCCAAGGAAAACAACTCCAGCCTGTCCAGCCTCTCTTCATAGCTGAGGCGCTCCATCCCAGGTAACATCCTGGTGAATCTTCTCTGCACCCTCTCCAAAGCAATCACATCCTTCCTATAGTGAGGCGACCAGAACTGCACAAAGTGCTCCAGCTGTGGCCTCACCAGCGTTTTGTACAGCTCCATCATAACCTCCCTGCTCTTATATTCTATGCCTCGGCTAATGAAGGCAAGTATCCCATATGCCTTTTTAACCACCTTATCTACCTGCTCCGCTGCCTTCAGGGATCTATGTACATGTACACCAAGGTCCCTCTGACCCTCTGTACTTCCTAGGGTCCTACCACTCATTGTGTATTCCCTTGCCTTATTTGTCCGTCCAAAATGCATCACCTCGCACTTTTCAGGGTTAAATTCCATTTGCCACTTTTCCGCCCATCTGACCAACCCGTTTATATCGTCCTGTAGCCGGAGGCTTTCCTCCTCGCAATTTACCACCCCACCAATTTTCGTGTCATCTGCGAACTTACTGATCATACCTTTTACATTCTCATCCAAATCATTTATGTAGATCACAAACAATAAGGGACCCAGCACCGATCCCTGAGGTACCCCACTGGACACAGGCTTCCAGTCACAAAAGCAACCTTCGACCATCACCCTCTGCCTCCTGCCACTCAGCCAGTTTAGGATCCAACGCGCCAAGGCACACTGGATCCCATGGGCTCTTACCTTCTTGACCAGTCTCCTATGCGAGACTTTGTCAAAAGCTTTACTGAAGTCCATGTAAACCACATCCACAGCATTTCCCTCATCCACACACCTAGTCACCCCCTCGAAAAATTCAATCAGATTGGTCAGACATGATTTACCCTTGACAAAGCCATGCTGACTATCCCCGATTAATCCTTGCCTCTCCAAGTGGTGACTAATTTTGTCCCTCAGAATTTTTTCCAATAATTTCCCTACCACAAATGTTAGGCTCACTGGCCTGTAATTCCCTGGTTTATCCCGGCTACCCTTCTTGAATAATGGTACTACGTTAGCTGTTCTCCAGTCCTCTGGTACATCCCCTGTGGCCAGAGAGGTTCTGAAAATTTGTGTCAGAGCCCCTGCAATCTCCTCCTTTGCCTCACACAACAGCCTGGGATACATCTCGTCCGGGCCTGGGGATTTATCCACTTTTTGGCCTGCTAAAACCGCCAGTACCTCCTCTCTCTCGATGCTAATATGTTCAAGTATGTCACAGTCCCCTTGCCCGATTTCTATGTCTACATCGTCTTTCTCCATAGTGAACACAGAAGCAAAAAATTCATTTAAAACCCCGCCTACATCATCTGGCTCGACACACAGATTCCCACTTTGGTCCCTAATCGGCCTTACCCTTTCCCTGGTTATCCTCTTGCCCTTAATATACTTATAAAACATCTTAGGATTTTCCATTATTTTGCTCGCCAGTGTTATTTCATGGCCCCTCCTCGCCCTCCTAATTTCTCTTTTAATTATGCCCCTGCACATTTTATACTCCTCTAGGGCTTACTCCGTCTTTAGTCTTTTGTAATTGCCAAAAGCCCCCCTTTATTTCCTAATGCATTTTTGTATATCCCGTGTCATCCAAGGTTCCCTTTGCTTGTTGGTCCCACCCTTAACCTTTACAGGAACATGTTGGCGTTGTACTCTCTCTATTTCCCTTCTGAAAGTCTCCCACTGTTTTGATGTGGATTTTCCTATAAGTAGCTGCTCCCAGTCCACTTTGGCCAGATCCTGCCTTATCATATTAAAATCGGCCTTCCCCCAATTTAGAACCCTTATTTCCGGGCCGCCTTTGTCTTTTTCCATGACCACATTAAATCTCACCGAATTATGGTCACTGTCGCCAAAATGCTCTCCGACTGACACTTCCACCACTTGCCCGGTTACATTCCCTAGAATTAGGTCCAGTACCGCCCCATCTCTTGTAGGACTTTCCACATGTTGGCTCAATAAGCTCTCCTGGATGCAATTTAAGAATTCTGCACCCTCTAAGCCTTTCACACTCTAACTATCCCAATTAATATTGGGGAAGTTGAAATCCCCCACTATTATTACCCTATTATTTTCGCACTTCTCTGAGAGTTGCCTACATATCTGTTCCTCTAACTCCCCTGACTGTTTGGGGGCCTATCGTACACTCCAAGCAAAGTGCTTGCCCCCTTTTTGTTTTTAAGTTCTACCCATATGGCCTCATTAGAGGAACCCGCTAATATACCGTCCCTCCTTACAGCAGTAATTGACTCCTTAATTAATATTGGAACACCCCCTCCCCTTTTACACCCCCCTCTGTCTCGCCTGAAGATTCTATACCCCGAAATATTGAGCTGCCAGTCATAGAGTCATAGAGTCATTAAGTTTTACAGCACAGAAAGAGGCCCTTCGGCCCATCGTGCCTGCGCCGCCCATCCATCCCTGTCCTGTCTAATCCCGTTTTCCAGCATTTGGTCCATAGCCTTGTATGCAATGGCATTTCAAGTGCTCATCCAAATGCTTCTTGAATGTTGTGAGGGTTCCTGCCTCCACCACCCTTTCAGGCATTGAGTTCCACATTCCAACCACCCTCTGGGTGAAAAAGTTCCTCCTCAAATCCCCTCTAAATCTCCTGCCCCTTACCCTGAATCTATGCCCCTTTGTTATTGACCCCCCCACTCAGGGGAAAAGTTCCTCTTCATCTACCCTATCTATGCCCCTCATTATTTTGTACACCTCAATCAGGTCCCCCCTCAGCCTTCTCTGCTCCAAGGAAAACAACTCCAGCCTGTCCAGCCTCTCTTCATAGCTGTGGCGCTCCATCCCAGGTAACATCCTGGTGAATCTTCTCTGCACCCTCTCCAAAGCAATCACATCCTTCCTATAGTGAGGCGACCAGAACTGCACAAAGTGCTCCAGCTGTGGCCTCACCAGCGTTTTGTACAGCTCCTTCATAACCTCCCTGCTCTTATATTCTATGCCTCGGCTAATGAAGGCAAGTATCCCATATGCCTTTTTAACCACCTTATCTACCTGCTCCGCTGCCTTCAGGGATCTATGTACATGTACACCAAGGTCCCTCTGACCTTCTGTACTTCCTAGGGTCCTACCACTCATTGTGTATTCCCTTGCCTTATTTGTCCGTCCAAAATGCATCACCTCGCACTTTTCAGGGTTAAATTCCATTTGCCACTTTTCCGCCCATCTGACCAACCCGTTTATATCGTCCTGTAGCCGGAGGCTTTCCTCCTCGCAATTTACCACCCCACCAATTTTCGTGTCATCTGCGAACTTACTGATCATACCTTTTACATTCTCATCCAAATCATTTATGTAGATCACAAACAATAAGGGACCCAGCACCGATCCCTGAGGTACCCCACTGGACACAGGCTTCCAGTCACAAAAGCAACCTTCGACCATCACCCTCTGCCTCCTGCCACTCAGCCAGTTTAGGATCCAACGCGCCAAGGCACACTGGATCCCATGGGCTCTTACCTTCTTGACCAGTCTCCTATGCGGGACTTTGTCAAAAGCTTTACTGAAGTCCATGTAAACCACATCCACAGCATTTCCCTCATCCACCCCACTAGTCAGCCCCTCGAAAAATTCGATCAGATTTGTTAGACATGATTTACCCTTGACAAAGCCCTGCTGACTATCCCCGATTAATCCTTGCCTCTCCAAGTGGAGATTAATTTTGTCCCTCAGAATTTTTTCCAATAATTTCCCCACCACAGATGTTAGACTCACTGGCCTGTAATTCCCTGGTTTATCCCTGCTACCCTTCTTGAATAATGGTACTACGTTAGCTGTTCTCCAGTCCTCTGGTACATCCCCTGTGGCCAGAGAGGTTCTGAAAATTAGTGTCAGAGCCCCTGCAATCTCCTCCCTTGCCTCGCACAGCAGCCTGGGATACATCTCGTCCGGGCCTGGGGATTTATCCACTTTTTGGCCCGCTAAAACCGCTAGCACCTCCTCCCTCTCGATGCTAATATCTTCAAGTATGTCACAGTCCCCTTGCCCGATTTCTATGTCTGCATCGTCTTTCTCCATAGTGAACACAGATGCAAAAAATTCATTTAAAACTCCACCTACATCCTCTGGCTCTACACACAGATTGCCACTTTGGTCCCTAATGGGCCCTACCCTTTCCCTGGTTATCCTCTTGCCCTTAATATACTTATAAAACATCTTAGGATTTTCCTTTATTTTGCTCGCCAGTGTTATTTCATGGCCCCTCCTCGCCCTCCTAATTTCTTTTTTAAGTATGCCGCTGCACTTTTCATACTCCTCTAGGGCTTCTTCTGTCTTTAGTCTTTTGTAACTGGCAAAAGCCCCCCTTTTATTTCTAATGCATTTTTGTATATCCCGTGTCATCCAAGGTTCCCTTTGCTTGTTGGTCCCACCCTTGACCTTTACAGGAACATGTTGGCGTTGTACTCTCTCTATTTCCCTTCTGAAAGTCTCCCACTGTTTTGATGTGGATTTTCCTATAAGCAGCTGCTCCCAGTCCACTTTGGCCAGATCCTGCCTTATCATATTAAAATCGGCCTGACCCTCCCTCAACCATGTCTCCGTGATAGCAACAATATCGTACTCCCATGTGTTCAACAACAACTTCAGTTCATCCACCTTATTTGCAAGACTCCTTGCATTAAAATAAATGCCTTCTAGCCATGCCATATTCCCTTTTGCCTTCACATATTTGCTCTGCCTTCCAAGCTGACTTGTTTTTTTCCTCCGTATTTGGCTGTAAATCACCCCCTACTATAGCTCCACTCTGTATCCCATCCCCCTGCCAAGTTAATTTAAACCCCCCCCAGCAGTGCTAGCAAACCTCCCCACAAGGATATTGGTTCCCCTCTGGTTCAGGTGTAAACCGTCCGACTTGTACAAGTCCCACCTTTCCCAGAAGCAGACCCAGTGATCCAGGAAACTAAAGCCCTCCCTCCTGCACCATCCCTTTAGCCACGCATTCATCTGTTCTATCTTCCTATTCCTATACTCACTAGCACGTGGCACCGGGAGTAATCCAGAGATTACAACCTTTGAGGTCCTGCTCCTTAATCTTCCACCTAGCTCCCTAAATTCTTGCTGCAGGACCTCATCCCTCTTTTTACCGATGTCGTTGGTACCAATGTGGACCACGACCTCTAGCTGTTCACCCTCCCCCTCCAGAATGCCCTGCAGCCGCTCAGTGACATCCTTGACCCTGGCACCAGGGAGGCAACAAACCATCCTGGATTCACGTCTACGGCCACAGAAACGCCTATCTGTTCCCCTTACTATAGAATCCCCTACCACTATTGCTCTCCCACTCTTTTTCCTCCCTTCCTGGGCAGCAGGAGCACACCCAGTGCCAGGAAGTTGGCTGCTGCTGCCTTCCCCTGGTGAGTCATCCCCCCCAACAGTATCCAAATTGGTATACCTGGTATCAGAAGGCTGCATGTTCAAATCACGTCGGGGTCACTGTTCATTTACAGCTCATGTCAGTCTGGACAATTAATATCTTAATTGTTAACTAACAACAATGAGAAATTGTATCAGATGTCTGTTTTCTATTGGTTAGATGTAGGTCTCGCTGGCAAGGCCAGCATTTATTGCCAATGCCTGAGGTGACGGTGTGTCACTGTAGTCGCCTTTCACCACTTACAGATCTACACCATAGAAGCAGGGAATGGATACAGCACAGAAGGAGGCCATTCGGCCCGTCCATACTGTGCCGGCTCTCTGCAAGAGCCCTTCAGCTAGTCCCACTCCGCCGCCCTCTCCCCGTAGCCCTGCACATTTTATTTCCTTCAGGCACTTATCCAAGATTTACATGCATCTGCGTTATTTATTCATTTATTTGGGTGAATCTGTCTCATTCAAAAAGCATGTTCTGGCTACTTATGTCTGTCTTACCTTTAAATACCACGCAAATACATTTATACAGAACACCAATACACACACATCGATTGAGAAATAACACACAGATACAATCACATTTCTTCATCACCAGCCCACTGATATTCACAAAATCCATTTAGAAGAATCTCACTTTCAAACACAGATATTTATATATTGATAACCTGATGGATATGATAAAAGTCAAGAATAGAAATGTACAACTGACACAAAAAGGGAGACTGGATAGGCACTTGAGGGAAATAAACTTGCAGAGCTACGGGGATAGAGCGGGGGGAATGGGACTGACTGGATTGCTCCACAGAGAGCCGGCACGGACTGGAAGGACCGAATGGCCTCCTTCTGTGCTGTTATGACTCTATGACTCAATGACATGCAAAGGATCGCACTCAGGACACAAACACTCGCTTGATATAGAAACATGCCACCCATGTACACACAGTCACAGCTCATATTGTCACCCGAAGCTGGTTCCATTTCTGTGAAAAGTTATTTTGTAGAAGTTCAGTCATTTATTTAGCTCTGAGCATGTGATGAGCCTTTATCCCTAGCTCATTGTAATTTAGGAGCCTTGGTTTAAAATGTTGAGTGTTTATGACACGCACCCAGCCCCAGAATCGCCACTGTGAAAGTAGGGAACTGCTCGAAATACACAACAGGGCGGGCAACTTGTGAAAAACAATTAAACTTTTGGCGTGTAGACTTTTCACAGAAATGGAACCAGCTTCGTGTGACAATATGAGCTGTGAGTGGGTGTACATGGGTGGCACGTTTCTATATCAAGCGAGTGTTTGTGTTCTGAGTGCGATCCTTTGCATGTCATTGAGTCATCGAATCATAACGGCACAGAAGGAGGCCATTCGGCCCTTCCAGTCCATGCCGGCTCTCTGTAGAGCAATCCAGTCAGTCTCATTCCCCCCGCTCTATCCCCGTAGCTCTGCAAATTTATTTCCCTCAAGTGCTTATCCAGTCTCCCTTTTTGTGTCAGTTGTACATTTAATTTCTTGACTTTTATCATATGCATCAGGTTATCAATATACAAATATCTGTGTTTGAACGAGAGATTCTTCTAAGTGGATTTTGTGTGTATCAGTGGGCTGGTGATGAATAAATGTGATTGTATCTGTGTGTTATTTCTCAATGTATTTGTGTGTATCTGTGTTCTATATAAAAGTATTTGCGTGGCATTTAAAAGGAATACAGACATAAAGAGCCAGAACATGCTTTTTGAATGAGACAGATTCACCCAAATAAATAAATCAATAACACAGATGAATGTAAATCTTGGATAAGTGCCTGAAGGGAATAAAATTTGCAGGGCTACGGGGAAAGGGCAGGGGAGTGGGACTAGCTGAAGGGCTGTTGCAGAGAGCCGGCACGGGCTGGACGGGCCGAATGGCCTCCTTCTGTGCTGTATCCATTCTCTGATTCTATGGTGCAGATCTGTAAGTGGTGAAAGGCGACTACAGTGTTTCACCACCACCCCAGTGATGGGCAATAAATGCTGGCCTTGCCAGCGAGACCTACATCCCAGGAACAATATAAAAAATATATCTAGTACAAGTACTCATTGTTGTGAGTTAACAAATAAGATATTAATTGTCCAGACTGATATGTGCTGTAAAAGGACAGTGATCCCGACGTGATTTGAACACGCAGCCTGCTGATCTGAAGTCAGGCGTGCTACCGTTGCGCCCCGAGCTCTCGATAACTTCGATTGTGTATTCAAGTTCATATATACAGAAGTACCATACCTGGTTCCTGGTGGTCGAATGACACTCACCCGCTTTCGATTCTCAATCAAGGAATTTATGTTGACAAAGGATTTGGGAACAGTAAATTGCAGAAAGATAATTCAAGTCTGTGAGACGAGTAATAATTGCTTTAATCTTGGTTAATAAATCCATTACTTTCTGTTACAGATTTCGGTTACAGACGCACTTTGCGTGACATTTGTTCCGCGTTTAATTTTACAAACTGGGTGAGATCGCTGATCGCGGTGAGACAGTGGGAGCTTCAGCTGGCTCCACTGTCAGGATGTGGAAGGATTCACGTTAGGGGTGTGTGGGGGAATCAGTGACATTTTTTATAAAGGGCAGCAAGGGAGAAGGAAAGAGAGCATTCAGTGTGGGACAGAAGCTGTTTAAATTGAGGCAACACATTGCCGATCAGCACAGAGGGAGTTAACTGACTCAGTAGCCCTCTGCTGCTGCTACAGAGCCAGCGATTTTCACATTGTAGTGGTTATCAGGCTCGAGCCCGGCTGGAAACATATATTTATTAAACTTGCTGTGACTAGCAAACAGAGGCAAATTTATTCTCCTGTCAAAAGAGCCACAGCGGCTTCTACCTTGTTCTTTAATTGCTCTTTCTTTCACTTCACTGAGTTAGATATATTTGTTAAGGCTAAATGGATCAAGGGGTATGGGGAGAACGCAGGGACAGGGTACTGAATTTCGATGATCAGCCATTTTAATATTGATTATAAACCTTAAGATGGTAAAAGAAAGTCTACACGCCAAAAGAACCACGCAGAGCTAGAGACAGTACTAGGCATGGTTAACTACTTCGCCAAGTTTGCCCCGAGTCTCTCCGAAATCAACGCACCCATGCGTCAGTTGCTCAAACAATCCAATGAGTTCCTGTGGGACAAACAACACGAAACAGCATTTCAGAAAATGAAACACCTAATCACCAGAGAACCAGGACCAAAGTCATACATGAAGGATGGCCTGAGGAAAGGAGGAAACGCCCTCAAAGCATATCTGAATTCTGGAACCACAGAGACAAACTGTCACAAATCAACAGAAACTTCTTCAAAGGGGAGAAAATGGTCATTCCTACCAGTCTCAGAGAAGAGATGTTGACAGAAATTCATGCTGGACATATGGGCATGGAAAAATGCAAACAAAGAGCACGTGACATTATGTTTTGGCCCGGAATGTGCAAACATATTGAGGACATTGTCGGAAAATGTTCCATTTGTCTCGAACGCCGCCCATCAAATGTCAAAGAGCCCATGATACCTCACCGTATCCCAGGGAGGCCCTTGCAGGTCACGGCAATTGATCTGTTCACATGGAACAACGAGGAGTACATCGTGACTGTTGATTACAACAGCAGATGTTTTGAACTGGACAAGCTTCACAGCGCCACATGTGCAGCTGTGATGCACAAGCTAAAGGCAGCCTTTGCCAGGCATGGCATGGTAGAGACTTTTCTCTCAGACAATGGCCCCCAATATAAATCAAAAAAGTTCGAGTCGTTTGCCAAGGCATGGGATTTCACACATGTCACATCAAGGCCACATTACCCTCAAAGTAATGGCCTTGCTGAAAAAACTGTCCAGATTGCAAAAGCACTCATGGACAAAGCCAAAGCTGGCAAAAGAAACCCCTACGTCAGTCTCCTTGAGTACCGCAACACTCCCGTTGACAACTTCAAGTCACCAGCACATCAGTTGATGAGCCGCAGACCTCGCTCAATCCTTCCACGCACCAACCAGCAGCTGCAGCCAGAGGTCGCCAGGTGCAAGCAAGTGCATGCAAAACGTGTACAGAGACAGCAACACCAAAAGAAATATTATGACTTGTCAGCTAGACTACTGCCACCACTGCAAAATGGAGAATCCATCAGAATCCAGGATCTTGACTAATGGAAGCCAGCAGTCGTCATCCAGCCAGCTGACACTGAGGGATCGTATCATAGTAACATAGTAACATAGTAACATAGAGATAGGAACAGGAGTAGGCCATTCGGCCCTTCGAGCCTGCTCCGCCATTCAATGAGATCATGGCTGATCTTCGTCTGAGATCATAGCTGATTTTACCAGTTCAGTACCCCGTCCCCGCCTTTTCTCCGTAACCCTTAATCCCCTTAGCCTTCAGAAATATATCCAATTCTCTCTTGAAAATATTTATTGAATTAGCCTTCGCAGCCCTCTGTGGCAGGGAATTCCACAGGCTCACCACTCTTTGAGTGAAGAAATTCTTCCTCATCTCTGTTTTAAATGATTTGCCCGCTATTTTTAGACTGTGGCCCCTGGTTCTGTGCTCCCCGGCCATTGGAAACATTCTCTCTGAATTCAGCCTGTCCAGGCCTGCCATAATTTTATATGTTTCGATGAGATCCCCTCTCAATCTTCTAAACTCCAGTGAGTACAAGCCCAAACTATTTAATCTCTCTTCGTAGGTCATTCCCGCCATTCCAGGTATCAGCCTGGTGAATCGCCGTTGCACTCTTTCCATGGCAAGAACATCCTTCCGCAGATGGGGCGACCAAAACTGTACACAATACTCCAGATGCGGTCTCACCAGCACCTTGTACAGCTGTAGTAAGGTATCCCTATTCCTATACTCGAACCCCCTTGATATGAAGGCCAACATACCATTTGCCTTCTTAATCGCCTGTTGCACCTGCATGCTCTCCTTCAGTGACTGGTGCACAAGAACACCCAGGTCCCTCTGCACTTCCCCATCTCCCAATCTATTGCCATTTAGATAATAATCTACCCTCCTGTTTTTACCCCCAAAGTGGATAACCTCGCATTTATCCACATTATAGTGCATCTGCCACGTATCCGCCCATTCCCCCAACCTGTCCAAATCGCACTGTAGCCTCCTGACATCCTCATCAGAGCCCACCCCTCCTCCTAGTTTAGTGTCGTCAGCGAATTTGGAAATATTGCATCCAATTCCCTGATCCAGATCATTTATATATATTGTGAACAGCTGGGGTCCCAGGACAGATCCTTGCGGCACCCCGCTGGTTACTGCCTGCCACTCCGAAAACGAGCCGTTTATTCCAACTCTCTGTTTTCTATCCGCCAGCCAGTTCTCTATCCATAGTATCACGTCTGCACCCCAGAAGGACAGGTGTACCGCCGCAATCGCAGGCACCTCCTGAACACCAAGGAACAACACCGTCATTCCGACAAGAAGATCATTTCAACAGAGTGTGATGAACAGAGCAATACACAAAACATATCATACTTACCTGAAACTAAACCTGAACCTGAAATGTTGACCGATTCAGAGGCATGCTCAGTTCCATACCACACAAGGTCGGGACGAAAGGTCAAGCCTAGAGTTATCCTTGACTTGTGAACTGTCAAAAGGTGTAGGCGGATCGCTGCCTTTAAAAAAACTGTACATCGTTATTGAAACGTTGAGACGTTTTCACTGCTAGTTAAATGCTGAGTTTACTTATATGTTGATGCTACTGAGAACATTATGTAGAAGAAAAGTTTAAAAGTAAAGCATAACATTTTTCTTTTAAAAGAAAGGGGATGTAACATTTGCATATTGAATTTTCATTGGCCCGCAGGCATCTGTAAGGAATACCTAGTATATTCACATGTGATCACATGCTGAGTTGTCGTTGGCCTGCAGGCATCTGTCAGGAATGCTATTGTTTTGAAGACCCAGGCTAGGAGTCGTAACTCCATCTTGTCCCCACGGTACTGCTGTGAGTAAGATCAGACCTAATGCTTCATAAAAGAGTTTAAACTGCAATACTCCATTTTCCTGCAAGTTATTATTTTGAACAAAGTGTGCAAAACAAGACAGGTATGATTCCCGCTGGTTGAAATTTGCGAGATATTGGCCCAGAAATTCGGGTCGGGGGCTTCCCGTGGGTGTAAGCCCCCGACCTGCACTTAGCTAGCGTGCCGGCAGTTGAGCTGTAGGCCACGTGGAATTCCGATCTGGGGCCTGCTCCAGCTGCCGGCGCGCAGTGCTTCGTATCGCAGGGGCGCAGTTAGTGCGATGCGTCCCCTGGGATCACGTGAGCCATGGGCAGCCAATCGGAGGAGGGAAAGCCCATTCATAAATCTGACAGGAAGACCTGTCAAGCCTTATAAATACTACGGCCCCAAAATAGCATTAAACCTTCAAATAATTTTTTTTAAATCACACTTTTTAAAATAAACTATAAATTACATTAAATAACTATTTTAAACAATAATTTAAATTTTTGAAAAAAATAATTTTATATTCTAACAGGGCTAAAAAAAAACTTACCTTGCATTAAAGTATTTAAAAATAATAAACCTGTGGAAAAAATGTATTAATTTTAATTAATTGACCACTTACCTTGTAAAAAGCAGGCCTTGCACCTGCTTTTGATATTTCTAAATCCTGCAGGCTTACGATCCCGGGAAAACCTGCAAAAAAACCTAAGTTCAAAGCGCACGCGCAGCCTCTCCCGCGCACGCGTTCGACCTCTGAACCTCTTCGTTCAGGGGAACGGAAGTGCCGGAGACACGAATTTCTGGGCCAATATTCTGGGTTCAATCCCCGACATTCCCTTCTTTTGTCCGCGGATTTTGCACTTGCAGTTGAAACTGTTGAAAAGAATGACTTGCATTGATACAGCACTTTTCATGAACTCAGGACATCCCAAAGCGCTTTATAAACATTGAAGTACCTTTGAAGTGTTGCAATGTGGGGAAAGGTGAGCCGAAATGCCCCCCACATGAATCTGAACTCTTTGGGAAGGAGTTCGGTGCAAAGACTCAGGCTCCTCAATGTCTTGGACTTTCTTTGAATGAGTTCTGCTTGTAACTGCACTCGAGCTTGAAACAGCTCCTGGGCATCCATCTTACGGGAGCAGAGTGTGGTCACTGTGCAGCGGTTAGCGAGTCGGTGACCAGCTTGGGGTGAGACACGTCGCTTTCAATCTATGACATTTCACCAAGGGCCAGAGAATTGAAACGCTGAATGGAACTGTCCCTGTGAGCGATGGATTGAAGGGGACGGCGCTCCAAGCACAGCTGGAGCACGCGCAGTGCAGTAAAAGGGTTCGCAACATTAAATGTCAGAGTTATTAATCATGCAATAATTAGACATATAATTAACAACAGCATTTAGACAAATCCTTGCGAATTTTAACCGGAGAACCCAAATACGTTATGGTTCCGATTTAGATATACAAGTTAATCCAACATTGATCGGATTCTAAAATATCTGTTCCAAACGCCACTTTTACATCCTTTCCTCACCTCTTCTACCTGATCATTTGCACGTTTAATTGTGTTACCTATCACAACTGCCCAACATCTGATGGAAGGTCATCGACCGGAAATGTTAACTCTGTTTCACTCTCTACAGACGCTGCCTGACCTGTTGCGTTCGTCCATCATTTTCTCTTTATATTACCGGAACTTGTAACCAGAGTATCAATTCCCTTTTCTCCAAACCACACTCCTTCCTTCCATGTAGCCTTGTCCAATCAACAGAGGGGAACGGACCAGGGAACTCCATCTGTGCTGATTGGCTCACCTAAAATAGCGTCACTCAATATAAAGGATGAGCTCACAAACATCAGGCACAGTGCAGTCTGGTCAAAGTCAAGCCCCTCCTTTCTTATTCAGAGACATGAACGAGAGTGAGACGCCACAAACTTTAATTAAAGACACAAATACGAGTAACACTTACTTCCAAATCGTTTCACTGATAAATTCTTTCACTTGATGTAAACGCTGACTGCTTTGAATCTGAAAATGAACACCGTGGGATAGTTTGTTCAGTTCTGGTTATATTAGCTATGAGTAGCAATGCAAAGTTTTCCGTAGTGTAGTGGCTATCACATTCGCTTTACATGCGAAAAGTCCCGCGTGCCAGCCAAGGCGGGCGGGAACATTACAATAGCCAGTATTTTATTCTGTGCAGTCACCAGTCCTGTTCATTTTTATCGAAAGTCGCCCCATTTTTCTGCTTTCATAAGCAATGCAATTTTAAACGAGGTTCCTAAGATACAATGTGTAAAATTAGATGTGGTTAACAGTTCATTACTTACAAAGGGCAAAATGCTTTATTGAAATGTTTTTCGCCTTTCTTTCATTCTGTAAATTATGGTAATCGGTTATTTAATGGTGATTGCAAAAGATTCAACTGCAAGCTGAATAGTGGCCGTCGACACGAGCGCTCGTTTGGGATTTGAACCGAGGATTTCTCGGAAACTTAAACAACCACCAGAAGCGAAAATCGGACCCCGAAAACGCCGGTTCAAACCTAGCCAGATGAGAAGCTGACCATTGTAAAACCATTTTGTTTGTGTGGCTATTCTTGATGAGCAGAGCACTGGAGACCGAGACAGTGCCTTTGCCTTTTCGACCTGTCTTCTGACGCGCCGCCCGGGCCCACTCCAACAGTTAATGAGCTGTTAGGATGTTAATGTATCCGGGCTGCAGGAGGCCAGGCGCAGCAGAGGAGTCTCTGCGTTAGTTCTCCTTGGAAACAGTATTTTCCCCTTCTCTCTTCCTCTTCTCTATATCCCTGTGCAGTTTCCTGAATCAAGACAGGGAGGGGACATTTTTAGAGACGCGCTTTTTTATTACTTATTGAATGGACAGCCAGCCGGACCGATTGAAACTGCAATTTCAATCCTGTCGCCGACCTTGCGTTTTCCTATTAATCTGTGTTGTTCTGCTTTCCATATTCTCAATGAGAATGCTCCCAGCCTCAATTTTTAAGTCAAATAAGGCCCACCTCTTCAAATAGCGACACGCGTGTGGGAGATTCCCTAAATCAGCGCCAACTTTTCCCAAATCATTCTTACAGTATCGCAAGCCAAACTGTGTCCTGTATGGGAAATATCATTGAGAATTACTTCATAATTCGCCTGACAATGCGTGTTTTATTTATACTGAACCAAACATGAAATTATTCCAGTTTTCATATTTACTAAACTTGAATGGAGAAAATACCTTAAATTGCCTCTACCCACATTCGAACCGTTGAGTTTTCGTAAAGCGATCACCAGTACACACCGGAAACCGTCCAACACTTGGGTGCATTGCATTGTAGCGCCTCAATAGGAACAGGAGGAGGCCATTCAGCCCCTCGATCCTGTTGCGCCATTCAATTAGATCAGGGTTGATCTGTATCTTCATTTCATCTACCCGCTTTGTTTCCGTAACCCGTAATAACCTTAGCCAACAAAAATCTATCACCAGTAGCGGCAATCTTCAGCCTGACTCCAGCTGCACTCCCGGATCCAGACAGAAAAGGCTTCTTACTGAAGGCCAACCTGCAGATCAATGAATTACATTTCTGAACTTCAGGGATTCGGAGATTCCAGGGTTTAAAACGGAACAAAAGATGAAATGGACCTCACTGTGGATCAGTTTTCTCTCACTCAGACGTATCTGATTGGTGAAGTTAAATAAAGAACAAGGGAGAAGCCGCTGTAGCCCTATTGACAGGAGAATAAGCTAGCCATACATCTCTCACGTTTCCCAATTCTAACAGAAGTGTAATTGAATTGAAACGTTCACTCTGTTTCTTTATCCACACATACTGCCTGACCTCTTAAGAATTTCCACCATTTTCCTTTTCTATTTGAGATTCCCAGCATTTGCAATAATTTTCTTTTATCACTTAAAATAAACCCGCTAGTTGTTCATCCACAGCAGCATTAAACACAATGTTCCCGCCCAAGCTCGAACAGGGAACTTTTCGCGTGTAAAGCAAACGTGATAACCACTACACTACGGGAAGCGCTGGGTACACATCTTCAACAGAGGGGAACTGACCAGTAAAGCCCCTCTGTGCTGATTGGTTCAGCTGAAACAGCATCAGTCAATATAAAGGATGAGCTCACAAATATCAGGCGCAGTGCAGTCTGGTCAACGTCAGCCCCTCCTTTCTTATTCAACAGAGGAAGAAGAGACATGAGCGGGAGTCAGACATCACAAACTTTTATTAAAGCTACAAATACGAGTAACACATACTTCCAAATCGTTTCACTGAAAACTTCTTTCATTGATGAAAAAGCTGACTGCATTGAATCTGAAAATGCGCACCGGGCGATATTTTGTTCACTACTGATTCTATTCTCGGTGGGCTATGCTGCAGCGGCTGCCGTAGTGTACCGGTTATCCCTTTCGCTTCGCACGCGAAATGTCTGCGGTTCGAGCCCGGTCAGATATACGATATTCGCCAGGTTCTCGTTATGCGCAGTGACCGATCCTGTTAGCTTTAACAAAAGTTGCGTCAAATTTCAGCTTTCATAAGCAATTAACAGATTAATCGTGATTCCTAAAATACAATGTGTATCATGAGATATGGTTAACAGTTGATTACTTACAAAGGGCAAAATGCGTTATTGAAGTGTGTTTCGCCTTTTTTGCTTTCTGTAAATTATGGTAATCGGTTATTTAATGGTGATTGCAAAAGATTCAACTGCAAGTTGAATCGTGGCCGGCGACACGAGCGCTCCTTTGGGATTTGAACCGTGGGCTTCTCGGAAATTTAAACAAACACCGAAGCGAAATTCGGATGCCGAGAACGCCGGTTCAAACCTAGCCAGGTGAAGAGCTAACCGTTGTAAAACCATTTTGTGTGTGTGGCTATTCTTGATGACCAGAGCACTGGAGACCGAGACAGTGAGATTGCCTTTTCGACACGTCTTCTGAAGCGCCGCCCGGTCCCACTCCAACAGTTAATGAGCTGTGAGGATGTTAATGTATCCGGGCTGCAGGAGGCCGCTCCAGGCGCAGCAGAGGAGTCCCGGCATTAGTTCTCCGTGGAGCAGTATTTTTCGCTTCTCTCTTCCTCTTCTCTATATCGCTGTGCAGTTTCCTGAATCATAACAGGGTGGGGACATTTTTAGTGAGGCGCATTCTTTGTTTCTTATTGAAAAGACACACAGACAGACCGATTGAAACTGCACTTTGAATCCTGTCGCTGATATTGTGTTTTCCTATTAATCTGTGTTGTTCTGCTTTCCACATTCTCAATGAGAAAGTCCCCAGCCTCAATTCTTAAATAAAATAAGGCCCAGCTCGTCAAATAGCGACACGCGAGTGGGAGATTCCCTAAATCAGCGCAAGCTTTCCCCAAATCCTGCTTACAGTGCCGCAACCAAAAATTGTGTCCTATATGGGAAATATCATTGAGAATTACTTCACTCACTGTAACGCTACCATTTGAATGGCATAATTCGCCTGTCAATGCGTATTTTATTTATACTGAACCAAGCATGCAAATTATTCCACTTTTCATATTCACTAAACTTGAATGGGTAAAGGGCATTAAATTGCCTCTACCCACTTTCGAACCGTTGAGTTTTCGTGCGTTAGCGGAATGCGATAACCATTACACACCGGAAACCCTCCAGCACTCGGGTGCATTGCATTGCAGTGACTCCATAGGAACAGGAGGATGCCATTCAGCCCCTCGAGCCTGTTGCACCATTCAATTAGATCCGAGCTGATCTGTATCTTCACTCCATCTATCCGCTTTTGTTCCGTAATCTTGAATACCCTTACCCAACAAAAATCTATCGCCAGTATCGGCAATCTTCAGCCTGAAGCCACCTCCTCTCCCGGATCCAGACAGAAACGATTTCATACTGACTGCCACCCTGCAGATTAATGGATTACATCTCTGAACTTGAGCGATTCGGAGATTCCAATGTTTAAAAGTGAACAAAAGATGAAATGGCTCTCACTGTGGATCAGTTTTCTCTCACTCGAAGTTATCTATTCAGTGAAGTGAAATAAAGGGCAACTAAAGAACAAGGGAGAAGCCGCTGTGCCCCTTTTGAAAGGAGGATAATTCATCTCTGGTTGTTCGCCAAACCTCGAACGTGACAACCGCTTCTCTGCGGACACCCCCGGCTCTACAGTAGCAGCAGAGGGGACCTGACTCAGCGACCTCCCTCTGTGCTGATCGGCAATGTGTTGCCTCACTTTAAACAACTACTGTCCCACACTGAAAACTCTCAGTCCCTCTTCTCCGCTGCCCTTTTCAAATAATGTCACTGATTCCCCCCGCACACCCCTAACGTGTTCTCTTCCACACCCACACATTGGGGCCGCTCAGCCTCCCCCTGCCTCAACGCGATCAGCGATGTCACCCAGTTTGTAATATTAAACCCGGAACAAGTAGCCCAGAAAGAGAGTCTGTAACCTAAATCTGTAACAGAAAGTACTGGGCTTATTAACGGTGATTCAAGCAATTATTACTCATCTCACAGACTATAATTACTTTTATACAGTGCTTTATACAATCTTTTGTCACGCTGTATTCCTTGATTAAGAATCGTAACCGGATGAGTTCCAGTCGACCACCAGGGACCAGCTATGATTCCTGTATATATATATAGATATCAACCTGAATATGATTAGGGAGCTGTCTAGACCTCATGTCGCAATGGTAGTGCACCTGACTGCAGATCCGGAAGCTGCGTATTCAAATTATGTCGGGGTCACGGTTCCTTTGCAGCTCATATGTGTTTGGATAATTAACATATTAATTGTTATCTCACAACAATGAGAACTTGTATTAGATGTGTTTTTTATATTGGTTCAAGTGATGTAGGTCTCGCTGGCAAGGCCAGCATTTATTGCCCATCCCTGGGGTGGTGGTGAGCCACTGTAGTCGCCTTTCACCACTTACAGATCTGCATCATAGAATCAGAGAATGGATACAGCATAGAAAGAGGGCATTCGGCCCGTCCAGCCCGTGCCGGCTCTCTGCAACAGACCTTCAGCTAGTCCCACTTCCCCACCCTCTCCCCATAGCCCTGCACATTTTATTCCTTCAGTTGCTTATCCAATATTTACATGTATCGGTATTATTTATTCAGTGATTTGGGTGAATCTGCCTCATTCAAAAATATGTTCTGGCTGTTTATTTCTGTCTTACTTTTAAATTACACGCAAATGACCTTATTCGGAACACCAATACACACAAATACATTGATCAATAACACACAGATACATTCACATTTATTCATCACCAGCGCAATGATACACCAAAAATCCATTTAGAAGAATCACAGTTTCAAACACAGATATTTATATATTAATATCCTGAAGTATGTTATAAAAATAAAGAAAATAAATATACAACTGACTCAAGTATTTTTACATGTATGTGTAACCTTTAGGTCGATGACTTTTCGTCATTAATTCTCTATATACATATATAGAACTGGAAGATGCCAGTGCACCGTGTGAGTCTGTGGCTGTTGCACAGCCGGCCTGAGGAAAGTTGCACAGGCTGGAGCACTTTAAAACGGTTTCGAATGAAGATGGATGCACCCCAATAAATGACAAACTTTTTCAGATACATTGTAAATAGATCTGTAAGCCGCAGAGCCATGAAATGCTTTTACATGTAAACACGAAAATTTATTTGTATCTAATACAGACAGATTGACTCATTCTAATTACAGTTATTGCGTCACTTTACTTCAGTGTTCCCTAATAGTCTCATGATCAGAATTCGGCACACTTACTGCCCGGGTTCACTTTGTTAAGTTTTAAAATGTTACATTTATATTTCAAAACATTCAATTTGAATTTTAAATCATAGATTCATAGAATCATAGATTGATATGGCACAGAAGGAGGCCATGCAGCCCATTGAGCCTGCACTGGCACTTTGAAAGAGGTCTTCAAATAGTCCCACTCCCCTGATTTTCCTCATAGTCCTGCAAATTTCTCCTTTACAAATATTTATTCAATTCTCTTTGAAAGTTACAATTGCGTCTGCTCCACCACCCTTTCAGGCAGTGCATTCCCGATCATAACAACTGGCTGCGGAAAAAAAAAACTCATCTCCCCTCTGGTACCTTTGCCGGTTAGGTTCAATCGGTGTCCTCCAGTTACCGACCCTCCTGCCACTGGAAACAGATTCTCCTTATTTACTCTTATCAAAACATCTTGTAAATTGAAAAATCTACATTAAATTTCCTCTTAACCTTCTGCAGATAACAATTCCAGCTTCTCAGTCTCTCAAAATAACTGAAACAGCGATTTACTTGTACTTCTTGCAATTTAATATACTGTATTCGCTGCTCACGATACCTTCTCCTCTACATTGGGGAGACCAAACGCAGATTGGGCGACTGCTCTGCGGAACACCTCCGCTCAGTCCGTACGGGTGACCCTGAGCTTCTGGTCGCCTGTCACTTTAATTCACCGCTTCACTCCCACTCTGATCTCTCTGTCCTCGGGCTTTTGCATTGTTCCAATGAAGCTCAACGTAAGCTCGAGGAACAGCACCTCATCTTTCGATTGGGCACTTTGCAGCCTGCCGGAATCAACATTGAGTTCAATAATTTCACATAATTATCCCTGCCCCCATTTTTCATGCAGTATGATTTTTGCCATTCCCATTTGCAACATTTTATCTTTCCTGCCTCTTACAAAAGTACAGGATGTTCTTTCTATTTCTTCCTCCCCTCCTAACCCCACCCCCCTGTCTCTGCACCTGCTTAATATCTGTTACTTCTCCAACTTTTTCCAGTTCTGATGAAGGGTCCCAGACCTGAAACGTTAACTCTGTTTCTCTCACCGCGGATGCTGCCTGGCCTGCTGAGTATTTCCAGTATTTTCTGTTGTTATTTCAGATTTCCAGCATCCGCAGTATTTTGCAATTATATTGAAGTCAACTCATCCCTGGGACCACTCGCTCTTTGTGCGTGTCTCTCTTTCTTAGTCTCTATCTGTCTCTCTCTCTTTGTCTCTGCCTCTCTCTTTGTCCCTGTCTCTCTCTCTCTCTGTCTGTCTCTTCTGTCTCTTTCTCACTCTGTTCACAGGTCCATTCTAGTTCTGAGCAAACACTAATTTTTTCAGATCCTCGTTGTTATAGTGGTGAGTATCCCTGCCTGTCACGCGGGAGACCGGGGTTCAATTCCCCGACGCGGGGGCTTTTTTCCTTAAGAACCCCAACTTTTTAACTTCTTCCCAGCTCCTTCAAATGCTCCTTGGAAAAGTTGAACTGGAAAAGTTCAAGTGAAATAATTTTAAAAGATTTACTGGCATATGAATAACTGTATAAAAACTTCCTACACCTGTTCCTCGTTGGAATGGTGCTCTCCTTCTATTTCCCTCTCACTGTTGTGTGGGGCAGAGAGGAGTCATAACGGCACAGAATGAGACCATTGAATGCTTAATTAAATTCATTTATTTTGGACATGTGACCAATTATTCTTACTTCCGTGGTGTGAAATGTTATTTATTTGGAGATTTCTATTATGCTTATGGGATTCCGTACATACAGCATCGTAGGAATCCCCTGTGTGATTGGTTGGCCTGGCCAACGGATGATGCCGAACCGTGAGCGCCAATGGTATCCGTGGGCCTTTATGCAGGCGTACGCCTGCAGGCCCAAGACCGCAAGAGTACGAAGCTCCGGAGACACCAGTTAATTGGGATTTGTTTCTCAGTTCGGAGGCGGAAGCCGGCGACAAACCTCCGATCGCAGTTTCAAGGCCCATCGTATTTTAGGAGGCTGGTTTAAAATGTTCATTACTTACGACATCAGGGATCTGGGACAAATTTTGTTCAATATAACCGGACCGATTATTGCAGAGAATAAAAATGTTCCTCTCGAACATATCCACCCGGGTTCGATTTGGGAACTGTTGTTGTCGGAGGCGAACATGATAGTGGCTGCACTACGGAAACCAAGGCAAAACGAATCAGCAGCGAACATAAAATTTCATGGTGATCATATTCAGATTCAATGCAGTCAGCCATTAAATAAAGTGAAATAATTTTACAGTGAAAAGATTTGGAAGTGTTACTCGCATCTGTGCCTTTAATTAAAGTTTGTGGCGTCTGACTCCCGTTCATGTCTCTGAATAAGAAAGAGAGGCTTGACGTTGACCAGACTGCACTGTGCCTGATGTTTGTGAACTCATCCTTTATATTGAGCGGTTTCTCATTCCTTGATCGGCGTTAGGTTTAGCTCAGCGGTAACTTCGCAGCCTCAAATTAATTACATGCTTGACTTATTCCTCACCGCGGAAGTTGCATGGTGATTTTATTGTCATATTCAATCCCCTTCTTCTGCACCGAAACACATTGTTGCCGTGATTTTAAACCTATGCTGCGTGATTCACAGCGATCACTTTTAAATGATTCAGAAAACCAGTCCTTTCACCTCCGCCACACGGTTTCGATTCCCGGTCAGGAAAGTGACTTTTATAACAGATTTTAAATCACAACCTGATGAAATTGACTACATTCAGCTGATTTGAAAAAATTAGAATTGTATAAATTACCATTACTTACCCCATAACTTTCATTTGCAGAACGAAAGAATTAATAGCTTTAGTATTTAAAAATATTCTGTTTGTCTATTCTTCCGACCAAAGTGAATAACCTCACATTTCCTACATTATATTCCATCTGCCACCTTATTGCCCGCCCACTCACTTAATCTGTCTATATCCCATTGTAGGCTCTTTGTGTCCTCCTCACAGCTTACTTTCCCACCTAGCTTTGGATCATCAGAAAACTTGGATACAATACACCCTGTCCCTTCATCTAAGTCAGTAATATAGACTGTAAATAGCCGAAGCATGCACACTTGATCCTTGCGGCACACCACTAGTTACAGCCTGCCAATCTGAAAATCACCCGATAATTCCTGCTCTCTATTTTCTGTCCGTTAACCAATCCTCTATTCTTGCTAATACATTACCTCCAGTCCCATGAGCCCTTATCATGTGTAACAAGCTTTAACGTGTTTCCTTACCGAATGCCTTTTGGAAATCCAAATATGCTGCCTCCACTGGTTCCCCTTATAGTTCCAATGAATGCCTGAAGCAGAACATCCCGTTGTGCGAATGGAGCCTTTTTGTCGGACAATGCTACATGTAAGGAAGGAGTGTGGTAAGGAGATAAGGGAAGTGATACTCTGGTAACAAGGTCGGGTAATAAAAATAGAAAGTGCTGGAAACACTCAACAGGTCAGGCAGCAGCTGTGGAGAGAGAAGCAGATTTAACGTTTCCGGTCGAAAACCTTCCATCAGAAGGTGGGCAGTTGTGTTAGGTTACACTATTAAACGTGCAAATTGTCACGTAGTAGAGGTAAGGAAAAGATATCAAATGTTTGGAACAGATACTTTAGAATTCGATAAAGGTTTGATTAACTTGTATATCGAGCTCGGAACTATAACGTGTTGGAGTTCCTCGGCTAAAATTCGCAAAGATTTGTTTAAGAGCTGTTGTTAATAACATGTCTAATTATTGCGGGATTAATAAATCTGACATTTAATGCTGCGAACACTTTTGCTGCACTGCGCGATCTCCAGCTGTGCTCGGAGCGCCGTCCCCTTCAATCCATCGCTCACAGGGACTGTTCCATTCAGCATTTCTTTTCTCTGGGCCTTGGTGAAATTTCATAGATTGAAAGCGACGCGTCTCAACCCCAAGCTCGTCACCGACATGCTAACCGCTGCACAGCAACCACACTCTGCTCCCGTGAGATGGAAGCCCGGGAGATGTTTCAAGCTCGAGTGCAGTTACAAGCAGAACTCATTCAAAGAAAGTCCACATCATTGAGGCGCCTGAGTCTTTGCACCGAACTCCTTCCCAAAGAGTTGAGATTCATGTGGGGGTGATTTGGGCACATCTTTCCCCACATTACAACACTTCAAAGGGGCTTCAATGGGCTTGAAGTGCTTTGGGACGTCCTGAGTTCGTGAAAAGCTGTGTATCAAAGCCAGTGTTTTTTTTTGCAAAAGTTCGAACAGCAAGTTCATAATTCGCGGGCAAAATAAGGGCTCGTCCGGGATCCCTCGCAAGTTTCAACAAATAACCCCGAAGCAAGAATCATACCAACCTAGCGAACTGATAAATTTGACTGGAGATAAGAGGTAAGCATTGTAAAACCATTTTGTTTGTGTGGTTGTTCTTGATGAGCAGAGCACTTAAGACCGAGACAGTGACTTTGTCTTTTCGAACTGTCTACTGAAGCGCCGCCCGGGCCCACTGCTACAGTTAATGAGCTGTGTTGAATATTGGATGTGATATAAATTGAAAAAGAGGAGGTGCTAGAAAGCTGGCTGTACCAGGACCAGTTGAAATGCATCCTAGGATGCTGAGGGGAGTAAAGGTGGGAATTACGGAGGTGCTGACCATAATCTTCCAATACTCATTGGATATGGGGTGGTGCCAGACATCTGGAGAATCGCAAATGTTACACCCTTGTTGAAAAAAGTGTATAAGGTTCAACCCAGCAACTACACGCCAGTCAGCTTAACGTCGGTAGTGAGGAAGCTTTTAGAAAGGGTAACCCTGCACAAAATGACCAGTCACTTGGACAAGTGTGGATTAATTAAGGAAAGTCTGCTCGGATTTGTTAAATGCAAATCGTCTTTTCCCAACTTGATTGCATTTTTTGATGAGGTGAAAGAGAGGGTTGATGAGGGAAATGCAGTTGATGTGGTGGACATGGACTTCCAAAAGGCATTTGATAAAGTGCCACGTAACAGGCTTGCCAGCAAATCTGAAGCCCATGGAATAAAAGGGACAGTGGCAGCATGGATGTCAAATTGGCGAAGTGACAGGAAACAGAGAGTAGTGCTAAACTGTTGTTTCTCTGAATGGAGGAAGGTACACAGTGGTGTTCCCCAGGGGTCGGTACTAGGACCACGGCCCTTCTTGACATATATTAATCCTTTGGAGTTAGGTGTCCAGGGCACAATTTCATAATTTGCAGATGATACAAAACTTGGAAGTATAGTGAGCAGTGAGGAGTATTGTGATAGACTTCAAGAGGACATGGATCGGCTGGTGGAATGGGCGGACATGTGGCAGATGAAGTTAAAAACAGAAAAGTGCGAATTGATACATTTTGGTCGGAAGAATGAGGAGAGGCAATATAAACTAAAGGATACATTTCCAAAGTGGTTGCAGGAACAGAGATACCTGGGGGTGTATGTACACAAATCGTTCAATGTGGCAGGACAGGTTGAGAAACCAGTTTAAAAAGCTTACAGTAACCGGGGCTTTATAAATAAAGGCGCAGAGTACAAAAGCAAGTAAGTTATAATGAACCTTTATAAAACACTGGCTCGGCCACAACTGCAGAAATTATGTGTTCCAGAAAATTTTATCCCGTGCAATAACTGGTCCCATTAAATTAAACAAAAGTTGCCCCAGATTCCTGGTGACATAAGCAACGAGCATTTTAAACCAGACTCCTGAAATACAATCGGCCTGGAAAATGCGATTGGAAACTCGCCGCTGGCTAACGCCTCTGAATCAAAAAACCAATACGACTTACCTGGTGTCTCCAGAGCTTCGGACTCTTGCTGCCCTGGGCCTGCTGGCATACGCCTGCATAAAGGCCCATGGATCCCAGGGGCACACACAGTTCGCAAGCCTGGGTGTCCTTGTGCACCAGTCGCTGAAGGTAAGCATGCAGGTGCAGCAGGCGGTTAAGAAGGCAAATGGTATGTTGGCTTTCGTAGCGAGAGGATTCGAGTACAGGAGCAAGGATGCCTTGCTACAGTTGTACAGGGCTTTGGTGAGACCACATCTTGAGTATTGTGTGCAGTTTTGGTCGCCTTATCTGAGGAAGGATGTTCTTGCCATGGAAGGAGTTCAGCAAATAATGACCAGGCTGATACCTGCGATGGCAGGAATGACATATGAGGAGAGATTGGGAGGATTGGGCTCGTACTCGCTGGAGTTTATAAGAATGAGAGGGGATCTCATTGAAACTTATAAAATTCTGACAGTACTGGAAAAACTAGATGCAGGAAGGATCTTCCTGATGGTCGGGGACTCCAGAACCAGGGGTCACAGTCTAAGGATAAGGGGTAGGCCATTTAGGACAGACATGAGGAGGAATTTCTTCACCCAGAGAGTGGTGAACCTGTGGAATTCTCTACCACAGAAGGCAGTAGAAGCCAATTCATTAAATATATTCAAGAAGGAGTTGGATATATTTCTTAAGGCTAAAGGGATCCAGGTGTATGGGGAGAAAGCAAGTTTAATCAGAGGAATATCCGCAGTCAGGAGCTGAAAAGGAACAAGAGCTGAAAAAACACCAAAAAAAAGATAAGAAATATCAGCAATTGTGATCAACTCTTTAATGTGTGTTCTCGTAGTTTAGTCCCAATCTCTCTCTCTCACACACTCCCAGTCTCTCTCTTTCTCACACTCCCAATCTCTCTCACACACACTCCCAATCTCTCTCTCGCTCTCACGCACACGCCCACTCTCTCTCTCTCACACTCCCAGTCTCTCTCTCTCTCTCTCTCTCACACACACGTGAGGACACCACCCACCAGGTACATGGTACATACTCATGTGACTCGGCCAACGTTGTCTACCTCATACGTTGCAGGAAAGGATGCCCCGGAGCATGGTACATCGGCGAGACCATGCAGACACTGCGACAACGGTTGAACGGACACCGTGCAACAATCACCAGGCAGGAGTGTTCCCTCCCAGTCGGGGAATACTTCAGCAGTCAAGGACATTCAGCCTCCGATCTTCGGATAAGCATTCTCCAAGGTGGCCTTCGAGACACACGAAAACGCAAAATCGTCGAGCAGAAACTGATAGCCAAGTTCCGCACTCATGAGGACGGCCTCAACCGAGATCTTGGGTTGATGTCACGCTACATGTAACCCCACCTGATGCAGGGTCATCCAGACTCGAGTCGACATTGGCTTGTTCTCTCTACACAGATGCGGCATGACCTGCTGTGATTTCCAGCCAAAAAAAATGTTTTTTGTCTGTTTTTTTGTTTTTCATACAGACCGCAGCATCTGCAATATTTGACCCCTTGTGACCCCACCTCATTGTTCTTTGATGTAATGTTTCCCTGACTGACCTGTTTGGACACCATTCACACCTTTGACTGCTGTGATTATCTCTCTGCTGAGGTGTGATAAATGGCAGTTGGAAAGGATACCTGTAAACATCTGACATGATTCTCTGACTATATAAGCTGTGTCTTTATGCATTTCTCCACTTCACCTGAAGAAGGAGCAGCGCTCCGAAAGTTTGTGATTTCAAATAAAGCTGTTGGACTATAACCTGGTGTTGTGTGACTTCTTACATTTGTCCATCCCAGTCCAACTCCGGCATCTCCACACCACAGACACAATAAACAAAGCCAGAGAGAAAGACAGAATCGGGAATCTCCGGGAAATAGACAAGAGATATTGACAAGGACTAAAGCGCTTTGCGATCAGAAAATTGCCTGAACCCCTGTGGTTAATGAAAGGGATTTTGCTGCTTGAGTTCCTGATACGCCTTGGGCTTCTGGAGAACTTGTTTCGTAGTTTGCAGAAACGCGGTTCAGACATGCTGTTGTGACCGGGCCGGGCCTGACTGCAATCAGCGACAATGAAATATAATATCGACAGGCCCGGCTAGGTCAGTCGGTAGAGCATGAGACTTTTAATTTTAGAGTCGTGGGTTCGAGCCCCACGTTAGGCGGTATTTATTTTGTTAAACTTTTATGTTGCTTTCAAAGCGTCATTAATTGAGCGATAACCTTGTTTTGCACAATGAAAGAAATGCGAACTGAGAAAATACTGCAGATGCTGGAAATCTGAATTGAAACAGAAAATGCTGGAAATACTCAGCAGGTCAGGCAGCTTCTGCGAAGAGAGAAACAGAGTTAACGTTTCTGGTCGATAACCTTTCGTCAGAACTTGAAAAAAGAGGTAATGGAACAGATTTTTAAGCAAATGTAGGGGATTCTATGAGATCATGGCTGATCTCCTGCCTCAAATCCATTCACCGGCCCTATCGCCATATCCCTTGATGCCCTTACCAGACAGAAATCTACCGACTTCTGTTTTGAACATACCCAATGACTGAGCCTCCACAGCCATCTGGGGTAGAAAATTCCAAAGATTCACCACCCCCTGTGTGAAGAAATGTCTTCTATTCTCAGTCCTGAATGGCCTAACCTTTATCCTGAGGCTGTGGCCCCTGGTTCGCGACTCCCCAGCCAAGGGAAACATTCTCCCAGCATCCAACCGATCAAACCCTGTAATAATTTTGCATGCTTAATGAGATCCCCTCCCATTCTTCCGAATTCAAGAGATTGCAGGCCTAGTTTACTCAATCTCTTCTCATACGAGGTCAGTGACAGTCTTGCAAATGGTGACTTGATATTCGGTAGTGGGGTCATGGTCCAGGCGAAGGTAGGAGGAGGTGTTGGAGAGTTGGCGTACAGCTTCCGCTAGGTAGAGGTCGGTTCGCCAAACAGCAACAGCACCACCCTTGTCAGCAAGTTTTGTGCTTTGCATGTTAACTGTTAACTGTTACCCATATCACATTTTACACAATATATGGGCTACTCCAGCTCCTAATTCTTTTGTTTTATTTGTTATTTCCAGACACAGGAGAGCAATCTCGCCCCTGGACAAGCAGAAGGAGCAAGTTCCAACAAAATGATTCCGCAAACGTGATAACTGCTGCACTGTGGAACCGTCTCCACTTTCAGTACCAGGTCAGATGGAAATGTTAGACTTTTTTGAGGATGTAACTGGTGGAATAGATAAGGGAGAACCAGTGGATGTGGTGTATTTGGACTTTCAGAAGGCTTTCGATAAGGTCCCACATAAGAGATTGGCGTGCAAAGTTAAAGCACATGGGATTGGGGGTAAGGTACAGACTTAGATAGAGAACTGGTTGGCAGACAGGAAGCAAAGAGTATGTCTAAACGGGTCTGTTTCCAAGTGGCAGGCAATTACTGGTGGGGTAGGGCAGGGATAAGTGCTTGGACTCCAGCTACTCACAATATATATTAATGATCTAGAAGGTTGAACTAGATGTAATAACTCCAAGTTTGCAGACGACACAAAACAAGGTGGGCATGTGTGCTGTGAGGAGGATGCAGAGAAACTCCAGTATGATATGGACAGGTTAGGTGATTTAGCAGAAGCATGGCAGATGCAGTATAATGTGGATAAATGTGAGGTTATCAACTTTGGTTGCAAAAAGAGGAAGACAGCTTATTATCAGGATGTCAATAGATTGGGAAAAGGGGAACTGCAATGAGACCTGGGTGTCCGTGTGCACCAATCGCTGAAGGTAAGCATGCAGGTGCAGCAGGTGGTTAAGAAGGCAAATGTTGGCCTTTATAGTGAGAGGTTTCGAGTACAGGAGCCAGGATGTCTTGCTGCATTTGTACAAGGCCTTGGTGAGACCATACCTTGAGTATTGTGTGCAGCTTTGGTCACCTTATCTGAGCAAGGATGTTCTTGCCATGGAGGGAGTGCAGCGAAGATTCAGCAGACTGATACATGGGATGGCAGGAATGACGTATGAAGACAGATTGAGATGATTAGGCTTATATTCGCTAGAGTTTAGAAGAACGAGAGGGGATCTCATTGAAACTTACAAAATTCTAACAGGACTAGACACACTAGATGCAGGAAGAATGATCCCGATGGTGCGGGAATCCAGAACCAGCGGTCACAGTCTAAGGATAAGGGGTAAGCCACTTATGGCTGAGATGAGGAGGAATTTCTTCACCCAGAGAGTGGTGAACCTGTTGAATTCTGTACCACAGAAGGCAGTTGAGGCCAATTCATTAAATATATTCAAGAAGGAGTTAGATATATTTCTTAAGCCAAAAGAGAAAAAGAGAAAATGGGAGAAAGCAGGGACAGGGTACTGAATGTGGATGATCAGCCATGATCTCATTAAATGGCGGAGCAGGCTCGAGGGGCCTATCTTCTATATTTCTATGTGAATGGAGCAGGTGAACTGCTGAATCCCACTTTTGAGGGATGTCCCAAAGTGCTTGACAGTGGTGTGAAATTAAATGAGTTCCGCTTGGTAATTAAAAACTGTCAGAAGTGGGATTGGAACCCACATCGCCAGAGAAAACTGCGATCTGAACGCAACGCCTTAGACCGCTCCGCCATCCTGACTTCTTCCGTTAATTTCAGCATCTCATCACTTCCACATGAAGAACGTTTCCGTCCGGGTGCTTGTTCAATGCTGTTGAAGGCTCAGTTACCGGGATATCATCTCCCCCGGGGTTTTCCTGAGCTTGTGCTCGTTGTATGGGGAGGTTTATTCCATGTCCCTGGAATCTTGCAGCTCCAGGGATGGGCAGCAACATTCTGAGCTCTGGAGCTGGGGAAAAGCGATTAATTAATGGGTTTATTTTCGGGCCTGAAATGCGGCTTAGATCTGTTGGTATTAACCGAGGCCGGGGCTGCGAGATATTTCAGTTTGTTCACGTTTAACCAGAGGAATATCCGCAGTCAGGAGCTGAAAAGGACCAAGAGCTGAAAAAACACCGGAAAAAGATAAGAAATATCAGCAATTGTGATCAACTCTTTAATGTGTGTTCTGGTAGTTTAGTGGTTTAATTGTTTTAATCAACATTCATTAACCGAAAGCGTTGTTTTGCAGAATGAAAGAAATGCTCACATTAAGGGACAGTCGAAAGTTGAGTAATTTAACTTTAATAATTTGTGAAAGTTTATTCATTGCCGACGATTTATACCCTATCAGAATTTACGCACTGTGTATTTTAGGAGTCTGCTTTAAATTGTTCGTTGCTTCTGACACAAGAAACCTGTTAAATTTATTTCACAGTAAAATAATGTTTCCGCCCGGGCACCTTTCGCGAGTGAGGCAAATGTGATAACCGCTACACTACGAAAACCTCTACTTAATTCAGCATCGAGAAAGCACTGTTCAGACAGAAGGGACACTATAGAATCGCTCCTTCTGCAATGATTTCCTTTCACTGGCATTTCTCTGACCGAACTGCACAAGTCAAAAATGTTCCTTTCAAACTCATTAAACTGCCGAATTTCCTTCCCTCTGGTTTAACCCAGGGGTTTAAATTGTTCTGCAAACCATGAACCAGGTTCACCTGAATTCCAAGGTGTGTAAGGAAATCAAGCATCAAAAGCCCTTTCATTAACCACAGGGATTCAGGCAATTTTCTGATCGCAAAGCGCGGTCTCACCTTGTCAATATCTCTCGTGTGTTTGTCGGTGTTTCCCGATTCTGCCAGTCTCTCTGGCTCTGTTTATTCTGTGTGACCACCTGCAGGTTGATCTTGAGCGAATACCTGTGCTTGTGTCTTGTCACATTAAATAAATGAGGAATTGTGGCGCTTCACTCCCTGACACTGGGGAAAGAGTGAGACAGTCTTTGGAGCAAGTGTCTGGTTATTGTGAAACGGCAAAGAAAACAGTATTTCCAGAACTACCCGGAGAAACAATGACCCCAACGTGATTTGAACACGCAGTTTTACAAATCGATTGAGACGCGCTACCGTTGACGCCACGAGAGTTTATAGGCCTAATGTACTCAATCTCTCCTCATAGGACAATCTTATCATCATTGAAAACAATCAGGTTTGATTCCCAGTCAGGGATTTCAGTTCTGACAAAGACCATTGAAGTCTGTGAGAATCTTAATAATTTTATTAAAACCAACAAAAATGTGTGTTGCACACTGAAGGAAATTGTAACATGTTTGCCGGGTGACAGTCAAACTTTAATAACGTTCGTCAGAGATTCATAGATTTATAACAAAAGGCGCCTGCTTTACTCAGCGTTTCCGTAGTGTAGTGGTTATCACGTTCACTTAACACGCGAAAAGTCCCCGGTTCGAAACCGGGCGGCAACATTTTGTAAATCATGTTCATTTATGTCGTAGAAAAATGGATCAATTCCCATTTGTTATGCAAAGTAACAAAGTCCTGTTACATTTGTGTTATTCTGTACAGTTATGCACACACGCAGAACACTACGGTGTCGCTCGCTCACTTCCGTTTCCGGACCTGACCGTGCAGACAGCCCCTCTCAAAGCTGCACATTCCGGCTGCTTTCAGTTGAATTGTGAAAGATTATTCAAGGATCCTGCAGCTTTACCTCGGTTCACAACAGCAGATCTAAGCCGCGTTTCTGCAAACTACAAACCATGCTTTCCAGAATTCCAAGGTTTATACGGAACTCAAACATTAAACTTTCATTAACCACAGGGGTTCAGGCAATTTTCTCTGATTCTATAAAACGTTATTAAAGTTTGACTGTCATCCGTTATACATGTTAACAATTCCTGCAGTGTGCAACAAAATGTTGTGGGTGGATTATTGACAATAGAAAAATTATGAAGTGTCTCACAGACTTCAATGATCCCTTAATAACGTTGGTTAACTAAAATCTATCAATCGCAGGTTAAAATGAGCAATTCATGATGCATCTTTGAACGAGCTATCCAATCAGTCCCACTCCGCAGGTCGTCCCCCATAGCCCTGCTGACACTCCTGCCAGTGGATACTTTTTCCCACATAATTTTGATCACCTCTATTAAATCTCCCCTGACCAGTGATTAATGGAGTTCAACGCGTTCAAGTGTCAGATCATCCACTTGGGGCCTAGCAAAGATTGGTCAGTGTGTGGTCTGAAAACATCATGTGAGAGATTAGGTTTTTTCTGTGAAATAGCCAGTCCCGATAAATTTTACAAATGTTGCCCCAGATCGCTGATCTCTCAAGCAATGAAGATTTTAAACTATTCTCCTAAAATGCAATGTGTAAAATGAGATATGGGTTAACAGTTCAGGAGATGCAAAGAGCAAAATAAATGAATGAAGTTTCGACTGTCCCTCAGTCACCATATTATCATGTCTTTCATTCTGCAAAATAAAGTTACCGGTTAATAACTGTTGATTATAGCAGTTCTTATTTATTCAAATTAGATGTATGTAATTAATTTAATAAAATTACATTGCATTCATGAATAAGAAACGGTGATATCAAAATTTCTTCTCTAACCGTGAATCGAACCCAGCTCGCAACACTGATAGGATACGTTAAGTTGAATTATTTAATGGTGCCTCGAAAGATGTCACGCTGCTAAATTAAAGTCACTGCTTTAATGTGTTTCGGTGTTGAAGGGGATTGAAAAAAGCCCAGGCTGCGCCCGCGGTGAGACAGATTTCGAACTTAAAAAGAAGTTGGTGCTGTGAAGTAACCGCTGAGCGAAAGCTGACACCGATTAACGGACGAGAAACCGCTCAATATAAAGGATGAGCTCACAAACGTTAATTCCTGTATTCTGTGTCAAAGGACCCCCAAATCCTTGAATATACTCAATGACTGAGCATCCACTGCCCTCTGAGGTTGAGAATTGCAAAGATTCACAAGCCTCTGAGTGAAGAAATGTCTCCTCATCTGACTCTCAAATGGCCGGCCCCTTATCCTGAGACTCTGCCCCCTAGTTCGAGACTCTCCAGCCAGGGGAAACAATCTCTCAACTTCTACCCTTTCAAGCCCTCCATGAAAATTGTATCTTTCAATGAGAACTCCTCTCGTTCTTCTGAACTCCAGAGATTATAGGCAAAATCGACTCAATCTCTCTTCATAGGACAATCCTATCATCATTGAAAACAATCAGGTTTGATTCCCAGTCAGGGATTTCGGTTCTGACAAAGACCATTGAAGTCTGTGAGAATCTTAATAATTGTATTAAAACCAACAAAAATGTGTGTTGCACACTGAAGGAAATTGTAACATGTTTGCTGGGTGGCAGTCAAACTTTAAAAACTTTCTTCATAGATTCATAGATGTATAGCAAAAGGCGACTATTTGACCCAGCGTTTTCGTAGTGTAGTGGTTTTCACGTTCGCCTAACACGCGAAAAGTCCCCGGTGCGAAACCGGGCGGAAACATTTTGTAAATCATGTTCATTTAAATCGTAGAAAAATGGATCAATTCGCATTTGTTATGCAATGTAACAAAGTCCTGTTACATTTCTGTTATTCTGTACAGTTCTGCACAGACACAGAACACTACGGTTTCGCTCGCTCACTTCCGTTTCCAGCCCTGACCGTGCAGACAGCCCCTCTCAAAGTTGCACATTCCGGCTGCTTTCAGTTGAATTGTGAAAGATTATTCAAGGATCCTGCAGCTTTACCTCGGTTCACAACAGCAGATCTAAGCCCCGTTTCTGCAAACTACAAACCATGTTTTCCAGAATTCCAAGGTGTATACGGAACTCAACCATTAAAATTCCCTTCATTAACCACAGGGGTGCAGGCAATTTTCTATGATTCTATAAAAAGTTATTGAAGTTTGACTGTCATCCGGTATACATTTTAGCAATTCCTGCAGTGTGCAACAAAATGTTGTGGGTTGATTAATCATAATAGAAACAGTTATGAAGTGTCTCACAGACTTCAATGATCCCTTAATACCGTTGGTTAACTAAAATCTATCAATTGCAGGTTAAAATGAGCAATTCATATTGCATCTTTGAAAGAGCTATCCAATCAGTCCCACTCCGCTGCTCTTCCCCCATAGCCCTGCTGACACTCCTGCCAGTGGAAACGGTTTCCCCCTTAATTTTGATCACCTCTATTAAATCTCCCCTGACCAGTGAATAATGGAGCTCAACGCGGGCAAGTCTCAGATCATCCACTTGGGGCCTAGCAAAGATCAGTCAGTGTGTGGTCTGAAAACATCATGTGAGAGAATCGGTTTTTTCTGTGAAATAGCCGGCCCCGTTAAATTTTACAAATGTTGCTCCAGATCGCTGCTCTCTCAAGCAATGAACATTTTAAACCATTCTCCTGAAATGCAATGTGTAAAATGAGATATGGGTTAACAGTTCAGGAGATGCAAAGAGCAAAATAAATGAATGAAGTTTCGACTGTCCCTCTGTAACCATATTATTATGTCTTTCATTCCGCAAAATAAAGTTACCGGTTAATTAATGGTGATTAAAGCAGTTCTTATTTATTCACATTAGATGCATGTAATTAATTTAATAAAATTACATCGCATTCATGAATAAGAAACGGTGATATCAAAATTTCTTCCCTAACCTTGAATCGAACCCAGCCTGCAACACTGATAGGAATAAATTATTGAATCATTTAATGGTGCCTCGAAAAATATCACACTACTAAATTAAATCACTGCTATAATGTGTTTCGGTGTTGAAGGGGATTGAAAAAAGCCCAGACTGCGCCCGCGGTGAGACAGAGTTCGAACTTACAAAGAAGTTGGTGCTGCGAAGTAACCGCCAAGCGAAAGCTGACAACGATTAAAGAAGGAGACAGCGCTCAATATAAAGGAAGAGCTCACAAACGTTAACTTTCTGTATTCTATGTAAAAGGACTCTCAAATCCTTGAATATACTCAATGACTGAGCATCCACTGCCCTCTGAGGTTGAGAATTGCAAAGATCACAAGCCTCTGAGTGAAGAAATGTCTCCTCATCTGAGTCTCAAATAGCCGGCCCCTAATCCTCAGACTCTGCCCCCCAGTTCTAGACTCTCCAGCCAGGGGAAACAACCTCTCAGCTTCTATCCTTTCAAGCCCTCCAAGAAAATTATACCTTTCAATGAGAACACCTCTCGTTCTTTTGAACTCCAAAGACTATAGGCCCAATCTGCTCAATCTCTCCTCATAGGACAATCCTATCATCATTGAAAACAATCAGGTTTGATTCCCAGTCAGGGATTTCAGTTCTGACAAAGATCATTGAAGTCTGTGAGAATCTTAATAATTGTATTAAAACCAACAAAAATGTGTGTTGCACACTGAAGGAAATTGTAACATGTTTGCCGGGTGACAGTCAAACTTTAATAACTTTCGTCAGAGATTCATAGATTTATAACAAAAGGCGACGGTTTTATCCAGTGTTTCCGTAGTGTAGTGGTTATCACGTTCGCCTCACACGCGAAAAGTCCCCGGTTCGAAACCGGGCGGAAACATTTTGTAAATCATGTTCATTTAAATCGTAGAAAAATGGATCAATTCCCATTTGTTATGCAAAGTAACAAAGTCCTGTTACATTTGTGTTATTCTGTACAGTTATGCACACACACAGAACACTACGGTGTCGCTCGCTCACTTCCGTTTCCAGCCCTGACCGTGCAGACAGCCCCTCTCAAAGCTACACAATCCGGCTGCTTTCAGTTGAATTGTGAAAGATTATTCAAGGATCCTGCAGCTTCACTTCGGTTCACAACAGCAGATCGAAGCCGCGTTGCTGCAAACAACAAACCATGTTTTCCAGAATTCCAAGGTGTATACGGAACTCAACCATTAAAATTCCCTTCATTAACCTCAGGGGTTCAGGTAATTTTCTATGATTCTATAACAAGTTATTAAAGTTTGACTGTCATCCGGTATATATGGTAGCAATTCCTGCAGTGTGCAACAAAATGTTGTGGGTTGATTAATGATAATAGAAACAATTATGAAGTGTCTCACAGACTTCAATGATTCCTTAATACCGTTGGTTGACTAAAATCTATCAATCGCAGGTTAAAATGAGCAATTCATGATGCATCTTTGAAAGAGTTATCCAATCAGTCCCACTCCGCTGCTCTTCCCCCATAGCCCTGCTGACACTCCTGCCAGTGGAAACTGTTTCCCCCATAATTTTGATCACCTCTATTAAATCTCCCCTGACCAGTGATTAATGGAGTTCAACGCGGGCAAGTATCAGATCATCCACTTGGGGCCGAGCAAAGATCGGTCAGTGTGTGGTCTGAAAACATCATGTGAGAGAATAGGTTTTTTCTGTGAAGTAGCCGGTCCCGTTAAATTTTACAAATGTTGCCCCAGATCGCTGCTCTCTCAAGCAATTAACATTTTAAACCATGCTCCTAAAATGCAATGTGTAAAATGAGATATGAGTTATCAGTTCAGGAGATGCAAAGAGCAAAATAAATGAATGAAGTTTCGACTGTCCCTCAGTAACCATATTATCATGTCTTTCATTCTGCAAAATAAAGTTACCGGTTAATTAATGGTGATTAAAGCAGTTCTTATTTATTCACATTAGATGCATGCAATTAATTTAATATAATTACATCGCATTCATGAATAAGAAACGGTGATGTCAAAATTTCTTCCCTAACCGGGAATCGAACCCAGCTCGCAACACTAACAGGAATAAGTTATATGAATAATTTAATGGTGCCTCGAAGAATGTCACACTGCTAAATTAAAATCACTGCTATAATGTGTTTCGGTGTTGAAGGGGATTGAAAAAAGCCCAGTCTGCGCCCGCGGTGACACAGAGTTCGAACTTACAAAGAAGTTGGTGCTGCGAAGCAACCGCTGAGCGAAAGCTGAGACCGATTCAAGGGCGAGAAACCACTCAATATAAAGGATGAGCTCTCAAACGTTAACTTTCTGTGTTCTGTGTAAATGGACTCTCAAATCCTTGAATATACTCAATGACTGAGCATCCACTGCCCTCTGAGGTTGAGAATTGCAAAGATTCACAAGCCTCTGAGTGAAGAAATGTCTCCTCATCTGACTCTCAAATGGCCGGCCCCTTATCCTGAGACTCTGCCCCCTAGTTCTAGACTCTCCAGCCAGGGGAAACAACCTCTCAGCTTCTACCCTTTCAAGCCCTCCATGAAAATTGTACCTTTCAATGAGAACTCCTCTCGTTCTTCTGAACTCCAGAGATTCTAGGCCCAATCTACTCAATCTCTCCTCATTGGACAATCCTATCATCATTGAAAACAATCTGGTTTGATTCCCAGTCAGGGACTTCAGTCCTGACAAAGACAATTGAAGTCTGTGAGAATCTTAATAAATGTATTAATACCAACAAAAACGTGTGTTGCACACTGAAGGAAATTGTAACATGTTTGCTGGGTGACAGTAAAACTTTAATAACTTTCTTCATAGATTGATAGATTTATAGCAAAAGGCGACTGTTTTATCCAGTGTTTCCGTAGTGTAGTGGTTATCACGTTCGCTTAACACGCCAATAGTCCCCGGATCGGAACCAAGCAGAAACTTTTTGTAAATCATGTTCATTTCAATCGTAGAAAAATGGATCAATTCGCATTTGTTATGCAATGTAACAAAGTCCTGTTACATTTGTGTTATTCTGTACAGTTGTGCACACACACAGAACTCTACGGTTTCGCTCGCTCACTTCCGTTTCCAGCCATGACCGCGCAGACAGCCCCTCTCAAAGCTGCACATTCCGGCTGCTTTCAGTTGAATTGTGAAAGATTATTCAAGGGTCGTGCAGCTTTAGCTTGGTTCACAACAGCAGGTCTAAGCCGCGTTTCTGCAAACTACAAACCATGTTTTCCAGAATTCCAAGGTGTATACGGAACTCAACCATTAAAATTCACTTCATTAACCAGAGGGGTTCAAGCAATTTTCTATGATTCTATAAAAAGTTTTTAAAGTTTGACTGTCATCCGGTATACATGTTAGCAATTCCTGCAGTGCGCAACAAAATGTTGTGGGTTGATTAATGATTATAGAAAAAATTATGAAGTGTCTCACAGACTTCAATGATCCCTTAATACCGTTGGTTAACTAAAATCTATCAACATACACTTAAAATTCGTTTAGGTAAATTTTGACAAGGTTTAAAATTTTAAGTTTTACATTTATATTTCAAAACATTCAATTTGAATTTTAAATCATAGATTCATAGAATCATAGATTGATACGGCACAGAAGGAGCCCATGCAGCCCATTGAGTCTGTGCTGGCACTTTGAAAGAGCTCTTCAAATAATCCTTCTCCCCTGATGTTTCACACAGAATCACACAGAAACCCCACAATGCAGATAGAGGCCATTTCGGCCCATCGAGCCTGCACCGACACATGTCCCACCCGATTCCCGTAACCCCTACACGAACACATATCCCACCCTATCCCCGTAACCCCACGTATTTAATCCCCCGAACACTAAGGGTCAACTTATCATAGCCAATCAACCTAACCTGCACACCTGCAAATTTCTCCTTTACAATGATTTATTCAATTCTCTTTGGAAAGTTACTATTGTGTCTGCTCCACCGCCCTTTCAGGCAGCGCATTCCCGATCACAACAACTGGCTGCGGTAAAAAAAACTCCTCATCTCCCCTCTGGTACCTTTTGCCGGTTAGGTTCAATCGGTGTCCTCCAGTTACCGACCCTCCTGCCACTGGAAACAGATTCTCCTTATTTACCCTTATCAAAACATCTTGTAAATTTACAAACTTCGATTAAATTTCCTCTTAATCTTCTGCGGAAAAACAATTGCAGCTTCTCAGTCGATCAACATAACTGAAGTCAACTCATCCCTGGGGCCACTCGCTCTTTGTGCTTGTCTCTCTTTTTTGTCTCTGTCTGTCAATCTCTTTGTCTCTGCCTCTCTCTTTGTCCCTATCTCTCTCCTTGTCTCTGCCTCTCTCTTTGTCCCTGTCACTCTCTTTGTCTCTGCCTCCCTCTTTGTCCCTGTCTCTCTATATGTCTGTCTGTCTCTTTCTCACTCTGTTCACAGTTAGCTTCTAGTTCTGATCAAATAGTTCAAATTTCAGTTCCACGTTAGTATAGTGGTGAGTATCCCCGCCTATCATGCGGCGAGACCGGGATTCAATTCCACGATGGCAGGTTTTTTTTTAACAACCCCAATTTTTTAATTTCTTCCCAGTTCCTTGAAATGCTCCTTCGAAAAGTTGAACTGAAAAAGTTCAAGTGAAATAATTTTAAAAGATTTACCGACAAAAGAAGAACTGTACAAAAACTTCCTGCACCTGTTCCTCGTTGGAATCGTGCTCCCCTCTATTTCCCTCTCACTGTTGTGTGGGGCAGAGAGGAGTCATACCGGCACAGAATGAGACCATTGAATGCTTAATTAAATTCATTTATTTTGAACATGTGACCATTTATTCTTACTTCCGTGGTGTGAAATGTTATTTATTTGGAGATTTCTATTATGCTTATGGGATTCCGTACATAAAGCATCATAGGAATCCCCTGCGTGATTGGTTGGCCTGGCCAACGGATGCTGCCGAACCATGAGCGCCAATGGTATCCGTGGGCCTTTATGCTTGCGTACGCCAGCAGGCCCAAGACCGCAAGAGTGCGAAGCTCCGGAGACACCAGTTAATTGGGATTTGTTTCTCGGTTCGGAGGCGTAAGCCGGCGCCAAACCTCCGATCGCAATCTCAAGGCCCATCGTATTTTAGGAGGCTGGTTTAAAATGTTTATTACTTACGACATCAGGAATCTGGGGCAAATTTTGTTCAATATAACCGGGCCGGTTATTGCGCAGAATAAAAATCTTCCACTCGAACATATCCACCCGGGCTCGATTTGGGAACTGTTCATGTTGGAGGCGAACATGATCGTCGCTGCACTACGGAAACCGGAGCGTTAGTGTCCACGGAAAAGCGAATCAGCATCGAGCATAAAATCTGATGGCGATCATTTTCAGATGCAATGCAGTCAGCCATTACATAAATTGAATAATTTTGCAGTGAAAAGATTTGGAAGTATTACTCGCATCTGTGCCTTTAGTTAAAGTTTGTGGCGTCTGACTCCCGCTCATGTCTCTGAATAAGAAAGGAGAGGCTTGACATTGACCAGACTGCACTGCGCCTGGTGTTTGTGAACTCATCCTTTATATTGAACGGTTTCTCATTCATTGACCGGCGTCAGCATCAGCTCAGCGATTGCTTCGCAGCACCAACTTAATTGTAAGCTCGAACCTCTCTCACCGCGGGCGTTGCATAGTGATTTTATCGTCATTTTCAATCCCCTTCTTCTGCACCGAAACAAATTGTAGCCGTGATTTTAAATCAATGCTGCGTGATTCATAGCGATCACCTTTAAATGATTCAGAAAACCAGTCCTTTCACCTCCGTAACACGGGATCGATTCCTGGTAAGAGAAGTAAATTTTATAACACAGTTTTAAAATCAAAATCTGATGAAATTGACTACATTCAGCTGATGGGAAAATTTAGAATTGTTTTAATTACCATTAATTAACCGATAACTTTCTTTTGCAGAATGAATTAATTAATAGCTTTGCACCATTTAAAAAATATTCTGTTTGTCTATTCTTCCTACCACAGTGAATAACCTCACATTTCCCTACATTATACTCCGTCTGCCGCCTTATTGCCCGCCCAATCACTTAATCTGTCTATAACCCATTGTAGGCTCTTATGTGTCCTCACAGCTTACTTTCCCACCTAGCTTTGTATCATCAGAAAACTTGGATACACTACACTCTGTCCCTTCATCTAAGTCAGTAATATAGACTGTAAATAGCTGAAGCATGCGCACTTGATCCTTGCGGCACCCGACTAGTTACAGCCTGCCAATCTGAAAATGACCCGTTTATCTCTAATCTCTGTTTTCTGTCCGTTAACCAATGCTCTATTCTTGCTAATACATTACCTCCAGTCCCATGAGCCCTTATCTTGTGTAACAACCTGTTACGTGGTGCCTTATCGAATGCCTTTTGGAAATCCAAATATGCTGCCTCCACTGGTTCCCCTTATAGTTCCAATTAATGCCTGAAGCAGAACATCCCGTTGTGCCAATGGAGCCTGTTTGTCGGACATGTAAGGAAGGAGTGTGGTAAGCAGAGAAGTGAAGTGATACTTTGGTAACAAGGTCGAATAATAGAAATAAAGGTGCTGGAAACACTCAGCAGGTCAGGCAGCATCTGTGGAGAGAGAAGCAGAGTTAACGTTTCAGGTCGAAAACCTTCCATCAGAAGGTGGCCAGTTGTGTTAGGTTACACTATTAAACGTGCAAATTGTCACGTAGTAGAGGTAAGGAAAAGATATCAAAAGTTTGGAACAGATACTTTAGAATTCGATAAAGGTTTGAGCAACTTGTACATCGAACTCGGAACTATAAAGTGTTGGAGTTCCTCGGCTAAAATTCGCAAAGATTTGTTTAAAAGCTGTTGTTAATTATACTTCTAATTGTTGCAAGATTAATAAATCTGACATTTATTGTTGCGAACACTTTTCCTGCTCTGCGCGTTTCCCAGCTGTGCTCGGAGCGCCGTCCCCTTCAGTCCATCGCTCACAGGGTCTGTTCCATTCAGCGTTTCTACTTTCTGGACCTTGGTGAAATTTCATAGATTGAAAGGGACGCGTCTCAACCCCGAGATCGTCACCGACTCGCTCACCGGTGCACAGCGACCACACTCTGCTCCCGTGAGATGGAGGCCCAGGAGCTGTTTCAAGCTCCAGTGCAGTTTCAAGCAGAACTCATTCAAAAAATCCAAGTCATTGAGGCGCCTGATCCTTTGCACCTTCCCAACGTGTTGAGATTCATGTGGGGGTGATTTGGGCACGCCTTTCTCCACATTGCAACACTTCAAAGGTACTTCAATGGTTATAAAGCGCTTTGGGACGTCCTGAGTTCGTGAAAAGCTCTGTATCAATGCCAGTGTTTTTTTTTTGCAGAAGTTCGAACAGCAAGTTCATAATTCGCTGGCAATATAAAAGCTCTTCTGGGATTTGAACCGGGAACCTCTCGCAAGTTTCAACCAATAACCCCGAAGCGAGAATCATACCTCTAAAGCAACGAGCCAACTGATAAATACTATTGGAAATAAGAGCTAACCATTGTAAAACCATTTTTTCTGTGTGGTTTTACTTGATGAGCAGAGCACTTGAGACCGAGACAATGACTTTGCCTTTTGGACCTGTATTCTGAAGCGCCGTCCGGTCCCAGACCTACAGTTATTGAGCTGTGGTTCAGATATTGGATGTGATAACAATTGTTAAAGAGGAGGTACCAGGAAAGCTGGCTGTATTTATGTCCATAAGTCACCAGGACCAGATGAAATGCATCCTAGGATGCTCAGGGAAGCACAGGTGGAAATTGTGAAGTTACTGGCCACAATCTTCCAATACTCATTGGATACGGCGGTGGTGCCAGACGTCTGGAGAATTGCAAATGTTACACCCTTGTTCAAAAAGGAGTATAAGGTTCAACCCAGCAACTACAGGCCAGTCAGCTTAACGTCGGTAGTCAGGAAGCTTTTCGACAGGGTAATCCTGGACAAAATGACCGGTCACTTGGACAAGTATGGATGAATTAAGGAAAGTCTGCACGGATTTGTTAAAGGCAAATCGTCTTTTACCAACTTGGTTAAATTATTTGATGAGGTGAAAGAAAGGGTTGATGAGGGAAATGCGGTTGATGTGGTGAACATGGACTTCCAAAAGGCACTTGATTAAGTGCCGCATAACAGGCTTGCCAGCAAAGTTGAAGCCCATGGAATAAGAGGGACAGTGCCAGCATGGATGTGAAATTGGCTAAGAGACAGGAAACAGAGTAGTGGTGAACGGTTATTTCTCTGACTGGAGGAAGGTGTTCCCCAGGGGTCGGTACTAGGACCACGGCCCATCTTGACATATATTAATTATTTGGAGTTAGGTGTCCAGGGCACAATTTCAAAACTTGCTGATAATACAAAACTTGGAAGTATAGTGAGCAGTGAGGAGTGTAGTGATAGACTCCAAGTGGACATGGACAGGCTGGTGGAATGGGCGGACATGTGGCAGATGAAGTTAAATGCAGAAAACTGTGAAGTGATACATTTTGTTTGGAAGAATGAGGAGAGGCAATATAAATTAAAGGATACATTTCCAAAGTGGGTGCAGGAACAGAGAGACCTGGGGGTATATGTGCACAAATCATTGAAGGTGGCAGGACAGGTTGAGAAATCAGTTTAAAAAGCTTATGGAATCCGGGGCTTTACAAATAGAGGCATAGAGCACAAAAGCAAGGAAGTTATGATGAACCTTTATAAAACGCTGGTTCGGCCACAACTGCAGTATTCATGTTCCAGAAAATGTTATTCTGTGCAATAACCGGTCCTGTTAAATTGAACAAAAGTTGCACAAGACTCCTGGTGACATAAGCAATGAACATTTTAAACCAGACTCCTGAAATACATTGGCCTGGAAATTGCGATCGGGGGCTCGCCACCGGCTAAGGCCTCGGAATCGAAAAACAAATCCGAATTACCTGGTGTCTCCGGAGCTTCAGACTCTTGCTGCCCTGGGCCTGCTGCCGTCCGCCTGCATAAAGGCCCACGGATCCCAGGGGCGCACACAGTTCGCAAGCATCCCTGAGATCACATGGGCCAGATCAACCAATCAAAAAGGGGGGTTCCTATGAGGATAATGGGGATTCCATTTATGTACAGAAACCCCATAACATAGTCGACATCTCCAAATAAATAACATTTCACACCACGGAAATAAAAATAAATGATGACTTGTTCAAACTTAATGAAATTAATTAAACATTTAAAATACAATTTTTAATTTTATGAAATATATATTTGAACATTTTAAAACGGGCCAGAGTTTACCTAAACTAATTTAAAATGTATGTATGTGTATATCATTAAAAAAAAAAATTAACATTTATTTTCACCCGTGCACTGGCAAAAGAAGGTCTTACGCCTGCTATTAGGCTGGATAGCTCTTTCGACCAACGTGGACACGAAGGGCCGAATGGCCTCTTTCTGTGCCGTAAATTTCTATGATTCTATTACCAGGTGTAAGGGTTTCCTGGGCATCCGCTGGGCAGTAGTTAGCCCAACTCTGCACCAGCAAAAGTGATGTTGTAGCGGATGCGGTGGCTCGGTCCAAGCGAAACTTGACAGATCACAAGTTCTGGCCTTTCGGGCGTGCGGAAACCTGGAACTTGCGGGGGATTCTGAAGGCGTACGAGAGCCTACGCTGTGCATTCGCTGTCGGAAGCACCGTAAAATCCGGGCCATGGTGTAAAATGAGATATGCATAACAGTTCATCACATAGAAAGCACAATACACGTTATTGAAGTATCTTTAGCATTTAATTCATTCTGCAAATTAAGATCATCGGTTAATTAATGGTAATTAAAACATTTGTTCACATTAGATACATGTAAGTAATTTTAAATTAATTAAAAACTGTTACAAAAATTGTATCTCTGACCAGGAATCGAACTCCAGTCGCGGCGATGAAAGTGCCGAATTCTAACCACTAGACTACCAGGGAACACGGAAGCCTAATGCGATAGTTGTAAATAGAATGGGTCAATCCGTATTGGATACAAATTCGTTTTGATTGTTTACATCAAAAAGCATTTCATGACACTGCGGCTTACAAATCTAGTTACATGTACCTGAAGCTATGATAAATTGACCCGTAGTGTTAGGGGGATTAAATACGTGGGGTTACGGGGATAGGGTGGGATATGTGTTGGTGTAGGGGTTACGGGGATCGGGTGGGATATGTGTCGGTGCAGGGCTCGATGGGCCGAAATGGCCTCTATCTGCACTGTGGGGTTTCCGTGATTCTGTGATTCTGTGATTTATTGGGGTGCATTTATCTTCATTCGAAACCTCAGTAAAATGCTCCAACCTCTTCTGTTTCCCTCATACCAGCTGTGCAACAGCCACGGCGCGCTGGCGTCTTCCAGTTCTATATCTGTATATAGAGAATTAATGACGAAAGGTCATCGACCTAAAGATTACACATACATGTATAAATATTTATAGCATTCTGGACTCAACATCGAGTTCAACAATTTCAGACCATAACCTCTGCTCCTATTTTTTCAGATGGCAGCTGTTGATGATTCTGCCATTCCCATTTACACCTCCTCTGGTCCCATCTCTCCTTCCTTTACTTGTCCCATTGCAATCTCCTTTTGCCTCGCACCTTCATCCCTTTTGTCATTTAATCTCTCCTGCCTTCCACCTTATCACTAATATTGCCTCTTGCTGTTTCCTCCCCTCCCCCATTTGCCTAAAATCTATTTCATCTCTAACTTCTCCCAGTTCTGACGAAAGGTCATCGACCTGAAACGTTAACTCTGTTTCTCTCTCCACAGATGCTGCCTGACTTGCTGAGTATTTCTAGAATTTTCTGTTTTTATGTCAGATTCCCAGCCTCTGCAGTATTTCGCTATTGCATACTTTACTCCAAATAGACTCACATGCATTGATAAATATTGTGACGGTGCAATGCAACGTTCCCTAGTGGTTAGGATTCAGCGTTCTCTTGGATTTGATTCCAGGTCAGGGGAGTAACAGTTTTTAATTCGAGACCTGATTTAAATGAATTACATGACTTTCATGTGGAAAAAAGAATAATTGGTTTAAACATCATTTATTAATCCATAAAGTTATTTTGTGGAACTTCAATCATTTAATTAGCCCTCAGCATGTGATGAACCTTTATCCCGAGCTCATTGTATTTTAGGAGCCTTGGTGTAAAATGTTGAGTGTTTATGACACGGACCCAGCCGCAGAATCGCCACTGTGAAAGTAGGAAACTGCTCGAAATACACAACAGGGCGGGCAGTTTGTGAAAAACAATTAAACTTTTGGCGTGTAGACTTTTCACAGAAATGGAACCAGCTTCGTGTGACAATATCAGGTGTGAATGTGTGTATATGGGTGGCATGTTTCTATATCAAGTGAGTGTTTGTGTTCTGATGCGATCCTTTGCATGTCATTGAGTCATAGAGTCATAGCGGCACAGAAGGAGGCCATTCGAGTCCGTGCCGGCTCTCTGTGGAGCAATCCAGTCAGTCCCATTCCCCCTGCTCGATCCCCGTAGCCCTGTAAATTTATTTCCCTCAAGAACATAAGAACATAAGAAATAGGAGCAGGAGTAGGCCAATCGGCCCCTCGAGCCTGCTCCACCATTCAATAAGATCATGGCTGATCTGATCCTAACCTCAAATCTTCCATCACTCTGCATCCACCCGAACCCATGTGATCTCCCGGGAGAGGCGAAAAACCAGATAAAGACCCAATGGCCAATTTGGGAGAAAAAAATCTGGGAAATTCCTCTCCGACCCATCTAGGCGATCGAAATTCTTCCAGGAGATCACTCTGCCCCTATATTTTCTACAGTACTTACCTTCTGTAAAGGCGATCTCCACCCCAGCCAGGAACAGGAATAAAACCATCTCCTGAAATCTAACAGAATTAGAACACAGTAGGAGCAGAACAAGGCTACACGGCCCCTGGGCCCGCTCCACTACCCACAGGGCCATGACCATTCCGAACCCAGACTCATGTCCAATTTCCTGCCCGCTCCCCGTAACCCTTTATTCCCTTTACTTCTAGGAAACTATCTATTTCTGTTTTAAATTTATTTAATGATGTAGCTTCCACAGCTTTCTGGGGCAGCAAATTCCACAAACCTACCACCCTCTGAGTGAAGAAGTTTCTCCTCATCTCAGTTTTGAATGAGCAGCCCCTTATTTTAAGATTATGCCCCCTAGTTCTAGTTTCACCCATCATTGGGAACATCCTCACCGCATCCACCCGATCAAGCCCCTTCACAATCTTATATGTTTCAATAAGATTGCCTCTCATTCTTCTGAACTCCAATGAGTAGAGTCCCAATCTACTCAACCTCTCCTCATAAGACCACCCCCTCATCCCCGGGATTAACCGAGTGAACCTTCTTTGTACTGACTCGAGAGCAAGTATGTCTTTTCTTAAGTATGGACACCAAAACTGTATGCAGTATTCCAGGTGCGGCCTCACCAATACCTTGTACAACTGCAGCAATACCTCCCTGTTTTTATATTCCAACCCCCTAGCAATAAAAGCCAACATTCCATTGGCCTTCTTAATCACTTGCTGCACCTGCATACTAACTTTTTGGGTTTCGTGCACCAGGGCCCCCAGATCCCTTTGTACTACAGTACTTTCCAGTTTCTTGCCATTAAGATAATAACTTGCTCTATGATTTTTCCTGCCAAAGTGCATAACCTCACACTTTCCAGTATTGTATTCCATCTGCCAAATCTCTGCCCACTTACTTAGCCTGTCTATGTCCCTTTGCAGGTTTTTTATGTCCTCCGCACTCACTACTTTCCCTCCCATCTTTGTATCATCTGCAAACTTTGATATGTTACACTCGGTCCCCTCCTCCAAATCGTTAATATAGATTGTAAAGAGTTGGGGACCCAGCACTGACCCCTGCGGAACACCACTAGTTACTGGTTGCCAATCTGAGAACGAACCATTTATCCCAACTCTCTGCTTTCTGTTAGAGAGCCAATCCTCCACCCACGCCAGAATATTACCCCCAATCCCGTGATTTTTTATCTTGAGCAATAATCTTTTGTGTGGCACCTTGTCAAATGCCTTTTGGAAGTCTAAATACACTACGTCCACTGGTTCCCCTTTATCCACCCTGTATGTTACTTCCTCAAAAAACTCAAGCAAATTTGTTAAACATGACTTCCCCTTCATGAAACCATGCTGAGTTTGCCCTATTAAATTATGTTTATCCAAATGTCCCGTTACTGTCTCCTTAATAATGGACTCTAACATTTTACCAGCCACAGATGTTAGGCTAACAGGTCTATAGTTTCCAGCCTTCTGCCTACTACCCTTTTTAAATAAGGGTGTTACATTAGCAGTTTTCCAATCTGCCGGGACCTTTGCTGAGTCCAGTGAGTTTTGGAAAATTATTACCAATGCATCCACAATCCCTACCGCTACTTCCCTCAAGACCCTGGGATGCAAGCCATCAGGTCCAGGGGATTTATCCGCCTTGAGTCCCATTATTTTACCAAGTACCACTTCCTTAGTGATTTTAATCGTATTTAGTTCCTCCCCCCCTAGAGCCCCCTGTTTGTCCAGTGTTGCGATATTCTTAGAGTCCTCTACTGTAAAGACTGATACAAAATAATTGTTCAGTGTTTTTGCCATCTCCATGTTTCCCACCATTAATTTCCCGGTCTCATCCTCTAAGGGACCAACATTTACTTTAGCCACCCTTTTTCTTTTTATATAACTATAGAAACTTTTACTGTCTGTTTTTATATTTTTTGCTAATTTACTTTCATAATCTATCTTCCCTTTCTTAATCAATCAAGTGCCTATCCAGTCTCCCATTGTGTGTCAGTTGTACATTTAATCCATCAGGTTATCAATATATAAATATCTGTGTTTGAAAGTGAGATTCTTCTAAATGGATTTTAGGTGTATCAGTGAGCTGGTGATGAATAAATGTGATTGTATCTGTGTGTTATTTCTCAATGTATTTGTGTGTATCTGTGTTCTGTATAAATGTATTTGCGTGGCATTTAAAAGGAATACAGACATAAAGAGCCAGAACATGCTTTTTGAATGAGACAGATTCCCCCAAATAAATAAATCAATAACACAGATGCATGGAAATCTTGGATAAGTACCTGAAGGAAATAAAATGTGCAGGGCTACGGGGAGAGGGAGAGGGAGTGGGACTAGCTGAAGGGCTCTTGCAGAGAGCCGGCACGGGCTGGACGGGTCGAATGGCCACCTTCTGTGCTGTATCCATTCTCTGATTCTATGATGTCGATCTACCTGTAAGTGGTGAAAGGCGACGACAGTGATTCACCACCATCTCGGTGATGGGCAATAAATGCTGGCCTTGCCAGCGAGACCTACATCCCAGGAACGAATATAAAAAATATATCTAATACCAGTACTCATTGTTTTGATTTAACAAATAAGATATTAATTGTCCAGACTGATATGAGCTGTAAAAGAATAGTGACCCCGACGTGATTTGAACACGCAGCCTTCTGATCTTGAAGTCAGACGCGCTACCGTTGCGCCAGGAGGTCAAGACAGATTTTGCTCCGTATTCAAGTTCATATATACAGAAGTATCATACCTGGTTCCTGGTGGTCGAATGACACTCACCTGCTTTCGATTCTCAATCGAGGAATTTATGTTGACACAAGATTTGGGAACAGTAAATTATAGAAAGATAATTCAAGTCTGTGGGACGAGTGATAATTGCTTTAATCTTGGTTAATAAATCCATTACTTTCTGTTACAGATTTCGGTTACAGACGCTCTTTGCGTGACATTTGTTCCGCGTTTAATCTTGCAAACTGGGAGAGATCGCTGATCGCGGGGAGACAGTGGGAGCTTCAGCGGCCCCACTGTCAGGATGTGGAAGGATTCACGTTAGGGGTGTGCGGGGGGAATCAGTGACATTTTTTGTAAAGGGCAGCGGGGGAGAAGGACTGAGAGCATTCAGTGTGGGACAGAAGCTGTTTAAATTGAGGCAGCACATTGCCGATCAGCACAGAGGGAGTTAACTGACTCAGTGCCCCTCTGCTGCTGCTACAGAGCCTTGCTGTGGCGAACAAACAGAGGCGAATTTATTCTCCTGTCAAAAGGGCCACAGCGGCTTCTACCTTGTTCTTTAATTGCTCTTTATTTCACTTCACTGAGTTACATATATTTCTTATGGCTAAAGGGATCAAGGAATATGGGGAGAAGGCAGGGACAGGGCACTGAATTTGGATGATCAGCCATGATCTCATTGAATGACGGAGCAGGCTCGACAGACCGAATGGCCTACTCCTGCTACTACCTTCTATGTTTCTCTGTTTCTATGAATAGATAACTTTGAGTGAGAGAAAACTGATCCAGAAATATAATCTATTAATCTGCAGGGTGGCCGTCAGTAAGAAGCCTTTTCTCTCTGGATCCGGTAGCGGTTCTGGTTTCAGGCTCAAGGTTGCCGGTACTGTCGATAGACTTTTGTTCAGTAAGGGTATTAAGGGTTAAGGGACCAAAGCGGGTAGCTGGAGTGAAGATACAGACTAGCCCTGATCTAATTCAATGACGGAACAGGCTCGAGGGGCTGAATGGCCTCCTCCTGTTCCTATGCAGTCGCTGCAATGCAATGTACTCGATGCTGGACGGTTTCTGGTGTGTAATAGTTATCGCATTCCGCTAACACACGAAAACTCAATGGTTCGAAAGTGGGTAGAGGCAATTTAATGCCTTTTCTCCATTCAAGATTACTAAATATGAAAACAGGAATAATTTACATGTTTGTACAAATAAAACACGCATTGTCAGGCGAATTATACCTTTCAAATGGCAGCGTTACAGTGAGTGAAGTAATTCTCAATAATATGTCCCATATAGGACACAGTTTGGGTTACGGTACTGTAAGCAGGGTTTGGGGGAAATTGGCATGATTTAGGGAATCTCCCCCTCGCGTGTCGCTACATTAAAGAGGTTCAGAATGTGGAAGCAAAACAACACAGATTAATAGGAAAACACAGGGTGAGCGACGGGATTCAAAGTGCAGTTTCAATCGGTCTGTCTGGGTGTCCTTTCAATAACTAACAAAGAAAGCGCGTCTCCAAAAATGTCCCACACCGTGTTATGATTCAGGAAACTGGGACGGAAGTAGAAATAAGAAAAAAAAACAGAGTGATATAGAGAAGAGTAAGAGAGAAGGGGAAAAATACTGTTTCCACGGAGAACTAATGCAGAGACTCCTCTGCTGCGCCTGGGGTGGCCTCCTGCAGCCCGGATACATTAACATCCTAACAGCTCATTAACTGTACGAGTGGGACCGGGCGGCGCTTCAGAAGTCAGGGCGAAAAGGCAAAGACACTGTGTCGGTCTCAAGTGCTCTGCTCATCAAGAATAGCCACACACACAAAATGGTTTTAGCATGGTTACCTCTTATCTGCATTACCGCCAATCAGTCGGCTCTTTGGTCTAGGGGGTATGATTCTCGCTGCTTGAAACTTGCGAGATATTGTGGGTTGAAATCCTGGACGTGCACTACTTTTGTCCACGGATTTTGAACTTGCAGTTGAAACTATTGCAAAGAAAGTCTCCCATTGACACATCGCTTTTCACGAGCTCAGGACAGCCCAAAGCGCTTTACCACCATTGCAGTATCTTTGAAGTGTTGTAAGGTGGGGAAAGATGTGCCCAAATTCCCCCCACGTGAATCTCAACTCTTTGGGAAGGAGTTTGGTGGAAAGACTCAGGCTCCTCAATGACTTGGACTTTCTTTGAATGAGTTCTGCCTGTAAATGCACTCGAGCTTGAAACAGCTTCTGGGCCTCCATCTTACGGGAGCAGAGTGTGGTCGCTGTGCAGCGGTTAGCGAGTCGGTGACGAGCTCGGGGGTGAGACACGTCGCTTTCAAACTATGAAATTTCACCAAGGGCCAGAGAATAGAAACGCTGAATGGAATAGTCCCTGTGAGCGATGGGTTGAAGGGGACGGCGCACCGAGCACAGCTGGAGAACGCGCAGTGCAGCCAAAGTGTTCGCAACATTAAATGTCAGAGTTATTAATCCTGCAATAATTAGACATATAATTAACAACAGCATTTAGACAAATTCTTGCGAATTTTAACCGGAGAACTCAAATACTTTATAGTTCCGATCTCGATATACAAGTTAATCAAACCTGTATCGGATTCTAAAGTATCTGTTCCAAACGTCACTTTTACATCCTTTCCTCGCCTCTTCTACGCGGCCCCTCAAAATATTACAGCTGTTCAAATGGATGCATCACCTCACCTAATACAAATTCTCGAACTGATATATTATCTCAAATTAATACACCTCAAAAAAATATAGCACCTCAAACTAATACAGCACCTCAAACTAATCGAGCACCTCAAACAAATACAGGTCAAACTAATATGGCACAACAAATTATTACACCACCTCAAACTAGCACACCTCAAAATAATACACTACCTCCAACTAATACAAATTCTCAAACTAATACACTATGTCATAATAATACAACACCTCAAGCTAATACACTGTGTCAAAATAATACAACACCTCAAAATAATACAGCCCCTCAAAATAATATCGCGGCTCAAACTAATGCAACAGCTCAAAATCATACACCTCAAAATAGTACACTACATCAAACGAATACAAAACCTCAGATGAATACAGCAACTCAAACTAATACAGCCCCTCAAACTAATAAAGCACCTCAAACTAATGCAGCACCTCAAAATAGTACACTACATCAAACAAATACAAAACCTCAAACTAATACAGCACCTCAAACTAATACAGCGCCTCAAACTAATAGAGCATCTCAAACTAATAGAGCACCTCAAACTAATACAGCAACTCAATCAAATACAGCACCTCAAACTAATACAGCGCCTCAAATTAATACAGCACCTCAAACTAATACAGCACCTCAAACTAATACAACACCTCAAACTAATACAGTGCTTCAAATTAATACAGCACCTCAAACTAATACAACACCTCAAACTAATACAGCGGCTCAAACTAATACAGCACCTGAAACTAACACAGCCCCTTAAACTAATACAGTGCATCAAACTAATGTAGCACCTCAAGTCATAGAAAGATAGAGGATAGGAGCAGGAGTAGGCCATTCGGCCCCTCGATCCTGTTCCTTCATTCAATGAGATCATGGCTGATCATCCAAATTGAGTACCCTGTTCCTGCCTGCTCCCCATATCCCTTGATCCCTTTAGCCTTAAGAAATATATCTAACTCCTTCTTGAATATATTTAATAAATTGGCCTCAACTGCCTTCTCTGGTAGAGAATTCCACAGGTTCACCACTCTCTGGGTGAAGAAATTCCTCCTCATCTCAGTCCTAAATGGCTTACCCCTTATCCTTAGACTGTGACCCCTGGTTCTGGAGTCTCCCACCATCGGGAACATCCTTACTGCATCTAGTCTGTCTATTCATGTTAGAATTTTTTAAGTTTCAATGAAATCCCCTCTCATTCTTCTAAACTCCAGCGAGTATAAGCCGAATCGACCCAAACTCTCCTCATACGTCATTCCTGCCATCCCAGGTAAATCAATAGAGCATGTAAAACTAATAAAGCACCTCAAACTAATACGGCACCCCGAACTAATACAGCACCTCAAACTAATACAGCCCCTTAAACTAATACAGCACCTCAAACTAATACAGTGGCTCAAACTAATACAGCGCCTCAAACTAATATGGCACCTCAAACTAATACAGCCCCTCAAACTAATACAGCGCCTCAAAGTAGTACAGCAATGCAAACTAATACAGACCCTCAAACTAATACAGCACCTCAAACTAAAAGATCACCTCAATCTAATACAGCACCTCAAAATAATGCAGCACCACAAACTAATACAGCCCCTCCAACTAATACGGCACCTCAAACTAATACAGCACCTCAAACTAAAAGAGCACCTCAAACTAATACAGCACTGCAAACTAATAAAGCACCTCAAACTAATACAGCACCTCAAACCAATACAGCGCCTCAAACTTATACAGCACCTCAAAGTAATAGCGCACCTCAAACTAATACAGCACCTCATTCTAATACAGCATCTCAAACTAATACAGCACCTCAAAGTAATACAGCACCTCAAACCAATACAGCGGGTCAAACTAATAAAGCAACTCAAATTAATGCAGCATCTCAAACTAATACAGCACTTCAAACTAATACGGCACCTCAAACTAATACATCACCTCAAACTAATACAGCAACTCAAAATAATAAAACACATCAAACTAATACAGGATGTCAAAATAATACAGCGCCTCAAACTAATACAGCACCTCAATCTAATACAGAGCCTCAAACTAATACAGCACATCAAATGAATACGGCGCCTCAAACTAATACAGCACCTCAAACTAATACAGCACCTGAAACTAATACAGCACCTCAAACTAATACATAGCCTCAAACTAATACAGTGCCTCAAACTAATACAGCACCTCAATCTAATACAGCACATCAAATGAATACGGTGCCTCAAACTAATACAGCACCTCATACTAATGCAGCCCCTTAAACTAATAGAGGGCATCAAACTAATGTAGCACCTCAAGTCATTGAATGATAGAGGATAGGAGCAGGTGTCGGCCATTCGGCCCCTCGATCCTGTTCCTTCATACAATGCGATCATGGCTGTTCATCCAAATTGAGTACCCTGTCCCTGCCTTCTCCCCATTTCCCTTGATCCCTTTAGTATTAAGAAATATATGTAACTCCTTTTTGAATATATTTAATAAAGTGGCCTCAACTGCCTTCTGTGGTAGAGAATTCCACAGGTTCACCACTCTCTGGGTGAAGAAATTCCTCCTCATCTCAGTCCTAAATGGCTTACCCCTTATTCTTAGACTTTGACCCCTGCTTCTGGAGTCTCCCACCATCGGGAACATCCTTACTGCATCTAGTTTGTCTATTCATGTTAGAATTTTTTAAGTTTCAATGAAATCCCCTCTCATGCTTCTAAACTCCAGCAAGTATAAGCCCAATCGACCCAATCTCTCCTCATACGTCATTCCTGCCATCCCAGGTAAATCAATAGAGCATGTAAAACTAATAAAGCACCTCAAACTAATATGGCACCTCAAACTAATACAGCACCTCAAACTAATACGGCACCTCAAACTAAAACAGCACCTCAAACTAATACAGCACCTCAAACTAATACAGTGCCTCAAACTAATACAGCGCCTCAAACTAATATGGCACCTCAAACTAATACAGCACTTCAAACTAATACAGCACTTCAAACTAATACAGCACCTCAAACTAATACAGACCCTCAAACTAATACAGCGCCTCAAACTAGTACAGCAATGCAAACTAATACAGACCCTCAAACTAATACAGCACCTCAAACTAAAAGATCACCTCAATCTAATACAGCACCTCAAAATAATACAGCACCTCAAACTAATACAGCCCCTCCAACTAATACGGCACCTCAAACTAATACAGCACCTCAAACTAAAAGAGCACCTCAAACTAATACAGCACTGCAAACTAATACAGCACCTCAAACTAATACAGCACCTCAAACCAATACAGCGCCTCAAACTAATACAGCACCTCAAATAATACCGCACCTCAAACTAATACAGCACCTCAATCTAATACAGCATCTCAAACTAATACAGCACCTCAAAGTAATACAGCACCTCAAACCAATACAGCGGGTCAAACTACTAAAGCACCTCAAATTAATACAGAATCTCAAACTAATACAGCACCTCAGACTAATACAGCGCCTCAAACTAATACAGCACCTTAAACTAATACAGCCCCTCAAACTAATACAGCACTTCAAACTAATACGGCACCTCAAACTAATACAGCACCTCAAACTAATACAGCACCTCAAACTAATACATCACCTCAAACTAATACAGCACCTCAAACTAATACAGCACCTCAAACTAATACAGCACCTCAAACTAATACAGCACCTCAAACTAATACAGAACGTCAAACTAATACAGCACCTCAAACCTATTCAAAAATAAAGAATGTCAGAAGTGGGATCTGAACCCACACCTCCAGGGGAGACCGCTCGACCATCCTGACTTCTAAACGTTATGTCGGGGCACCTGCAAGTTGATTCTGAACGAATATCTGTGATCATGCCTTGTCCGCTTATTTACCAGATGCCATCAGGCTCTTCTCTCCCTGACTCTGGGGAAACAGTGAGACAGAATTTCGAGCAAGCGTCTGGTTATTGTGAAGCAGCAAAGAAAATATTAAATCCGGATTGATCCAAAAAAGTTGTGGCCCGACCTGATTTGAACACACAGCTAACGTTGCGCCATTAGGTCGACAACAACAAGCGGGGATGTTTATATATATAAACGATCCTCAATAAAAGGGCTTTAAAATCCCACTCCCACTCGGTGTCAGACAGCTGCAGAAGCAGCGCTTACCTGTCACTCACCGGACGTCTTTTGTTGAACTGTGGTCTTTTTTTCACGGGATAGCATCATTAATTAACCGATAATTATCTTTTGCACAACTAAAGGAATGCTAACGGAGCGAGAATCGATTCTTCAATCATTTGTTCTGTGCTTTGCATGTTAACTGTTACCCATATCTCATTTTACACACTGTGCTTTAGGAACCTGGTTTAAAATGTTCATTGCTGATGACACCAGGAATCTGGGCCAACTTTTGTCAACTTGAACAGGACCGGTTATTTCTACTGTGCACAGAAAATAGAATCAGCAATGAATATCAACTCCAATGGTGCTGACTTTCAGATTTAATGCAGTCAGATTTGCAATCAAGTGAAATAATTTCACAGTGAAAATATTGTAAGTGTTACTCGCATTTGTGCCTTCAATTCAAGTTTGTGGCGTCTGACTCCCGTTCATGTCTCTTCTTCCTCCGTTGAATAAAACAGGAGGGGCTGGACGTTGACCAGACTGCACTGCCCCTGATATCTGTGAGCTCATCCTTTATATTGAGTGAGTTGCTCGCCCTTTGATCGGCTGCAGTGTGGTGGTTACCGTGTTCGCCTCACACGCGATGGATCCTCGGTGAATCAGTTCACTCTCACTCAAAGTTATCTATTTAGTGAAGTGAAATAAGAGCAATTAAAGAATAAGTGAGCAGTCGCTGCAGCCCTTTTGGTTAGAGAATGAACTCGGAAGCAAGCTTAAACATAATGCTCTCGCCTGGGATTGAACCGGAAACCTAACGCGTGTAAAGCGAACGTGATAACCACTACACTAAGGCAACCGCTGGCTAAGGACTTTTAACAGAGGGGAACTGACCAGTGAAGCAACTCTCTGCTGATTGGTTCACCTTAAACAGCATCACTCATGTAAAAGATGAGCTCACTAATATCAGGCGCAGTGCAGTCTGGTTAACGTCAAAACCCTCCTTTCTTATTAAACAGAGGAAGAAGAGACATGAACCGGAGTCAGACGGCACACAATTTAATTAAAGGCACAAATGCGATTAACACTTACTTACAATCGTTTCACTGATAAAATCTTTCACTTGACGTAAACGCTGACTACGTTGAATCTGAAAATGAGCACCGTGGGATATTTTGTTCACTACTGATTCTATTCTCTGTGATCAGCTGTGCAGCAGTGTCCGTAGTGTATCGGTTATCACGCTCCCCTCACACGCGGAATAGTCCCCGGTTCGAGCGCAAGTAAACACAGTACATTCGCAAAATTTTTATTCTGTTCAGTGAATAGTCCTGTTAATTTTAGCAAAAGTTGCCCCAGATTTCTGCTTTCATAAGCAATTAATATTTTAAACGAGATTCCTAAAATGCAATGTGTAAAATGAGAGATGGTTAACAGTTGATTAATTACAAAGGGCAAAATGCGTTATTGAAGTGTGTATCGCCTTTCTTTCATTCTGTAAATTATGGTAATCGGATATTTAATAGTGATTGCAAAAGATTCAACTGCAGGTTGAATAGTGGCCGGCGACACGAGCGCTCGTTTGGGATTTGGGGCTTCACTGAAATTTATTCAAACAACCAAAGCGAAAAATCGATCCCCGAGAACGCCGGTTCAAACCTAGCCAGGTGAGGAGCTAACCATTGCAAAGCCATTTTGTGTGTGTGGCTATTCTTGATGACCAGAGCACTGGAGACCGAGACAGTGACTTTGCCTTTTCGACCTGTCTTCTGAAGCGCCGCCCGGTCCCACTGCTACAGTTAATGAGCTGTTAGGATGTTAATGTATCCAGGCTGCAGGAGGGCGCTCCAGGCGCAGCAGAGGAGTCTCTGCATTAGTTCTCCGTGGGAACGGTAATTTCCCCTTCGCTCTTCCTCCTCTCTATATCCCTGTGCTTTTATGTCTCTATTTCTCCCCCGGCTCAGCTTCCGGAATCATAACACGGTGTGGGGCATTTTTGGAGACGCGTTTTCTTTGTTTCTTATTGAATGGACACTCAGACAGACCGATTGAAACTACACTTTGAATCCCGTCGCTGACCCTGTGTTTTCCTATTAATCTGTGTTGTTTTGCTTCCACATTCTCAATGAGAAAGTCCCCAGCCTCAATTATTAAATAAAATAAGGCCCACCTCGTCAAATTCCGACATGCGCGGCGGAGATACCATACCCTAAATCAGCGCCAACTTTCCCCAAATCCTCCTTACAGTACCGCAACCCAAACTGTGTCCTATATGGGAAATACCATTGAGAATTGCTTCACTCACTGTAACGCTGCCATTTGAATGGCATAATTCGCCTGTCAATGCGTGTTTTATTTATACTGAACCAATCATGCAAACTATTTCAATTTTCATATTTACTATACTTGAATGGAGAAAATACTTTAAATTGCCTCTGCCCACTTTCGAACCATTGAGTTTTCGGAAAGCGATCACCATTACACACCGGAAACCCTCCAACACTCGAGTACATTGCATTGTAGCGACTCAATAGGAACAGGAGGAGGCCATTCAGCCCCTCGATCATGTTGCGCCATTCAATTAGATCAGGGTTGATCTGTATCTTCATTTCGTCTGCACGCTTTCTTTCCTTAACCCGTAATAAACTTACCCAACAAAAAGTTATCGCCAGTAGCGGCAATCTTGAGCCTGAATCCAGCTGCACTCCCGGATCCGGGCAGAAAAGGCTTCTCACTGACGGCCACCCTGCAGATCAATTAATTACATTTCTGAACTTCAGGGATTCGGAGATTCCAGGGTTTAAAAGGGAACAAACGATGAAATGGGCCTCACTGTGGATCAGTTTTCTCTCACTCAGAGGTATCTGACTAGTGAAGTTAAATAAAGAACAAGGGAGGAGCCGCTGTAGCCCTATTGACAGGATAATAAACTAGCCATACATCTCTCACGTTTCCCAATTCTAACAGAAGTGTAATCGACTTGAAACGTTCACTCTGTTTCTTTATCCACATATACTGCCTGACCTCTTGAGAAGTTCCACCATTTTCCGTTTCTATTTGAGATTTACAGCATTTGCAATAATTTTCTTTTGTCACTTAAAATAAACCCGCTGGTTGTTCATCCACAGCAGCATTAAACAAAATGTTCCCGCCCGGGCTCGAACCGCAGACTTTTCGCGTGTAAAGCGAACGTGATAACCACTACACTACGGGAACTGCTGGGTCCGTATCTCCAACAGAGGGGAACTGACCAGTGAAGCCCCTCTGTGCTGATTGGTTCAGCTGAAACAGCATCAGTCAACATAAAGGAGGAGCTCACAAATATCAGGCGCAGTGCAGCCTGGTCAACGTCAGCCCCTCCTTTGTTATTCAACAGAGGAAGAAGAGACATGAGCGGGAGTCAAACGTCACAAACTTTTATTAAAGCTACAAATACGAGTAACACATACTTCCAAATCGTTTCACTGAAAACTTCTTTCATTGATGAAAAAGCTGACTGCGTTGAATCTGAAAATGTGCCCTGGGCGATATTTTGTTCACTACTGATTCTATTATCTGTGGGCTATGCCGCAGCGGTTGGTGTAATGTACATGTTATCATGTTCGCCTCGCACGCGAATTGTCCCGGGTTCGAGCCCGGGCGGGAAACATTTACTATTCGCCAGGATTTCGTTATGTGCAGTGAACGATCCTGTTCGCTTTAAATAAAGTTGCGCCAAATTTCTGCTTTCATAAGCAATTAGCAATTTAATCGAGATTCCAAAAATACAATGTGTAAAATGAGATATGGTTAACAGTTGATAACTTACAAAGGGGAAAATGCGTCATTGAAGAGCGTTTACGCCTTTTTTGCATTCTGTAAATTATGGTAATCGGTTATTAAAGGGTGATTGCAAAAGATTCAACTGCAAGTTGAATAGTGGCCGGCGACACGAGTGCTCCTTTGGGATTTGAATCGTGGGCTTCTCGGAAATTGAAACAAACACCGAAGCGAAAATCGGACTACCGAGAAGGCCGCTTCAAAGCCTAGCCAGGTGAGGAGCTAACCATTGTAAAACCATCGTCTGTGTGTGGCTATTCTTGATGAGCAGAGCACTTTTGACCGAAACAGTGACTTTGCCTTTTCGGCCTGTCTTCTGAAGCGCCGCCCGGTCCCACTCCTACAGTTAATGAGCTATTAGGATGTTAATGTATCCGGGCTGCAGGAGGCCACCCCAGGCGCAGCAGAGGAGTCCTTGCATTAGTTCTCCTTGGAAACAGTATTTTCCCCTTCGCTCTTTCTCTTCTCTATATCCCTGTGCAGTTTCCTGAATCATAACAGGGTGGGCACATTTTTAGAGACGCGCTTTTTTTTATTACTTATTGAAAGGACAGCCAGACAGACCGATTGAAACTGCAATTTGAATCCTGTCGCCGACCTTGTGTTTTCCTATTAATCTGTGTTGTTCTGCTTTCCACATTCTCAATGAGAAAGTTCCCAGCCTCGATTTTTAAATAAAATAATGCCCAGCTCGTCAAATAGCGACACGCGAGTGGGAGATTCCCTAAATCAGCGCCAACTTTCCCCAAATCCTCCTTACAGTACCGCAACCCAAACTGTGTCCTTTTTGGGAAATATTATTGAGAATTACTTCACTCATTGTAACGCTGCCATTTGAATGGCATAATTCGCCTGTCAATGGGCATTTTATTTATACTGAACCAAGCATGCAAATTATTCCAGTTTTCATAATCACTAAACTTGAATGGAGAAAAGCCATTAAATGGCCTCTACCCACTTTCGAACCATTGAGTTTTCGTGCGTTACCGGAATGCGATAACCACAACACACCGGAAACCCTCCAGCACTCGGGTGCATTGTATTGCAGTGACTCCATAGGAAGAGGAGGAGGCCATTCAGCCCCTCGAGCCTGTTGCGCCATTCAATTAAATCAGAGCTGATTTGTATCTTCACTCCATCTACCCGCTTTGGTTACGTAACCCTGAATATGCTTACCGAACAAAAATCTATCGACAGTACCGGCAATCTTCAGCCGGAAGCCATCACCTATCCTGGATCCAGACAGAAACGGTTTCTTACTGACTGCCACCCTGCAGATTCATGGATTACATTTCTGAACTTCAGCGATTCGGAGACTCCAGTGTTTAAAAGTGAACATAAGATGAAATGGGTCTCACTGTGGATCGGTTTTCTCTCACTCGAAGTTATCTATTCAGTGAAGTGAAATAAAGAACAATTAAAGAACAGGGGAGAAGCCGTTGTGGCCCTTTTGACAGGAGGATAAGTTCGCCTCTGGTTGCTCGCCAAACCTCGAACGTGACAACCGCTACACTGCGGACACACCGGCTCTATAGCAGCAGCAGAGGGGACCTGACTCAGTGAACTCCCTCTGTGCTGATCGGCAATGTGTTGCCTCACTTTAAACAACTTCTGTCCCACACTGAAAGCTCTCAGTCCTTCTTCTCCGCTGCCCTTTGCAAAAAATGTCACTGATTCCCCCCGCACACCCCTAACGTGTTCTCTTCCGCACCCACACAGTGGGGCCGCTCAGCCTCCCCCTGCCTGATCACGATCAGCCATGTCACCCAGTTTGTAATATTAAACCCAGAACAAGCGCCCCGCAAAGAGAGTCTGTAACCTAAATCTGTAGCAGAAAGTACTGGGTTTATTAACGGTGATGCAAGCAATTATAAGTCGTCTCACAGACTAGAATTACTTTTATACAGTGAACTGTAGCCAAATCTTTTGTCACGCTGAATTCCTTGATTAAGAATCGTAACCGGGTGAGTTCCAGTCGACCACCAGGGACCAGCTATGATTCTTGTATATATATATATATATCAACCTGAATATGATTGGGAGCTGTCTAGACCTCGTGTCGCAACGGTAGTGCGCCTGATCCCGAGGCTGCGTGTTCAAATGACGTCGGGGCCATGGTTGCTTTGCAGCTCATATGAGTCTGGATAATTAATATATTAATGGTTACCTCACAACAATGAGAACTTGAATTAGATGTATTTTATTAGATTGGTTTCTGGGATGTAGGTCTCGCTGGCAAGGCCAGCATTTATTGCCCATCCCTGAGGTGCTGGTCAGCCACTGTAGTCGCCTTTCACCACTTACAGAACAACATCATAGAATCAGAGAATGGATACAGCATAGAAAGAGGCCATTCGGCCGTCCAGCCCGTGCCGGCTCTCTGCAAGAGCCCTTCAGCTAGTCCCACTCCCCCGCCCTTTCCCCGTAGGCCTGCACACTTTATTCCTTCAGTTACTTATCCAATATTTACATGTATCGGTATTATTTATTCATTTATTTGGGTGAAGCTGTCTCATTCAAAAATATGTTCTGGCTATTTATTTCTGTCTTACTTTTAAATTACACGCAAATGACTTTATGCAGAACACCGATACACACAAATACATTGATCAATAACACACAGATACATTCACATTTATTCATCACCAGCGCAATGATAAACCCAAAATCCATTTAGGACAATCACAGTTTCAAACACAGATATTTATATGTTAATATCCTGAAGTATGTTATAAAAATAAAGAAAATAAATGCACAACTGACTCCAGTATTTTTACATGTATGTGTAACCTTTAGGTCGATGACCTTTCACCATTAATTCTCTATATACATATATAGAACTGGAAGATGCCAGCGCGCCGTGTGAGATTACATTTGATTTGTGGCTCTTGTACAGCCGGCATGATGGAAATAGAAGAGGTTCGAGCACTTTAATGAGGTTTCCAATGAAGATAGATGCACCCCAATAAATGACAAAATATTTCAGATATAATGTAAATAGATCTATAAGCTGCAGAGTCATGAAATGCTTTACATGTGAACACGTGAAATTAATTTGTATCCAATACAGATTGACTCATTCTAATTACGATTATTGCGTCACTTTACTTCAGTGTTCCCTGGCAGTCTCATGATTAGAATTCGGCACTCTTACTGTCCGGGTTCAATTCCCGGTCAGGGAAGTCATTTTTATAACAGTTTTTTATTAAATTAAACTAATTTTGTTTCAACTCTAACATGCATCTAACCTGGAAAATTGTCTTAATTATTATTAATTAACCGATAATCTTAATTTACAGAATGACATAAATGCTAAAGATACTTCACTAACATATATTGTGCTTTCTATGTGATGAACTGTTATGCATATCTTATTTTACACCATGGCCCGGATTTTACGGTGCTTCCTACAGCGAATGCACAGCATAGGCTATTGTACACCTTCAGAACGACTACACAAGTGCCAGGTATCCGCACGCCCAGAATTTGCGATCTGTCAAGTTTCGCTTTGACAGATTCACCGCATCCGCTACAACATCACTTTTGCTGTCACAGAGTTGGGCTAACTACTGTCCAGCGAATGCCCATGAAACCCTTACACCTGATGATAGCAGGCATAAGGCTTTCTTTTACCATCGTAAGGGTTAAAATCAATATTAAAATATATTTTTAAAGTGATATAAACATACACTTACATTTAAAATTCGTTTAGGTAAATTTTGTTACGTTTTAAAATGTTACATTTATATTTCAAAACATTCAATTTGAATTTTAAATCATAGATTCATAGAATCATAGATGATACGGCACAGAAGGAGGCCATGCAGCCCATTGAGTCTGCTCTGGCACTTTGAAAGAGCTCTTCACATAGTCCCACTCCACTGCTTTTCCCCATAGTCCTGCAAATTTCTCCTTTACAATTATTTATTCAATTCACTTTGGAAAGTTTCTATTGCGTCTGCTCCACCGCCCTTTCAGGCAGCGCACTCCCGATCACAACAACTGGCTGTGGTAAAAGAAAACTCATCTCCCCTCTGGTACTTTTGCCGGTTAGGTTCAATTAGTCTCCTGCAGTTACCGACCCTCCTGCCACTGGAAACAGATTCTCCTTATTTACTCTTATCAAAACATCTTGTAAATTTAAAAACCTCGATTAAATTTCCTCTTAACCTTCTGCAGGAAACAATTCCAGCTTCTCAGTCTCTCAACATAACTGAAGTCAACTCATCCCTGGGACCACTCGCTCTTTGTGCTTGTCTCTCTTTCTTTGTCTCTATCTGTCTCTCTCTTTGTCTCTGCCTCTCTGTTTGTCCCTGTCTCTCTCTCTGTCTGTCTGTCCCTTCTGTCTCTTTCTCACTCTGTTCACAGGCCCATTCTAGTTCTGATCAAACACTGCAGTTTTCAGTTACTCATTAGTATACTGGTGAGTATCCTCGCCTGTCACGTGAGTGACCGGGGTTCAATTACCCGACGGGGAGGATTTTTTTTTTTTAACAACGCCAATTTTAAACTTCTTCCCAGCTCCTTGAAATGCTCCTTTGAAAAGTTCAAGTGAAATAATTTTAAAAGATTTACTGGCATATGAAGAACTGTATAAAAACTTCCTGCACCTGTTCCTCGTTGGAATCGTGCTCGCCCTCTATTTCCCTCTCACTGTTCTGTGCGACAGAGAGGAGTCATAACGTCACAGAATGAGACCATTGAATGCTTAATTAAATTCATTTATTTTGAACATGTGACCATTTATTCTTACTTCCGTGGTGTGGAATGTTATTTATTTGGAGATTTCTATTATGCTTATGGGATTCCGTACATAAAGCATCATAGGAATCCCCCTGTTAGATTGGTTGGCCTGGCCAACGTGAATCCAGGGATGCTGCCGAACCGTGAGCGCCAATGGTATCCGTGGGCCTTTATGCAGGCATACGCCAGCAGGCCCAAGACCGCAAGTGTGCGAAGCTCCGGAGACACCAGTTAATTGGGATTTGTTTCTCGGTTCGGAGGCGTAAGCCGGAGCCAAACCTCCGATCGCAATTTCAAGGCCCATCATATTTTAGGAGGCTGGTTTAAAATGTTCATTACTTACGACATCAGGAATCTGGGGCATATTTTGTTCAATATAACCGGACCGGTTATTGCGCAGAATAAAAAGGTTCCACTCGAACATATCCACCCGGGCTCGATGTGGGAACTGTTCATGTAGGAGGCGAACATGATAGTCGCTGCACTACGGAAACCGGAGCGTTAGTGTCCACGGAAAAGCGAATCAGCAGCGAACATAAAATCTCATGGTGATCATTTTCAGATTCAATGCAGTCAGCCATTAAATAAAGTGAAATAATTTTACAGTGAAAAGATTGGGAAGTGTTCCTCGTATCTGTGCCTTTAATTAAAGTTTGTGGCGTCTGACTCCCGCTCATGTCTCTGAATAAGAAAGGAGGGGCTTGACGTTGACCAGACTGCACTGTGCCTGAGGTTTGTGAGCTCATCCTTTATATTGAGCGGTTTCTCATTCTTTGATCGGCCTCAGCATCAGCTCAGCGGTAACTTCGCAGACTTAACTTAATTGTAAGCTCGAACCCACTCTCTCCGCGGGCGTTGTATGGTGATTTTATAGTCATATTCAATCCCGTTCTTCTACACCGAAACAAATTGTAGCCGTGATTTTAAACCTATGCTGCGTGATTCATAGCGATCACCTTTAAATGATTCAGAAAACCAGTCCTTTCACCTCCGCAACACGATTTCGATTCCTGGTCAGGAAAGTGACTTTTATAACAGTTTTTAAATCACAACCTGATGAAATTGACTACATTCAGCTGATTTGAAAAAATTAGAATTGTATAAATTACCATTACTTACCCCATAACTTTCATTTGCAGAACGAAATAATTAATTGCTTTGCACCATTTAAAATTATTCTGTGCGTCTATTCTTCCTACCAAAGTGAATAACCTCACATTTCCCTACATTATATTCCATCTGGCACCATCTTGCCCGCCCACTCACTTAATCTGTCTATATCCCATTGTAGGCTCTTTGTGTCCTTCTCACAGCTTACTTTCCCACCTAGCTTTGGATCATTAGAAAACTTGGATACATTACACTCTGTCCCTTCATCTAAGTCAGTAATATCGACTGTAAATAGCTGAAGCATGCGCACTTGATCCTTGCGGCACCCCACTAGTTACAGCCTGCCAATCTGAAAATGACCCGATAATTCCGGCTCTCTATTTTCTGTCCGTTAAACAATCCTCTATTCTTGCTAATACATTACCTCCAGTCCCATGAGCCCTTATCTTGTGTAACAAGCTTTTACGTGTTTGCTTATCGAATGCCTTTTGGAAATCCAAATATGCTGCCTCCACTGGTTCCCCTTATAGTTCCAATGAATGCCTGAAGCAGAACATCCCGTTGTGCGAATGGAGCCTGTTTGTCGGACAAGGCTACATGTAAGGAAGGAGTGTGGTAAGGAGATAAGGGAAGTGATACTCTGGTAACAAGGTCGGGTAATAATAATAGAAAGTGCTGGAAACACTCAATAGGTCATTTAGCAGCTGTGGAGAGAGAAGCAGATTTAACGTTTCCGGTCGAATACCTTCCATCAGAAGGTGGGCAGTTGTGTTAGGTTACACTATTAAACGTGCACATTATCACGTAGTAGAGGTAAGGAAAAGATATCAAAAGTTTGGAACAGATACTTTAGAATTCGTTAAAGGTTTGATTAACTTGTATATCGAACTCGGAACTATAACGTGTTGGAGTTCCTCGGTTAAAATTCGCAAAGATTTGTTTAAGAGCTGTTGTTAATTATACTTCTAATTATTGCATGATTAATAAATCTGACATTTACGGTTGCGAACCCTTTTACTGCACTGCGCGTTCTCCAGCTGAGCTCGGAGCGTCGTCCCCTTCAATCCATCGCTCACAGGGACTGTTCCATTCAGCATTTCTTTTCTCTGGGCCTTGGTGAAATTTCATAGATTGAAAGCGACGTGTCTCAACCCCAAGCTCGTCACCGACTCGCTAACCGCTGCACAGCGACCACACTCTGCTCCCGTGAGGTGGAGGCCCAGGAGCTGTTTCAAGCTCGAGTGCAGTTACAAGCAGAACTCATTCAAAGAAAGTCCACATCATTGAGGCGCCTGAGTCTTTGCACCGAACTCCTTTCCAAAGAGTTGAGATTAATGTGGGGGCGATTTGGGCACATTTTTCCCCACATTACAAATCTTCAAAGGGACTTCAATGGGGTTACAGACCTTTGGGACGTCCTGAGTTCGTGAAAAGCTCTGTATCAAAGCCAGTGTTTTTTTTTCCAGAAGTTCGAACAGCAAGTTCATAATTCGCGGGCAAAATAAGGGCTAGTCCGGGATCTCCCGCAAGTTTCAACCAATAACCCCGAAGCGAGAATCATACCAACGAGCCAACTGATAAATTTGACTGGAGATAAGAGGTAAGCATTGTAAAACCATTTTGTTTGTGTGGTTGTTCTTGATGAGCAGAGCACTTAAGACCGAGACAGTGACTTTGCCTTTTCGAACTGTCTACTGAAGCGCCGCCCGGGCCCACTGCTGCAGTTAATGAGCTGTAGTTGAATATTGGATGGGATAAAAATTGATAAAGGGGAGGTACTAGAAAGCTGGCTGTACCAGGACCCGTTGAAATGGATCCTAGGATGCTGAGGGGAGTAAAGGTGGGAATTACGGAGGTACTGACCATAATCTTCCAATACTCATTGGATATGGGGTGGTGCCAGACGTCTGGAGGATTGCAAATGTTACACCCTTGTTGAAAAAAGTGTATAAGTTTCAACCCAACAACTGCATGCCAGTCAGCTTAACGTCGGTAGTGAGGAAGCTTTTAGAAAGGATAACCCTGCACAAAATGACCAGTCACTTGGACAAGTGTGGATTAATTAAGGAAAGTCTGCTCGGATTTGTTAAACGCAACTCGTCTTTTCCCAACTTGATTGAATTTTTTGATGAGGTGAAAGAGAGGGTTGATGAGGGAAATTCATTTGATGTGGTGGACATGGACTTCCAAAAGGCATTTGATAAAGTGCCACGTAACAGGCTTGCCGGCAAAGCTGAAGCCCATGGAATAAAAGGGACAGTGGCAGCATGGATGTCAAATTGGCTAAGTGACAGGAAACAGAGAGTAGTGCTAAACTGTTGTTTCTCTGACTGGAGGAAGGTACACAGTGGTGTTCCCCAGGGGTCGGTACTAGGAGCCTGCTCCGTCATTCAATGAGATCATGGCTGATCATCCAAATTCAGTACCCTGTCCCTGCCTTCTCCCCATATTCCTTGGTCCCTTTAGCCTTAAGAAATATATCTAACTCAGTGAAGTAAAATAAAGTGCAATTAAAGAACAAGGTAGAAACCGCTGTGGCCCATTTGACAGGAGAATAAATTCGCCTCTAGTTTTTCGCCACAGCAAGTTTAAAACATATATGTTTCCACCCGGGCACGAACCTGATAACCGCTGCAATGTGGAAACCACCGGCTCTGTAGCAGCAGCAGAGTGGTACTGAGTCAGTTAACGTGCTCTGTGCGGATCGGCAATGTGTTGCCTCACTTTAAACACCTTCTGTCCCACACTGAATGCTCTCAGTCCTTCTCCCCCGCTGCCCTTTACAAATAATGTCACTAATTCCCCCACACACCCCTAACATGAATCCTTCCACATCCTGACATTGGGGCCGCTGAAGCTCCCACTGTCTCCCCGCGATCAGCGATCTCACCCAGTTTGTAAAATTAAACGCGGAACAAATGTCACGCAAAGAGCGTCTGTAACCGAAATCTGTAACAGAAAGTGATGGATTTATTAGCCAAGATTAAAGACATTATTACTCGTCTCACAGACTTGAATTATCTTTCTGCAATGCACTGTTCCCAAATCTTATGTCAAGATGAATTCCTTGATTGAGAATCGAAAGCAGGTGAGTGTCATTCGACCACCACGGACCAGGTATGATACTTCTGTATATATGAACCTGAATACACAAAGAAAGTTGTCGAGACCTCGTGGCGCAACGGTAGCGCGTCTGACTCCAGATTATAGAGTCATAGAGTCATAGAGTTTTACAGCACAGAAAGAGGCCCGTCGGCCCATCGTGTCTGCGCCGTCCATCAATCCCTGTCCAGTCTAATCACATTTTCCAGCATTTGGTCCATAGCCTTGTATGCAATGGCATTTCAAGTGCTCATCCAAATGCTTCTTGAATGTTGTGAGGGTTCCTCCCTCTACCACCCTTTCGGGCAGTGAGCTCCAGATTCCAACCACCCTCTGGGTGAAAAAGTTTCTCCTCAAATCCCCTCTAAATCTCCTGCCCCTTACCCTGAATCTATGCCCCTTTGTTATTGACCCCCCTACTAAGGGGAAAAGTTCCTCTTTATCTACCCTATCTATGCCCCTCATCATTTTGTACACCTCAATCAGGTCCCCCTCAGCCTTCTTTGCTCCAAGGAAAACAACACCAGCCTGTTTAGCCTCTCTTCATAGCTGAGGCGCTCCATCCGAGTTAACATCCTGGTGAATCTTCTCTGCACCCTCTCCAAAGCAATCACATCCTTCCTATAGTGAGGCGACCAGAACTGCACACAGTACTCCAGCTGTGGCCTCACCAGCGTTTTGTACAGCTCCATCATAACCTCCCTGCTCTTATATTCTATGCCTTGGCTAATGAAGGCAAGTATCCCATATGCCTTTTTAACCACCGTATCTACCTGTTCCGCTGCCTTCAGGGATCTATGTACATGTACACCAAGGTCCCTCTGACCCTCTGTACTTCCTAGGGTCCTATCACTCATTGTGTATTCCCTTGCCTTATTTGTTCGTCCAAAATGCATCACCTCGCACTTTTCAGGGTTAAATTCCATTTGCCACTTTTCCGCCCATCTGACCAACCCGTTTATATCGTCCTGTAGACTGAGGCTTTCCTCCTCGCAATTTACCACCCCACCAATTTTCGTGTCATCTGCGAACTTACTGATCATACCTTTTACATTCTCATCCGAATCATTTATGTAGATCACAAACAGCAAGGGGCCCAGCACCGATCCCTGAGGTACCCCATTGGACACAGGCTTCCAGTCACAAAAGCAACCTTCGACCATCACCTTCTGCCTCCTGCCACTCAGCCAGTTTAGGATCCAACGCGCCAAGGCACCCTGGATCCCATGGGCTCTTACCTTCTTGACCAGTCTCCTATGCTGGACTTTGACAAAAGCTTTACTGAAGTCCATGTTAACCACATCCACAGCATTTCCCTCATCCACACACCTAGTCACCCCCTCGAAAAATTCAATCAGATTGGTCAGACATGATTTACCCTTGACAAAGCCATGCTGACTATCCCCGATTAATCCTTGCCTCTCCAAGTGGTGACTAATTTTGACCCTCAGAATTTTATCCAATAATTTCCCTACAACAGATGTTAGGCTCACTGGCCTGTAATTCCCTGGTTTATCCCTGCTACCCTTCTTGAATAATGGTACTACGTTACCTGTTCTCCAGTCCTCTGGTACATCCCCTGTGGCCAGAGAGGTTCTGAAAATTTGTGTCAGAGCCCCTGCAATCTCCTCCTTTGCCTCACACAACAGCCTGGGATACATCTCGTCCGGGCCTGGGGATTCATCCACTTTTTGGCCTGCTAAAACCGCTAGTACCTCCTCCCTCTCGATGCTAATATGTTCAAGTATGTCACAGTCCCCTTGCCCGATTTCTATGTCTACATCGTCTTTCTCCATAGTGAACACAGAAGCAAAAAAATCATTTAAAACCCCGCCTACATCATCTGGCTCGACACATAGATTGCCACTTTGGTCCCTAATCGGCCCTACCCTTTCCCTGGTTATCCTCTTGCCCTTAATATACTTATAAACCATCTTAGGATTTTCCTTTATTTTGCTCGCCAGTGTTATTTCATGGCCCCTCCTCGCCCTCCTAATTTCTATTTTATGTATGCCCCTGCACTTTTTATACTCCTCTAGGGCTTCCTACGACTTTAGTCTTTTGTAATTGCCAAAAGCCCCCTTTTTTTCCTAATGCATTTTTGTATATCCCTTGTCATCCAAGGTTCCCTTTACTTGTTGGTCCCACCCTTAACCTTTACAGGAACATGTCGGCATTGTACTCTCTCTATTTCCCTTCTGAAAGTCTCCCACTGATTTGATGTGGATTTTCCTATAAGTAGCTGCTCCCAGTGCACTTTGGCCAGATCCTGCCTTATCATATTAAAATCGGCCTTCCCCCAATTTAGAACCCTTATTTCCGGGCCGTCTTTGTCTTTTTCCATGACCTCCTTAAATCTCACCGAATTATGGTCACTGTCGCCAAAATGCTCTCCTACTGACACATCCACCACTTGCCCGGATACATTCCCTCGAATTAGGTCCAGTACCGCCCCCTCTCTTGTAGGACTTTCTACATGTTGGCTCAATAAGCTCTCCTGGATGCACTTTAAGAATTCTGCACCCTCTAAGCCTTTCACACTCTGACTATCCCAATTAACATTGGGGAATTTGAAATCCCCCACTATTATTACCCTATTACTTTCGCACTTCTCTGAGATTTGCCTACATATCTGTTCCTCTAACTCCCCTGACTGTTTGGGTTCCGATCGTACACTCCCAGCAAAGTGCTTGCCCCTTTTTGTTTTTAAGTTCTGCCCATATGGCCTCATTAGAGGAACCCGCTAATATATCGTCCCTCCTTACAGCAGTAATTGACTCCTTAATTAATATTGGAACACCCCCTCCCCTTTTACACCCCCCTCTGTCTCGCCTGAAGATTCTATACCCCGGAATATTGAGCTGCCAGTCCTGACCCTCCCTCAACCATGTGTCCGTGATAGCAACAATATCCTACTCCCATGTGTTCAACAACAACTTCAGTTCATCCACCTTATTTGCAAGACTCCTTGCATTAACATAAATGCCTTCCAGCCATGCCGTATTCCCTTTTGCCTTCACATATTTGCTCTGCCTTCCCAGCTGACTTGATTTTTCCTCCGTATTTGGCTGTAAATCACCCCCTACTATAGCTCCACTCTGTATCCCATCCCCCTGCCAAGTTAGTTAAACCCTCCCCCCCCCCAGCAGTGCTAGCAAACCTCCCCGCAAGGATATTGTTTCCCCTCTGGTTCAGGTGTAAACCGTCCGACTTGTACAAGTCCCACCTTTCCCAGAAGCAGACCCAGTGATCCAGGAAACTAAAGCCCTCCCTCCTGCACCATCCCTTTAGCCACGCATTCATCTGTTCTATCTTCCTATTCCTATACTCACTAGCACGTGGCACCGGGAGTAATCCAGAGATTACAACCTTTGAGGTCCTGCTCCTTAATCTTCCACCTTGCTCGCTAAATTCTTGCTGCAGGACCTCATCCCTCTTTTTACCTATGTCGTTGGTACCAATGTGGACCACGACCTCTAGCTGTTCACCTTCCCCCTCCAGAATGCCCTGCAGCCGCTCAGTGACATCCTTGACCCTGGCACCAGGGAGGCAACAAACCATTCTGGATTCACGTCTACGGCCACAGAAACGCCTATCTGTTCCCCTGACTATAGAATCCCCTACCACTATTGCTCTCCCAACCTTTTTCCTCCCTTCCTGGGCAGCAGGAGCACACCCAGTGCCAGGAAGTTGGCTGCTGCTGCCTTCCCCTGGTGAGTCATCCCCCTCAACAGTATCCAAATTGCTATACCTGGTATCAGAAGGCTGCATGTTCAAATCACGTCGGGGTCACTGTTCATTTACAGCTCATATCAGTCTGGACAATTAATATCTTAATTGTTAACTCACAACAAAGAGAAATTGTATCAGATGTATGTTTTATATTGGTTAGATGTAGGTCTCGCTGGCAAGGCAAGCATTTATTGCCAATGCCTGAGGTGACGGTGTGTCACTGTTGTCGCCTTTCACCACTTACAGATCTACACCATAGAAGCAGAGAATGGATACAGCACAGAAGGAGGCCATTCGGCCCGTCCAGCCCGTGCCGGCTCTCTGCAAGAGCCCTTCAGCTAGTCCCACTCCGCCGCCCTCTCCCCGTAGCCCTGCACATTTTATTTCCTTCAGGCACTTATCCAAGATTTACATGCATCTGCGTTATTTATTCATTTATTTGGGTGAATCTGTCTCATTCAAAAAGCATGTTCTGGCTACTTATGTGTGTCTTACCTTTAAATGCCACGCAAATACATTTATACAGAACACCAATACACACACACCCATTGAGAAATAACACGCAGATACAATCACATTTCTTCATCCATTTCTGTTAAAAGTTATTTTGTAGAAATTCAATCATTTATTTAGCTCTGAGCATGTGATGAGCCTTTATCCCTAGCTCATTGTATTTTAGGAGCCTTGGTTTAAAATGTTGAGTGTTTATGACACGCACCCAGCCCCAGAATCGCTACTGTGAAAGTAGGAAACTGCTCGAAATACACAACAGGGAGGGCAACTTGTGAAAAACAATTAAACTTTTGGCGTGTAGACTTTTCACAGAAATGGAACCAGCTTCGTGTGACAATATGAACTGTAAGTGGGTGTACATGGGTGGCACGTTTCTATATCAAGCGAGTGTTTGTGTTCTGAGTGCGATCCGTTGCATGTCATTGAGTCATAGAATCATAACGGCACAGAAGGAGGCCATTCGGCCCTTCCAGTCCGTGCCGGCTCTCTGTAGAGCAATCCAGTCAGCCTCATTCCCCCCGCTCCAACCCCGTAGCTCTGCAAGTTTATTTCCCTCAAGTGCTTATCCAGTCTCCCTTTGTGTGTCAGTTGTACATTTAATTTCTTGACTTTTATCATATGCATCAGGTTTGAACGAGAGATACTTCTAAATGGATTTTGTGTGCATCAGTGGGCTGGTGATGAATAAATGGGATTGTATCTGTGTGTTATTTCTCAATGTGTTTGTGTGTATCTGTGTTCCATATAAATGTATTTGCGTGGCATTTAAAAGGAATACAGACATAAAGAGCCAGAAGATGCTTTTTGAATGAGACAGATTCACCCAAATAAATAAATCAATAACACAGATGAATGTAAATCTTGGATAAGTGCCTGAAGGGAATAAAAAGTGCAGGGCTACGGGGAAAGGGCGGGGGAGTAGGGCTAGCTGAAGGGCTGTTGCAGAGAGCCGGCACGGGCTGGACGGGCCGAATGGCCTCCATCTGTGCTGTATCCATTCTCTGATTCTATGGTGTAGATCTGTAAGTGGTGAAAGGCGACTACAGTGTTTCACCATCACCCCAGTGATGGGCAATAAATGCTGGCCTTGCCAGCGAGACCTACATCCCAGGAACAATATAAAAAATATATCTAATACAAGTACTCATTGTTGTGAGTTAACAAATAAGATATTAATTGTCCAGACTGATATGAGCTGGAAAAGGACAGTGACCCCGACGTGATTTGAACATGCAGCCTCCTGATTTGAAGTCAGACGCGCTACCGTTGCGCCCCGAGGTCTAGACAGCTTCGATTGTGTATTCAAGTTCATATATACAGAAGTATCATACCTGGTTCCTGGTGGTCGAATGACACTCACCCGCTTTCGATTCTCAATCAAGGAATTTGTGTTGACAAAAGATTTGGGAACAGTAAATTGCAGAAAGATAATTCAAGTCTGTGAGACGAGTAATAATTGCTTTAATCTTGGTTAATAAATCCATTACTTTCTGTTACAGATTTCGGTTACAGACGCTCTTTGCGTGACATTTGTTCCGCGTTTAATTTTGCAAACTGGGTGAGATCGCTGATCGCGGTGAGACAGTGGGAGCTCCAGCTGGCTCCACTGTCAGGATGTGGAAGGATTCACGTTAGGGGTGTGTGGGGGAATCAGTGACATTTTTTATAAAGGGCAGCGGGGGAGAAGGACTGAGAGCATTCAGTGTGGGACAGAAGCTGTTTAAATTGAGGCAACACATTGCCGATCAGCACAGAGGGAGTTAACTGACTCAGTAGCCCTCTGCTGCTGCAACAGATTGTAACGGTTATCAGGCTCGAGCCCGGCTGGAAACATATATTTTTTAAACTTGCTGTGACGAGCAACCAGAGGCGAATTTATTCTCCTGTCAAAAGAGCCACAGCGGCTTCTACCTTGTTCTTTAATTGCTCTTTATTTCACTTCACTGAGTTAGATATATTTCTTAAGGCTAAATGGATCAAGGGGTATGGGGAGAGCGCAGGGACAGGGTACTGAATTTGGATGATCAGCCATTTTAATATTGATTTTAACCCTTACGATGGTAAAAGAAAGTCTACACGCCAAAAGAACCACGCAGAGCTAGAGACAGTACTAGGCATGGTTAACTACTTAGCCAAGTTTGCCCTGAGTCTCTCCGAAATCAACGCACCCATGCGTCAGTTGCTCAAACAATGCAATGAGTTCCTGTGGGACAAAGAACATGACACAGCATTTCAGAAAATGAAAGACCTAATCACCAGAGAACCAGGACCAAAGTCATACATGAAGGATGGCCTGAGGAAAGGAGGAAACGCCATCAGAGCATTTCTGAATTCTGGAACCACAGAGACAAACTGTCACAAATCAACAGAATCGTCTTCAAAGGGGAGAAAATCGTCATTCCTACCAGTCTCAGAGAAGAGATGTTGACAGAAATTCATGCTGGACATATGGGCATGGAAAAATGCAAACAAAGAGCACGTGACATTATGTTTTGGCCCGGAATGTGCAAACATATTGAGGACATTGTCGGAAAATGTTCCATTTGTCGCGAACGCCGCCCATCAAATGTCAAAGAGCCCATGATACCTCACCGTATCCCAGACAGGCCCTTGCAGGTCACGGCAATTGATCTGTTCACATGGAACAACGAGGACTACATAGTGACTGTTGATTACAACAGCAGATTTTTTGAACTGGACATGCTTCACAGCACCACATCTGCAGCTGTGATCCACAAGCAAAAGGCAGCCTTTGCCAAGCATGGCATGGTAGAGACTTTAGTCTCAGACAATGGCCCCCAATATAAATCAAAAGAGTTCGAGTCGTTTGCCAAGGTGGGATTTCACACATGTCACATCAAGGCCACATTACCCTCAAAGTAATGGCCTTGCTGAAAAAGCTGTCCAGATTGCAAAAACACTCATGGACAAAGCCAAAGCGGGCAAAAGAGACCCCTACGTCAGTCTCCTTGAGTACCGCAACACTCCGGTTGACAATTCAAGTCACCAGCACATCAGTTGATGAGCCGCTGACCTCGCTCAATCCTTCCATGCACCAACCAGCAGCTGCAGCCAGAGGTCGCCAGCTGCAAGCAAGTGCATGCAAAACGTGTACAGAGACAGCAACACCAGAAGAAATATTATGACAGGTCAGCTAGACTACTGCCGCCACTGCAAAATGGCGAATCCATCAGAATCCAGGAGCATGACTACTGGAAGCCAGCAGTCGTCATCCAGCCAGCTGACACTGAGGGATCGTATCACGTCTGCACCCCAGAAGGACAGGTGTACCGCCGCAATCGCAGGCACCTCGGGAACACCAAGGAACAACACCGTCATTCCGATGAGAGGATCAGTTCAACAGAGTGTGATGAACAGAGCAATACACAAAACAAATCATACTTACCTGAACCTAAATCTGAACCTGAATTGTTGACCGATTCAGAGGCATGCTCAGTTCCATACCACACAAGGTCGGGACGAAAGGTCAAGCCTAGAGTTATCCTTGCCTTGTGAAATGTCAAAGGGTGTAGGCGGATCGCAGCCTTTAAAAAAACTGTACATCGTTATTGAAACGTTGAGATGTTTTCACTGCTAGTTAAATGCTGAGTTTACTTATATGTTGATGCTACTGAGAACATTATGTAGAGGAAAAGTTTAAAAGTAAAGCATAACATTTTTCTTTTAAAAGAAAGGGGATGTAACATTTGCATATTGAATTTTCATTGGCCCGCAGGCATCTGTAAGGAATACCTAGTATATTCACATGTGATCACATGCTGAGTTGTCATTGGCCTGCAGGCATCTGTAAGGACTGCTATTGTTTTGAAGACCCAGGCTAGGGGCCCTTACTCCATCTTGTCCCCACGGTACTGCTGTGAGTAAGATCAGACCTAAAGCTTCATAAAAGAGTTTAAACTGCAATACTCCATTGTCCTGCAAGTTATTATTTTGAACAAAGTGTGCAAAACAAGACAGGTATGATTCTCGCTGGTTGAAACTTGCGAGATATTGGCCCAGAAATTCGGGTCGGGGGCTTCCCGTGGGTGAAAGCCCCTGACCTGCACTTAGCTCGCGGGCCGGCAGTTGAGCTGTAGGGCCCCGTGGAATTCCGATCCAGGGCCTGGTCCAGCTGCCGGCGCGCAGTGCTTACGTATCGCAGGGGCACAGTTAGTGCGATGCATCCCCTGGGATCACGTGAGCCATGGGCAGCCAATCGGAGGAGGGAAAGCCCATTCATAAATCTGACAGGAAGACCTGTCAAGACTTATAAATACTACGGCCCCAAAATATCATTAAACCTTCAAATAATTTTAAAAAATATCACACTTTTTAAAATAAACTATAAATTACATTAAATAACTATTTTAAACAATAATTTAAATTTTTGAAAAAAATAATTTTATATTCTAACAGGGCTAAAAATAAACTTACCTTGCTTTAAAGTATTTAAAAATAATAAACCTGTGGAAAAAATGTTTTAATTTTAATTAATTGACCACTTACCTTGTAAAAAGCAGGCCTTACACCTGCTTTTGACATTTCTAAATCCTGCAGGCTTACGATCCCGGGAAAACCTGCAAACAAAACCTAAGTTCAAAGCGCACGCGCAGCCTCTCCCGCGCACGCGTTCGACCTCTGAACCTCTTCGTTCAGGGGAACGGAAGTGCTGGAGACACGAATTTCTGGGCCAATATTCTGGGTTCAAATCCCCGACATGCCCTTCTTTTGTCCGCGGATTTTGCACTTGCAATTGAAACTGTTGAAAAGAATGACTTGCATTGATACAGCGCTTTTCATGAACTCAGGACATCCCAAAGCGCTTTATAAACATTGAAGTACCTTTGAAGTGTTGCAATGTGGGGAAAGGTGAGACGAAATGCCCCACACATGAATCTGAACTCTTTGGGAAGGAGTTCGGTGCAAAGACTCAGGCTCCTCAATGTCTTGGACTTTCTTTGAATGAGTTCTGCTTGTAACTGCACTCGAGCTTGAAACAGCTCCTGGGCATCCATCTTACGGGAGCAGAGTGTGGTCACTGTGCAGCGGTTAGCGAGTCGGTGACCAGCTTGGGGTGAGACACGTCGCTTTCAATCTATGACATTTCACCAAGGGCAAGAGAATTGAAACGCTGAATGGAACTGTCCCTGTGAGCGATGGATTGAAGGGGACGGCGCTCCAAGCACAGCTGCAGAACGCGCAGTGCAGTAAAAGGGTTCGCAACATTAAATGTCAGAGTTATTAATCATGCAATAATTAGACATATAATTAACAACAGCATTTAGACAAATCCTTGCGAATTTTAACCGGAGAACTCAAATACGTTATGGTTCCGATTTCGATATACAAGTTAATCCAACATTGATCGGATTCTAAAATATCTGCTCCAAACGCCACTTTTACATCCTTTCCTCACCTCTTCTACCTGATCATTTGCACGTTTAATTGTGTTACCTATCACAACTGCCCAACATCTGAAGGAAGGTCATCGACCGGAAATGTTAACTCTGTTTCTCTCTCTTCAGACGCTGCCTGACCTGTTGAGTTCGTCCATCATTTTCTCTTTATATTACCGGAACTTGTAACCAGAGTATCAATTCCCTTTTCTCCAAACCACACTCCTTCCTTCCATGTAGCCTTGTCCAATCAACAGAGGGGAACGGACCAGGGAACTCCATCTGTGCTGATTGGCTCACCTAAAATAGCGTCACTCAATATAAAGGATGAGCTCACAAACATCAGGCACAGTGCAGTCTGGTCAAAGTCAAGCCCCTCCTTTCTTATTCAGAGACATGAACGAGAGTCAGACGCCACAAACTTTAATGAAAGACACAAATACGAGGAACACTTACTTCCAAATCGTTTCACTGATAAATTCTTTCACTTTATGTAAACGCTGACTGCTTTGAATCTGAAAATGAACACCGTGGGATAGTTTGTTCACTACTGATTATATTAGCCGTGAGTAGCAATGCAAAGTTTTCCGTAGTGTAGTGGCTATCACATTCGCTTTACATGCGAAAAGTCCCGCGTGCCAGCCAAGGCGGGCGGGAACATTACAATAGCCAGTATTTTATTCTGTGCAGTGACCAGTCCTGTCAATTTTTATCTAAAGTCGCCCCATTTTTCTGCTTTCATAAGCAATGCAATTTTAAACGAGGTTCCTAAGATACAATGTGTAAAATTAGATGTGGTTAACAGTTCATTACTTACAAAGGGCAAAATGCTTTATTGAAATGTTTTTCGCCTTTCTTTCATTCTGTAAATTATGGTAATCGGTTATTTAATGGTGATTGCAAAAGATTCAACTGCAAGTTGAATAGTGGCCGGCGACACGAGCGCTCGTTGGGGATTTGAATCGAGGACTTCACGGAAACTTAAACAACCAACCGAAGCGAAAATCGGACCCCGAGAACGCCGGTTCAAACCTAGAAGCTGACCATTGTAAAACCATTTTGTTTGTGTGGCTATTCTTGATGAGCAGAGCACTGGAGACCGAGACAGTGTCTTTGCCTTTTCGACCTGTCTTCTGAAGCGCCGCCCGGGCCCACTCCAACAGTTAATGAGCTGTTAGGATGTTAATGTATCCGGGCTGCAGGAGGCCACCCCAGGCGCAGCAGAGGAGTCTCTGCATTAGTTCTCCGTGGAAACAGTATTTTCCCCTTCTCTCTTCCTCTTCTCTATATCCCTGAGCAGTTTCCAGAATCATAACAGGGAGGGGACATTTTTAGAGACGCGCTTCTTTATTACTTATTGAATGGACAGCCAGCCGGACCGATTGAAACCGCAATTTCAATCCTGTCGCCGACCTTGTGTTTTCCTATTAATCTGTGTTGTTCTGCTTTCCATATTCTCAATGAGAATGCTCCCAGCCTCAATTTTTAAGTCAAATAAGGCCCACCTCTTCAAATAGCGACACGCGAGTAGGAGATTCCCTAAATCAGCGCCAACTTTTCCCAAATCCTTCTTACAGTATCGCAAGCCAAACTGTGTCCTTTATGGGAAATATCACTGAGAATTACTTCATAATTGGCCTGACAATGCGTGTTTTATTTATACTGAACCAAACATGAAATTATTCCAGTTTTCATATTTACTAAACTTGAATGGAGAAAATACCTTAAATTGCCTCTACCCACTTTCGAACCGTTGAGTTTTCGTAAAGCGATCACCAGTACACACCGGAAACCCTCCAAAACTTGTGTGCATTGCATTGTAGCGCCTCAATAGGAACAGGAGGTGGCCATTCAGCCCCTCGATCCTGTTGCGCCATTCAATTAGATCAGGGTTGATCTGTTTCATCATTTCATCTACCCGCTTTGTTTCCGTAACCCGTAATAACCTTAGCCAACAAAAATCTATCACCAGCAGCGGCAATCTTCAGCCTGACTCCAGCTGCACTCCCGGATCCAGACAGAAAAGGCTTCTTACTGAAGGCCACCCTGCAGATCAATGAATTACATTTCTGAACTTCAGGGATTCGGAGATTCCAGGGTTTAAAAGGGAACAAAAGATGAAATGGACCTCACTGTTGATCATTTTTCTCTCACTCAGACGTATCTGATTGGTGAAGTTAAATAAAGAACAAGGGAGAAGCCGCTGTAGCCCTATTGACAGGAGAATAAACTAGCCATACATCTCTCACGTTTCCCAATTCTGACAGAAGTGTAATCGAATTGAAACGTTCACTCTGTTTCTTTATCCACACATACTGCCTGACCTCTTAAGAATTTCCACCATTTTCCTTTTCTATTTGAGATTCCCAGCATTTGCAATAATTTTCTTTTGTCACTTAAAATAAACCCGCTGGCTGTTCATCCACAGCAGCATTAAACACAATGTTCTCGCCCAGGCTCGAACAGGGAACTTTTCGCGTGTAAAGCAAACGTGATAACCACTACACTACGGGAAGCGCTGGGTACACATCTTCAACAGAGGGGAACTGACCAGTAAAGCCCCTCTGTGCTGATTGGTTCAGCTGAAACAGCATCAGTCAATAAAAAGGATGAGCTCACAAATATCAGGCGCAGTGCAGTCTGGTCAACGTCAGCCACTCCTTTCTTATTCAACAGAGGAAGAAGAGACATGAGCGGGAGTCAGACGTCACAAACTTTTATTAAAGCTACAAATACGAGTAACACATACTTCCAAATCGTTTCACTGAAAACTTCTTTCATTGATGAAAAAGCTGACTGCATTGAATCTGAAAATGCGCACCGGGCGATATTTTGTTCACTACTGATTCTATTCTCGGTGGGTTAGGCCGCAGCGGCTGCCGTAGTGTATCGGTTATCCCTTTCGCTTCGCACGCGAAATGTCTGCGGTTCGAGCCCGGTCAGATAAACGATATTCGCCAGGTTTTCGTTATATGCAGTAACCGATCCTGTTAGCTTTAACAAAAGTTGCGTCAAATTTCAGCTTTCATAAGCAATTAACAAATTAATCGTGATTCCTAAAATACGATGTGTATAATGAGATATGGTTAACAGTTGATTACTTACAAAGGGCAAAATGCGTTATTGAAGTGTGTTTCGCCTTTGTTGCATTCTGTAAATTATGGTAATCGGTTATTTAATGGTGATTGCAAAAGATTCAACTGCAAGTTGAATAGTGGCCGGCGACACGAGCGCTCCTTTGGGATTTGAACCGTGGGCTTCTCGGAAATTTAAACAAACACCGAAGCGAAATTCGGATGCCGAGAACGCCGGTTCAAACCTAGCCAGGTGAAGAGCTAACCATTGTAAAAACATTTTGTGTGTGTGGCTATTCTTGATGACCAGAGCACTGGAGACCGAGACAGTGAGATTGCCTTTTCGACACGTCTTCTGAAGCGCCGCCCGGTCCCACTCCTACAGTTAATGAGCTGTGAGGATGTTAATGTATCCGGGCTGCAGGAGGCCGCTCCAGGCGCAGCAGAGGAGTCCCGGCATTAGTTCTCCGTGGAGCAGTATTTTTCGCTTCTCTCTTCCTCTTCTCTATATCGCTGTGCAGTTTCCTGAATCATAACAGGATGGGGACATTTTTAGTGAGGCGCATTCTTTGTTTCTCATTGAAAAGACACACAGACAGACCGATTGAAACTGCACTTTGAATCCTGTCGCTGATCTTGTGTTTTCCTATTAATCTGTGTTGTTCTGCTTTCCACATTCTCAATGAGAAAGTCCCCAGCCTCAATTTTTAAATAAAATAAGGCCCAGCCCGTCAAATAGCGACACGCGAGTGGCAGATTCCCTAAATCAGCGCAAGCTTTCCCCAAACCCTGCTTACAGTACTGCAACCAAAACTGTGTCCTATATGGGAAATATCATTGAGAATTACTTCTCTCACTGTAACGTTGCCATTTGAATGGCATAATTCGCCTGTCAATGCGTATTTTATTTATACTGAACCAAGCATGCAAATTATTCCAGTTTTCATATTCACTAAACTTGAATGGGTAAAGGGCATTAAATTGCCTCTACCCACTTTCGAACCGTTGAGTTTTCGTGCGTTAGCGGAATGCGATAACCATTACACACCGGAAACCCTCCAGCACTCGGGTGCATTGCATTGCAGTGACTCCATAGGAACATGAGGATGCCATTCAGCCCCTCGAGCCTGTTGCACCATTCAATTAGATCCGAGCTGATCTGTATCTTCACTCCATCTATCCGCTTTTGTTCCGTAATCTTGAATACCCTTACCCAACAAAAATCTATCGCCAGTATCGGCATTCTTCAACCTGAAGCCATCTCCTCTCCCGGACCCAGACAGAAACGATTTCTTACTGACTGCCACCCTGCAGATTAATGGATTACATCTCTGAACTTCAGCGATTCGGAGATTCCAGTGTTTAAAAGAGAACAAAAGATGAAATGGCTCTCACTGTGGATCAGTTTTCTCTCACTCGAAGTTATCTATTCAGTGAAGTGAAATAAAGGGCAATTAAAGAACAGGGGAGAAGCCGCTGTGCCCCTTTTGACAGGAGGATAAATTCACCTCTGGTTGTTCGCCAAACCACGAACGTGACAACCGCTTCTCTGCGGACACCCCCGGCTCTATAGTAGCAGCAGAGGGGACCTGACTCAATGACCTCCCTCTGTGCTGATCGGCAATGTGTTGCCTCACTTTAAACAACTACTGTCCCACACTGAAAGCTCTCAGTCCCTCTTCTCCGCTGCCCTTTTCAAAAAATGTCACTGATTCCCCCCGCACACCCCAAACGTGTTCTCTTCCACACCCACACATTGGGGCCGCTCAGCCTCCCCCTGCCTCAACGCGATCAGCGATGTCACCCAGTTTGTAATATTAAACCCGGAACAAGTGCCCCAGAAAGAGTGTCTATAAACTAAATCTGTAACAGAATGTACTGGGCTTATTAACGGTGATTCAAGCAATTATTACTCATCTCACAGGCTAGATTTACTTTTATACAGTGCTTTATACAATCTTTTGTCACGCTGAATTCCTTGATTAAGAATCGTAACCGGATGAGTTCCAGTCGACCACCAGGGACCAGCTATGATTCCTGTATATATATATAGATATCAACCTGAATATGATTAGGGAGCTGTCTAGACCTCATGTCGCAACGGTAGTGCACCTGACTGCAGATCCAGAAGCTGCCGATTCAAATTATGTCGGGGTCACGGTTCCTTTGCAGCTCATATGTGTTTGGATAATTAACATATTAATTGTTATCTCACAACAATGAGAACTTGTATTAGATGTGTTTTTTATATTGGTTCAAGTGATGTAGGTCTCGCTGGCAAGGCCAGCATTTATTGCCCATCCCTGGGGTGGTGGTGAGCCACTGTTGTCGCCTTTCACCACTTAAAGGTCTGCATCATAGAATCAGAGAATGGATACAGCATAGAAAGAGGCCATTCGGCCCGTCCAGCCCATGCCGGCTCTCTGCAAGAGCCCTTCAGCTAGTCCCACTTCCCCACCCTCTCCCCATAGCCCTGCACATTTTATTCCTTCAGTTGCTTATCCAATATTTACATGTATCGGTATTATTTATTCATTGATTTGGGTGAATCTGTCTCATTCAAAAATATGTTCTGGCTATTTATTTCTGTCTTACTTTTAAATTACACGCAAATGACCTTATTCGGAACACCGATACACACAAATACATTGATCAATAACACACAGATACATTCACATTTATTCATCACCAGCGCAATGATACACCCAAAATCCATTTAGAAGAATCACAGTTTCAAACACAGGTATTTATATATTAATATCCTGAAGTATGTTATAAAAGTAAAGAAAATAAATATACAACTGACTCAAGTATTTTTACATGTATGTGTAACCTTTAGGTCGATGACCTTTCGTCATTAATTCTCTACCTACATATATAGAACTGGAAGATGCCAGTGCACCGTGTGAGACTGTGGCTGTTGTACAGCCGGTCTGAGGGAAGTAGAAGAGGCTGGAGCACTTTAATAAGGTTTCGAATGAAGATGGATGCACCCCCAATAAATGACAAACTTTTTCAGATACATTGTAAATAGATCTGTAAGCCGCAGAGTCATGAAATGCTTTTACATGTAAACACGCAAAATTAATTTGTATCTAATACAGATTGATTCATTCTATTACAGTTATTGCGTCACTTTACTTCAGTGATCACAAATAGTCTCATGATCAGAATTCGGCACTCTTACTGCCCGGGTTCAATGCCCGGTCAGGGAAATCATTTTTATAACAGTTATTTATTAAATTAAACTAATTTTGCTTCAACTCTAACACGCAGCTAACCTGGAAAATTGTTTTAATTATTATTAATTAAACGATAATCTTAGTTCATAGAATGACATAAATGCTAATGATACTTCATTAACATATATTGAGCTTTCTATGTGATGAACTGTTATGCAGATCTCATTTTACACCATGGCCCGGATTTTACGGTGCTTCCGACAGCGAATGCACAGCATAGGCTATTGTATGCCTTCAGAATGACTACACAAGTGCCAGGTATCCGCACGGCCAGAAATTGCGGTCTGTCAAGTTTCGCTTGGACACATCCACCGCATCCGCTGCAACATCACTTTTACTGTCACAGAATTGGGCTAACTACTGCCCAGCGAATGCCCACGAAACCCTTACACCTGGTAATATCAGGCGAAAGGCCTTCTTTTACCATTGTAAGGGTTAAAATCAATATTAAAATATGTTTTAAAAGTGATATAAACATACACTTACATTTAAAATTCGTTTAGGTAAATTTTGTTAAGTTTAAAAATGTTACATTTATATTTCAAAACATTCAATTTGAATTTTAAATCATAGATTCATAGAATCATAGATTGATATGGCACAGAAGGAGGCCATGCAGCCCATTGAGTCTGCACTGGCACTTTGAAAGAGCTCTTCAAATAGTCCCACTCCCCTGCTTTTCCTCATAGTCCTGCAAACTTCTCCTTTACAATTATTTATTCAATTCTCTTTGGAAAGTTACTATTGCGTCTGCTCCACCGCCCTTTCAGGCAGTGCATTCCCGATCACAACAACTGGCTGCGGTAAAAAAAAACTCCTCATCTCCCCTCTGGTACCTTTGCCGGTTAGGTTCAATCGGTGTCCTCCAGTTACCGACCCTCCTGCCACTGGAAACAGATTCTCCTTATTTACTCTTATCAAAACATCTTGTAAATTTGAAAACCTCTATTAAATTTCCTCTTAACCTTCTGCAGATAACAATTCCAGCTTCTCAGTCTCTCAAAATAACTAAAACAGCGATTTACTTGTACTCCTTGCAATTTAATATACTGTATTCGCTGCTCACGATACGGTCTCCTCTACATTGGGGAGACCAAATGCAGATTGGGCGACTGCTTTGCAGAACACCTCCACTCAGTCCGTACGGGTGACCCTGAGCTTCTGGTCGCATGTCACTTTAATTCACCGCTTCACTCCCACTCTGATCTCTCTGTCCTCGGGCTATTGCATTGTTCCAATGAAGCTCAACGTAAGCTCGAGGAACAGCACCTCATCTTTCGATTGGGCACTTTGCAGCCTGCCGGAATCAACATTGAGTTCAACAATTTCACATAATTATCCCTGCCCCCATTTTTCATGCAGCATGATTTTTGCCTTTCCCATTTGCAACATTTTATCTTTCCTGCCTCTTACAAAAGTACAAGATGCTCTTTCTATTTCTTCCTCCCCTCCTAACCCCGCCCCCCTGTCTCTGCACCTGCTTAATATCTGTTACATCTCCAACTTTTTCCAGTTCTAATGAAGGGTCCCAGACCTGAAACGTTAACTCTGTTTCTCTCACCACGGATGCTGCCTGGCCTGCTGAGTATTTCCAGTATTTTCTGTTGTTATTTCAGATTTCCAGCATCCGCAGTATTTTGCAATTATATTGAAGTCAACTCATCCCTGGGACCACTCTCTCTTTGTGCGTGTCTCTCTTTCTTAGTCTCTATCTGTCTCTCTCTCTTTGTCTCTGCCTCTCCCTTTGTCCCTGTCTCTCTCTCTGTCTGTCTATCTCTTCTGTCTCTTTCTCACTCTGTTCACAGGTCCATTCTAGTTCTGAGCAAACACTCTGTTTTGCAGTTCCTCGTTAGTATAGTGGTGAGTATCCCCGCCTGTCACGCGGGAGACCGGGGTTCAATTCCCCGACGGGGAGGCTTTATATTTTTTTATTACAACCCCAATTTTTTAACTTCTTCCCAGCTCCTTGAAATGCTCCTTGGAAAAGTTGAACTGGAAAAGTTCAAGTGAAATAATTTTAAAAGATTTACTGGCATATGAATAACTGTATAAAAACTTCCTGCACCTGTTCCTCGTTGGAATCGTGCTCTCCCTCTATTTCCCTCTCACTGTTGTGTGGGGCAGAGAGGAGTCCTAACGGCACAGAATGAGACCATTGAATGCATAATTAAATTCATTTATTTTGAACATGTGACCAATTATTCTTACTTCCGTGGTGTGAAATGTTATTTATTTGGAGATTTCTATTATGCTTATGGGATTCCGTACATACAGCATCGTAGGAATCCCCTGTGTGATTGGTTGGCCTGGCCAACGGATGATGCCGAACCGTGAGCGCCAATGGTATCCGTGGCCCAAGCCCGCAAGAGTGCGAAGCTCCGGAGACACCAGTTAATTGGGATTTGTTTCTCAGTTCGGAGGCGTAAGCCGGCGAAAAACCTCCGATCGCAATTTCAAGGCCCATCGTATTTTAGGAGGCTGGTTTAAAATGTTCATTACTTACGACATCAGGAATCTGGGACAAATTTTGTTCAATATAACCGGACCGGTTATTGCAGAGAATAAAAATGTTCCACTCGAACATATCCACCCGGGTTCGATTTGAGAACTGTTGTTGTAGCAAGGCGAACATGATAGCCGCTGCACTACGGAAACCACGGCCAAGCGCATCAGCAGCGAACATAAAATCTCATGGTGATCACTTTCAGATTCAATGCAGTCAGCCATTAAATAAAGTGAAATAATTTTACAGTGAAAAGATTTGGAAGTGTTACTCGTATCTGTGCCTTTAATTAAAGTTTGTGGCGTCTGACTCCCATTCATGTCTCTGAATAAGAAAGAGAGGCTTGACGTTGACCAGACTGCACTGTGCCTGATGTTTGTGAACTCATCCTTTATATTGAGCGGTGTCTCATTCTTTGATCGGCGTCAGGTTTAGCTCAGCGGTAACTTCGCAGTCTCAACTTAATTGTATGCTCGACCTCTTTCTCACCGCGGGCGTTGCATGGTGATTTTATTGTCATATTCAATCCCCTTCTTCTACACCGAAACAAATTGTAGCCGTAATTTTAAACCTATGCTGCTCATAGCGATCACCTTTAAATGATTCAGAAAACCAGTCCTTTCACCTCCGTCACACGGTTTCGATGCCTGGTCAGGAAAGTGACTTTTATAACACAGATTTTAAATCACAACCTGATGAAATTGGCTACATTCAGCTGATTTGAAAAAATTAGAATTGTATAAATTACCATTACTTACCCCATAACTTTCATTTGCAGAACGAAAGAATTAATAGCTTTGCACCATTAAAAATATTCTGTTTGTCTATTCTTCCTACCAAAGTGAATAACCTCACATTTCCCTACATTATATTCCTTCTGCCACCTTATTGCCCGCCCACTCACTTAATCTGTCTATATCCCATTGTACGCTCTTTGTGTCCTTCTCACAACTTACTTTCCCACCTAGCTTTGGATCATCAGGAAACTTGGATACATTACACTCGGTCCCTTCATCTAAGTCAGTAATATAGACTATAAATAGCTGAAGCATGCGCACTTGATCCTTGCGGCACCTCACTACTTACAGCCTGCCAATCTGAAAATCACCCGATAATTCCTGCTCTCTATTTTCTGTCCGTTAACCAATCCTCTATTCTTGCTAATACATTACCTCCTGTCCCATGAGCCCTTATCTTGTGTAACAAGCTTTTACGTGTTTCCTTATCGAATGCCTTTTGGAAATCCAAATATGCTGCCTCCACTGGTTCCCCTTATAGTTCCAATGAATGCCTGAAGCAGAACATCCCGTTGCGCGAATGGAGCCTGTTTGTCGGACAATGCTACATGTCAGGAAGGAGTGTGGTAAGGAGATAAGGGAAGTGATACTCTGGTAACAAGGTCGGGTAATAAAAATCGAAAGTGCTGGAAACACTCAACAGGTCAGGCAGCAGCTGTGGAGAGAAGCAGATTTAACGTTTCCGGTCGAAAACCTTCCATCAGAAGGTGGGCAGTTGTGTTAGGTTACACTATTAAACGTGCAAATTGTCACGTAGTAGAGGTAAGGAAAAGATATCAAATGTTTGGAACAGATACTTTAGAATTCGATAAAGGTTTGATTAACTTGTATATCGAACTCGGAACTATAACGTGTTGGAGTTCCTCGGCTAAAATTCGCAAAGATTTGTTTAAGAGCTGTTGTTAATTACATGTCTAATTATTGCGGGATTAATAAATCTGACATATAATGCTGCGAACACTTTTGCTGCACTGCGCGTTCTCCAGCTGTGCTCGGAGCGCCGTCCCCTTCAATCCATCGCTCACAGGGACTGTTCCATTCAGCATTTCTTTTCTCTGGGCCTTGGTGAAATTTCATAGATTGAAAGCGACGCGTCTCAACCCCAAGCTCGTCACCGACATGCTAACCGCTGCACAGCAACCACACTCTGCTCCCGTGAGATGGAAGCCCGGGAAATGTTTCAAGCTCGAGTGCAGTTACAAGCAGAACTCATTCAAAGAAAGTCCACATCATTGAGGCGCCTGAGTCTTTGCACCGAACTCCTTCCCAAAGAGTTGAGATTAATGCGGGGGTGATTTGGGCACATCTTTCCCCACATTACAACACTTCAAAGGGACTTCAATGGGCTTAAAGCGCTTTGGGACGTCCTGAGTTCGTGAAAAGCTGTGTATCAAAGCCAGTGTTTTTTTTTGCAAAAGTTCGAACAGCAAGTTCATAATTCGCGGGCAAAATAAGGGCTCGTCCGGGATCCCTCGCAAGTTTCAACCAATAACCCCGAAGCAAGAATCATGCCAACCTAGCGAGCTGATAAATTTGACTGGAGATAAGAGGTAAGCATTTTAAAACCATTTTGTTTGTGTGGTTGTTCTTGATGAGCACTTAAGACCGAGACAGTGACTTTGTCTTTTCGAACTGTCTACTGAAGCGCCGCCCGGGCCCACTGCTACAGTTAATGAGCTGTGTTGAATATTGGATGGGATAAAAATTGATAAAGAGGAGGTACTAGAAAGCTGGCTGTACCAGGACCAGTTGAAATGCATCCTAGGATGCTGAGGGGAGTAAAGGTGGGAATTACGGAGGTGCTGACCATAATCTTCCAATACTCATTGGAAATGGGGTGGTGCCAGACGTCTGGAGAATCGCAAATGTTACACCCTTGTTGAAAAAAGTGTATAAGGTTCAACCCAGCAACTACACGCCAGTCAGCTTAACGTCGGTAGTGAGGAAGCTTTTAGAAAGGGTAACCCTGCACAAAATGACCAGTCACTTGGACAAGTGTGGATTAATTAAGGAAAGTCTGCTCGGATTTGTTAAACGCAAATCGTCTTTTCCCAACTTGATTGCATTTTTTGATGAGGTGAAGGAGAGGGTTGATGAGTGAAATGCAGTTGATGTGGTGGACATGGACTTCCAAAAGGCATTTGATAAAGTGCCACGTAACAGGCTTGCCAGCAAATCTGAAGCCCATGGAATAAAATGGACAGTGGCAGCATGGATGTCAAATTGGCGAAGTGACAGGAAACAGAGAGTAGTGCTAAACTGTTGTTTCTCTGAATGGAGGAAGGTACACACTGGTGTTCCCCAGGGGTCGGTACTAGGACCACGGCCCTTCTTGACATATATTAATCCTTTGGAGTTAGGTGTCCAGGGCACAATTTCATAATTTGCAGATGATACAAAACTTGGAAGTATAGTGAGCAGTGAGGAGTATAGTGATAGACTTCAAGAGGACATGGATCGGCTGGTGGAATGGGCGGACATGTGGCAGATGAAGTTAAAAACAGAAAAGTGCGAATTGATACATTTTGGTCGGAAGAATGAGGAGAGGCAATATAAAATAAAGGATACATTTCCAAAGTGGTTGCAGGAACAGAGATACCTGGGGGTGTATGTACACAAATCGTTCAATGTGGCAGGACAGGTTGAGAAACCAATTTAAAAAGCTTACAGTAACCGGGGCTTTATAAATAAAGGCGCAGAGTACAAAAGCAAGGAAGTTATGATGAACCTTTATAAAACATTGGCTCGGCCACAACTGCAGAAATTATGTGTTCCAGAAAATTTTATCCCGTGCAATAACTGGTCCCATTAAATTAAACAAAAGTTGCCCCAGATTCCTGGTGACATAAGCAACGAGCATTTTAAACCAGACTCCTGAAATACAATCGGCCTGGAAAATGCGATCGGAAACTCGCCGCTGGCTAACGCCTCTGAATCAAAAAACCAATACGACTTACCTGGTGTCTCCAGAGCTTCGGTCTCTTGCTGCCCTGGGCCTGCTGGCATACGCCTGCATAAAGGCCCATGGATCCCAGGGGCACACACGGTTCGCAAGCCTGGGTGTCCTTGTGCACCAGTCGCTGAAGGTAAGCATGCAGGTGCAGCAGGCGGTTAAGAAGGCAAATGGTATGTTGGCTTTCGTAGCGAGAGGATTCGAGTACAGGAGCAAGGATGCCTTCCTGCAGTTGTACAGGGCCTTGGTGAGACCACATCTTGAGTATTGTGTGCAGTTTTGGTCGCCTTATCTGAGGAAGGATGTTCTTGCCATGGAAGGAGTTCAGCGAATATTGACCAGGCTGATACCTGGGATGGCAGGAATGACATATGAGGAGAGATTGGGAGGATTGGGCTCGTACTCGCTGGAGTTTAGATGAATGAGAGGGGATCTCATTGAACTTATAAAATTCTGACAATACTGGAAAGACTAGATGCAGGAAGGATGTTCCTGATGGTCGAGGACTCCAGAACCAGGGGTCACAGTCTAAGGATAAGGGGTAGGCCATTTAGGACAGACATGAAGAGGAATTTCTTCACCCAGAGAGTGGTGAACCTGTGGAATTCTCTACCACAGAAGGCAGTAGAAACCAATTCATTAAATATATTCAAGAAGGAGTTGGATATATTTCTTAAGGCTAAAGGGATCCAGGTGAATGGGGAGAAAGCAAGTTTAACCAGAGGAATATCCGCAGTCAGGAGCTGAAAAGGAACAAGAGCTGAAAAAACACCAGAAAAAAGATAAGAAATATCAGCAATTGCGATCAACTCTTTAATGCGTGTTCTCGTAGTTTAGTGGTTTAATTGTTGTAATCAACATTCATTAACCGAAAGCGTTGTTTTGCAGAATGGAAGAAATGCTCACAGTAAGGGACAGTCGAAAGTTGAGTAATTTAACTTTAATAATTTGTGAAAGTTTATTCATTGACGAAGATTTATACCCTATCAGAATTTACGCACTGTGTATTTTAGGATTCTGCTTTAAATTGTTCGTTGCTTCTGACACAAGAAAGCTGTTAAATGTATTTCACAGAAAAATTATGTTTCTGTCCGGGCTCGAAACGGGGACATTTCGCGTGTGAATCGAACTTGATAACCGCTACACTATGGAAACCTCTGCTAAATTGAGCATCGAGAAAGCACTCTTCAGACAGAAGGGACACTACAGAATCGCTCTTTCTGCAATTATTTCCTTTCACTGGCATTTCTCTGACCGAACTGCACAAGTCAATAATGTTCCTTTCAAACTCATTAAACTGCCGAATTTCCTTCCCTCTGATTTAACGCATAGGTTTAAATTGTTCTGCAAACCATGAACCAGGTTCACCTGAATTCCAAGGTGTGTAAGGAAATCAAGCATCAAAAGCCCTTTCATTAACCACAGGGATTCAGGCAATTTTCTGATCGCAAAGCGCTTTCTCACCTTGTCAATATCTCTCGTCTATTTGCCGGTGTTTCCCGATTCTGCCTGTCTCTCTGGCTCTGTTTATTCTGTGTGGCCACCTGCAGGTTGATTTTGAGCGAATACCTGTGCTTGTGTCTTGTCACATTAAATAAATGAGGAATTGTGGCGCTTCTCTCCCTGACCACTGGGGAAAGAGTAAGACAGTCTGTGGAGGAAGTGTCTGGTTATTGTGAAACGGCAAAGAAACGAATAATTCTGGAATTACCCGAAAGAACAGTGACCCCGACGTGATTTGAACACGCAGCCTTCTGATCAGGAGTCAGACGCGCTACCGTTGCGCCACGAGGTCCTACAATATAAGCCGCGCTGTTTTCATATACACACGTTCCACAAACACTGTTTCATTCCTCCTGCCTTCTCCTGATTCCTCAGTGTCATTCACAGAAGCGCCTGATGCCCTCATTTGTTTAACGTAACAAGCAGACACAAACACAGGTATTCCTTCAAAATCAAACCGCAGGTGGCCACAGACACAATAAACAGAGCCAGAGAGAAAGACAGAATCGGGAATCTCCGGGAAAGAGACAAGAGATATTGACAACGGCTAAAGCGCTTTGCGATCAGAAAATTGCCTGAACCCCTGTGGTTAATGAAAGGGATTTTGCTGCTTGAGTTCCTTATACGCCTTGGGCTTCTGGAGAACTTGTTTCGTAGTTTGCAGAAACGTGGCTCAGACATGCTGTTGCGACCGGGCCGGAGCCACCAGGTACCTGACTGCAATCAGCGACAATGAAAGGTCGTTTTAACGGGCCCGGCTCGATCAGTCGGCAGAGCATGAGACTTAATTTCAGGGTCGTGGGTTCGAGCCCCACATTGGGCGGTATTTTTTTTGTTAAACTTTTATGTTGCTTTCAAAGCGTCATTAATTGAGCGATAACCTTGTTTCGCACAATGAAAGAAATGCGAACTGAGAAAATACTGCAGATGTTGGAAATCTGAATTGAAACAGAAAATGCTGGAGATACTCAACAGGTCAGGCAGCTTCTGCGAAGAGAGAAACAGAGTTAACGTTTCAGGTCGATAACCTTTCGTCAGAACTGGAAAAAAGAAGTAATGGAACAGATTTTTAAGCAAGTGTAGGGGATTCTATGAGTTCATGGCTGATCTCCTGCCTCAATTCCATTCACCGATCCTATCGCCATATCCCTTGATGCCCTTACAAGTCAGAAATCTACCGACTTCTGTTTTGAACATAACCAATGACTGAGCCTCGACAGTCCTCTGGGGTAGAGAATTCCAAAGATTCACCACCCTCTGTGTGAAGGAATTTCTTCTCCTCTCAGTCCTGAATGGCCTAACCTTTATCCTGAGGCTGTGGCCCCTGGTTCTGGACTCCTCAGCCAAGGGAAACATTCTCCCAGCATCCAACCGTTCAAACCCTGTAGTAATTTTGCATGCTTAACGAGATCCCCTCTCATTCTTCCAAATTCAAGAGATTGCAGGCCTAGTTCACTCAATCTCTTCTCATACGAGGTCAGTGACAGTCTTGCAAATGGTGACTTGATATTCGGTGGTGGGGTCATGGTCCAGGCGGAGGTAGGAGGAGGTGTTGGAGAGTTGGCGTACAGCTTCCGTTAGGTCGAGGTCGGTTCGCCAACCGGCAACAGCACCACCCTTGTCAGCAGGTTTTGTGCTTTACTTGTTAACTGTTAACTGTTACCCATATCTCATTTTACACAATATATGGGCTACTCCAGCTCCTAATTCTTTTGTTCTTAGTTGTTATTTCCTCACACAGGAGAGCAATCTCGCCCCTGGACAAGCAGAAGGAGCAAGTTCCAACAAAATGATTCTGCAAACGTGATAACTGCTACACTGTGGAACCGTCTCCACTTTCAGTACCAGGTCAGATGGAAATGTTAAAATTTTTTGAGGATGTAACTGGTAGAATAGATAAGGGAGAACCAGTGGATGTGGTGTATTTGGACTTTCAGAAGGCTTTCGATAAGGTCCCACATAAGAGATTGGCGTGCAAAGTTAAAGCACATGGGATCGGGGGTAAGGTACTGACTTGAATAGAGAAATGGTTGGCAGACAGGAAGCAAAGAATATGTCTAAACGGGTCTTTTTCCAAGTGGCAGGCAGTTACTAGTGGGGTAGGGCAGGGATAAGTGCTAGGACCCCAGCTACTCACAATATATATTAATGATCTAGAAGGTTGAACTAGATGTAATAAGTCCAAGTTTGCAGACGACACAAAGCTGGGTGGGCATGTGTGCTGTGAGGAGGATGCAGAGAAACTCCAGTATGATATGGACAGGTTAGGTGATTTAGCAGAAGCATGGCAGATGCAGTATAATGTGGATAAATGTGAGGTTATCAACTTTGGTGGCAAAAACAGGAAGACAGCTTATTATCAGAATGTCAATAGATTGGGAAAAGGGGAACTGCAATGAGACCTGGGTGTCCGTGTGCACCAATCGCTGAAGGTAAGCATGCAGGTGCAGCAGGTGGTTAAGAAGGCAAATGTTGGCCTTTATAGTGAGAGGTTTCGAGTACAGGAGCAAGGATGTCTTGCTGCAGTTGTACAAGGCCTTGCTGAGGCCATACCTTGAGTACTGTGTGCAGCTTTGGTCACCTTATCTGAGGAAGGATGTTCTTGCCATGGAGGGAGTGCAGCGAAGATTCACCAGACTGATACATGGGATGGCAGGAATGACGTATGAAGACAGATTGAGATGATTAGGCTTAAATTCGCTAGATTTTAGAAGAACGAGAGGGGATCTCATTGAATCTTACAAAATTCTAACAGACTAGACACACTAGATGCAGGAAGAATGATCCCGATGGTGCGGGAATCCAGAACCAGCGGTCACAGTCTAAGGATAAGGGGTAAGCCACTTATGGCTGAGATGAGGAGGAATTTCTTCACCCAGAGAGTGGTGAACCTGTTGAATTCTGTAACACAGAAGGCCGTTGAGGCCAATTCATTAAAAATATTCAAGAAGGAGTTATATATATTTCTTAAGACAAAAGACAAAAAGGGATAATGGGAGAAAGCAGGGACAGGGTACTGAATGTGGATGATCAGCCATGATCTCATCAAATGGCGGAGCAGTCTCGAGGGGCCGAATGGCCTACTCCTGCTCCTATCTTCTATGTTTCTATGTGAATGGAGCAGGTGAACTGCTGAATCCTACTTTAAAGCGATGTCCCAATGTCTTTACAGTGGTGTGAAAATAAATGAGTTCCGCTTGGTAATTAAAAGTAAAGACTGTCAGAAGTGGGATTCGAACCCACGCCTCCAAAGGAGACTGCGATCTGAACGCAGCGCCTTAGACCGCTCGGCCACCCTGACTTGTTCCGTTAATTTCTGCAACTCATCACTTCCGGATGAAGAACGTTTCCGTCCGGGTGCTTGTTCAATGCTGATGAAGGCTCAGTGACCGGGATATCATCTCCCCCGTGGTTTTCTTGAGCTTGTGCTCGGTGTTTGGGGAGGTTTGTGCTGGGTCCCTCGTACCTTGCAGCTCCAGGGATGGGCAGTAACAATCTGAGCTCTGGAGCTGGGGAAAAGCGAATAATTAATGGATTTAACCCAGGGGTTTAAATTGTTCTGCAAACCATGAACCAGGTTCATCTGAATTCCAAGGTGTGTAAGGAAATCAAGCATCAAAAGCCCTTTCATTAACCACAGGGATTCAGGCAATTTTTTGATCGCAAAGCGCTTTCTCACCTTGTCAATATCTCTCGTGTATTTGCCGGTGTTTCCCGATTCTGCCTGTCTCTCTGGCTCTGTTTATTCTGTGTGACCACCTGCAGGTTGATTTTGAGCGAATGTCTTGTCACATTAAATAAATGAGGAATTGTGGCGCTTCTCTCCCTGACACTGGGGAAAGAGTGAGACAGTCTTTGGAGCAAGTGTCTGGTTATTGTGAAACGGCAAAGAAAACAATAATTCTGAAATTACCCGGAAAAACATTGACCCCGACGTGATTTGAAAACGCAGCCTTCTAATTCGGAGTCAGACGCGCTACCGTTGCGCTACGAGCTCCTACATTTTAAACTGCCCTGTTTTTATATACACACGTTCCACAAACACTGTTTCATTCCTCCTGCCTTCTCCTGATTCCTCAGTGTCATGCACAGAAGCGCCTGATGCCCTCATTTGTTTAACGTAACAAGCAGACACAAACACAGGTATTCCTTCAAAATCAACCCGCAGGTGGCCACAGACACAATAAACAGAGCCAGAGAGAAAGACAGAATCGGGAATCTCCGGGAAATAGACAAGAGATATTGACAAGGACTATTGCGCTTTGCGATCAGAAAATTGCCTGAACCCCTGTGGTTAATGAAAGGGATTTTGCTGCTTGAGTTCCTTACACGCCTTGGGCTTCTGGAGAACTTGTTTCGTAGTTTGCAGAAACGCGGCTCAGACATGCTGTTGTGACCGGGCCGGAGCCACCAGGTAACTGACTGCAATCAGCGACAATGAAATTCAGTTTCAACCGTCCCGGCTAGCTCAGTCGGTAGAGCTTGACACTCTTAATGTCTGGTTCGTGGGTTAGAGCCCCACATTAGGCGCTATTTATTTTGTTAAACTTTTATGTTGCTTTCAAAGCGTCATTAATTGAACGATAACCTTGTTTTGCACAATGAAAGAAATGCGAACTGAGAAACTGCTGCAGATGCTGGAAATCTGAATTGAAACAGAAAATTCTGGAGATACTCAGCAGGCCAGGCAGCTTCTGCGAAGAGAGAAACAGAGTTAACGTTTCAGGTCGATAACCTTTCGTCAGAACTGGAAAAAAGAGTTAATGGAACAGATTTTTAAGCAAGTGTCGGGGATTCTATGAGATCATTGCTGATCTCCTGCCTCAATTCCATTCACCAGCCCTATCGCCATATCCCTTGATGCCCTTACCAGTCAGAAAGCTACCGACTTCTGTTTTGAACATACCCAATGACTGAGCCTCCACAGCCCTCTGGGGTAGAGAATTCCAAAAAAAAACACCCTCTGTGTGAAGAAATTTCTTCTCTTCTCAGTCCTGAATGGCCTAACTTTATCCTGAGGCTGTGGCCCCTGGTTCTAGACTCCCCAGCCAAGGGAAACATTCTCCCAGCATCCAACCGATCAAACCCTGTAATAATTGTGCATGCTTAATGAGATCCCCTCTCATTCTTCCGAATTCAAGAGATTGCAGGCCTAGTTTACTCAATCTCTTCTCATACGAGGTCAGTGACAGTCTTGCAAATGGTGACTTGATATTCGGTAGTGGGGTCATGGCCCAGGCGGAGGTAGGAGGAGGTGTTGGAGAGTTGGCGTACAGCTTCCGCGAGGTAGAGGTCGGTTCGCCAAACAGCAACAGCACCACCCTTGTCAGCAGGTTTTGTGCTTTGCATGTTAACTGTTAACTGTTACCCATATCTCATTTTACACAATATATGGGCTACTCCAGCTCCTAATTATTTTGTTCTTAGTTGTTATTTCCTCATACAGGAGAGCAATCTCGCCCCTGGACAAGCAGAAGGTGCAAGTTCCAACAAAATAATTCTGCAAACGTGATAACTGCTACACTGTGGAACCGTCTCCACTTTCAGTACCAGGTCAGATGGAAATGTTAAAATTTTTTGAGGATGTAACTGGTAGAATAGATAAGGGAGAACCAGTGGATGTGGTGTATTTGGACTTTCAGAAGGCTTTCGATAAGGTCCCACATAAGAGATTGTCGTGCAAAGTTAAATCACATGGGATCGGGGGTAAGGTACTGACTTGGATCGAGAACTGGTTGGCAGACAGGAAGCAAAGTGTATGTCTAAACGTGTCTTTTTCCAAGTGGCAGGCAGTTACTAGTGGGGTAGGGCAGGGATAAGTGCTAGGACTCCAGCTACTCACAATATATATTAATGATCTAGAGGGTTGAACTAGATGTAATAACTCCAAGTTTGCAGACGACAGAAAGCTGGGTGGGCATGTGTGCTGTGAGGAGGATGCAGAGAAACTCCAGTATGATATGGACAGGTTAGGTGATTTAGCAGAAGCATGGCAGATGCAGTATAATGTGGATAAATGTGAGGTTATCAACTTTGGTGGCTAAAACAGGAAGACAGCTTATTATCAGAATGTCAATAGATTGGGAAAAGGGGAACTGCAATGAGACCTGGGTGTCCGTGTGCACCAATCGCTGAAGGTAAGCATGCAGGTGCAGCAGGTGGTTAAGAAGGCAAATGTTGGCCTTTATAGTGAGAGGTTTGAGTACAGGAGCAAGGATGTCTTGCTGCAGTTGTACAAGGCCTTGGTGAGACCATACCTTGAGTATTCTGTGCAGCTTTGGTCACCTCATCTGAGGAAGGATGTTCTTGCCATGGAGGGAGTGCAGCGAAGATTCACCAGACTGACACATGGGATGGCAGGAATGACATACGAAGACAGATTGAGATGATTAGGCTTATATTCGCTAGAGTTTAGAAGAACGAGAGGGGATCTCATTGAAACTTACAAAATTCTAACAGGACTAGATACACTAGATGCAGGAAGAATGATCCCGATGGTGCGGGAATCCAGAACCAGCAGTCACAGTCTAAGGATAAGCGGTAAGCCACTTATGGCTGAGATGAGGAGGAATTTCTTCACCCAGAGAGTGGTGAACCTGTTGAATTCTGTACCACAGAAGGCAGTTGAGGCCAATTCATTAAATATATTCAAGAAGGAGTTAGATATATTTCTTAAGGCTAAAGAGATAAAGGGATATGGGGAGAAAGCAGGGACAAGGTACTGAATGTGGATGATCAGCCATGATATCATTAAATGGCGTAGCAGGCTCGAGGGGCCTATCTTCTATGTTTCTATGTGAATGGAGCAGTTGAACTGCTGAATCCCACTTTTGAGGGATGTCCCAAAGTGCTTGACAGTGGTGTGAAATTAAATGAGTTCCGCTTTGTAATTAAAAGTAAAGACTGTCAGAAGTGGGATTGGAACCCACGTCGCCAGAGAAAACTGCGATCTGAACGCAGCACCTTAGACTGCTCGGCCATCCTGACTTCTTCCGTTAATTTCGGCATCTCATCCCTTCCACATGAAGAACGTTTCCGTCCGGGTGCTTGTTCAATGCTGTTGAAGGCTCAGTTACCGGGATATCATCTCCCCCGGGGTTTTCCTGAGCTTGTGCTCGTTGTATGGGGAGGTTTATTCCATGTCCCTGGAATCTTGCAGCTCCAGGGATGGGCAGCAACAATCTGAGCTCTGGAGCTGGGGAAAAGCGATTAATTAATGGGTTTGTTTTCGGGCCTGAAATGCGGCTTAGATCTGTTGGTATTAACCGAGGCCGGGGCTGCGAGATATTTCAGTTTGTTCACGTTTAACCAGAGGAATATCCGCAGTCAGGAGCTGAAAAGGACCAAGAGCTGAAAAAACACCAGAAAAAAGATAAGAAATATCAGCAATTGTGATCAACTCTTTAATGTGTGTTCTGGTAGTTTAGTGGTTTAATTGTTTTAATCAACATTCATTAACCGAAAGCGTTGTTTTGCAGAATGAAAGAAATGCTCACAGAAAGGGACAGTCGAAAGTTGAGTAATTTAACTTTAATAATTTGTGAAAGTTTATTCATTGCCGACGATTTATACCCTATCAGAATTTACACACTGTGTATTTTAGGAGTCTGCTTTAAATTGTTCGTTGCTTCTGACACAAGAAACCTGTTAAATTTATTTCACAGAAAAATAATGTTTCCGCCCGGGCACCTTTCGCGAGTGAGGCAAACGTGATAACCGCTACACTACGGAAACCTCTACTTAATTCAGCATCGAGAAAGCACTGTTCAGACAGAAGGGACACTGCAGAATCGCTCCTTCTGCAATGATTTCCTTTCACTGGCATTTCTCTGACCGAACTGCACAAGTCAAAAATGTTCCTTTCAAACTCATTAAACTGCCGAATTTCCTTCCCTCTGGTTTAACGCAGGGGTTTAAATTGTTCTGCAAACCATGAACCAGGTTCACCTGAATTCCAAGGTGTGCAAGGAAATCAAGCATCAAAAGCCCTTTCATTAACCACAGGGATTCAGGCAATTTTCTGATCGCAAAGCGCTTTCTCACCTTGTCAATATCTTTCGTGTGTTTGTCGGTGTTTCCCGATTCTGCCTGTCTCTCTGGCTCTGTTTATTCTGTGTGACCACCTGCAGGTTCATCTTGAGCGAATACCTGTGCTTGTGTCTTGTCACATTAAATAAATGAGGAATTGTGGCGCTTCACTCCCTGACACTGGGGAAAGAGTGAGACAGTTTTTGGAGCAAGTGTCTGGTTATTGTGAAACGACAAAGAAAACAGTAATTCTGGAAATACCCGGAGAAACAATGACCCCGACGTGATTTGAACACACAGTTTTACAAACCGATTGAGACGCGCTACCGTTGACGCCACGAGAGTTTATAGGCCCAATGTACTCAATCTCTCCTCATAGGACAATCTTATCATCATTGAAAACAATCAGGTTTGATTCCCAGTCAGGGATTTCAGTTCTGACAAAGACCATTGAAGTCTGTGAGAATCTTAATAATTTTATTAAAACCAACAAAAATGTGTGTTGCACACTGAAGGAAATTGTAACATGTTTGCCGGGTGACAGTCAAACTTTAATAACGTTCGTCAGAGATTCATAGATTTATAACAAAAGGCGACGGTTTTATCCAGCGTTTCCGTGGTGTAGTGGTTATCACGTTCGCCTAACATCCGAAAAGTCCCTGATTCGAAAACGGGCGAAAAAATTTTGTAAATCATCTTCATTCAAATCGTAGAAAAATGGATCAATTCCCATTTGTTATGCAAAGTAACAAAGTCCTGTTACAGTTGTGTTATTCTGTACAGTTATGCACACACACAGAACACTACGGTGTCGCTCGCTCACTTCCGTTTCCAGCCCTGACCGTGCAGACAGCCCCTCTCAAAGCTACACAATCCGGCTGCTTTCAGTTGAATTGTGAAAGATTATTCAAGGATCCTGCAGCTTTACTTCGGTTCACAACAGCAGATCGAAGCCGCGTTGCTGCAAACTACAAACCATGTTTTCCAGAATTCCAAGGTGTATCCGGAACTCAAACATTAAACTTTCCTTCATTAACCACAGTGGTTCAGGCAATTTTCTCTGATTCTATAAAACGTTGTTAAAGTTTGACTGTCATCCGTTATACATGTTAACATTTCCTGCAGTGTGCAAGAAAATGTTGTAGGTGGATTATTGATAATAGAAACAATTATGAAGTGTCTCACAGACTTCAATGATCCCTTAATAACGTTGGTTAACTAAAATATATCAATCGCAGGTAAAAATGAGCGATTCATGATGCATCTTTGAACGAGCTATCCAATCAGTCCCACTCCGCAGGTCGTCCCCCATAGCCCTGCTGACACTCCTGCCAGTGGAAACTTTTTCCCACATAATTTTGATCACCTCTATTAAATCTCCGCTGACCAGTGATTAATGGAGTTCAACGCGGGCAAGTGTCAGATCATCCACTTGGGGCCGAGCAAAGATTGGTCAGTGTGTGGTCTGAAAACATCATGTGAGAGAGTAGGTTTTTTCTGTGAAATAGCCGGTCCCGATAAATTTTACAAATGTTGCCCCAGATCGCTGCTCTCTCAAGCAATGAACATTTTAAACCATTCTCCTAAAATGCAATGTGTGAAATGAGATATGAGTTATCAGTTCAGGAGATGCAAAGAGCAAAATAAATGAATGAAGTTTCGACTGTCCCTCAGTAACCATATTATCATGTCTTTCATTCAGCAAAATAAAGTTACCGGTTAATTAATGGTGATTAAAGCAGTTCTTATTTATTCACATTAGATGCATGTAATTAATTTAATAAAATTACATCGCATTCATGAATAAGAAACGGTGATATCAAAATTTCTTCCCTAACCGGGAATCGAACCCAGCTCGCGATACTGATAGGAATACGTTATTGAATCATTTAATGGTGCCTCAAAAAATATCACACTGCTAAATTAAAATCACTGCTTTAATGTGTTTCGGTGTTGAAGGGGATTGAAAAAAGCCCAGACTGCGCCCGCGGTGAGACAGAGTTCGAACTTACAAAGAAGTTGGTGCTGTGAAGCAACAGCTGGGCGAAAGCTGACACCGATTAAAGGACGAGAAACCGCTCAAGAAAAAGGATGAGCTCACAAACCTTAATTTCTGTACTCTGTGTAAAAGGACTCCCAAATTCTTGAATATACTCAATGACTGAGCATCCACTGCCCTCTGATGTTGAGAATTGCAAAGATTCACAAGCCTCTGAGTGAAGAAATATCTCCTCATCTGAGTCTCAAATGGCCGGCCCTTTATCCTGAGACTCTGCCTCCTAGTTCGAGACTCTCCAGCCAGGGGAAACAACCTCTCATCTTCTACCGTTTCAAGACCTCCAAGAAAATTGTACCTTTCAATGACAACACATCTCGTTCTTCTAAACTCCAGAGATTATAGGCCCAATCTACTCAATCTCTCCTCATAGGACAATCCAATCATCATTGAAAACAATCAGGTTTGATTCCCAGTCAGGGATTTCAGTTCTGACAAAGACAATTGAAGTCTGTGAGAATCTTATTAATTGTATTAAAACCAACAAAAATGTGTGTTGCACACTGAAGGAAATTGTAACATGTTTGCTGGGTGACAGTCAAACTTTAATAACTGTCTTCATAGATTCATAGATTTATAGCCAAAGGCGAGTGTTTCATCATGCGTTTCCGTAGTGTAGTGGTTATCACGTTCACTTAACACGCGAAAAGTCGCCGGTTCGAAACCGCGGGGCAACATTTTGTAAATCATGTTCATTTATGTCGTAGAAAATGGATCAATTCGCATTTGTTAAGCAATGTAACAAAGTCCTGTTACATTTGTGTTATTCTGTACAGTTCTGCACACACACAGAACACGACGGCGTCGCTCGCTCACTTCCGTTTCCGGACCTGACCGTGCAGACAGTCCCTCTCAAAGCTGCACATTCCGGCTGCTTTCAGTTGAATTGTGAAAGATTATTCAAGGATCCTGCAGCTTTACCTCGGTTCACAACAGCAGATCTAAGCCGCGTTTCTGCAAACTACAAACCATGCTTTCCAGAATTTCAAGGTGTATACGGAACTCAAACATTAAACTTCCCTTCATTAACCACAGGGGTTGAGGCAATTTTCTCTGATTCTATAAAACGTTATTAAAGTTTGACTGTCATCCGTTATACATGTTAACAATTCCTGCAGTGTGCAACAAAATGTTGTGGGTGGATTATTGACAATAGAAAAATTATGAAGTGTCTCACAAACTTCAATGATCCCTTAATAACGTTGGTTAACTAAAATCTATCAATTGCAGGTTAAAATGAGCAATTCATGATGCATCTTTGAACGAGCTATCCAATCAGTCCCACTCCGCAGGTCGTCCCCCATAGCCCTGCTGACACTCCTGCCAGTGGAAACTTTTTCCCACATAATTTTGATCACCTCTATTAAATCTCCCCTGACCAGTGATTAATGGAGTTCAACGCGTTCAAGTGTCAGATCATCCACTTGGGGCCTAGCAAAGATTGGTCAGTGTGTGGTCTGAAAACATCATGTGAGAGATTAGGTTTTTTCTGTGAAATAGCCGGTCCCGATAAATTTTACAAATGTTGCCCCAGATCGCTGCTCTCTCAAGCAATTAACATTTTAAACCATTCTCCTAAAATGCAATGTGTAAAATGAGATATGAGTTATCAGTTCAGGAGATGCAAAGAGCAAAATAAATGAATGAAGTTTCGACTGTCCCTCAGTAACCATATTATCATGTCTTTCATTCTGCAAAATAAAGTTACCGGTTAATTAATGATGATTATAGCAGTTCTTATTTATTCACATTAGATGTATGTAATTAATTTAATAAAATTACATCGCATTCATGAATAAGAAACGGTGATATCAAAATTTCTTCTCTAACCGTGAATCGAACCGAGCTCGCAACACTGAAAGGATACGTTAAGTTGAATTATTTAATGGTGCCTCGAAAGATGTCACGCTGCTAAATTAGAGTCACTGCTTTAATGTGTTTCGGTGTTGAAGGGGATTGAAAAAAGCCCAGACTTCGCCCGCGGTGAGACAGATTTCGAACTTAAAAAGAAGTTAGTGCTGTGAAGTAGCCGCTGAGCGAAAGCTGACACAGATTAAAGGACGAGAAACCGCTCAATATAAAGGATGAGCTCACAAACGTTAATTTCTGTATTCTGTGTCAAAGGACCCCCAAATCCTTGAATATACTCAATGACTGAGCATCCACTGCCCTCTGAGGTTGAGAATTGCAAAGATTCACAAGCCTCTGAGTGAAGAAATGTCTCCTCATCTGACTCTCAAATGGCCGGCCCCTTATCCTGAGACTCTGCCCCCTAGTTCGAGACTCTCCAGCCAGGGGAAACAACCTCTCAACTTCTACCCTTTCAAGCCCTCCATGAAAATTGTACCTTTCAATGAGAACTCCTCTCGTTCTTCTGAACTCCAGAGATTACAGGCCCAATCTACTCAATCTCTCTTCATTGGACAATCCTATCATCATTGAAAACAATCAGGTTTGATTCCCAGTCAGGGATTTCGGTTCTGACAAAGACCATTGAAGTCTGTGAGAATCTTAATAATTGTATTAAAACCAACAAAAATGTGTGTTGCACACTGAAGGAAATTGTAACATGTTTGCTGGGTGGCAGTCAAACTTTAAAAACTTTCTTCATAGATTCATAGATGTATAGCAAAAGGCGACTATTTGATCTAGCGTTTTCGTAGTGTAGTGGTTATCACGTTCGCCTAACACGCGAAAAATCCCCGATTCGAAACCAGGCGGAAGCATTTTGTAAATCATGTTCATTTAAATCGTAGAAAAATGGATCAATTCCCATTTGTTATGCAAAGTAACAAAGTCCTGTTACATTTGTGTTATTCTGTACAGTTATGCACACACACAGAACACTACGGTGTCGCTCGCTCACTTCCGTTTCCAGCCCTGACCGTGCAGACAGCCCCTCTCAAAGCTACACAATCCGGCTGCTTTCAGTTGAATTGTGAAAGATTATTCAAGGATCCTGCAGCTTTACTTCGGTTCACAACAGCAGATCGAAGCAGCGTTGCTGCAAACAACAAACCATGTTTTCCAGAATTCCAAGGTGTATACGGAACTCAATCATTAAAATTCCCTTCATTAACCTCAGGAGTTCAGGTAATTTTCTATGATTCTATAACAAGTTATTAAAGTTTGACTGTCATCCGGTATACATGTTAGCAATTCCTGCAGTGTGCAACAAAATGTTGTGGGTTGATTAATGATAATAGAAACAATTATGAAGTGTCTCACAGACTTCAATGATTCCATAATACCGTTGGTTGACTAAAAGCTATCAATCGCAGGTTAAAATGAGCAATTCATGATGCATCTTTGAAAGAGCTATCCAATCAGTCCCACTCCGCTGCTCTTCCCCCATAGCCCTGCTGACACTCCTGCCAGTGGAAACTGTTTCCCCCATAATTTTGATCACCTCTATTAAATCTCCCCTGACCAGTGATTAATGGAGTTCAACGCGAACAAGTATCAGATCATCCACTTGGGGCCGAGCAAAGATCGGTCAGTGTGTGGTCTGAAAACATCATGTGAGAGAATCGGTTTTTTCTGTGAAGTAGCCGGTCCTGTTAAATTTTACAAATGTTGCCCCAGATCGCTGCTCTCTCAAGCAATGAACATTTTAAACCATTCTCCTAAAATGCAATGTGTAAAATGAGATATGAGTTATCAGTTCAGGAGATGCAAAGAACAAAATAAATGAATGAAGTTTTGACTGTCCCTCAGTAACCATATTATCATGTCTTTCATTCTGCAAAATAAAGTTACCGGTTAATTAATGGTGATTAAAGCAGTTCTTATTTATTCACATTAGATGCATGTAATTAATTTAATAAAATTACATCGCATTCATGAATAAGAAACGGTGATATCAAAATTTCTTCCCTAACCGGGAATCGAACCCAGCTCGCTATACTGATAGGAATACGTTATTGAATCATTTAATGGTGCCTCAAAAAATATCACACTGCGAAATTAAAATCACTGCTTTAATGTGTTTCGGTGTTGAAGGGGATTGAAAAAAGCCCAGACTGCGCCCGCGGTGAGACAGAGTTCGAACTTACAAAGAAGTTGGTGCTGTGAAGTAACAGCTGGGCGAAAGCTGACACCGATTGAAGGACGAGAAACCGCTCAATATAAAGGATGAGCTCACAAACGTTAATTTCTGTATTCTGTGTAAAAGGACTCCCAAATTCTTGAATATACTCAATGACTGAGCATCCACTGCCCTCTGAGGTTGAGAATTGCAAAGATTCACAAGCCTCTGAGTGAAGAAATGTCTCCTCATCTGAGTCTCAAATGGCCGGCCCCTTATCCTGAGACTCTGCCTCCTAGTTCGAGACTCTCCAGCCAGGGGAAACAACCTCTCATCTTCTACCGTTTCAAGACCTCCAAGAAAATTGTACCTTTCAATGACAACACATCTCTTACTTCTGAACTCCAGAGATTATAGGCCCAATCTACTCAATCTCTCCTCATAGGACAATCCAATCATCATTGAAAACAATCAGGTTTGATTCCCAGTCAGGGATTTCAGTTCTGACAAAGACAATTGAAGTCTGTGAGAATCTTATTAATTGTATTAAAACGAACAAAAATGTGTGTTGCACACTGAAGGAAATTGCAACATGTTTGCTGGGTGACAGTCAAACTTAAATAACTTTCTTCATAGATTCATAGATTTATAGCCAAAGGCGACTGTTTTATCCACCGTTTCCGTAGTGTAGTGGTTATCACGTTCGCCTAATACGCGAAAAGTCACCGGTTCGAAACCGGGCGGAAACATTTTGTAAATCATGTTCATTTAAATCGTAGAAAAATGGATCAATTCCCATTTGTTATGCAAAGTAACAAAGTCCTGTTACATTTGTGTTATTCTGTACAGTTATGTACACACACAGAACACTACGGTGTCGCTCGCTCACTTCCGTTTCCAGCCCTGACCGTGCAGACAGCCCCTCTCAAAGCTACACAATCCGGCTGCTTTCAGTTGAATTGTGAAAGATTATTCAAGGATCCTGCAGCTTTACTTCGGTTCACAACAGCAGATCGAAGCCGCGTTGCTGCAACCAACAAACCATGTTTTCCAGAATTCCAAGGTGTATACGGAACTCAACCATTAAAATTCCCTTCATTAACCTCAGGGGTTCAGGTAATTTTCTATGATTCTATAACAAGTTATTCAAGTTTGACTGTCATCCGGTATACATGTTAGCAATTCCTGCAGTGTGCAACAAAATGTTGTGGGTTGATTAATGATAATAGAAACAGTTATGAAGTGTCTCACAGACTTCAATGATCCCTTAATACCGTTGGTTAACTAAAATCTATCAATTGCAGGTTAAAATGAGGAATTCATATTGCATCTTTGAAAGAGCTATCCAATCAGTCCCACTCCGCTGCTCTTCCCCCATAGCCCTGCTGACACTCCTGCCAGTGGAAACGGTTTCCCCCTTAATTTTGATCACCTCTATTAAATCTCCCCTGACCAGTGAATAATGGAGCTCAACGCGGGCAAGTGTCAGATCATCCACTTGGGGCCTAGCAAAGATCAGTCAGTGTGTGGTCTGAAAACATCATGTGAGAGAATAGGTTTTTTCTGTGAAATAGCCGGTCCCGTTAAATTTTACAAATGTTGCCCCAGATCGCTGCTCTCTCAAGCAATGAACATTTTAAACCATTCTCCTGAAATGCAATGTGTAAAATGAGATATGGGTTAACAGTTCAGGAGATGCAAAGAGCAAAATAAATGAATGAAGTTTCGACTGTCCCTCAGTAACCATATTATTATGTCTTTCATTCCGCAAAATAAAGTTACCGGTTAATTAATGGTGATTAAAGCAGTTCTTATTTATTCACATTAGATGCATGTAATTAATTTAATAAAATTACATCGCATTCATGAATAAGAAACGGTGATATCAAAATTTCTTCCCTAACCGTGAATCGAACCCAGCCTGCAACACTGATAGGAATAAATTATTGAATCATTTAATGGTGCCTCGAAAAATATCACACTACTAAATTAAAATCACTGCTTTAATGTGTTTCGGTGTTGAAGGGGATTGAAAAAAGCCCAGACTGCGCCCGCGGTGAGACAGAGTTCGAACTTACAAAGAAGTTGGTGCTGCGAAGTAACCGCCAAGCGAAAGCTGACAACGATTAAAGAAGGAGACAGCGCTCAATATAAAGGAAGAGCTCACAAAAGTTAACTTTCTGTATTCTATGTAAAAGGACTCTCAAATCCTTGAATATACTCAATGACTGAGCATCCACTGCCCTCTGAGGTTGAGAATTGCAAAGATCACAAGCCTCTGAGTGAAGAAATGTCTCCTCATCTGAGTCTCAAATAGCCGGCCCCTAATCCTCAGACTCTGCCCCCCAGTTCTAGACTCTCCAGCCAGGGGAAACAACCTCTCAGCTTCTATCCTTTCAAGCCCTCCAAGAAAATTGTACCTTTCAATGACAACACATCTCGTACTTCTGAACTCCAGAGATTATAGGCCCAATCTACTCAATCTCTCCTCATAGGACAATCCAATCATCATTGAAAACAATCAGGTTTGATTCCCAGTCAGGGATTTCAGTTCTGACAAAGACAATTGAAGTCTGTGAGAATCTTATTAATTGTATTAAAACGAACAAAAATGTGTGTTGCACACTGAAGGAAATTGTAACATGTTTGCTGGGTGACAGTCAAACTTAAATAACTTTCTTCATAGATTCATAGATTTATAGCCAAAGGCGACTGTTTTATCCAGCGTTTCCGTAGTGTAGTGGTTATCACGTTCGCCTAACACGCGAAAAGTCCCCGGTTTGAAACCGGGCGGAAGCATTTTGTAAATCATGTTCATTTAAATCGTAGAAAAATGGATCAATTCGCATTTGTTATGCAATGTAACAAAGTCCTGTTACATTTGTGTTATTCTGTACAGTTGTACACACACACAGAACACTACGGTTTCGCTCGCTCACTTCCGTTTCCAGCCCTGACCGTGCAGACAGCCCCTCTCAAAGTTGCACATTCCGGCTGCTTTCAGTTGAATTGTGAAAGATTATTCAAGGATCCTGCAGCTTTACCTCGGTTCACAACAGCAGATCTAAGCCCCGTTTCTGCAAACTACAAACCATGTTTTCCAGAATTCCAAGGTGTATACGGAACTCAACCATTAAAATTCCCTTCATTAACCACAGGGGTTCAGGCAATTTTCTATGATTCTATAAAAAGTTATTGAAGTTTGACTGTCATCCGGTATACATGTTAGCAATTCCTGCAGTGTGCAACAAAATGTTGTGGGTTGATTAATGATAATAGAAACAGTTATGAAGTGTCTCACAGACTTCAATGATCCCTTAATACCGTTGGTTAACTAAAATCTATCAATTGCAGGTTAAAATGAGGAATTCATATTGCATCTTTGAAAGAGCTATCCAATCAGTCCCACTCCGCTGCTCTTCCCCCATAGCCCTGCTGACACTCCTGCCAGTGGAAACGGTTTCCCCCTTAATTTTGATCACCTCTATTAAATCTCCCCTGACCAGTGAATAATGGAGCTCAACGCGGGCAAGTGTCAGATCATCCACTTGGGGCCTAGCAAAGATCAGTCAGTGTGTGGTCTGAAAACATCATGTGAGAGAATCGTTTTTTTCTGTGAAATAGCCGGTCCCGTTAAATTTTACAAATGTTGCCCCAGATCGCTGCTCTCTCAAGCAATGAACATTTTAAACCATTCTCCTGAAATGCAATGTGTAAAATGAGATATGGGTTAACAGTTCAGGAGATGCAAAGAGCAAAATAAATGAATGAAGTTTCGACTGTCCCTCAGTAACCATATTATTATGTCTTTCATTCCGCAAAATAAAGTTACCGGTTAATTAATGGTGATTAAAGCAGTTCTTATTTATTCACATTAGATGCATGTAATTAATATAATAAAATTAAATCGCATTCATGAATAAGAAACGGTGATATCAAAATTTCTTCCCTAACCGGGAATCGAACCCAGCTTGCGATACTGATAGGAATACGTTATTGAATCATTTAATGGTGCCTCAAAAAATATCACACTGCTAAATTAAAATCACTGCTTTAATGTGTTTCGGTGTTGAAGGGGATTGAAAAAAGCCCAGACTGCACCCGCGGTGAGACAGAGTTCGAACTTACAAAGAAGTTGGTGCTGTGAAGTAACAGCTGGGCGAAAGCTGTCACCGATTGAAGGACGAGAAACCGCTCAATATAAAGGATGAGCTCACAAACGTTAATTTCTGTATTCTGTGTAAAAGGACTCCCAAATTCTTGAATATACTCAATGACTGAGCATCCACTGCCCTCTGAGGTTGAGAATTGCAAAGATTCACAAGCCTCTGAGTGAAGAAATGTCTCCTCATCTGAGTCTCAAATGGCCGGCCCCTTATCCTGAGACTCTGCCTCCTCGTTCGAGACTCTCCAGCCAGGGGAAACAACCTCTCATCTTCTACCGTTTCATGCCCTCCAAGAAAATTGTACCTTTCAATGACAACACATCTCGTACTTCTGAACTCCAGAGATTATAGGCCCAATCTACTCAATCTCTCCTCATAGGACAATCCAATCATCATTGAAAACAATCAGGTTTGATTCCCACTCAGGGATTTCAGTTCTGACAAAGACAATTGAAGTCTGTGAGAATCTTATTAATTGTATTAAAACGAACAAAAATGTGTATTGCACACTGAAGGAAATTGTAACATGTTTGCTGGGTGACAGTCAAACTTAAATAACTTTCTTCATAGATTCATAGATTTATTGCCAAAGGCGACTGTTTTGTCCGGCGTTTCCGTAGTGTAGTGGTTATCACGTTCGCCTAACACGCGAAAAGTCCCCGGTTCGAAACCGGGCGGAAACATTTTGTAAATCATGTTCATTTAAATCGTAGAAAAATGGATCAATTCGCATTTGTTATGCAATGTAACAAAGTCCTGTTACATTTGTGTTATTCTGTACAGTTGTACACACACACAGAACACTACGGTTTCGCTCGCTCACTTCCGTTTCCAGCCCTGACCGTGCAGACAGCCCCTCTCAAAGTTGCACATTCCGGCTGCTTTCAGTTGAATTGTGAAAGATTATTCAAGGATCCTGCAGCTTTACCTCGGTTCACAACAGCAGATCTAAGCCCCGTTTCTGCAAACTACAAACCATGTTTTCCAGAATTCCAAGGTGTATACGGAACTCAACCATTAAAATTCCCTTCATTAACCACAGGGGTTCAGGCAATTTTCTATGATTCTATAAAAAGTTATTGAAGTTTGACTGTCATCCGGTATACATGTTAGCAATTCCTGCAGTGTGCAACAAAATGTTGTGGGTTGATTAATGATAATAGAAACAGTTATGAAGTGTCTCACAGACTTCAATGATCCCTTAATACCGTTGGTTAACTAAAATCTATCAATTGCAGGTTAAAATGAGGAATTCATATTGCATCTTTGAAAGAGCTATCCAATCAGTCCCACTCTGCTGCTCTTCCCCCATAGCCCTGCTGACACTCCTGCCAGTGGAAACGGTTTCCCCCTTAATTTTGATCACCTCTGTTAAATCTCCCCTGACCAGTGAATAATGGATCTCAACGCGGGCAAGTGTCAGATCATCCACTTGTGGCCTGAAAACATCATGTGAGAGAATCGGTTTTTTCTGTGAAATAGCCGGTCCCGTTAAATTTTACAAATGTTGCCCCAGATCGCTGCTCTCTCAAGCAATGAACATTTTAAACCATTCTCCTGAAATGCAATGTGTAAAATGAGATATGGGTTAACAGTTCAGGAGATGCAAAGAGCAAAATAAATGAATGAAGTTTCGACTGTCCCTCAGTAACCATATTATTACGTCTTTCATTCCGCAAAATAAAGTTACCGGTTAATTAATGGTGATTAAAGCAGTTATTATTTATTCACATTAGATGCATGTAATTAATTTAATAAAATTACATCGCATTCATGAATAAGAAACGGTGATATCAAAATTTCTTCCCTAACCGTGAATCGAACCCAGCCTGCAACACTGATAGGAATAAATTATTGAATCATTTAATGGTGCCTCGAAAAATATCACACTACTAAATTAAAATCACTGCTTTAATGTGTTTCGGTGTTGAAGGGGATTGAAAAAAGCCCAGACTGCGCCCGCGGTGAGACAGAGTTCGAACTTACAAAGAAGTTGGTGCTGTGAAGTAACAGCTGGGCGAAAGCTGACACCGATTGAAGGACGAGAAACCGCTCAATATAAAGGATGAGCTCACAAACGTTAATTTCTGTATTCTGTGTAAAAGGACTCCAAAATTCTTGAATATACTCAATGACTGAGCATCCACTGCCCTCTGAGGTTGAGAATTGCAAAGATTCACAAGCCTCTGAGTGAAGAAATGTCTCCTCATCTGAGTCTCAAATGGCCGGCCCCTTATCCTGAGACTCTGCCTCCTAGTTCGAGACTCTCCAGCCAGGGGAAACAACCTCTCATCTTCTACCGTTGCATGCCCTCCAAGAAAATTGTACCTTTCAATGACAACACATCTCGTACTTCTGAACTCCAGAGATTATAGGCCCAATCTACACAATCTCTCCTCATAGGACAATCCAATCATCATTGAAAACAATCAGGTTTGATTCCCAGTCAGGGATTTCAGTTCTGACAAAGACAATTGAAGTCTGTGAGAATCTTATTAATTGTATTAAAACGAACAAAAATGTGTGTTGCACACTGAAGTAAATTGTAACATGTTTGCTGGGTGACAGTCAAACTTAAATAACTTTCTTCATAGATTCATAGATTTATTGCCAAAGGCGATTGTTTTATCCGGCGTTTCCGTAGTGTAGTGGTTATCAGGTTCGCCTAACACGCGAAAAGTGCCCGGTTCGAAACCGGGCGGAAACATTTTGTAAATCATGTTCATTTAAATCGTAGAAAAATGGATCAATTCGCCTTTGTTATGCAATGTAACAAAGTCCTGTTACATTTGTGTTATTCTGTACAGTTGTACACACACACAGAACACTACGGTTTCGCTCGCTCACTTTCGTTTCCAGCCCTGACCGTGCAGACAGCCCCTCTCAAAGTTGCACATTCCGGCTGCTTTCAGTTGAAATGTGAAAGATTATTCAAGGATCCTGCAGCTTTACTTCGGTTCACAACAGCAGATCGAAGCCGCGTTGCTGCAAACAACAAACCATGTTTTCCAGAATTCCAAGGTGTATATGGAACTCAACCATTAAAATTCCCTTCATTAACCTCAGGGGTTCAGGTAATTTTCTATGATTCTATAACAAGTTATTAAAGTTTGACTGTCATCCGGTATACATGTTAGCAATTCCTGCAGTGTGCAACAAAATGTTGTGGGTTGATTAATGATAATAGAAACAATTATGAAGTGTCTCACAGACTTCAATGATTCCTTAATACCGTTGGTTGACTAAAAGCTATCAATCGCTGGTTAAAATGATCAATTCATGATGCATCTTTGAAAGAGCTATCCAATCAGTCCCACTCCGCTGCTCTTCCCCCATAGCCCTGCTGACACTCCTGCCAGTGGAAACTGTTTCCCCCTTAATTTTGATCACCTCTATTAAATCTCCCCTGACCAGTGATTAATGGAGTTCAACGCGGGCAACTATCAGATCATCCACTTGGGGCCGAGCAAAGATCGGTCAGTGTGTGGTCTGAAAACATCATGTGAGAGAATAGGTTTTTTCTGTGAAGTAGCCGCTCCCATTAAATTTTACAAATGTTGCCCCAGATCGCTGCTCTCTCAAGCAATGAACATTTTAAACCATTCTCCTAAAATGCAATGTGTAAAATGAGATATGAGTTATCAGTTCAGGAGATGCAAAGAGCAAAATAAATGAATGAAGTTTCGACTGTCCCTCAGTAACCATATTATTATGTCTTTCATTCTGCAAAATAAAGTTACCGGTTAATTAATGGTGATTAAAGCAGTTCTTATTTATTCACATTAGATGCATGTAATTAATTTAATAAAATTACATCGCATTCATGAATAAGAAACGGTGATATCAAAATTTCTTACCTAACCGGGAATCGAACACAGCTCGCGATACTGATAGGAATACGTTATTGAATCATTTAATGGTGCCTCAAAAAATATCACACTGCTAAATTAAAATCACTGCTTTAATGTGTTTCGGTGTTGAAGGGGATTGAAAAAAGCCCAGACTGCGCCCGCGGTGAGACAGAGTTCGAACTTACAAAGAAGTTGGTGCTGTGAAGTAACAGCTGGGCGAAAGCTGACACCGATTGAAGGACGAGAAACCGCTCAATATAAAGGATGAGCTCACAAACGTTAATTTCTGTATTCTGTGTAAAAGGACTCCCAAATTCTTGAATATACTCAATGACAGAGCATCCACTGCCCTCTGAGGTTGAGAATTGCAAAGATTCACAAGCCTCTGATTGAAGAAATGTCTCCTCATCTGAGTCTCAAATGGCCGGCCCCTTATCCTGAGACTCTGCCTCCTAGTTCGAGACTCTCCAGCCAGGGGAAACAACCTCTCATCTTCTACCGTTTCAAGCCCTCCAAGAAAATTGTTCCTTTCAATGACAACACATCTCGTACTTCTGAACTCCAGAGATTATAGGCCCAATCTACTCAATCTCTCCTCATAGGACAGTCCAATCATCATTGAAAACAATCAGGTTTGATTCCCAGTCAGGGATTTCAGTTCTGACAAAGACAATTGAAGTCTGTGAGAATCTTATTAATTGTATTAAAACGAACAAAAATGTGTGTTGCACACTGAAGGAAATTGTAACATGTTTGCTGGGTGACAGTCAAACTTAAATAACTTTCTTCATAGATTCATAGATTTATAGCCAAAGGCGACTGTTTTATCCGGCGCTTCCGTAGTGTAGTGGTTATCACGTTCACCTATCACGCGGCAGGTCCCCGGTTCGAAAGCGGGCCGCAACATTTTTTAAATCATGTTCATTTATGTCGGAGAGAAATGGATCAATTCGCATTTGTTATGCAATGTAACAAAGTCCTGTTACATTTGTGTTATTCTGTACAGTTCTGCACACACACAGAACACTACGGTGTCGCTCGCTCACTTCCGTTTCCGGACCTGACCGTGCAGACAGCCCCTCTCAAAGCTGCACATTCCGGCTGCTTTCAGTTGAATTGTGAAAGATTATTCAAGGATCCTGCAGCTTTACCTCGGTTCACAACAGCAGATCTAAGCCGCGTTTCTGCAAACTACAAACCATGTTTTCCAGAATTCCAAGGTGTATACGGAACTCAAACATTAAACTTCCCTTCATTAACCACAGGGGTTCAGGCAATTTTCTCTGATTATATAAAACGTTATTAAAGTTTGACTGTCATCCGTTATACATGTTAGCAATTCCTGCAGTGTGCAACAAAATGTTGTGGGTGGATTATTGATAATAGAAACAATTATGAAGTGTCTCACAGACTTCAATGATCCCTTAATAACGTTGGTTAACTAAAATCCATCAATCGCAGATTAAAATGAGCAATTCATGATGCATCTTTGAACGAGCTATCCAATCAGTCCCACTCCGCAGGTCGTCCCCCATAGCCCTGCTGACACTCCTGCCAGTGGAAACTTTTTCCCCCATAATTTTGATCACCTCTATTAAATCTCCCCTGACCAGTGATTAATGGAGTTCAACGCGTTCAAGTGTCAGATCATCCACTTGGGGCCCAGCAAAGATTGGTCAGTGTGTGGTCTGAAAACATCATGTGAGAGAATAGGTTTTTTCTGTGAAATAGCCGGTCCCGATAAATTTTACAAATCTTGCCCCAGATCGCTGATCTCTCAAGCAATGAAGATGTTAAACTATTCTCCTATAATGCAATGTGTAAAATGAGATATGGGTTAACGGTTCAGGAGAAGCAAAGAGCAAAATGAATGAATGAAGTTTCGACTGTCCCTCAGTAACGATATTATCATGTCTTTCATTCTGCAAAATAAAGTTACCGGTTAATTAATGGTGATTATAGCAGTTCTTATTGATTCACATTAGATGTATGTAATTAATTTAATAAAATTACATTGCATTCATGAATAAGAAACGGTGATATCAAAATTTCTTCTCTAACCGGGAATCGAACCCAGCTCGCAACACTGATAGGAATACGTTATTGAATCATTTAATGGTGCCTCGAAAAATGTCACGCCGCTAAATTAAAATCACTGCTTTAATGTGTTTCGGTGTTGAAGGGGATTGAAAAAAGCCCAGACTGCGCCTGCGGTGAGACAGAGTTCGAACTTACAAAGAAGTTAGTGCTGCGAAGTAACCGCTGAGCGAAAGCTGACACCGATTAAAGGACGAGAAACCGCTCAATATAAAGGATGAGCTCACAAACGTTAATTTCTGTATTCTGTGTAAAAGGACTCCCAAATCCTTGAATATACTCAATGACTGAGCATCCACTGCCCTCTGAGGTTGAGAATTGCAAAGATTCACAAGCCTCTGAGTGAAGAAATGTCTCCTCATCTGACTCTCAAATGGCCGGCCCCTTATCCTGAGACTCTGCCCCCTAGTTCTCGACTCTCCAGCCAGGGGAAACAACCTCTCAGCTTCTACCCTTTCAAGCCCTCCATGAAAATTGTACCTTTCAATGAGAACACCTCTCGTTCTTCTGAACTCCAGAGATTATAGGCCCAATCTACTCAATCTCTCCTCATAGGACAATCCTATCATCATTGAAAACAATCAGGTTTGATTCCCAGTCAGGGATTTCAGTTCTGACAAAGACCATTGAAGTCTGTGAGAATCTTAATAATTGTATTAAAACCAACAAAAATGTGTGTTGCACACTGAAGGAAATTGTAACATGTTTGCTGGGTGGCAGTCAAACTTTAAAAACTTTCTTCATAGATTCATAGATGTATAGCAAAAGGCGACTGTTTGATACAGCGTTTTCGTAGTGTAGTGGTTATCACGTTCGCCTAACACGCGAAAAGTCTCCGGTTCGAAACCGGGCGGTAACATTTTGTAAATCATGTTCATTTAAATCGTAGAAAAATGGATCAATTTGCATTTGTTATGCAATGTAACAAAGTCCTGTTACATTTGTGTTATTCTGTACAGTTGTGCACACACACAGAACACTACGGTTTCGCTCGCTCACTTCCGTTTCCAGCCCTGACCGTGCAGACAGCCCCTCTCAAAGTTGCACATTCCGGCTGCTTTCAGTTGAATTGTGAAAGATTATTCAAGGATACTGCAGCTTTACCTTGGTTCACAACAGCAGATCTAAGCCCCGTTTCTGCAAACTACAAACCATGATTTCCAGAATTCCAAGGTGTATAGGGAACTCAACCATTAAAATTCACTTCATTAACCACAGGGGTTCAGGCAATTTTCTATGATTCTATAAAAAGTTATTGAAGTTTGACTGTCATCCGGTATACATGTTAGCAATTCCTGCAGTGTGCAACAAAATGTTGTGGGTTGATTAATGATAATATAAACAATTATGAAGTGTCTCACAGACTTCAATGATCCCTTAATACCGTTGGTTAACTACAATCTATCAACATACACTTAAAATTCGTTTAGGTAAATTTTGACAAGGTTTAAAATTTTAAGTTTTACATTTATATTTAAAAATATTCAATTTGAATTTTAAATCATAGATTCATAGAATCATAGATTGATACGGCACAGAAGGAGCCCATGCAGCCCATTGAGTCTGTGCTGGCACTTTGAAAGAGCTCTTCAAATAATCCCACTCCCCTGATGTTTCACACAGAATCACACAGAAACCCCACAATGCAGATAGAGGCCATTTCGGCCCATCGAGCCTGCACCGACACATGTCCCACCCGATTCCCGTAACCCCTACACGAACACATATCCCACCCTATCCCCGTAACCCCACGTATTTAATCCCCCTAACACTAAGGGTCAATTTAACATAGCCAATCAACCTAACCTGCACACCTGCAAATTTCTCCTTTACAATGATTTATTCAATTCTCTTTTGAAAGTTACTATTGTGTCTGCTCCACCGCCCTTTCAGGCAGCGCATTCCCGATCACAACAACTGGCTGTGGTAAAAAAAACTCCTCATCTCCCCTCTGGTACCTTTTGCCGGTTTGGTTCAATCCGTGTCCTCCAGTTACCGACCCTCCTGCCACTGGAAACAGATTCTCCTTATTTACCCTTATCAAAACGTCTTGTAAATTTACAAACATCGATTAAATTTCCTCTTAATCTTCTGCGGAAAAACAATTGCAGCTTCTCAGTCGATCAACATAACTGAAGTCAACTCATCCCTGGGGCCACTCGCTCTTTGTGCTTGTCTCTCTTTTTTGTCTCTGTCTGTCAATCTCTTTGTCCCTGCCTCTCTCTTTGTCCCTATCTCTCTCCTTGTCTCTGCCTCTCTCTTTGTCCCTGTCACTCTCTTTGTCTCTGCCTCCCTCTTTGTCCCTGTCTCTCTATCTGTCTGTCTGTCTCTTTCTCACTCTGTTCACAGTTAGCTTCTAGTTCTGATCAAACATTGCAAGTTTCAGTTCCACGTTAGTACAGTGGTGAGTATCCCCGCCTATCACGCGGCGAGGCCGGGATTCAATTCCACGACGGCAGGTTTTTTTTTAACAACCCCAATTTTTTAATTTCTTCCCAGTTCCTTGAAATGCTCCTTGGAAAAGTTGAACTGAAAAAGTTCAAGTGAAATAATTTTAAAAGATTTACCGACATAAGAAGAACTGTACAAAAACTTCCTGCACCTGTTCCTCGTTGGAATCGTGCTCCCCTCTATTTCCCTCTCACTGTTGTGTGGGGCAGAGAGGAGTCATAACGGCACAGAATGAGACCATTGAATGCTTAATTAAATTCATTTATTTTGAACATGTGACCATTTATTCTTACTTCCGTGGTGTGAAATGTTATTTATTTGGAGATTTCTATTATGCTTATGGGATTCCGTACATAAAACATCATAGGAATCCCCCTGTTAGATTGGTTGGCCTGGCCAACGTGAATCCAGGGATGCTGCCGAACCGTGAGCGCCAATGGTATCCGTGGGCCTTTATGCAGGCGGACGCCAGCAGGCCCAAGACCGCAAGTGTGCGAAACTCCGGAGACACCAGTTAATTGGGATTTGTTTCTCGGTTCGGAGGCGTAAGCCGGCGCCAAACCTCCGATCGCAATTTCAAGGCCCATCGTTTTTTAGGAGGCTGGTTTAAAACGACATCAGGAATCTGGGGCATATTTTGTTCAATATAACCGGACCGGTTATTGCGCAGAATAAAAAGGTTCCACTCGAACATATCCACCCTGGCTCGATTTGGGAACTGTTCATGTAGGAGGCGAACATGATAGTCGCTACACTACGGAAACCGGAGCGTTAGTGTCCACGGAAAAGCGAATCAGCAGCGAACATAAAATCTCATGGTGATCATTTTCAGAGTCAATGCAGTCAGCCATTAAATAAAGTGAAATAATTTTACAGTGAAAAGATTTGGAAGTGTTACTCGTATCTGTGCCTTTAATTAAAGTTTGTGGCGTCTGACTCCCGCTCATGTCTCTGAATAAGAAAGGAGGGGCTTGACGTTGACCAGACTGCACTGTGCCTGATGTTTGTGAGCTCATCCTTTATATTGAGCGGTTTCTCATTCTTTGATCGGCCTCAGCATCAGCTCAGCGGTAACTTCGCAGACATAACTTAATTGTAATCTCGAACCCACTCTCACCGCGGGCGTTGTATGGTGATTTTACAGTCATATTCAATCCCCTTCTTCTACACCGAAACAAATTGTAGCCGTGATTTTAAACCTATGCTGCGTGATTGATAGCGATCACCTTTAAATGATTCAGAAAACCAGTCCTTTCACCTCCGCAACACGATTTCGATTCCTGGTCAGGAAAGTGACTTTTATAACAGTTTTTAAATCACAACCTGATGAAATTGACTGCATTCAGCTGATTTGAAAAAATTAGAATTGTATAAATTACCATTACTTACCCCGTAACTTTCATTTGCAGAACGAAATAATTAATTGCTTTGCACCATTTAAAATTATTCTGTGTGTCTATTCTTCCTACCAAAGTGAATAACCTCACATTTCCCTACATTATATTCCATCTGGCACCTTCTTGCCCGCCCACTCACTTAATCTGTCTATATCCCATTGTAGGCTCTTTGTGTCCTTCTCACAGCTTACTTTCCCACCTAGCTTTGTATCATCAGAAAACTTGGATACATTACACTCTGTCCCTTCATCTAAGTCAGTAATATCGACTGTAAATAGCTGAAGCATGCGCACTTGACCCTTGCGGCACCCCACTAGTTACAGCTTCCCAATCTGAAAATGACCCGATAATTCCTACTCTCTATTTTCTGTCCATTAACCAAACCTCTATTCTTGCTCATACATTACCTCCAGTCCCATGAGCCCTTATCTTGTGTAACAAGCTTTTACGTGTTTGCTTATCGAATGCCTTTTGGAAATCCAAATATGCTGCCTCCACTGGTTCCCCTTATAGTTCCAATGAATGCCTGAAGCAGAACATCCCGTTGTGCGAATGGAGCCTGTTTTTCGGACAAGGCTACATGTAAGGAAGGAGTGTGGTAAGGGGATAAGGGAAGTGATACTCTGGTAACAAGGTCGGGTAATAAAAATAGAAAGTGCTGGAAACACTCAACAGGTCAGGCAGCAGCTGTGGAGAGAGAAGCAGATTTAACGTTTCCGGTCGAAAACCTTCCATCAGAAGGTGGGCAGTTGTGTTAGGTTACACTATTAAACTTGCACATTGTCACGTAGTAGAGGTAAGGAAAAGATATCAAAAGTTTGGAACAGGTACTTTAGAATTCGTTAAAGGTTTGATTAACTTGTATATCGAACTCGGAACTATAACGTGTTGGAGTTCCTCGGTTAAAATTCGCAAAGATTTGTTTAAGAGCTGTTGTTAATTATACTTCTAATTATTGCATGATTAATAAATCTGACATTTACGGTTGCGAACCCTTTTACTGCACTGCGCGTTCTCCAGCTGAGCTCGGAGCGTCGTCCCCTTCAATCCATCTCTCACAGGGACTGTTCCATTCAGCATTTCTTTTCTCTGGGCCTTGGTGAAATTTCATAGATTGAAAGCGACGCACCTCAACCCCAAGCTCGTCACCGACTTGCTAACCGCTGCACAGCGACCACACTCTGCTCCCGTGAGATGGAGGCCCAGGAGCTGTTTCAAGCTCGAGTGCAGTTACAAGCAGAACTCATTCAAAGAAAGTCCACATCATTGAGGCGCCTGAGTCTTTGCACCGAACTCCTTCCCAAAGAGTTGAGATTAATGTGGGGGCGATTTGGGCACATTTTTCCCCACATTACAAATCTTCAAAGGGACTTCAATGGGGTTAAAGACCTTTGGGACGTCCTGAGTTCGTGAAAAGCTCTGTATCAAAGCCAGTGTTTTTTTTTCCAGAAGTTCGAACAGCAAGTTCATAATTCGCGGGCAAAATAAGGGCTCGTCCGGGATCTCCCGCAAGTTTCAACCAATAACCCCGAAGCGAGAATCATACCAACGAGCCAACTGATAAATTTGACTGGAGATAAGAGGTAAGCATTGTAAAACCATTTTGTTTGTGTGGTTGTTCTTGATGAGCAGAGCACTTAAGACCGAGACAGTGACTTTGCGTTTTCGAACTGTCTACTGAAGCGCCGCCCGGGCCCACTGCTACAGTTAATGAGCTGTAGTTGAATATTGGATGGGATAAAAATTGATAAAGAGGAGGTACTAGAAAGCTGGCTGTACCAGGACCAGTTGAAATGGATCCTAGGATGCTGAGGGGAGTAAAGGTGGGAATTACGGAGGTACTGACCATAATCCTCCAATACTCATTGGATATGGGGTGGTGCCAGACGTCTGGAGGATTGCAAATGTTACACCCTTGTTGAAAAAAGTGTATAAGGTTCAACCCAGCAACTGCACGCCAGTCAGCTTAACGTCGGTAGTGAGGAAGCTTTTAGAAAGGATAACCCTGCACAAAATGACCAGTCACTTGGAGAAGTGTGGATTAATTAAGGAAAGTCTGCTCGGATTTGTTAAACGCAACTCGTCTTTTCCCAACTTGATTGAATTTTTTGATGAGGTGAAAGAGAGGGTTGGTGAGGGAAATTCATTTGATGTGGTGGACATGGACTTCCAAAAGGCATTTGATAAAGTGCCACGTAACAGGCTTGCCGGCAAAGCTTAAGCCCATGTAATAAAAGGGACAGTGGCAGCATGGATGTCAAATTGGCTAAGTGACAGGAAACAGAGAGTAGTGCTGAACTGTTGTTTCTCTGACTGGAGGAAGGTAAACAGTGGTGTTCCCCAGGGGTCGGTACTAGGAGCCTGCTCCGTCATTCAATGAGATCATGGCTGATCATCCAAATTCAGTACCCTGTCCCTGCCTTCTCCCCAAATCCCTTGATCCCTTTAGCCTTAAGAAATATATCTAACTCAGTGAAGTGAAATAAAGAGCAATTAAAGAACAAGGTAGAAGCCGCTGTGGCCCATTTGACAGGAGAATAAATTCGCCTCTAGTTGTTCGCCACAGCAAGTTTAAAACATATATGTTTCCACCCGGGCTCGAACCTGATAACCGCTACAATGTGGAAACCACCGGCTCTGTAGCAGCAGCAGAGTGGTACTGAATCAGTTAACGCGCTCTGTGCGGATCGGCAATGTGTTGCCTCACTTTAAACACCTTCTGTCCCACACTGAATGCTCTCAGTCCTTCTCCCCCGCTGCCCTTTACAAAAAATGTCACTAATTCCCCCACACACCCCTAACATGAATCCTTCCACATCCTGACAGTGGGGCCGCTGAAGCTCCCACTGTCTCCCCGCGATCAGCCATCTCACCCAGTTTGTAAAATTAAACGCGGAACAAATGTCACGCAAAGAGCGTCTGTAACCGAAATCTGTAACAGAAAGTGATGGATTTATTTGTCAAGATTAAAGCAATTATTACTCGTCTCACAGACTTGAATTATCTTTCTGCAATGCACTGTTCCCAAATCTTATGTCAAGATGAATTCCTTGGTTGTGAATCGAAAGCAGGTGAGTGTCATTCGACCAGCACGGACCAGGTATGATACTTTTGTATATATGAACCTGAATACACAAAGAAAGTTGTCGAGACTTCGTGGCGCAACGGTAGCGCGTCTGACTCCAGATTATAGAGTCATAGAGTCAAAGAGTTTTACAGCACAGAAAGAGGCCCTTCGGCCCATCGTGTCAGCGCCGTCCATCAATCCCTGTCCAGTCTAATCCCATTTTCCAGCATTTGGTCCATAGCCTTGTATGCAATGGCATTTCAAGTGCTCATCCAAATGCTTCTTGAATGGTGTGAGGGTTCCTGCCTCTACCACCCTTTCAGGCAGTGAGTTCCAGATTCCAACCACACTCTGGGTGAAAAAGTTCCTCCTCAAATCCCCTCTAAATCTCCTGCCCCTTACCCTGAATCTATGCCCCCTTGTTATTGACCCCCCTACTGAGGGGAAACGTTCCTCTTTATCTACCCTATCTATGCCCCTCATCATTTTGTACACCTCAATCAGGTTCCCCCTCAGCCTTCTTTGCTCCAAGGAAAACAACCCCAGCCTGTTTAGCCTTTCTTCATAGCTGAGGCGCTCCATCCCAGGTAACATCCTGGTGAATCTTCTCTGCACCCTCTCCAAAGCAATCACATCCTTCCTATAGTGAGGCGACCAGAACTGCACACAGTACTCCAGCTGTGGCCTCACCAGCGTTTTGTACAGCTCCATCATAACCTCCCTGCTCTTATATACTATACCTTGGCTAATGAAGGCAAGTATCCCATATGCCTTTTAACCACCTTATCTACCTGTTCCGCTGCCTTCAGGGATCTATGTACATGTACACCAAGGTCTCTCTGACCCTCTGTACTTCCTAGGGTCCTACCACTCATTGTGTATTCCCTTGCCTTATTTGTCCGTCCAAAATGCATCACATCGCACTTTTCAGGGTTAAATTCCATTTGCCACTTTTCCGCCCATCTGTCCAACCCGTTTATATCGTCCTGTAGCCTGAGACTTTCCTCCTCGCAATTTACCACCCCACCAATTTTCGTGTCATCTGCGAACTTACTGATCATACCTTTTACATTCTCATCCAAATCATTTATGTAGATCACAAACAGCAAGGGACCCAGCACAGATCCCTGAGGTACCCCACTGGACACAGGCTTCCAGTCACAAAAGCAACCTTCGACCATCACCCTCTGCCTCCTGCCACTCAGCCAGTTTAGGATCCAACGCGCCAAGGCACCCTGGATCCCATGGGCTCTTACCTTCTTGACCAGTCTCCTATGCGGGACTTTGTCAAAAGCATTACTGAAGTCCATGTAAACCACATCCACAGCATTTCCCTCATCCACACACCTAATCACCCCCTCGAAAAATTCAATCAGATTGCTCAGACATGATTTACCTTTGACAAAGCCATGCTGACTATCCCCGATTAATCCTTGCCTCTCCAAGTGGTGACTAATTTTGTCCCTCAGAATTTTATCCAATAATTTCCCTACCACAGATGTTAGGCTCACTGGCCTGTAATTCCCTGGTTTATCCCTGCTACCCTTCTTCAATAATGGTACTACGTTAGCTGTTCTCCAGACCTCTGGTACATCCCCTGTGGCCAGAGAGGTTCTGAAAATTTGTGTCAGAGCCCCTGCAATCTCCTCCTTTGCCTCACACAACAGCCTGGGACACATCTCCTCCGGGCCTGGGGATTTATCCACTTTTTGGCCTGCTAAAACAGCTAGTACCCCCTCCATCTCGATGCTAATATGTTCAAGTATGTCACAGTCCCCTTGCCCGATTTCTATGTCTACATCGTCTTTCTCCATAGTGAACACAGATGCAAAAAATTCATTTAAAACCCCGCCTACATCATCTGGCTCTACACACAGATTGCCACTTTGGTCCCTAATCGGCCCTAACCTTTCCCTGGTTATCCTCTTGCCCTTAATATACTTATAAAACATCTTAGGTTTTTCCTTTATTTTGCTCGCCAGTGTTATTTCATGGCCCCTCCTCGCCCTCCTAATTTCTCTTTTAATATACCCCTGCACTTTTGATACTCCTCTAGGGCTTCCTCCGTCTTTAGTCTTTTGTAATTGCCAAAAGCCCCCCTTTTTTCCCTTATGCATTTTTGTATATCCCTTGTCATCCAAGGTTCCCTTTGCATGTTGGTCCCACCCTTGACCTTTACAGGAACATGTTGGCATTGTACTCTCTCTATTTCCCTTCTGAAAGTCTCCCACTGTTTTGATGAGGATTTTCCTATAAGCAGCTGCTCCCAGTCCACTTTGGCCAGATCCTGCCTTATCATATTAAAATCGGCCTTCCCCCAAATTAGAACCCTTCTTTCCGGGCCGTCTTTGTCTTTTTCCATGACCACCTTAAATCTCACCGAATTATGGTCACTGTCGCCAAAATGCTCTCCTACTGACACTTCCACCACTTGCCGACTACATTCCCTAGAATTAGGTCCAGTACCGCCCCCTCTCTTGTAGGACTTTCTACATGTTGGCTCAAAAAGCTCTCCTGGATGCACTTTAAGGATTCTGCACCCTCTAAGCCTTTCACACTCTGACTATCCCAATTAATATTGGGGAAGTTGAAATCCCCCACTATTATTACCCTATTATTTTCGCACTTCTCTGAGATTTGCCTACATATCTGTTCCTCTATCTCCCCCTGACTGTTTGGGGGCCGATAGTACACTGCCAGCAAAGTGCTTGCCCCCTTTTTGTTTTTAAGTTCTACCCATATGGCCTCATTAGAGGAACGCGCTAATATATCGTCCCTCCTTACAGCAGTAATTGACTCCTTAATTAATATTGCAACAACCCCTCCCCTTTTACACCCCCCTCTGTCTCGCCTGAAGATTCTATACCCCGGAATATTGAGCTGCCAATCCTGACCCTCTCTCAACCATGTCTCCGTGATAGCAACAATATCGTACTCCCATGTGTTCAACAACAACTTCAGTTCATCCACCTTATTTGCAAGGCTCCTTGCATTAAAATAAATGCCTTCCAGCCCTGCCATATTCCCTTTTGCCTTCACATATTTGCTCTGCCTTCCCAGCTGACTTGTTTTTTCCTCCGTATTTGGCTGTAAATCACCCCCTACTATAGCTCCACTCTGTATCCCATCCCCCTGCCAAGTTAGTTTAAACCCCCCCCAGCAGTGCTAGCAAACCTCCCCGCAAGGATAAGAACATAAGAACATAAGATATAGGAGCAGGAGTAGGCCAATCGGCCCCTCGAGCCTGCTCCACCATTCAATAAGATCATGGCTGATCTAATCCTAACCTCAAATCTTCTATCACTCTGCATCCACCCGAACCCATGTGATCTCCCGGGAGAGGCGAAAAACCAGATAAAGACCCAATGGCCAATTTGGGAGAAAAAAATCTGGGAAATTCCTCTCCGACCCAGCTAGGCGATCGAAATTCTTCCAGGAGATCACTCTGTCCCTATATTTTCTACAGTACTTACCTTCTGTAAAGGCGATCTCCACCCCAGCCAGGAATAGGTTCAGGTGTTAACCGTCTGAATTGTACAAGTCCCACCTTTCCCAGAAGCAGACCCAATGATCCAGGAAACTAAAGCCCTCCCTCCTGCACCATCCCTTTAGCCACGCATTCATCAGCTCTTTCTTCCTATTCCTATATTCAGTAGCACGTGGCACCGGGAGTAATCCAGAGATTACAACCTTTGAAGTCCTGCTCCTTAATCTTCCACCTAGCTCCCTAAATTCTTGCTGCAGGAACTCATCCCTCTTTTTTCCTATGTCGTTGGAACCAATGTGGACCACGACCTCTGGCTGTTCACCCTCCCCCTCCAGAATGCCCTGCAGCCGCTCAGTGACATCCTTGACCCTGGCACCAGGGAGGCAACAAACCATCCTGGATTCACGTCTATGGCCACAGAAACGCCTATCTGTTCCCCTTACTATAGAATCCCCAACCACTATTGCTCTCCCACTCTTTTTCCTCCCTTCCTGGGCAGCAGGAGCACCCACAGTGCCAGAAAGTTGGCTGCTGCTGCCTTCCCCTGGTGAGTCATCCCCCTCAACAGTATCCAAATTGGTATACCTGGTATCAGAAGCCTGCGTTTTCAAATCACGTCGGGGTCACTGTTCTTTTACAGCTCATATCAGTCTCGACAATTAATATCTTAATTGTTAACTCACAACAATGAGAAATTATATCAGATGTATGTTTTATATTGGTTAGATGTAGGTCTCGCTGGCAAGGCCAGCATTTATTGCCAATGCCTGAGGTGATGTTGTGTCACTGTAGTCGCCTTTCCCCACTTACAGATCTACACCATAGAAGCAGAAAATGGATACAGCACAGAAGGAGGCCATTCGGCCCGTCCAGCCCGTGCCGGCTCTCTGCAAGAGCCCTTCAGCTAGTCCCACTCCGCCGCCCTCTCCCCGTAACCCTGCACATTTTTTTTCCTTCAGGCACTTATCCAAGATTTACATGCATCTGCGTTATTTATTCATTTATTTGGGTGAATCTGTCTCATTCAAAAAGCATGTTCTGGCTATTTATGTCTGTCTTACCTTTAAATGCCACGCAAATACATTTATACAGAACACCAATGCACACACATCCATTGAGAAATAACACACAGATACAATCACATTTCTTCATCACCAGCCCACTGATATTCACAAAATCCATTTAGAAGAATCTCACTTTCAAACACAGATATTTATATATTGATAACCTGATGGATATGATAAAAGTCAAGAATATAAATGTACAACTGACACACAAAGGGAGACTGGATAGGCACTTGAGGGAAATAAACTTGCAGAGCTACGGGGATAGAGCGGGGGGAATGGGACTGACTGGATTGCTCCACAGAGAGCCGGCACGGACTGGAAGGACCGAATGGCCTCCTTCTGTGCTGTTATGACTCTATGACTCAATGACATGCAAAGGATCGCACTCAGAACACAAACACTCGCTTGATATAGAAACATGCCACCCATGTACACACAGTCACAGCTCATATTGTCACCCGAAGCCGGTTCCATTTCTGTGAAAATTATTCTGTAGAAATTCAATCATTTATTTAGCTCTGAGCATGTGATGAGCCTTTATCCCTAGCTCATTGTATTTTAGGAACCTTGGTTTAAAATGTTGAGTGTTTATGACACGCACCCAGCCCCAGAATCGCCACTGTGAAAGTAGGGAACTGCTCGAAATACACAACAGGGCGGGCAACTTCTGAAAAACAATTAAACTTTTGGCGTGTAGACTGTTCACAGAAATGGAACCAGCTTCCTGTGAAAATATGAGCTGTGAGTGGGTGTACATGGGTGGCACGTTTCTATATCAAGCGAGTGTCTGTGTTCTGAGTGCGATCCTTTGCATGTCATTGAGTCATAGAATCATAACGGCACAGAAGGAGGCCATTCGGCCCTTCCAGTCCGTGCCGGCTCTCTGTAGAGCAATCCAGTCAGTCTCATTCCCCCCGCTCTATCCCCGTAGCTCTGCAAGCTTATTTCCCTCAAGTGCTTATCCAGTCTCCCTTTGTGTGTCAGTTGTACATTTAATTTCTTGACTTTTATCATATGCATCAGGTTATCAATATATAAATATCTGTGTTTGAACGAGAGATTCTTCTAAATGGATTTTGTGTGTATCAGTGGGCTGGTGATGAATAAATGTGAATGTATCTGTGTGTTATATCTCAATGTATTTGTATGTATCTGTGTTCCATATAAATGTATTTGCGTGGCATTTAAAAGGAATACAGACATAAAGAGCCAGAACATGCCTTTTAAATGAGACAGATTCACCCAAATAAATAAATCAATAATACAGATGAATGTAAATCTTGGATAAGTGCCTGAAGGGAATAAAATGGGCAGGGCTACGGGGAAAGGGCGGGGGAGTGGGACTAGCTGAAGGGCTGTTGCAGAGAGCCCGCATGGGCTGGACGGGCCGAATGGCCTCCTTCTGTGCTGTATCCATTCTCTGATTCTATGGTGTAGATCTGTAAGTGGTGAAAGGCGACGACAGTGTTTCACCACCACCCCAGAGATGGGCAATAAATGCTGGCCTTGCCAGCGAGACCTACATCCCAGGAACAAAATAAATTAAATATATCTAATACATGTACTCATTGTTGTGAGTTAACAAATAAGATATTAATTATCCAGACTGATATGAGCTGTAAAAGGACAGTGACCCCGACGTGATTTAAACACGCAGCCTTCTGATCTGATGTCAGACGCGCTACCATTGCGCCACGAGCTCCAGACAGCTTCGATAGTGTATTCAAGTTCATATATACAGAAGTAACATACCTGGTTCCTGGTGGTCGAATGACACTCACCCGCTTTCGATTCTCAATCAAGGAATTTATGTTGACAAAAGATTTGGGAACAGTAAATTGCAGAAAGATAATTCAAGTCTGTGAGACGAGTAATAATTGCTTTAATCTTGGTTAATAAATCTATTACTTTCTGTTACAGATTCTGGTTACAGACACTCTTTGCGTGACATTTGTTCCGCGATTAATTTTACAAACTGGGTGAGATCGCTGATCGCGGGAAGACAGTGGGAGCTTCAGCTGGCTCCACCATCAGGATGTGGAAGGATTCACGTTAGGGGCGTGTGGGGGAATCAGTGACATTTTTTATGAAGTGCAGCGGGGGTGAAGGACTGAGAGCATTCAGTGTGGGACAGAAGCTGTTTAAATTGAGGCAACACATTGCCGATCAGCACAGAGGGAGTTAACTGACTCAGTAGCCCTCTGCTGCTGCTACAGATTGTAGCAGTTATCAGGCTCGAGCCCGGCTGGAAACATATATTTTTTAAACTTGCTGTGACGAGCAACCAGAGGCGAATTTATTCTCCTGTCAAAAGAGCCACAGCGGCTTCTACCTTGTTCTTTAATTGCTCTTTATTTCACTTCACTGAGTTAGATATATTTCTTAATGCTAAATGGATCAAGGGGTATGGGGAGAACGCAGGGATAGGGTACTGAATTTGGATGATCAGCCATTTTAATATTGATTTTAACTCTTACGATGGTAAAAGAAAGTCTACACGCCAAAAGAACCACGCAGAGCTAGAGACAGTACGAGGCCTGGTTAACTACTTAGCCAAGTTTGCCCCGAGTCTCTCCAAAATCAACGCACCCATGCGTCAGTTGCTCAAACAATGCAATGAGTTCCTGTGGGACAAACAACACGACACAGCATTTCAGAAAATGAAAGACCTAATCACCAGAGAACCAGGACCAAAGTCATACATGAAGGATGGCCTGAGGAAAGGAGGAAACGCCCTCAGAGCATTTCTGAATTCTGGAACCACAGAGACAAACTGTCACAAGTCAACAGAATCGTCTTCAAAGGGGAGAAAATCGTCATTCCTACCAGTCTCAGAGAAGAGATGTTGACAGAAATTCATGCTGGACATATGGGCATGGAAAAATGCAAACAAAGAGCACGTGACATTATGTTTTGGCCCGGAATGTGCAAACATATTGAGGACATTGTCGGAAAATGTTCCATTTGTCTCGAACGCCGCCCATCAAATGTGAAAGAGCCCATGATACATCACCGTATCCCAGACAGGCCCTTGCAGGTCGCAGCAATTGATCAGTTCACATGGAACAACGAGGACCACATAGTGACTGTTGATTACAACAGCAGATTTGTTGAACTGGACAAGCTTCACAGCACCACATCTGCAGCTGTGATCCACATGCAAAAGGCAGCCATTGCCAGGCATGGCATGGTAGAGACTTTAGTCTCAGACAATGGCCCCCAATATAAATCAAAAGAGTTCGAGTCGTTTGCCAAGGCATTGGATTTCACACATGTCACATCAAGGCCACATTACCCTCAAAGTAATGGCCTTGCTGAAAAAACTGTCCAGATTGCAAAAACACTCATGGACAAAGCCAAAGCGGGCAAAAGAGACCCCTACGTCAGTCTCCTTGAGTACCGCAACACTCCGGTTGACAACTTCAAGTCACCAGCACATCAGTTGATGAGCCGCAGACCTCGCTCAATCCTTCCACGCACCAACCAGCAGCTGCAGCCAGAGCTCGCCAGCTGCAAGCAAGTGCATGCAAAACGTGTACAGAGACAGCAACACCAAAAGAAATATTATGACAGGTCAGCTAGACTACTGCCGCCACTGCAAAATGGCGAATCCATCAGAATCCAGGAGCATGACTACTGGAAGCCAGCAGTCGTCATCCAGCCAGCTGACACTGAGGGATCGTATCACGTCTGCACCCCAGAAGGACAGGTGTACCGCCACAATCGCAGGCACCTCCTGAACACCAAGGAACAACACCGTCATTCCGACGAGAGGATCAGTTCAACAGAGTGTGATGAACAGAGCAATACACAAAACAAATCATATTTACCTGAACCTAAACCTGAACCTGAATTGTTGACCGATTCAGAGGCATGCTCAGTTCCATACCACACAAGGTCGGGACGAAAGGTCAAGCCTAGAGTTATCCTTGACTTGTGAACTGTCAAAGGGTGTAGGCGGATCGCTGCCTTTAAAAAAACTGTACATCATTATTGAAACGTTGAGATGTTTTCACTGTTAGTTAAATGCTGAGTTTACTTATATGTTGATGCTACTGAGAACATTATGTAGAAGAAAAGTTTAAAAGTAAAGCATAACATTTTTCTTTTAAAAGAAAGGGGCTGTAACATTTGCATATTGAATTTTCATTGGCCCGCAGGCATCTGTAAGGAATACCTAGTATATTCACATGTGATCACATGCTGAGTTGTCATTGGCCTGCAGGCATCTGTAAGCACTGCTATTGTTTTGAAGTACAGGCTAGGGGTCCTTACTCCATCTTGTCTCCACGGTACTGCTGTGAGTAAGATCAGAGCTAATGCTTCATAAAAGAGTTTATACTGCAATACTCCATTGTCCTGCAAGTTATTATTTTGAACAAAGTGTGCAAAACAAGACAGGTATGATTCTCGCTGGTTGAAACTTGCGAGATATTGGCCCAGAAATTCGGGTCGGGGGCTTCCCGTGGGTGTAAGCCCCCGACCTGCACTTAGCTAGCGCGCCGGCAGTTGAGCTGTAGTGCCCCGTGGAATTCCGATCCAGGGCCTGGTCCAGCTGCCGGCGTGCAGTGCTTCGAATCGCAGGGGTGCAGTTAGTGCGATGCGTCCCCTGGGATCACGTGAGCCATGGGCAGCCAATCGGAGGAGGGAAAGCCCATTCATAAATCTGACAGGAAGACCTGTCAAGACTTATAAATACTACGGCCCCAAAATAGCATTAAACCTTCAAATAAATTTTTAAAAAATCACACTTTTTAAAATAAACTATAAATTACATTAAATAACTATTTAAAACAATAATTTAAGTTTTTGAAAAAAATAATTTTATATTCTAACAGGGCTAAAAATAAACTTACCTTGCTTTAAAGTATTTAAAAATAATAAACCTGTGGAAAAAATGTTTTAATTTTAATTAATTGACCACTTACCTTGTAAAAAGCAGGCCTTACACCTGCTTTTGACATTTCTAAATCCTGCAGGCTTACGATCCCGGGAAAACCTGCAAAAAAAACCTAAGTTCAAAGCGCACGCGCAGCCTCTCCCGCGCACGCGTTCGACCTCTGAACCTCTTCGTTCAGGGGAACGGAAGTGCCGGAGACACGAATTTCTGGGCCAATATTCTGGGTTCAAATCCCCGACATGCCCTTCTTTTGTCCGCGGATTTTGCACTTGCAGTTGAAACTGTTGAAAAGAATGACTTGCATTGATACAGCGCTTTTCATGAACTCAGGACATCCCAAAGCGCTTTATAAACATTGAAATACCTTTGAAGTGTTGCAATGTGGGGAAAGGTGAGCCGAAATGCCCCCCACATGAATCTGAACTATTTGGGAAGGAGTTCGGTGCAAAGACTCCGGCTCCTCAATGTCTTGGACTTTCTTTGAATGAGTTCTGCTTGTAACTGCACTCGAGCTTGAAACAGTTCCTGGGCAACCATCTTACGGGAGCAGAGTGTGGTCACTGTGCAGCGGTTAGCGAGTCGGTGACCAGCTTGGGGTGAGACACGTCGCTTTCATTCTATGACATTTCACCAAGGGCCAGAGAATTGAAACGCTGAATGGAACTGTCCCTGTGAGCGATGGATTGAAGGGGACGGCGCTCCAAGCACAGCTGGAGAACGCGCAGTGCAGTAAAAGGGTTCGCAACATTAAATGCCAGAGTTATTAATCATGCAATAATTAGACATATAATTAACAACAGCATTTAGACAAATCCTTGCGAATTTTAACCGATCAACTCAAATACGTTATGGTTCCGATTTCGATATACAAGTTAATCCAACATTGATCGGATTCTAAAATATCTGTTCCAAACACCACTTTTACATCATTTCCTCACCTCTTCTACCTTATCATTTGCACGGTTAATTGTGTTACCTATCACAACTGCCCAACATCTGATGGAAGGTCATCGACCGGAAATGTTAACTCTGTTTCTCTCTCTACAGATGCTGCCTGACCTGCTGAGTTCGTCCATCATTTTCTCTTTATATTACCGGAACTTGTAACCAGAGTATCAATTCCCTTTTCTCCAAACCACACTCCTTCCTTCCATGTAGCCTTGTCCAATCAACAGAGGGGAATGGACCAGGGAACTCCATCTGTGCTGATTGGCTCACCTAAAATAGCTTCACTCAATATAAAGGAAGAGCTCACAAACATCAGGCACAGTGCAGTCTGGTCAAAGTCAAGCCCCTCCTTTCTTATTCAGAGACATGAACGAGAGTCAGACGCCACAAACTTTAATTAAAGACACAAATACGAGTAACACTTACTTCCAAATCGTTTCACTGATAAATTCTTTCACTTGATGTAAACGCTGACTGCTTTGAATCTGAAAATGAATACCGTGGGATAGTTTGTTCACTACTGATTATATTAGCTGTGAGTAGCAATGCAAAGTTTTCCGTAGTGTACTGGCTATCACATTTGCTTTACATGCGAAAAGTCCCGCGTGCCAGCCAAGGCGGGCGGGAACATTACAATAGCCAGTATTTTATTCTGTGCAGTGACCAGTCCTGTTAATTTTTATCGAAAGCTGCCCCATTTTTCTGCTTTCATAAGCAATGCAATTCTAAACGAGGTTCCTAAGATACAATGTGTAAAATTAGATGTGGTTAACAGTTCATTACTTACAAAGGGCAAAATGCTTTATTGAAATGTTTTTCGCCTTTCTTTCATTCTGTAAATTATGGTAATCGGTTATTTAATGGTGATTGCAAAAGATTCAACTGCAAGTTGAATAGTGGCCGGCGACGCGAGCGCTCGTTTGGGATCTGAATCGAGGACTTCACGGAAACTTAAACAACCACCGAAGCGAAAATCGGACCCCGAGAACGCCGGTTCAAACCTAGCCAGATGAGAAGCTGACCATTGTAAAACCATTTTGTTTGTGTGGCTATTCTTGATGAGCAGAGCACTGGAGACCGAGACAGTGTCTTTGCCTTTTCGACCTGTCTTCTGACGCGCCGCCCGGGCCCACTCCAACAGTTAATGAGCTGTTAGGATGTTAATGTATCCGGGCTGCAGGAGGCCACCCCAGGCGCAGCAGAGGAGTCTCTGCATTAGTTCTCCGTGGAAACAGTATTTTCCCCTTCTCTCTTCCTCTTCTCTATATCCCTGTGCAGTTTCCTGAATCATAACAGGGAGGGGACATTTTTAGAGACGCGCTTTTTTATTACTTATTGAATGGACAGCCAGCCGGACCGATTGAAACTGCAATTTCAATCCTGTCGCCGACCTTGTGTTTTCCTATTAATCTGTGTTGTTCTGCTTTCCATATTCTCAATGAGAATGCTCCCACCCTCAATTTTTAAGTCAAATAAGGCCCACCTCTTCAAATAGCGACACGCGAGTGGGAGATTCCCTAAATCAGCGCCAACTTTTCCCAAATCCTTCTTACAGTATCGCAAGCCAAACTGTGTCCTTTATGGGAAATATCATTGAGAATTACTTCATAATTCGCCTGACAATGCGCGTTTTATTTATACTGAACCAAACATGAAATTATTCCAGTTGTCATATTTACTAAACTTGAATGGAGAAAATACCTTAAATTGCCTCTACCCACTTTCGAACCGTTGAGTTTTCGTAAAGCGATCACCAGTACACACCGGAAAACCTCCAACACTTGGGTGCATTGCATTGCAGCGCCTCAATAGGAACAGGGGGAGGCCATTCAGCCCCTCGATCCTGTTGCGCCATTCAATTAGATCAGGGTTGATCTGTATCTTCATTTCATCTACCCGCTTTGTTTCTGTAACCCGTAATAACCTTACCCAACAATAATCTATCAACAGCAGCGGCAATCTTCAGCCTGACTCCAGCTGCACTCCCGGATCCAGACAGAAAAGGCTTCTTACTGAAGGCCACCCTGCAGATCAATGAATTACATTTCTGAACTTCAGGGATTCGGGGATTCCAGGGTTTAAAAGGGAACAAAAGATGAAATGGACCTCACTGTGGATCAGTTTTCTCTCACTCAGACGTATCTGATTGGTGAAGTTAAATAAAGAACAAGGGAGAAGCCGCTGTAGCCCTATTGACAGGAGAATAAACTAGCCATACATCTCTCACGTTTCCCAATTCTAACAGAAGTGTAATCGAATTGAAACGTTCACTCTGTTTCTTTATCCACATATACTGCTTGACCTCTTAAGAATTTCCACCATTTTCATTTTCTATTTGCGATTCCCAGCATTTGCAATAATTTTCTTTTGTCACTTTAAATAAACCCGCTGGTTGTTCATCCACAGCAGCATTAAACACAATGTTCCCGCCCAGGCTCAAACCAGGAACCTTTCGCGTGTAAAGCAAACGTGATAACCACTACACTACGGGAACCGCTGGGTACACATCGTCAACAGAGGGGAACTGACCAGTAAAGCCTCTCTGTGCTGATTGGTTCAGCTGAAACAACATCAGTCAATATAAAGGATGAGCTCACAAATATCAGGCGCAGTGCAGTCTGGTCAACGTCAGCCCCTCCTTTCTTATTCAACAGAGGAAGAAGAGACATGAGCGGGAGTCAGACGTCACAAACTTTTATTAAAGCTACAAATACGAGTAACACATACTTCCAAATCGTTTCACTGAAAACTTCTTTCATTGATGAAAAAGCTGACTGCATTGAATCTGAAAATGCGCACCGGGCGATATTTTGTTCACTACTGATTCTATTCTCGGTGGGTTACGCCGCAGCGGCTGCCGTAGTGTACCGGTTATCCATTTCGCTTCACACGTGAAATATCTGCGGTTCGAGCCCGGTCAGATATACGATATTCGCCAGGATTTCATTATATGCAGTGACCGATCCTGTTGGCTTTAACAAAAGTTGCGTCAAATTTCAGCTTTCATAAGCAATTAACAATTTAATCGTGATTCCTAAAATACAATGTGTAAAATGAGATATGGTTAACAGTTGATTACTTACAAAGTGCAAAATGCGTTGTTGAAGTGTGTTTCGCCTTTGTTGCATTCTGTAAATTATGGTAATCGGTTATTTAATGGTGATTGCAAAAGATTCAACTGCAAGTTGAATAGTGGCCGGCGACACGAGCGCTCCTTTGGGATTTGAACCGTGGGCTTCTCGGAAATTTAAACAAACACCGAAGCGAAAATCGAATGCCGAGAACGCCGGTTCAAACCTAGCCAGGTGAAGAGCTAGCCATTGTAAAACCATTTTGTGTGTGTGGCTATTCTTGATGACCAGGGCACTGGAGACCGAGACAGTGAGATTGCCTTTTCGACACGTCTTCTGAAGCGCCGCCCGGTCCCACTCCTACAGTTAATGAGCTGTTAGGATGTTAATGTAGCCGGGCTGCAGGAGGCCGCTCCAGGCGCAGCAGAGGAGTCCCGGCATTAGTTCTCCGTGGAGCAGTATTTTTCGCTTCTCTCTTCCTCTTCTCTATATCGCTGTGCAGTTTCCTGAATCATAACAGGGTGGGGACATTTTTAGTGAGGCGCATTCTTTGTTTCTTATTGAAAAGACACGCAGACAGACCGATTGAAACTGCACTTTGAATCCTGTCGCTGATCTTTTGTTTTCCTATTAATCTGTGTTGTTCTGCTTTCCACATTCTCAATGAGAAAGTCCCCAGCCTCAATTCTTAAATAAAATAAGGCCCAGCTCGTCAAATAGCGACACGCGAGTGGGAGATTCCCTAAATCAGCGCAAAATTTCCCCAAATCCTGCTTACAGTACCGCAACCAAAACTGTGTCCTATGTGGGAAATATTATTGAGAATTACTTCACTCACTGTAACGCTGCCATTTGAGTGGCATAATTCGCCTGTCAATGTGTATTTTATTTATACTGAACCAAGCATGCAAATTATTCCAGTTTTCATAATCACTAAACTTGAATGGGTAAAGGGCATTAAATTGCCTCTACCCACTTTCGAACCGTTGAGTTTTCGTGCGTTAGCGGAATGCGATAACCATTACACACCGGAAACCCTCCAGCACTCGGGTGCATTGCACTGCAGTGACTCCATAGGAACAGGAGGATGCCATTCAGCCCCTCGAGCCTGTTGCACCATTCAATTAGATCCGAGCTGATCTGTATCTTCACTCCATCTATCCGCTTTGGTTTCGTAACCTTGAATACCCTTACCCAACAAAAATCTATCGCCAGTATCGGCAATCATCAGCCTGAAGCCATCTCCTCTCCCGGATCCAGACAGAAACGATTTCTTACTGACTGCCACCCTGCAGATTAATGGATTACATCTCTGAACTTCAGCGATTCGGAGATTCCAGTGTTTAAAAGTGAACAAAAGATGAAATGGCTCTCACTGTGGATCAGTTTTCTCTCACTCGAAGTTATCTATTCAGTGAAGTGAAATAAAGGGCAATTAAAGAACAAGGGAGAAGCCGCTGTGGCCCTTTTGACAGGAGGATAAATTCACCTCTGGTTGTACGCCAAACCTCGAACGTGACACCCGCTTCTCTGCGGACACCCCCGGCTCTATAGTAGCAGCAGAGGGGACCTGACTCAGTGACCTCCCTCTGTGCTGATCGGCAATGTGTTGCCTCACTTTAAACAACTACTGTCCCACACTGAAAGCTCTCAGTCCCTCTTCTCCGCTGCCCTTTTCAATTAATGTCACTGATTCCCCCCGCACACCCCTAATGTGATCTCTTCCACACCCACATATTGGGGCCGCTCAGCCTCCCCCTGCCTCAACGCGATCAGCGATGTCACCCAGTTTGTAATATTAAACCCGGAACAAGTGCCTCAGAAAGAAAGTCTGTAACCTAAATCTGTAACAGAAAGTACTGGGCTTATTAACGGTGATTCAAGCAATTATTACTCATCTCACAGACTAGAATTACTTTTATACAGTGCTTTATACAATCTTTTGTCACGCTGAATTCCTTGATTAAGAATCGTAACCGGATGAGTTCCAGACGACCACCAGGGACCAGCTATGATTCCTGTATATATATAGAGATATCAACCTGAGTATGATTAGGGAGCTGTCTAGACCTCATGTCGCAACGGTAGTGTACCTGACTGCAGATCCGGAAGCTGCCTATTCAAATTATGTCGGGGTCACGGTTCCTTTGCAGCTCATATGTGTTTGGATAATTAACATATTAATTGTTATCTCACAACAATGAGAACTTGTATTAGATGTGTTTTTTATATTGGTTCAAGTGATGTAGGTCTCGCTGGCAAGGCCAGCATTTATTGCCCATCCCTGGGGTGGTGGTGAGCCACTGTAGTCGCCTTTCACCACTTACAGATCTGCATCATAGAATCAGAGAATGGATACAGCATAGAAAGAGGCCATTCGGCCCGTCCAGCCCGTGCCGGCTCTCTGCAAGAGCCCTTCAGCTAGTCTCACTTCCCCACCCTCTCCCCATAGCCCTGCACATTTTATTCCTTCAGTTGCTTATCCAATATTTACATGTATCGGTATTATTTATTCATTGATTTGGGTGAATCTGTCTCATTCAAAAATATGTCCTGGCTATTTATTTCTGTCTTACTTTTAAATTACACGCAGATGACCTTATTCGGAACACCGATACACACAAATACATTGATCAATAACACACAGATACATTCACATTTATTCATCACCAGCGCAATGATAAACCCAAAATCCATTTAGAAGAATCACAGTTTCAAACACAGATATTTATATATTAATATCCTGAAGTATGTTATAAAAATAAAGAAAATAAATATACAACTGACTCAAGTATTTTTACATGTATGTGTAACCTTTAGGTCGATGACCTTTCGTCATTAATTCTCTATATGCATATATAGAACTGGAGGATGCCAGTGCACCGTGTGAGTCTGTGGCTGTTGTACAGCCGGTCTGAGGGAAGTGGAAGAGGCTGGAGCACTTTAAAACGGTTTCGAATGAAGATGGATGCACCCCAATAAATGACAAACTTTTTCAGATACATTGTAAATAGATCTGTAAGCCGCAGAGTCATGAAATGCTTTTACATGTAAACACGCAAAATTAATTTGTATCTAATACAGATTGACTCATTCTAATTACAATTATTGCATCACTTTACTTCAGTGTTCCCTAATAGTCTCATGATCAGAATTCGGCACACTTACTGCCCGGGTTCAATGCCCGGTCAGGGAAGTCATTTTTATAACAGTTTTTTATTAAATTAAACTAATTTTGCTTCAACTCTAACACGCAGCTAACCTGGAAAATTGTTTTAACTATTATTAATTAAACGATAATCTTAGTTCATAGAATGACATAAATGCTAAAGATACTTCACTAACATATATTGAGCATTCTATGTGATAAACTGTTATGCAGATCTTATTTTACACCATGGCCCGGATTTTACGGTGCTTCCGACAGCGAATGCACAGCATAGACTATTGTACGCCTTCAGAACGACTACACAAGTGCCAGGCATCCGCACGCACAGAAATTGCAGTCTGTCAAGTTTCGCTTGGACACATCCACCGCATCCGCTGCAACATCACTTTTGCTGTCACAGAGTTGGGCTAACTACTGTCCAGCGAATGCCCACGAAACCCTTACACCTGGTAATATCAGGCGAAAGGCCTTCTTTTACCATTGTAAGGGTTAAAATCAATATTAAAATATATTTTAAAAGTGATATAAACATACACTTACATTTAAAATTTGTTTCGGTAAGTTTTGTTAAGTTTTAAAATGTTACATTTATATTTCAAAACATTCAATTTGAATTTTAAATCATAGATTCATAGAATCATAGATTGATATGGCACAGAAGGAGGCCATGCAGCCCATTGAGTCTGCACTGGCACTTTGAAAGAGCTCTTCAAATAGTCCCGCTCCCCTGCTTTTCCTCATAGTCCTGCAAATTTCTCCTTTACAATTATTTATTCAATTCTCTTTGAAAGTTACTATTGTGTCTGCTCCACCACCCTTTCAGGCAGTGCATTCCCGATCACAACAACTGGCTGTGGTAAAAAAAAACTCATCTCCCCTCTGGTACTTTTGCTGGTTAGGTTCAATCAGTGTCCTCCAGTTACCGACCCTCCTGCCACTGGAAACAGATTCTCCTTATTTACTCTTATCAAAACATCTTGTAAATTTAAAAACCTCCATTAAATTTCCTCTTAACCTTCTGCAGATAACAATTCCAGCTTCTCAGTCTCTCAAAATAACTGAAACAGCGATTTACTTGTACTTCTTGCAATTTAATATACTGTATTCGCTGCTCACGATACGGTCTCCTCTACATTGGGGAGACCAAACACAGCTTGGGTGACCACTTTGCGGAACACCTCCGCTCAGTCCGTACGGGTGACCCTGAGCTTCCGGTCGCCTGTCACTTTAATTCATCTTCACTCCCACTCTGATCTCTCTGTCCTCGGGCTATTGCATTGTTGCAATGAAGCTCAACGTAATCTGGAGGAACAGCACCTCATCTTTCGTTTGGGCACTTTGCAGCCTGCCGGACTCAACATTGAGTTCAACAATTTCACTTAATTATCCCTGCCCCCATTTATCATGCAGTATGATTTTTGCCATTCCCATTTGCAACATTTTATCTTTCCTGCCTCTTACAAAAGTACAGGATGTTCTTTCTATTTCTTCCTCCCCTCCTAACCCCGCCCCCCTGTCTCTGCACCTGCTTAATATCTGTTACATCTCCAGCTTTTTCCAGTTCTGATGAAGGGTCCCAGACCTGAAACGTTAACTCTGTTTCTCTCTCCACGGATGCTGCCTGGGCCTGCTGAGTATTTCCAGCATTTTCTGTTGTTATTTCAGATTTCCAGCATCTGCAGTATTTTGCAATTATATTGAAGTCAACTCATCCCTGGGACCACTCTCTCTTTGTGCGTGTCTCTCTTTCTTAGTCTCTATCTGTCTCTCTCTCTTTGTCTCTGCCTCTCTCTTTGTCCCTGTCTGTCTCTCTGTCTGTCTGTCTCTTCTGACTCTTTCTCACTCTGTTCACAGGTCCATTCTAGTTCTGATCAGCACTGCAAGCTGCAGTTCCACGTTAGTATAGTGGTGAGTATCCCTGCCTGTCGCGCGGGAGACCACTGTTCAATTCCCTGACGAGGAGGCTTTTTTTTTTTAACAACCCCAATTTTTTAACTTCTTCCCAGCTCCTTGAAATGCTCCTTGTAAAAATTGAACTGGAAAAGTTCAAGTGAAATAATTTTAAAAGACTTACTGGCATATGAATAACTGTATAAAAACTTCCTGAACCTGTTCCTCGTTGGAATCGTGCTCGCCCTCTATTTCCCTCTCACTGTTGTGTGGGGCAGAGAGGAGTCATAACGGCACAGAATGAGACCATTGAATGCTTAATTAAATTCATTTATTTTGAACATGTGACCATTTATTCTTACTTCCGTGGTGTGAAATGTTATTAATTTGGAGATTTCTATTATGCTTATGGGATTCCGTACACACAGCATCGTAGGAATCCCCTGTGTGATTGGTTGGCCTGGCCAACGGATGCTGCTGAACCGTGAGCGTCAATGGTATCTGTGGGCCTTTATGCAGGCGAATGCCAGCAGGCCCAAGACCGCAAGAGTGCGAAGCTCCGGAGACACCAGTTAATTGGGATTTGTTTCACGGTTCGGAGGCGTAAGCCAGCGACAAACCTCCGATCGCAATTTCAAGGCCCATCGTATTTTAGGAGGCTGGTTTAAAATGTTCATTACTTACGACATCAGGAATCTGGGACAAATTTTGTTCAATATAATCGGACCCGTAATTGCAGAGAATAAAAATGTTCCACTCGAACATATCCACCCGGGTTCGATTTGGGAACTGTTCATGTAGGAAGCGAACATGATAGTCACTGCACTACGGAAACCGACACGTTAGTGTCCACAGCAAAGCGAATCAGCAGCGAACATAAAATCTCATGGTGATCATTTTCAGGTTCAATGCAGTCAGCCATTAAATAAAGTGAAATAATTTTACAGTGAAAAGATTTGGAAGTGTTACTCGTATCTGTGCCTTTAATTAAAGTTTGTGGCGTCTGACTCCCGTTCATGTCTCTGAATAAGAAAGAGAGGCTTGACGTTGACCAGACTGCACTGTGCCTGTTGTTTGTGAACTCATCCTTTATATTGAGCGGTTTCTCAACTTTTGATCGGCGTCAAGTTTAGCTCAGCGGTAACTTCACAACCTTAACTTAATTGCTAAGCTCGGACCCTTTCTCACCGCGGGCATTGCATGGGGATTTTTTCGTCATGTTCAATCCCCTTCTTCTACACCGAAACACATTGTAGCCGTGATTTTAAACCTATGCTGCGTGATTCATAGCAATCACCTTTAAATGATTCAGAAAACCAGCCCTTTCACCTACGCCACACGGTTTCGATTCCTGGTCAGGAAAGTGACTTTTATAACACAGATTTTAAATCACAACCTGATGAAATTGACTACATTCAGCTGATTTGAAAAAATTAGAATTGTATAAATTACCATTACTTACCCCATAACCTTCATTTGCAGAACGAAAGAATTAATAGCTTTGCACCATTTAAAAATATTCTGTTTGTCTATTCTTCCTACATTATATTCCATCTGCCACCTTCTTGCCCGCCCAATCACTTAATCTGTCTATATCCCATTGTAGGCTCTTTGTGTCCTCACAGCTTGCTTTCCCACCTAGCTTTGCATCATCAGAAAACTTGGATACATTACACTCTGTCCCTTCATCTAAGTCAGTAATATAGACTGTAAATAGCTGAAGCATGTGCACTTGATCCTTGCGGCACCCCACTAGTTACAGCCTGCCAATCTGAAAATCACCCGATAATTCCTGCTCTCTATTTTCTGTTCGTTAACCAATCCTCTATTCTTGCTAATACATTTCCTCCTGTCCCATGAGCCCTTATCTTGTGTAACAGGCTTTTATGTGTTTCCTTATCGAATGCCTTTTGGAAATCCAAATATGCTGCCTCCACTGGTTCCCCTTATAGTTCCAATGAATGCCTGAAGCAGAACATCCCGTTGTGCGAATGGAGCCTGTTGGTCGGACAATGCTACATGTAAGGAAGGAGTGTGGTAAGGAGATAAGGGAAGTGATACTCTGGTAACAAGGTCGGATAATAATAATAGAAAGTGCTGGAAACATTCAACAGGTCAGGCAGCAGCTGTGGAGAGAGAAGCAGATTTAACGTTTCCGGTCGAAAACCTTCCATCAGAAGGTGGGCAGTTGTGTTAGGTTACTCTATTAAACGTGCAAAATGTCACGTAGTAGAGGTAAGGAAAAGATATCAAATGTTTGGAACAGATACTTTAGAATTCGATAAAGGTTTGATTAACTTGTATATCGAACTCGGAACTATAACGTGTTGGAGATCCTCGGCTAAAATTCGCAAAGATTTGTTTAAGAGCTGTTGTTAATTATATGTCTAATTATTGCGGGATTAATAAATCTGACATTTAATGCTGCGAACTCTTTTGCTGCACTGCGCGTTCTCCAGCTGTGCTCGGAGCGCCGTCCCCTTCAATCCATCGCTCACAGGGACTGTTCCATTCAGCATTTCTTTTCTCTGGGCCTTGGTGAAATTTCATAGATCGAAAGCGACGCCTCTCAACCCCAAGCTCGTCACCGACTTGCTAACAGCTGCACAGCGACCACACTCTGCTCCCGTGAGATGGAAGCCTGGGAGCTGTTTCAAGCTCGAGTGCAGTTACAAGCAGAACTCATTCAAAGAAAGTCCACATCATTGAGGCGCCTGAGTCTTTGCACCGAACTGCTTCCCAAAGAGTTGAGATTCATGTGGGGGTGATTTGGGCACACTTTTCCCCACATTAAAACACTTCAAAAGGACTTCAATGGGCTTAAAGCGCTTTGGGACGTCCTGAGTTCGTGAAAAGCTCTGTATCAAAGCCAGTGTTTTTTTTTGCAAAAGTTCGAACAGCAAGTTCATAATTCGCGGGCAAATTAAGGGCTCGTCCGGGATCTCTCGCAAGTTTCAACCAATAACCCCGAAGCGAGAATCATACCAACGAGCCAACTGATAAATTTGACTGGAGATAAGAGGTAAGCATTGTAAAACCATTTTGTTTGTGTGGTTGTTCTTGATGAGCAGAGCACTTAAGACCGAGACAGTGACTTTGTCTTTTCGAACTGTCTACTGAAGCGCCGCCCGGGCCCACTGCTACAGTTAATGAGCTGTAGTTGAATATTGGATGGGATAAAAATTGATAAAGAGGAGGTACTAGAAAGCTGGCTGTACCAGGACCAGTTGAAATGCATCCTAGGATGCTGAGGGGAGTAAAGGTGGGAATTACGGAGGTACTGACCATAATCTTCCAATACTCATTGGATATGGGGTGGTGCCAGACGTCTGGAGAATCGCAAATGTTACACCCTTGTTGAAAAAAGTGTATAAGGTTCAACCCAGCAACTACACGCCAGTCAGCTTAACGTCGGTAGTGAGGAAGCTTTTAGAAAGGGTAACCCTGCACAAAATTACCAGTCACTTGGACAAGTGTGGATTAATTAAGGAAAGTCTGCTCGGATTTGTTAAACGCAAATCGTCTTTTCCCAACTTGATGAGGTGAAAGAGAGGGTTGATGAGGGAAATACAGTTGATATGGTGGACATGGACTTCCAAAAGGCATTTGATAAAGTGCCACGTAACCGGCTTGCCAGCAAAGCTGAAGCCCATGGAATAAAAGGGACAGTGGCAGCATGGATGTCAAATTGGCGAAGTGACAGGAAACAGAGAGTAGTGCTGAACTGTTGTTTCTCTGAATGGAGGAAGGTACACAGTGGTGTTCCCCAGGGGTCGGTACTAGGACCACGGCCCTTCTTGACATATATTAATCATTTGGAGTTAGGTGTCCAGGGCACAATTTCAAAATTTGCAGATGGTACAAAACTTGGAAGTATAGTGAGCAGTGAGGAGTATAGTGATAGACTTCAAGAGGACATGGATCGGCTGGTGGAATGGGCGGACAGGTGGCAGATGAAGTTAAAAACAGAAAAGTGCGAATTGATACATTTTGGTCGGAAGAATGAGGGGAGGCAATATAAACTAAAGGATACATTTCCAAAGTGGTTGCAGGAACAGAGATACCTGGGGGTGTATGTACACAAATCGTTCAATGTGGCAGGACCGGTTGAGAAATCAGTTAAAAAGCTTACAGAATCCGGGGCTTTATAAATAAAGGCGCAGAGTACAAAAGCAAGGAAGTTATGATGAATCTTTATAAAACACTGGTTCGGCCACGACTGCAGAAATTATGTGTTCCAGAAAATTTTATCCTGTGCAATAACTGGTCCCATTAAATTAAACAAAAGTTGCCCCAGATTCCTGGTGACATAAGCAAAGAACATTTTAAACCAGACTCCTGAAATACAATCGGCCTGGAAAATGCGATCGGAAACTCGCCGCTGGCTAATGCCTCCGAATCAAAAAACCAATATGACTTACCTGGTGTCTCCAGAGCTTCGGACTCTTGCTGCCCTGGGCCTGCTGGCATACGCCTGCATAAAGGCCCATGGATCCCAGGGGCGCACACGGTTCGCAAGCCTGTGTGTCCCTGTGCACCAGTCGCTGAAGGTAAGCATGCAGGTGCAGCAGGCGGTTAAGAAGGCAAATGGTATGTTGGTTTTCGTACCGAGAGGATTCGAGAACAGGAGCAAGGATGCCTTGCTGCAGTTGTACAGGGCCTTGGTGAGACCACATCTTGAGTATTGTGTGCAGTTTTGGTCGCCTTATCTGAGGAAGGATGTTCTTGCCATGGAAGGAGTTCAGCGAATATTCACCAGGCTGATACCTGGGATGGCAGGAATGACATCTGAGGAGAGACTGGGACGATTGGGCTCGTACTCGCTGGAGTTTAGCAGAATGAGAGGGGATCTCATTGAAACTTATAAAATTCTGACAGTACTGGAAAGACTAGATGCAGGAAGGATGTTCCTGATGGTCGGGGACTCCAGAACCAGGGGTCACAGTCTAAGGATAAGGGGTAGGCCATTTAGGACAGACATGAGGAGGAATTTCTTCACCCAGAGAGTGGTGAACCTGTGGAATTCTCTACCACAGAAGGCAGTAGAAGCCAATTCATTAAATATATTCAAGAAGTGGTTGGATATATTTCTTAAGGCTAAAGGGATCCAGGTGTATGGGGAGAAAGCAGTGACCGGGTACTGAAATTGGATGATCAGCCATGATCGCATTGAAAAGCGGAGCAGGCTCGAGGGGCCGAATGCCCTGCTCCTGCTCTGATCTTCTCTGTTTCCATGTTTCATCCCTGGGATCACATGGGCCAGACCAACCAATCAAAAAGGGGGATTCCTATGAGGCGAATTGGGATTCCATTTATGTACGGAATCCCCATAAGCACATTAGAAATCTCCAAATAAAGAACATTTCACACCACGGAAATAAAATAAATGGTCAATTGTTCAAACGTAATGAAATTAATTAAAGATTTAAAATATAATTGAAATTATGAAATATAAATTTGAACATTTTAAAGCAGGCCAGAATTTAGCCAAAGTAATTTTAAATGTATGTATGTTTATATCATTAAAAAAATATGTTTTAATCAACCGACAAAAAATTGTGTTGCACAATGAAGGAATTGCTAACATGTTTGCTGGGTGACAGTCAAACTTTAATAGCCTTTTTTATAGAATCAGAGATTTATGACAGACGCCGATTTTTCACTTCAATGTTATCGTAGTGTAGTGGTTATCACGTTCGCCTCACACGCGAAAACTCCACGGTTCGAAACCGGGCAGAGACGTTTTGTAAATCGTGTTCATTTAAATAGTAGAAAAAATGGAACAATTCGCATTTCTAATGCAATGTAACAAAATCCTGTTACATTTGTGTTTCTCTGTGCAGTCCTGCACTCAATCAAAGCACTGCAGTGTCACTCGCTCACTCTCATTTCCAGCTCTGACCATGCAGACAGTCCCTCTCAAAGCTGCACATTCCGGCTGCTATCAGTTGAATTGTGAAAGATTATTCAAGGATCCTGCAGCTATACCTCGGTTCACAACAGCAGATCGAAGCCGCGTTTCTGCAAAATACAAACCATGTTTTCCAGAATTCCAAGGTGTATAAGGAACTCAATCATTAAAATCCCTTTCATTAACCACAGGATTTCAGGAAATTTCCTATGATTCTATAAAAACTTATTAAAGTTTGACTGTCATCCGGTATACATGTTAGCAATTCCTGCAGTGTGCAACAAAATGTTGTGGGTTGATTAATGATAATAGAAACAATTATGAAGTGTCTCACAGACTTCAATGATCCCTTAATACCGTTGGTTAACTAAAATCTATCAATCGCAGGTTAAAATGAGCAATTCATGTTGCATCTTTGAAAGAGCTATCCAATCAGTCCCACTCCGCTGCTCTTCCCCCATAGACCTGCTGCCACTCCTGCCAGTGGAAACTGTTTCCCCCATAATTTTGATCACCTCTATTAAATCTCCCCTGACCAGTGATTAATGGAGTTCAACGCGGGCAAGTGTCAGGTCATTCACTTGGGGCCGAGCAAAGATCGGTCAGTGTGTGGTCTGAAAACATCATGTGAGAGAATAGGTTTTTTTTCTGTGAAATAGCCGGTCCCGTTAAATTTAACAATTGTTGCCCCAGATCGCTGCTCTCTCAAGCAATGAACATTTTAAACCATTCTCCTAAAATGCAATGTGTAAAATGAGATGTGGGTTAAAAGTTCAGGAGATGCAAAGAGCAAAATAAATGAATGAAGTTTCGACTGTCCCTCAGTAACCATATTATCATGTCTTTCATTCTGCAAAATAAAGTTACCGGTTAATTAATGGTGATTAAAGCAGTTCTTATTTATTCACATTAGATGCATGTAATTAATTTAATAAAATTACATCGCATTCATGAATAAAAAACGGTGATACCAAAATTTCTTCCCTAACTGGGAATCGAACCCATCTCGCAGCGCTGATAGGAATACGTTATTGAATAATTTTGTAATGCCCTCGAAAAATGTCACAGTGCTAAATTAAAATCACTGCTATAATGTGTTTTGTTGTTGAAGAAGGGGATTGAAAATGACAATAAAAAGCCCAAACTGCGCCCGCAGTGAGACAGAGTTCCAAATTAGAAAGAAGTTGGTGCAGCGAAGTAACCGCTGAGCGAAAGCTGACACCGGTTAAAAAACGAGAAACCGCTCAATATAAAGGATGAGCTCACAAACACCAGACGCAGTGCAGTCTGGTCAACGACAAGCCCCTCCTTCCTTATTCAGAGACATGAACGGGAGTCAGACGCCACAAACTTTAATTAAAAGCACAAACACGAGTAACATTTACTTCCAGATCTTCACTGTTAAAATGATATCACTTTTTTACAATTCGGGCTGCGTAGAATCTGAAAATCAGCACCATGGGATTTGATGTTCACTGCTGATTCTATTTTCCTGTTCAATATGACAAAAGTTGGCCCAGATTCCTGGTGTCATCAGCAATGAGCAATTTAACCCAGACTCCTAAAGCACAGTGTGTAAAATGAGATATGGGTAACAGTTAACATGCAAAGCAAAAATAAAGTGATTGAAGTATCGACTCTCGCTCAGTTATCATTTCTTTAATTGGGCAAAAGAATATTATCGGTTAATTAATTATGCTTTTCCGTGAAAGCAACATAAAAGTTGAACAAAAAAAATTCTCCCAACATGGGGCTCGAACCCACGACCCTACAATTAAGAGTCGCGGCCGACTGAGCTAGCCGGGCTGGAGAAGCTGATACGTTCCTGTCTTTGATTGCAGCCAGGCGCCTAATGGCTCGGCCCCAGGATAAACCACGAACCAGGTTCTCCTTAATTCCAAGGTGTGTAAGGAAATCAAGCATCAAAAGCCCTTTCATTAACCACAGGGATTCAGGCAATTTTCTGATCGCAAAGTGCTTTCTCACCTTGTCAATATCTCTCGTCTATTTGCCGGTGTTTCCCGATTCTGCCTGTCTCTCTGGCGCTGTTTATTCTGTGTGACCACCTGCAGGTTGATTTTGAGCGAATACCTGTGCTTGTGTCTTGTCACATTAAATAAATGAGGAATTGTGGCGCTTCTCTCCCTGACACTGGGGAAAGAGTGAGATAGTCTTTGGAGCAAGTGTCTGGTTATTGTGAAATGGCAAAGAAAACAATAATTCTGGAATTACTCAGAAGAACAGTGACCCCGCCGTGATTTGAACACGCAGCCTTCTGATCTGCCGTCAAACACTCTACCGTTGCGCCACGATGTCTTACAATTTGAACAGCGCTGTTTTATATACACACGTTCCACAAACACTGTTTCATTCCTCCTGCCTTCTCCTGATTCCTCAGTGTCATGCACAGAAGCGCCTGATGCCCTCATTTGTTTAACGTAACAAGCAGACACAAACACAGGTATTCCTTCAAAATCAACCCGCAGGTGGCCACAGACACAATAAACAGAGCCAGAGAGAAAGACAGAATCGGGAATCTCCGGGAAATAGACAAGAGATATTGACAATGACTAAAGCGCTTTGCGATCCGAAAATTGCCTGAACCCCTGTGGTTAATGAAAGGGATTTTGCTGCTTGAGTTCCTTATACGCCTTGGGCTTCTGGAGAACTTGTTTCGTAGTTTGCAGAAACGCGGCTCAGACATGCTGTTGTGACCGGGCCGGAGCCACCAGGTACCTGACTGCAATCAGCGACAATAAAATACAATTCCAACAGGCCCGGCTAGCTCAGTCGGTAGAGCATGAGACTCTTAATCTTAGGGTCGTGGGTTCGAGCCCCACGTTGGGCGGTATTTATTTTGTTAAACGTTTATGTTGCTTTCAAAGTGTCATTAATTGAGCGATAACCTTGTTTTGCACAATGAAAGAAATGCGAACTGAGAAAATGCTGCAGATGCTGGAAATCTGAATTGAAACAGAAAATGCTGGAGATACTCAGCAGGTCAGGCAGCTACTGCGAAGAGAGAAACAGAGTTAAAGTTTCAGGTCGATAACCTTTCGTCAGAACTGGAAAAAAGAGGAAATGGAACAGATTTTTAAGCAAGTGTAGGGGATTCTATGAGATCATGGCTGATCTCCTGCCTCAATTCCATTCACCGGCCCTAACGCCATATCCCTTGATGCCCTTACCAGTCAGAAATCTACCGACTTCTGTTTTGAACATACCCAATGACTGAGCCTCCACAGCCCTCTGGGGTAGAGAATTCCAAAGATTCACCACCATCTGTGTGAGGAAATTTCTTCTCCTCTCAGTCCTGAATGGCCTAACCTTTACCCTGAGGCTGTGGCCCCTGGTTCTAGACTCCCCAGCCAAGGGAAACATTCTCCCAGCATCCAACGGATCAAACCCTGTAATAATTTTGCATGCTGAATGAGATCCCCTCTCATTCTTCCGAATTCAAGAGATTGCAGGCCTAGTTTACTCAATCTCTTCTCATACGAGGTCAGTGACAGTCTTGCAAATGGTGACTTGATATTCGGTAGTGTGGTCATGGTCCAGGCGGAGGTAGGAGGAGGTGTTGGAGAGTTGGCGTACAGCTTCCGCTAGGTAGAGGTCGGTTCGCCAAACAGCAACAGCTCCACCCTTGTCAGCAGGTTTTGTGCTTTGCATGTTAACTGTTAACTATTACCCATATCTCATGTTACACAATATATGAGCTACTCCAGCTCCTAATTCTTTTGTTCTTAGTTGTTATTTCCTCACACAGGAGAGCAATCTCGCCCCTGGACAAGCAGAAGGAGCAAGTTCCAACAAAATGATTCCGCAAACGTGATAACTGCTACACTGTGGAGCCGTCTCCACTTTCAGTACCAGGTCAGATGGAAATGTTAACATTTTTTGAGGATGTAACTGGTAGAATAGATAAGGGAGAACCAGTGGGTGTGGTGTGTTTGGACGTTCAGAAGGCTTTCGATAAGGTCCCACATAAGAGATTGGCGTGCAAAGTTAAAGCACATGCGATCGGGTGTAAGGTACTGACTTGGATAGAGAACTGGTTGGCAGACAGGAAGCAAAGAGTATGTCTAAAAGGGTCTTTTTCCAAGTGGCAGGCAGTTACTAGTGCGGTAGGGCAGGGATAAGTGCTAGGACCCCAGCTACTCACAATATATATTAATGATCTAGAAGGTTGAACTAGATGTAATAACTCTAAGTTTGCAGACGACACAAAGCTGGATGGGCATGTGTGCTGTGAGGAGGATGCAGAGAAACTCCAGTATGATATGGACAGGTTAGGTGATTTAGCAGAAGCATGGCAGATGCAGTATAATGTGGATAAATGTGAGGTTATCAACTTTGGTGGCAAAAACAGGAAGACAGCTTATTATCAGAATGTCAATAGATTGGTAAAAGGGGAACTGCAATGAGACCTGGGTGTCCGTGTGCACCAATCGCTGAAGGTAAGCATGCAGGTGCAGCAGGTGGTTAAGAATGCAAATGTTGGCCTTTATAGTGAGAGGATTCGAGTACAGGAGCAAGAATGTCTTGCTGCAGTTGTACAAGGCCTTGGTGAGACCATACCTTGAGTATTGTGTGCAGCTTTGGTCACGTTGTCTGAGGAAGGATGTTCTTGCCATGGAGGGAGTGCAGCGAAGATGCACCAGACTGATACATGGGATGGCAGGAATGACGTATGAAGACAGATTGAGATGATTAGGCTTATATTCGCTAGAGTTTAGAAGAACGAGAGGGGAGCTCATTGAAACTTACAAAATTCTAACAGGACTAGACACACTAGATGCAGGAAGAATGATCCCGATGGTACGGGAATCCAGAACCAGCGGTCACAGTCTAAGGATAACGGGTAAGCCACTTAGGGCTGAGGAGAGGAGGAATTTCTTCACCCAGAGAGTGGTGAACCTGTTGAATTCTGTACCACAGACGGCAGCTGAGGCCAATTCATTAAAAATATTCAAGAAGGAGTTAGATATATTTCTTAAGGCTAAAGAGATAAAGGGATATGGGGAGAAAGCAGGGACAGGGAACTGAATGTGGATGATCAGCCATGATCTCATTAAATGGTGGAACAGGCTCGAGAGGCTGAATAGCCTCCTCCTGTTCCTATGTTCCATGGGGATTGACAGGGTAGACACTGAGAGGTTGTTTCCCCTGGCTGGAGTGTCAAGAACTAGGCATAGTCTCAGGAAGCGGGGTCGGCCATTTAAGACTGAGATGAGGAGGAATTTCTTCACTCAGAGGGTGGTGAATCTTTGGAATTCTCTGCCCCAGAGGGCTGTGGATGCTGAGTCTTTGTTTATAGTCAAGGCTGAGATAGATATAATTTTTGGACTGTAGGGGAATCAAGGGACATGGTGATCAGGCGGGAAAGTGGAGTTGAGCTCGATGATCAGCCATGATCTCATTGAATGGTGGAGCAGGCTCGAGGGGCCGTATGGCTGACTCCTGCTCCTAATTCTTAGGTTATTCTGTTCTAAGGGGGCTTTCTGGTTGATGTTGGGTGTCAGCCTTGGCTCAGTTGTTCGCGCGCTCGCGTGAGTCGTAGGTGCAAGCTCCACTTGACTGAAGCACAAATTCCTGTGAAATAGTCCTGAGGGAGCGCAGCACTGTCGGAGGTGTCGTCTTTCGGATGTGATGTTAAACCGAGGCTCTGTTTTCCCTCTCAGGTGGACGTAAAAGATCCCACAGTTGTATTTGGAAGAACACCGGGGTGTTCTCCTGGACAAATCTTTATCCTTCAACCAACACCTCCAAGTCTGCAGATGACACAAAGCTGGGTGGGTGTGTGTGCTGTGAGGAGGATACCGAGAAACTCCAGGATGATTTGGACAGGTTGGCTGATTGGGCAGATGCATGGCATATGCAGTATAATGTGAATAAATTTGAGGTTATCCACTTTGCTGGCAAAAACAGGAAGGCAGATTATTATTTGAACGGCAATAGATTGGGAGAAGGGTAAGTGCAACGAGACCTGAGTGTCCTTGTGCACCAGTCACTGAAGGTAAGCATGCAGGTGCAGCAGGCGGTTAAGAAAGCAAATGGTATGTTGGCCTTCGTATCGAGAGGGTTTGAGTACAGGAACAAGGATGTCTTGCTGCAGTTGTACAGGGCTTTGGTGAGACCACACCTTGAGTATTGTGTGCAGTTTTGGTCGCCTTATCTGAGGGAGGATGTTCTTGCCATGGAGGGAGTGCAGCGAAGATTCACCAGACTGATACCTGGGATGGCAGGAATGACGTATGAGTTCAATTGGACTTATACTCGCTGGAGTTCAGAAGAATGAGAGGTGATCTCATTGAAACTTATAAAATTCTAACAGAACTAGACAGACTAGATGCAGGAAGGCTGTTCCCGATGGCGGGGCAGTCCAGACCCAGGGGCCACAGTCTAACGATAAGGGGTAAGCCATTTAGGACTGAGATGAGGAGGAATTTCTTCACCCAGAGAATGGTGAACCTATGGAATTCTCTACCACAGAAGGCAGTTGAGGCCAATTCATTAAATATGTTCAAGAAGGAGTTAGATATATTTCTTAAGGCTAAAGGGATCAAGGGATATGGGGAGAGGGCAGGGACAGGGTACTGTGTTTGGATGATCAGCCACGATCTCATTGAATGGCAGAGTAGGCTCGAGGGGGCGAATGGCCTACTCCTGCTCCTATCTTCTATGTTTCTATGTTTATTTTTCCCTGTGTACACAGAGGTCATTGACAGGCTGGTGGAATGGGCGAGCACATGGCAGACGAAATTCAATGGGTTTGAATGTAAGAGTGAGGAAAGTGTCGCTGCGATTGTAGAGGGCCTTGCTGAGACCACACCTGGAGTACTGTGCAGAGTTTTGGTCTCCTTTCCTAAGGCAGGATATACTTGCCTTAGAGGGAGTGCAATGAAGGTTCAGCAGACTGATTCCTGGGGTGAGAGGACTGTCCTATGTGGAGAGATTGAGTAGATTGGGCCTATGCGCTCTGGGGTTTGGAAGAATGAGAGGTGATCTCATTGAAACGTATAAAATTCTTAAGGGGCTTGGCAGGGTAGATGCTGAGAAGCTGTTTCCCCTGGCTGGAGAGTCTAGAAGGAGGGGGCGACTGAGATGAGGAGATATTTCTTCACTGAGGGTGGTGAATCTTTGGAATTCTCTACCCCAAAGGGCTGTGAATGCTGAATCGTTGAGTATATTCAAGGCTGAGATCGATAGCTTTTTAGACTCTAGGGGAATCAAGGGATATGGGGATCAGGTGGGAAAGTGGATTTGAGGTCGAAGATCAGCCATGATCTTATTAAATGGCGGAGCTGGCTTGAGTGACCGTATGGCTGACTCCTGCTACTATTTCTCATGTTCTTGAGAGCCGAAAATAATGGGCGGGGTCAGTGGGAAGGTAACGATACAGGGGATGCAATGGGAATGAGGGGTGGGAGGCGTGAGTGTTTGGGGATGGGTCGGGAGGGAATTCCGGCAAAGTCCCACCCACAAATTGCTGCCGGAAGACATTGGCGGCTGCTTATTGTGCACCACAACACAATGCAAACCAGCAGCTCCCATGTGAAAGGAAAAAAGAAAAAGGGTAGGGTGAAAAAAGCACAAAAAGAGAAGTGAACATAGGAACTGAGGATTGAAGAGAAGAGAAATAGGGAGAAAGAAGCAAAGGAGGAGACAGAGATAAATAGCACACACAGCGAAGAGGAACCTTGCCATGTGCAGTACCTTAGGATACTGACTATGTTTATATCTTTCAATAGCATTCTATTATTATCAGTTAATCTCCATTAGTGCCACACACGGGGCACTGTGACTAGGGGGGAAAAATTCAGTATCGCCCCGTTTGGGGCGCCATTATCGGCCATGCGCAAAATTTAGTACCTGGCGCACTAATTATCACCTCCGACGGCAAACTTGGCTTTTATTGCCCCTGGAGGTGATTGGAGCGCTAAATCAGGTGCTTCACACCAGTCTTAAGGCAAAAAGTCCGAGGAGTGATGCGATACCTCAGAGCGCTGGTGAAGCAAGGAAGTGCAAACCAAAATAAACCTGCAAAATGCTGCTCTGTACCCAAAACTCCTTCACACAGCATTGAATCTCTCCAGAAGTCTCTCTCGCTCTCTCTCTCAGAATGCGTGGTGAAAAAATGTCACCAACAAAAAAAGGCAGGAAGCTCCCCCAGTCCCTTTCTGACTGCATAACGCTCTCCTCAAACTGTTGTTGCTAGCGGCAGGCGGTAAGGCAGGGGGCGCCACTAAATATCTGTTCCGGGGCGCTACCGGGGTATTGTGCACTTGACTGACGTCATGATCTGCCAGCCCAAGAGATTGTGGCGGTAGTGTTTAGCGCCGCCGCAAAAGTCTAGTTAATTTCGCGAGCGGCGCAAGCATCGCCGTGCCCATTCACTAGTTGCTTTACGCCCATTTAGTGCCCTCTTAAGGCACTAACGGGAGGCGCAAACAACTGAATTTTCCCCCTAGGTGTGGTATTAAGGCGAAACACTCTATATCAATGAGTTAGATGAAGGGAGCGAGTGTAATGTGCCCAAGTTTGCTGATGATACAAAGATAGGTGGGACAGTAAGCTGTGAGGAGGACACACAGAACCTGCAAAGGGATATAGACAGATTACGTGATTGTGCAATAAGTTGGCAGATGGAGTATACTGTGGGGAAATGTAAGGTTATTCACTTTGGTAGGAAGAATCAGAAAACAGAATATTATTTTAAATGGCGAGGAACTGTTAAATGTTGGTGCTCAGAGGGCTTTGTCTGCCTTGTACACAAAACACAGAGAGGTAACATTGTAGGGGTTCGCAAAATCCCCTCAGCCCCCAAAGATCGGGAAATATTAACCCACATCGTGGACGAAGACTTTGCGTGATTTAAATTGTCTCTGGGTTGGACATTGTTTTAAAACATACCCAGAACCGCAAGAAGGCTGCGTTAAGCTAGGCAGCACTTGGACAACACCGGATTCAAAGAACTTTGTAAAGAAATCGCACACCTTAAGACAGTACAATTTTATTAAAAAAAGGTACTCTTGAGTTTGGTAAATTGCCCAGGGATAAAATGGCTGTCAAACTGCATGGCCAAGGACAAAGGGCATGGAAGCAGCTTTCTGTGTCTGTGAAGCAACGGCAGTCAAATTCTGTCAATCAAAAGGGGAGTTTCCCCTCCCTGCAGAGACAATCGATGTTTGTTTACAGAAACTGCTACAAGGATATTTGCACAAGGGATTAAACCAATTGACTGCGGTTTCAGTGACTACAAGATAATGGGTTTCTGTTTACATAGTAATACAACTCCATTCAAAACCCATCAGGTTGAATGGAGATGGTTCGAAGGCTCAGCACAGACATTTGAAAAGAAACACTTAAACTGAGGAAGGGAACAGTTTAAAATGAATGGGTTTGAACCACCCATTTCTGGAAAATGGGGACAGTTGGATCCCTTTTGTTTTAGCCCAGAAACCTCCGGATCTGGGCCAGCACATTTCGGCACCAAAACTGGGGTATAAGAGATAGCTTCTCAGACGCATCTCTCTCTCTCTCTGGCTTGCCTCCGTGTGCCCTCTACAGCATGGGAGTCTGTCTGAAGAAGTAAGAACACCAGCAGTTTACTTTTAAAACACTGGGGTGTTTCTTTACTTCAGGACAGTGAAGATCTCGTGGGACATGGAGCTGGCACTGCAGTGGTGAGCATATATTTTTCTGGCCTTCCACAAGGCAACTTATGATAGGAGTAAAGTGGGGATTTCGTTAGAATTGTATTTTAGTCGATTTCCCTCGTTGTGTCCGTTTTTTACCTCCCCTATTTAAGCAATTTTACCATGATTACAAGATCGTGTGGTGTAGTTTCTTAGTTTTAATAAAGTTTGACTTTCTTGCATCCACACAATTTGTCCATTTTAATATATCATTAATTATAAGTTCCTCCAGTCAGAACTGGAAGGAGGGGTTTAGTGATTTGAAACCGCTGTGCAGTGCAAAACGTGCAGTGGCAAAAACGCTGCCTGACCAGGTAAATTACCGTAAACCAGGTAAAGGAAGGTAAATTACCGTAAACATGTAAAGAATGCCGCCTTCAAATTTGCGACTGTGGCAGGACTGGAGGCAGTTTTTGATATGATAAGTGGTCTGGATCTGGAGAAAGCACCAGCTCTTGCTTTTCTTGCTTTTAGTCTGCGGGTAGCCCTGCAGAAGTTAGCGGCAGTGTGTAAGCTCACCGTTTATGGTATAGGTGGCTGGGTTAAGAAGGGTGAGATGAGGGTGCGGGAGGAGGTTAAAGAGGCCAAGAATCGGGAGTCAGAGTTTGAAAAATGCCAGGCGGAGGTAGAATGCCTCATAAGAGAGGTGAATAAGGCCAGAGATAGTGGGATGAGGGTGCGGGAAGAAAATGCACGCCTTACACTAGAGGTCATGAAATGCCAGGCAGAGATAGAGCGCCTTGTGCAGGAAGCCACAGTGGCTAGGGACAGTGAGATGAAGCTACAGGAGGAAAACACGCACCTCACCCAAGAAACTAGTGATGGCAAAAGCCATGCGAGGCACAAGATAGAGTTCCTAAAGTGCCAAATTACAGAAGCAAGGAGGAACGAGATGAGACTGCGGGAAGAGAATACCCACCTCACCTCAGAAGTAACAGAGCAGGAGGAAAAGGTTAAGGAGGTAAAGGCAGCTTATAAGCTGGCCTGCGACCAAAGGTTTAGTGGAGCAGATCATACCCCATGCAACAGAAAGATAGAGAGTTTGGGTATGGAGTTATTAAGGACTGAAGGGATGGAATGTCTCATAAGTCCGAAGGGAAGTCCACCGGACAGTACCAGCAGCCCAAATAAAACCGCCCCACAGGCAGCACCCAGAACAGAGCTTGCTAGGGAATTAGAGATCCCAAGACAGCAGCCCACGGCACTGAGTTTTGAGGAGCTCTGGCAGCAAGAAGGGGTGGACAATGGGGTGGTAGGAGAACGCCAGCAGGTCCGGCTAGGCAGGCGGGGATCAGGACCAGTGTACCCCCTCCCACAACGGAGGTACGGGCCGCCCGTGAACGATAAAGACCCAGGGACTGCTCAGCATACCTATCTGGTGCCCTATGATACCCCACAGCTCAGAGGCCTGGTGAAACATATTCCCCTGCTCTCCGAAAAGAGAGACCCCTCAGTGCACTTGCAAGGGATAGAACAGGCAGCCTGTGTTAATGGCTGTGATGACGAAGAGAAAGCCAAAATGTTGCTTTTCTCTGTAGATACTAAGCTCTATCAGACCCTTTCAGATGAGGCTAAGAGAGGGCAGAAGGGTTTTGAGGACCTAAAGGAGGAAATACTGGAAGCCATGGGTGCGAACGACAGCAGTCCGTTCGGTCGCAAAGGAAAAACACCGCAGAAGGAAGGGGAGACCCCACAGACATTTGCAGACAGGCGGTAGCCAGTCTACAACAGTGCATGTACAGGGGGACAAAATAGGGCACGCCTGAACCCGCAGCAGCGGACCCAATGGCTTTGTTGCCTGGTGTCCAATTGTCTTCCCCAGATAAAAGCAAAGGCTGATACTTGGTTTGACCACCGAGACCCCCTAGCAACCGAAGAGACTGTAATCCGGCAGCTCACAGTAGCATATAGGAACAGTAGGAATAGTGGGAGCCCCAGCAAAAGGGTAAGGTCCACAAGGTTAAACCTGGGACTCAATTCAAGAAAGAGCGTCGCCAGGAGGGGAGCCGACCCTCCAAGAACAAGGTCACTTGTTACAGGAGCGGGGAGGATGGACACTGGCGCAGGGATTGTAAAAAGCCTGGAGAGACGATAAAGCCAGCACCCCCACAGCCCCAACTCAGAAGGCAGAGACAGAAACTCCTCCCGATACAGTCGAGTCCATCATGGAGTCGATAAAATCGTTCCTCAGGGCCAATCAGGGAAAGGTAGCAGCCATCAGTGGTGCTGCAAACCCCTTGCCCACCTTTGACTCCCCACAATGACTGGATCACGCGCAGCCTGTCCGTCTGTGTAATCTCCGGTAAGATGAATGGAAGAGACCGCTCGTACAGATGGAGACAGAGAAGGTTACAGGGACTTATCTATTGGATACGGGGGCATCATGCATCGTGATCCATATGGATAATCCCACCACCACACCTCTGTTTGATGGGGTTCCATACATGCTATCGGAATTTACCAGTCAGTAGCAGGCGGGGGTATACTCCAGATCCCTCTCCGTCCATCTGGGCATGCTCCTAACTAAGTGGACGTGCATCCTGGCAAAGTGGAATAAGGAGGAAGGAAACGGGATCCAAGGAGCCGACTTCCTGGTGGGCCACGGGATCCTCGTGGATCTCCGCAACCATTGCCTTTGGGGGGCTAGCACAGACAGGGAAGAAGGTGTAGTGGTCATCCCGGCCAAGGAGGGTAAGGGGACCTTGTGTACTGTGAAGCCCAAAGAAGGCTCATGGTAAATGATGTCCCGGAGGCACTGCAGGCAGTCGTGCAGGCAAACCTCACAGCCTTTGCCACCCATAAACACGTCTACGGAAGGATCACAGGGTTTGAGTTTAAAATAAATGGGGAACCCATGACCCGACCACAGAAGCAGTACAATTTCCCCAAGGAGGCAGAACCCGACATGGAGGCAGCCATCACCTCCTTAGTTAAACAGGGAGTGTTGAGGCCCATAGCCACTCATGTTAATTCTCCACTTTGGCCGGTTAGGAAACCGGATAATTCATGGAGAGCCACGGTGGACTATCGGGTGCTTAACAGCAATATCCCCGTGTGTGCCCCCACAGTAGAAGCAGTGGCTAATATTATTAGCAGTATTCCAGAATCCGCGAACACATTCACGGTGCTGGAAATTTCGAATGGGTTCTGGTCCATCCCTTTAAAATGGGAGGTGCAATATAAGTTTGCCTTCACCTTCAAGGGACAGCAATATACCTGGACCTGTCTGCCACAGGGTTTCTACAACAGCCCCGGCATCTTCCACCAATGCATGAAGGATAGTTTAAAGGAGTTCAGTCAAACCACTCAATTACTGCAGTATGTGGATGATCTGCTCTTATTTACCGACTCGGTCGGGGAGCATGGCCCACTGCTGGCTGAGCTGCTGCAGAGAAAGTGGTTTAAAGTCAACCCCAAGAAGGCGCAGATGGGTCAGCAAGAAGTTTAATTCCTGGGTCTGACTGTCCGCACAGGAGAGAGGTCGATAGATAAGGCAAGGATGGAAGCGGTCCAGGAGTTACCGATTCCCAAATCAGTAAGAGGGCTGAGGTCGTTCCTGGGATTGACGGGGTACTGCAGGGAATTTATAGAGGACTATGCAGCCACAGCGGCCCCTCTGCTCCGTCTCCTACACAAGGGAGTGGAGTGGTCCTGGGTTGAGGGATGCCAGGCAGCATTTGTTAAGTTAATGGGAGACCTGCAGACCGCAGCAGCCCTAGGAGCGATAGATGGGAAAAGGGAATTTTTTCTGCAGGCAGCAGACAGCATGAGGAAGCAGCATTGGAATAACCTGCTGCTGCTGGAGCCTAGCAGGAGCCACCAGTGGGAGATAGGAGAGCTAGTGATGGTAAGATACAATGCCCAGGTGGGAAGTTTAGAGCCACTCTACATGGGACTATACTATTATAGTTGATAGGGACAGCCCCATGGTCAATGCAGTAAAACTACCACGGTGCACAAAGTAGTTCCACGCCAACCAATGTAAATTGTAACAAGTTCAAGTTCACAGGCTGTAAAGACAGGCACTGTGGCTTGTTCCAAGGGAAAAGTTGTCCGGCCCACCAACTGGGACACTTCCCCGCCCCAGTGGGACCTAAGTTTTGGCCTAAGTTTAAATTTGAACCAGTTATCTAGTTCAGAAACAGAGAAACAGCCGCCTGAGAGTAAAAATCTGCAGGGTGCTGCGAGTTCATTCCCAGAAGAGACTGCCCGCACATGTGTAGTCGCTGGTCTGGAGGCAGGAATTCCCCAGTCTTTTGAACAGGAGGTTCACGGGGAGAGGTTTCCCAACACCAGGTTCGCACAGGTGCAGTTCCCCAGCCTGTGACCCCAGTGGCTCCTCTTCAGTTTTCCCGCGCAGGCGCTGTCGCCTGTTTGAATACAGAGATTTCACAGCCTCTGCCGGGGGACTCAGGGGAGGAGGTTTGTGCAGGCGCAGTTGCCTGTTTCAAGGGACAAACTTCCCAGCCCGCTTCTAGAGTGGTTCCCCCTATGGTGTGGGACTCTGGGGAGGAAAGGATTGAAATTCCTCTTGTGGGGGACATATGGAAGGAGCCGGTACCAGGTTTTGGACCTGGAGAGGAAGATTTTCAGTCACCAGCAGCGGGTGGTGAGGGGATGCCTGCCCCCAGTACAGGAGTGGGTAGGGAAAAGGAGACAAACCCGGATTACTGGCAGGCTGCCAGGTATATTAAACAGTGCGGTCTGTTTGCATCAGGGGGAGAAAGTTCCTAGCCAGCTAGGGCTGTGACCCAGGCTCAGGGTCTGTCAGCCAAAGTTTCCCCGCAGAGACGACCCTCAGAAAGTCTCAGCGGGTCCACAAGCCTAATATAAGATGGTCACCAGGGTACCTGTCACAAAGAGCAATCTTCCGAGCCGGGAGGAAACAGATCACAGAGGTCCCCAACTAGCAGCCATAAGCTGCCAGGGACCAGAAGCAGGAGGCAGTCCAGCTTCACTGCAGGCAGCAGTAATTTGCGACAGTGACACCAGAGATTAGCCTGGCCGTCCAGAGACGGGCGGCATTTGTATTATAGCTTTGTGTTAAGTTACCAGTGTTTATAGCTTGCTTTTAAGGTGTTTAAATTTTAAGTTTAGAATGTAACTAGTAGTTTAAAGTTTAAGCTTGTAAGTGTGCCAAATATTTGTATTATTGGTCAGAGGTCAAGGGACCCGACCATGTCTCCACCTAAGGCAGCAGGTCAGTGAGCGACTTGGCTGCATGTCCTTTTAAGTTCTTTTGCAGGAGAGTGGACAAAGGAGAAGACCTGTTCGCCCAGCCCGAGCTGGGCATCGAATGAAGATATGGTTATACAGAATGCTGGTGATCACCTCGCCATTGGACAAATCCAGAAGGAGACCCCACAGTGACCTTCGGAAGAAACCGGACAGAGTCCGGAGGAACCTGCCTACTCAAGGGGGGCACGGTGGCATAGTGGTTAGCACTGTTGCCTCACAGCGCTAGGGACCCGGGTTCAAATCTGGCCTCGGGCGACTGTCTGTGTGGAGTTTGCACATTCTCCCTGTGTCTGCGTGGGTTTCCTCTGGGTGCTCCGGTTTCCTCCCACAGTCCAAAGATGTGCAGGTTAGGTTGATCTGGCTATGATAAATTGACCCTTAGTGTTAGGGGATTAAATACGTGGGGTTACGGGGATAGGGTGGGACATGTGTCGGTGCAGGCTCGATGGGCTGAAATGGCCTCTATCTGCACTGTAGATTCTGTGTGTGATTCATCCTACGTGGTAGGGATGGCCCCAGCTAGGTGGGGCACAGCCGCAACCCAGCACAATCCTGACCGAATTTCACTTGCTGGAGACCTCGCTATTGAGGAGTCATGGTGGGGAAGCACAGGCGCCTTGTCAGATAGGGACGCGTTCCCCGGGGACTGGGTGGTGATGGCCCGGGAAAGATTGTAAAGGGGAGGGGGAGACTCAAGAGTCGCATGGGTGCATTCGGGGAAGGGAGGAACTCACCCGGGGCCCACAGGCAAAGTTGGAGTCTAACTGTGGCTGGGAAGGATGAGTGAGTGGCCGGATCTGTGATCCAAGTTTGAGTGTGGGGCCAGTGAGAGACGCCACACAGGCACCCATCATTTTCTGCAGCCAGTCAAGGGAAGATGGGAGGGGGAGGGACTGGGAGTTGCGATCCCATACTCCCCGGTCTCGGTCTGTGAAACATGAGGGGTACCCCGCCTCCACAAAGGGAGAAGGGAATGGCTTGGGGCTGGCGGAGCAGACTGTTCTGTAAAATCCATTCTGTATGTTTTAAAAGTTTAAGACCATTAAAAGGGGGGGTGGAAGGAACATTTACTGCCCGGGTGGGAGGAGCAATACTCACTCGAATTTCGTGGCCCTTCATTGGCACGTGATGGTCGGGGTTTATTTCAGCATTTTGTTTCAAATGTTTAATGGAGATTTTTGTATTTTGTTTTACAGTTCCAAGTGCTGCAGAGGCGTAGGACACTCTACGTGCTTGAAATCATTCTGATTACATTGTATAACCAAGATTGCAACATTTTGTAATATGTTATAATGTAACAAGTGGTGCAGGGGTATGAGACCCTTATTGTAACATTTTGTAATTGATGTATCTGTAGATGCCTACCGTACCACGGTTTTCTCGGATTTGAGTGGAATAGACGGGTCGGGGAATCAGTGATAGGTAGCTATAGGTAAATACAGGGGATTGTTGTTTGTCGGGTGTCAGAAATCTTTGCTCACTTCTTCAAGAGGATACTACAAGCAAGTTGGAAGTATCCAAGGTGCGAATGTAGGGGTTTGCAAAATCCCCTCAGCCCCCGAAGATCGGGAAATATTAACCCACATCGTGGACGAAGAGTTTGCGTGATTTAAATTGTCTCTGGGTTGGATTTTTTTTATAACATACCCAGAACCGCAAGAAGTCTGCGTTAAGCTAGGCAGCACTTGGACAACACCGGAATCAAAGAACTTTGTAAAAAAAATCGCACACCTTAAGACAGCACATTTTTATTAAAAAAAGGTACTCTTGAGTTTGGTAAATTGCCCAGGGATAAAATGGCCGTCAGACTGCGTGGCCAAGGACAAAGGGCCTGGAAGCAGCTTTCTGTGTCTGTGAAGCAACGGCAGTCAAATTCTGTCAATCAGAAGGGGAGGCTCCCTCCCTGCAGAGACAATCGATGTTTGTTTACAGAACCTGCAAAAGGCTATTTGCACAAGGGATTAAACCAATTGACTGCGGTTGCAGTGACCACAAGATAATGGGTTTCTGTTTACATAGGAATACAACTCCATTCAAAACCCATCAGGGTGAATGGAGATGGTTCGAAGGCTCAGCACAGACATTTGAAAAGAAACACTTAAACTGAGGAAGGGAACAGTTTAAAATAAATGGGTTTGAAGCACCCATTTCTGGACAATGGGGACAGTTGGATCCCTTTTGCTTTAGCCCAGAAACTTCCGGATCTGGGCGGGAACATTTCGGCCCCAAAACTGGGGTGTAAGAGATAGCTTCTCAGAGGCATCTCTCTCTCTCTGGCTTGCCTCCATGTGCTCTCTACAGTGTGGCAGTCTGTCTGAAGAAGTAACACCAGCAGTTTGCTTTTAAAACACTGGGGTGTTTCTTTACTTCAGGACAGTGAAGATCTCGTGGGACACGCAGCTGGCACTGCAGTGGTGAGCATATATTTTTCTGGTCTTCCACAAGGCAACTTAGGATAGGCTTAGGGGTGGGAGAAAAGTGGGGATTTCATTAGAATTGTATTTTAGTCGATTTCCCTCGTTGTGTCCGTTTTTTTCCTCCCCTCTTTAAGCAATTTTAGCGTGATTACAAGATCGTGTGGTGTAGTTTCTTAGTTTTAATAAAGTTTGACTTTCTTGCATCCAGACCATTTGTCCGTTTTAATATATCATTAATTATAAGTTCCTCCCGTCAGAACTCGAAGGAGGGCTATAGCGATTCGAGACCGCTGATTGGAGCTGGTCAAAGTGCAGTGGCAAAAAGGCTGTCTGACCAGGTAAAGTACCGTAAACCAGGTAAAGGAAGGTAAATTGCCATAAAGCAGGTAAAGAATGCCCGCCTACAATATGAAGGTACACCAAAAAATTAGGAAGGTGGATGCATTTTGGCCTTTATTGCAAGGGGTTTGGAATATAAAAGTGAGGAGTAAGTCTCTCATCCCTGCAATTGTCAGTGCTTTTGGGCCCTGAGGGAATCAGGAAATATGGGGATCGGGTGGGAAAGTGTAGTTGAGGTCGAAGATCAGCCATGATCTAATTGAATGGCGGAGCAGGCTTGAGGGGCTGAAAGGCCTAATCCTGCTCCTGATTCTTATGTTTCTTACATGACAGGGTTAGGGAGTTGGGGTTAATTGGAGTAGGGCTTCCAGACTTCATTGGTTCTCCATTTTAAAGTCCCCACATTGTGGTTTGCAACAAAGCTTAGAGTAATATGCAAGGTAGCTACAGTGGGTTGAACCAGAGACTTGTGCACACTGAGAAGCTGGGATGGTAAATCTGTGCTGCTGCAGCGGCACCAAGTGGTGACATAGAGAGTTGCCATTATTCTTATGGACAGAGCAATTTATTGCAGAAAAGTTGGCACAGAAGTGTGACAAAAAAGTGATAGGAAGTTTTGTAGAAAGGACTCTGTTTTTAAGGGGCCCACATTCTCCTTCGCCTCCCTCTTTATCATACTATACCAGTAAAAACTTTTCACAGGTTTATTCTTGCATTCCCTTTCTACAGTGTTTTTGCACCCCTTTGCTGTCCAAAGAGACTCGAGGTTCCATGTACATAGATCAATAAAATCTCATGAACAGGTATGGAAAATAATCAAAAAGGCAAATGGAATGCTGGCCTTAATATCTAGAAAGCTAGAATACAACGGGGCAGAAGTTATGCTGCAGCTATACAAAGCCCTGTTTAGGCCTCAGTTGGAGTATTGTATTCAGTTCTGGGCAGAGTTGTTAGATGGCTGTGATCCTAGGATGGATTAACTATTATATCCTGTAAGTTACGGTTGCCCCATGATCTCATGCCGTTATGCCCAGTGTTCTGTGTTTTGCTGGTCTTGAAACAACTATTAAGTAAATATTAAATTGATTTATATATACACACATATATATGACACAAATCCACTTTGAATTGACTTCTGACGAGAGGCAGGACTAATTACATTTGATTTCCTTTACATGTTGAGGAACGATAACCTGCTTGAATTAGTTCTCGTACCCGGGCACAATGTCCATAATATGCAAGAATGATTATATCCAAATACTCTCAATATCCCCACGTGCACTTTATATATGTTCAAATGTATCAAATTACTGTATCACTCATTCCATATATGTATCGGTTCAATAAAATGTAATAAAAACATTTCATCTGCGCCAGTTCCTTATTACAAAACCTCCTGTCCCTATTTTGTCACACTTCTGTGCCAACTTTTCTGTAATAAATTGCTCTGTCAATAATAATAATGATAAAGGTAACTCTCTATGTCACCAGTTGGTGCCACTGCAGCCGTCCAGATTTACCTGCCCCAGCTTCTCATTGTCCACCATTCTCTGGTTCAACCCACTGTAGCTACCTGGCATATTACTCTAAGCTTTGTTGTAAACCACAATGCGGGGACTTTAAAATGGGGACCCAATGATGTCTGGAAGCCCTACACCAATTATTTCCACTCCGTAACCTGTTACATAAGTTACATAAGAATCAGGAGCTTCGTTTGACTGCACAGCAGATTGCTCAACATTTTCTTTGCAAGCTGCATTCGGCTGGCATACTTGTTGAAATTGAAAGCAGTGCTTCTTGAAACGTAGGCATTGCACTTCGTATTCTCGAAAAAAGTTAACAATTGCTTATCTTTCGTGCAGCAGTGCCTTGCAAAGATTATACACATTTTACCTGGCAGTACTGCAATGTAAGCTGCCATGAGCAGTGTGAAAAAGAAGCTGAGATTTGTGAACCGATAGCCATCAAGGCAGCTGCGTGATTTGCACAGAACCGAGGCTTAGCAGAGGGGCAAGTGGGCAAGCTGAAGTTAAGGTTGAGACCAGACCAAGACAAAGTATAATGGTGGCGACAGTAATGTTGTTGATTTTAAGAAAAGATTCTAATGAATTCTTCAGCGACGGTTGCATGGTGTAATGGTGACCACTCTGGACTTTGAGTCCAGCGATCCAAGTTCAAATCTTGGTGGAACCTGAATTCTTGTTGTCCCAGCTGCTGGAAATTTGGGACATATAAGCTTGGCATCTGCATACCAACCACGGTTACGGGACCGTTTGCTGCCTGAATCAATGACGGTTGATTTATTGTTCTCGACATCAGATGATAGGCTGAACCTCTCATTCGCAGTTCCAAATAAGCGGGGCAGAAAGATGTGTCATGTCCAGTGCTTCGTTTGAATGCACAGCAGATTGCTCAACATCTTCTTTGCAAGCTGCATTCGGCTGGCATACTTGTTGAAATTGAAGGCAGTGCTTCTTGAAACGTAGACATTGCACTTCGTATTCTCGAAAAAAGTTAACAATTGCTTATCTTTCGTGCAGCAGTGCCTTGCAAAGATTATTCACATTTTACCTGGCAGGACTGCAATACAAGCTGCTATGAGCAGTGTGAAAAAGAAGCAGAGATTTGTGAACCGATAGCCATCAAGGCAGCTGTGTGATTTACTCAGAACCGAGGCTTAGCAGAGGGGAAGTGGGTAAGCTGAAGTTAAGGATGAGACCAGGCCGAGACAAAGTATAATGGTGGTGTGATGAAATACTCCATTCATCACTGCCTGTGACTGTGGTTGGTTTCAGGTTTCAGTTCCCTTACCTCAGTTCCGTCTCCTCACCATTGTATTGTATATTGTAATGTATTGTGTGTCGGGCTCCGCCCATACCTGGCCCCTATGTAAGCAAGCTCAGTCTGGCCTCATATCCAGTACTGCAGACCTCCAGATGTAAGATACCTCTCTCCACTGCGTGTTACCTTCTAAGTTAATAAAAGCCTTGTTTTACTTCACTAACATCGAGTCTCGGAATTATTGAGGCACATCAGGTGGAGATGGTAATGTTGTTGATTTTGAGAAAAGAATCTAAAGAACTTTTCTGTAACGGATCCATGGTGTAAGGGTGAGCACTCGGGATTCTGAATCCAGCGATCTGAGTTCAAATTTCGGTGGAACCTGAATTCTTGTTGTCCCAGCTGCTGGAAATTTGGGACAGACAAGCTTGGCATCTTCATAACAACCACGGTTACGGGACCGTTTGCTGCCTGGGTCAGTCACGGTTGATTTATTGTTCTCGACATCAGATGATAGGCTCAACCTCTCATTCCCAGTTCCAAATAAGAGGGGGAGAAAGATGTGTGTTGTCCAGTGCTTCATTTGACTGCACAGCAGAATGCTCAACACTTTCTTTGCAAGCTGCATTCGGCTGGCATACTTGCTGAAATTGAAAGCAGTGCTTCTTGAAACGTAGGCATTGCTCATCTTTCGTGCAGCAGTGCCTTGCAAAGATTATACTCATTTTACCTGGCAGGACTGCAATGCAATCTGCCATGAGCAGTGTGAAAAAGGTGAGATTTGTGAACCGATAGCCATCAAGGCAGCTGTGTGATTTGCTCAGAACCGAAGCTTAGCAGAGGGGCAAGTGGGCAAGCTGAAGTTAAGGATGAGACCAGGCCGAGACAAAGTATAATGGTGGAGATGGTAATGTTGTTGATTTTGAGAAAAGAATCTAGGGAACAGTTCAGCAAAGGTTCCATGGTGTAACGGTAAGCACTCTTGGCTCTGAATCCAGCGATCCGAGTTCAAATCTCGGTGGAACCTGAAATCTTGTTGTCCCAGCTGCTGGAAATTTGGGACATACAAACTTGGCATCTGCATACCAACCACGGTTACGGGACCGTTTGCTGCCTGAATCAATGACGGTTGATGTATTGTTCTCAACATTAGATGATAGGCTCAACCTCACATTCCCAGTTCCAAATAAGCGGGGGAGAAAGATGTGTATTGTCCAGTGCTTCGTTTCACTGCACAGCAGATTGCTCAACATTTTCTTTGCAAGCTGCATTCGGCTGGCATACTTGCAAAAATTGAAAGCAGTGCTTCTTGAAATGTAGACATTGCACTTTGTATTCTCGAAAAATGTTAACAATTGCTTATCTATCGTGCAGCAGTGCCTTGCAAAGATTATTCACATTTTACCTGGCAGGACTGCAATGCAATCTGCCATGAGCAGTGTGAAAAAGAAGCTGAGATTTGTGAACCGATAGCCATCAAGGCAGCTGTGTGATTTGCTCAGAACCGAAGCTTAGCAGAGGGGCAAGTGGGCAAGCTGAAGTTAAGGATGAGACCAGGCCGAGACAAAGTATAATGGTGGAGATGGTAATGCTTTTGATTTTGAGAAAAGAATCTACGGAAGTGTTCAGCAAAGGTTCCATGGTGTAATGGTAAGCACTCTGGGCTCTGAATCCAGCGATCTGAGTTCAAATCTCGGTGGAATCTGAATTCTTGTTGTCCCAGCTGTTGGAAATTTGGGACATACAAGCTTGGCATCTGCATACCAACCACGGTTACGGGACCGTTTACTGCCTGAATCAATGACGGTTGATTTATTGTTCTCGACATCAGATGATAGGCTCAACCTCTCATTCCCAGTTCCAAATAAGAGGGGGAGAAAAATATGTGTTGTCCAGTGCTTCGTTTGACTGCACAGCAGAATGCTCAACATTTTCTTTAAAGCTGCATTCGGCTGGCATACTTGCTGAATTTGAAAGCAGTGCTTCTTGAAACGTAGACATTGCACTTCGTATTCTCGAAAAAAGTTAACAATTGCTTATCTTTCGTACAGCAGTGCCTTGCAAAGATTATTCACATTTTACCTGGCAGGACTGCAATACAAGCTGCTATGAGCAGTGTGAAAAAGAAGCAGAGATTTGTGAACCGATAGCCATCAAGGCAGCTGTGTGATTTACTCGGAACCGAGGCTTAGCAGAGGGGCAAGTGGGCAAGCTGAAGTTAAGGATGAGACCAGAGCGAGACAAAGTATAATGGTGGCGACGGTAATGTTGTTGATTTTAAGAAAAGATTCTAATGAATTCTTCAGCGCCGGTTGCATGCTGTAATGGTGACCACTCTGGACTTTGAGTCCAGCGATCTGAGTTCAAATCTTGGTGGAACCTGAATTCTTGTTGTCCCAGCTGCTGGAAATTTGGGACATACAAGCTTGGCATCTGCATACCAACCACGGTTACGGGACCGTTTGCTGCCTGACTCAATGACGGTTGATGTATTGTTCTCAACATCAGATGATAGGCTCAACCTCTCATTCCCAGTTCCAAATAAGCGGGGGAGAAAGATGTGTATTGTCCAGTGCTTCGTTTCACTGCACAGCAGATTGCTCAACATTTTCTTTGCAAGCTGCATTCGGCTGGCATACTTGCTAAAATTGAAAGCAGTGCTTCTTGAAATGTAGACATTGCACTTTGTATTCTCGAAAAAAGTTAACAATTGCTTATCTATCGTGCAGCAGTGCCTTGCAAAGATTATTCACATTTTACCTGGCAGGACTGCAATGCAATCTGCCATGAGCAGTGTGAAAAAGAAGCTGAGATTTGTGAACCGATAGCCATCAAGGCAGCTGTGTGATTTGCTCAGAACCGAAGCTTAGCAGAGGGGCAAGTGGGCAAGCTGAAGTTAAGGATGAGACCAGGCCGAGACAAAGTATAATGGTGGAGATGGTAATGTTGTTGATTTTGAGAAAAGAATCTAGTGTACAGTTCAGCAAAGGTTCCATGGTGTAACGGTAAGCACTCTTGGCTCTGAATCCAGCGATCCGAGTTCAAATCTCGGTGGAACCTGAACTCTTGTTGTCCCAGCTGCTGGAAATTTGGGCCATACAAGCTTGGCATCTGCATACCAACCACGGTTACGGGACCGTTTGCTGCCTGAATCAATGATGGTTGATTTATTGTTCTCGACATCAGATGATAGGCTCAACCTCTCATTTCCAGTTCCAAATAAGAGGGGGAGAAAAATGTGTGTTGTCCAGTGCTTCGTTTGACTGCACAGCAGAATGCTCAACATTTTATTTTAAGCTGCATTCGGCTGGCGTACTTGCTGAAATTGAAAGCAGTGCTTCTTGAAACGTAGACATTGCACTTCGTATTCTCGAAAAAAGTTAACAATTGCTTATCCTTCGTACAGCAGTGCCTTGCAAAGATTATTCACATTTTACCTGGCAGGACTGCAATACAAGCTGCTATGAGCAGTGTGAAAAAGAAGCAGAGATTTGTGAACCGATAGCCATCAAGGCAGCTGTGTGATTTACTCAGAACCGAGGCTTAGCAGAGGGGCAAGCTGAAGTTAAGGATGAGACCAGAGCGAGACAAAGTATAATGGTGGCGACGGTAATGTTGTTGATTTTAAGAAAAGATTCTAATGAATTCTTCAGCGCCGGTTGCATGCTGTAATGGTGACCACTCTGGACTTTGAGTCCAGCGATCCGAGTTCAAATCTTGGTGGAACCTGAATTCTTGTTGTCCCAGCTGCTGGAAATTTGGGACATACAAGCTTGGCATCTGCATTCCAACCACGGTTACGGGACCGTTTGCTGCCTGAATCAATGACGGTTGATGTATTGTTCTCAACATCAGATGATAGGCTCAACCTCTCATTCCCAGTTCCAAATAAGCGGGGGAGAAAGATGTGTATTGTCCAGTGCTTCGTTTCACTGCACAGCAGATTGCTCAACATTTTCTTTGCAAGCTGCATTCGGCTGGCATATTTGCTAAAATTGAAAGCAGTGCTTCTTGAAACGTAGACATTGCACTTCGTATTCTCGAAAAAAGTTAACAATTGCTTATCTATCGTGCAGCAGTGCCTTGCAAAGATTATTCACATTTTACCTGGCAGGGCTGCAATGCAATCTGCCATGAGCAGTGTGAAAAAGAAGCTGAGATTTGTGAACCGATAGCCATCAAGGCAGCTGTGTGATTTGCTCAGAACCGAAGCTTAGCAGAGGGGCAAGTGGGCAAGCTGAAGTTAAGGATGAGACCAGGCCGAGACAAAGTATTATGGTGGAGATGGTAATGTTGTTGATTTTGAGAAAAGAATCTAGGAACTGTTCAGCAAAGGTTCCATGGTGTAATGGTAAGCACTCTGGGCTCTGAATCCAGCGATCCGAGTTCAAATATCGGTGGAGCCTGAATTCTTGTTGTCCCAACTGCTGGAAATTTGGGACATACAAGCTTGGCATCTGCATACCAACCACGGTTACGGGACCGTTTGCTGCCTGAATCAATGACGGTTGATTTATTGTTCTCGACATCAGATGATAGGCTCAATCTCTCATTCCCAGTTCCAAATAAGCGGGGGAGAAAGATGTGCATTGTCCAGTGCTTCGTTTCACTGCACAGCAGATTGCTCAACATTTTCTTTGCAAGCTGCATTCGGCTGGCATACTTGCTAAAATTGAAAGCAGTGCTTCTTGAAACGTAGACATTGCACTTCGTATTCTCGAAAAAAGTTAACAATTGCTTATCTATCGTGCAGCAGTGCCTTGCAAAGATTATTCACATTTTACCTGGCAGGACTGCAATGCATTCTGCCAAGAGCAGTGTGAAAAAGAAGCTGAGATTTGTGAACCGATAACCATTAAGGCAGCTGTGTGATTTGCTCAGAACCGAAGCTTAGCAGAGGGGCAAGTGGGCAAGCTGAAGTTAAGGATGAGACCAGGCCGAGACAAAGTATAATGGTGGAGATGGTAATGTTGTTGATTTTGAGAAAAGAATCCAGGGAGCAGTTCAGCAAAGCTTCCATGGTGTAATGGTAAGCACTCTGGGCTCTGAATCCAGCGATCCGAGTTCAAATCTCGGTGTAACCTGAATTCTTGTTGTCCCAGCTGCTGGAAATTTGGGACATACAAGCTTGGCATCTGCATACCAACCACGGTTACGGGACCGTTTGCTGCCTGAATCAATGACGGCTGATTTATTGTTCTCGACATCAGATGATAGGCTCAACCTCTCATTCCCAGTTCCAAATAAGAGGGGGAGAAAAATGTGCGTTGTCCAGTGCTTCGTTTGACTGCACAGCAGAATGCTCAACATTTTCTTATAAGCTGCATTCGGCTGGCATACTTGCTGAAATTGAAAGCAGTGCTTCTTGAAACGTAGACATTGCACTTCGTATTCTCGAAAAAAGTTAACAATTGCTTATCTTTCGTACAGCAGTGCCTTGCAAAGATTATTCACATTTTACCTGGCAGGACTGCAATGCAATCTGCCATGAGCAGTGTGAAAAAGAAGCTGAGATTTGTGAACCGATAGCCATCAAGGCAGCTGTGTGATTTGCTCAGAACCGAAGCTTAGCAGAGGGGCAAGTGGGCAAGCTGAAGTTAAGGATGAGACCAGGCCGAGACAAAGTATAATGGTGGAGATGGTAATGTTGTTGATTTTGAGAAAAGAATCTAGGGAACTGTTTAGCAAAGGTTCCATGGTGTAATGGTAAGCGCTCTGAATACAGCGATCCGAGTTCAAATCTCGGTGGAACCTGAATTCTTGTTGTCCCAGCTGCTGGAAATTTGGGACATACAAGCTTGGCATCTGCATGTCAACCACGGTTACGGGACCGTTTGCTGCCTGAATCAATGACGGTTGATTTATTGTTCTCGACATCAGATGATAGGCTCAACCTCTCATTCCCAGTTCCAAATAAGAGGGGGAGAAAAATGTGTGTTGTCCAGTGCTTCGTTTCAGTGCACAGCAGAATGCTCAACATTTTCTTTTAAGCTGCATTCGGCTGGCATACTTGCTGAAATTGAAAGCAGTGCTTCTTGAAACGTAGACATTGCACTTCGCATTCTCGAAAAAAGTTAACAATTGCTTATCTTTCGTACAGCAGTGCCTTGCAAAGATTATTCACATTTTACCTGGCAGGACTGCAATACAAGCTGCTATGAGCAGTGTGAAAAAGAAGCAGAGATTTGTGAACCGATAGCCATCAAGGCAGCTGTGTGATTTACTCAGAACCGAGGCTTAGCAGAGGGGCAAGCTGAAGTTAAGGATGAGACCAGACCGAGACAAAGAAAAATGGTGGCGACGGTAATGTTTTTGATTTTAAGAAAAGATTCTAATGAATTCTTCAGCGCCGGTTGCATGCTGTAATGGTGACCACTCTGGACTTTGAGTCCAGCGATCCGAGTTCAAATCTTGGTGGAACCTGAATTCTTGTTGTCCCAGCTGCTGGAAATTTGGGACATACAAGCTTGGCATCTGCATACCAACCACGGTTACTGGACCGTTTGCTGCCTCAATCAATGACGGTTGATGTATTGTTCTCAACATCCAGATGATAGGCTCAACCTCTCATTCCCAGTTCCAAATAAGCGGGGGAGAAAGATGTGTATTGTCCAGTGCTTCGTTTCACTGCACAGCAGATTGCTCAACATTTTCTTTGCAAGCTGCATTCGGCTGGCATACTTGCTAAAATTGAAAGCAGTGCTTCTTGAAACGTAGACATTGCACTTCGTATTCTCGAAAAAAGTTAACAATTGCTTATCTATCGTGCAGCAGTGCCTTGCAAAGATTATTCACATTTTACCTGGCAGGACTGCAATGCAATCTGCCATGAGCAGTGTGAAAAAGAAGCTGAGATTTGTGAACCGATAGCCATCAAGGCAGCTGTGTGATTTGCTCAGAACCGAAGCTTAACAGAGGGGCAAGTGGGCAAGCTGAAGTTAAGGATGAGACCAGGCCGAGACAAAGTATAATGGTGGAGATGGTAATGTTGTTGATTTTGAGAAACGAATCTAGGGAATTGTTCAGCAAAGGTTCCATGGTGTAATGGTACGCACTCTGGGCTCTGAATCTAGCGATCCGAGTTCAAATCTCGGTGGAACCTGAATTCTTGTTGTCCCAGCTGCTGGAAATTTGGGACATACAAGCTTGGCATCTGCATGTCAACCACGGTTACGGGACCGTTTGCTGCCTGAATCAATGACGGTTGATTTATTGTTCTCGACATCAGATGATAGGCTCAACCTCTCATTCCCCGTTCCAAATAAGAGGGGGAGAAAAATGTGTGTTGTCCAGTGCTTCGTTTCAGTGCACAGCAGAATGCTCAACATTTTCTTTTAAGCTGCATTCGGCTGGCATACTTGCTGAAATTGAAAGCAGTGCTTCTTGAAACGTAGACATTGCACTTCGTATTCTCGAAAAAAGTTAACAATTGCTTATCTTTCGTACAGCAGTGCCTTGCAAAGATTATTCACATTTTACCTGGCAGGACTGCAATACAAGCTGCTATGAGCAGTGTGAAAAAGAAGCAGAGATTTGTGAACCGATAGCCATCAAGGCAGCTGTGTGATTTACTCGGAACCGAGGCTTAGCAGAGGGGCAAGCTGAAGTTAAGGATGAGACCAGAGCGAGACAAAGTATAATGGTGGCGACGGTAATGTTGTTGATTTTAAGAAAAGATTCTAATGAATTCTTCAGCGCCGGTTGCATGCTGTAATGGTGACCACTCTGGACTTTGAGTCCAGCGATCCGAGTTCAAATCTTGGTGGAACCTGAATTCTTGTTGTCCCAGCTGCTGGAAATTTGGGACATACAAGCTTGGCATCTGCATACCAACCACGGTTACGGGACCGTTTGCTGCCTGAATCAATGACGGTTGATGTATTGTTCTCAACATCAGATGATAGGCTCAACCTCTCATTCCCAGTTCCAAATAAGCGGGGGAGAAAGATGTGTATTGTCCAGTGCTTCGTTTCACTGCACAGCAGATTGCTCAACATTTTCTTTGCAAGCTGCATTCGGCTGGCATACTTGCTAAAATTGAAAGCTGCGCTTCTTGAAACGTAGACATTGCACTTCGTATTCTCGAAAAAAGTTAACAATTGCTTATCTATCGTGCAGCAGTGCCTTGCAAAGATTATTCACATTTTACCTGGCAGGGCTGCAATGCAATCTGCCATGAGCAGTGTGAAAAAGAAGCTGAGATTTGTGAACCTATAGCCATCAAGGCAGCTGTGTGATTTGCTCAGAACCGAAGCTTAGCAGAGGGGCAAGTGGGCAAGCTGAAGTTAAGGATGAGACCAGGCCGAGACAAAGTATAATGGTGGAGATGGTAATGTTGTTGATTTTGAGAAAAGAATCTAGGAACAGTTCAGCAAAGGTTCCATGGTGTAATGGTAAGCACTCTGGGCTCTGAATCCAGCGATCCGAGTTCAAATCTCGGTGGAACCTGAATTCTTGTTGTCCCAGCTGCTGGAAATTTGGGACATACAAGCTTGGCATCTGCATACCAACCACGGTTACGGGACCGTTTGCTGCCTGAATCAATGACGGTTGATTTATTGTTCTCGACATCAGATGACAGGCTCAACCTCTCATTCCCAGTTCCAAATAAGAGGGGGAGAAAAATGTGTGTTGTCCAGTGCTTCGTTTGACTGCACAGCAGAATGCTCAACATTTTCTTTAAAGCTGCATTCGGCTGGCATACTTGCTGAAATTGAAAGCAGTGCTTCTTGAAACGTAGACATTGCACTTCGTATTCTCGAAAAAAGGTAACAATTGCTTATCTTTCGTACAGCAGTGCCTTGCAAAGATTATTCACATTTTACCTGGCAGGACTGCAATACAAGCTGCTATGAGCAGTGTGAAAAAGAAGCAGAGATTTGTGAACCGATAGCCATCAAGGCAGCTGTGTGATTTACTCAGAACCGAGGCTTAGCAGAGGGGCAAGTGGGCAAGCTGAAGTTAAGGATGAGACCAGACCGAGACAAAGTATAATGGTGGCGACGGTAATGTTGTTGGTTTTAAGAAAAGATTCTAATGAATTCTTCAGCGCCGGTTGCATGCTGTAATGGTGACCACTCTGGACTTTGAGACCAGCGATCCGAGTTCAAATCTTGGTGGAACCTGAATTCTTGTTGTCCCAGCTGCTGGAAATTTGGGACATACAAGCTTGGCATCTGCAAACCAACCACGGTTACGGGACCGTTTGCTGCCTGAATCAATGACGGTTGATGTATTGTTCTCAACATCAGATGATAGGCTCAACCTCTCTTTCCCAGTTCCAAATAAGCGGGGGAGAAAGATGTGTATTGTCCAGTGCTTCGTTTCACTGCACAGCAGATTGCTCAACATTTTCTTTGCAAGCTGCATTCGGCTGGCATACTTGCTAAAATTGAAAGCAGTGCTTCTTGAAACGTAGACATTGCACTTCGTATTCTCGAAAAAAGTTAACAATTGCTTATCTATCGTGCAGCAGTGCCTTGCAAAGATTATTCACATTTTACCTGGCAGGACTGCAATGCAATCTGCCATGAGCAGTGTGAAAAAGAAGCTGAGATTTGTGAACCGATAGCCATCAAGGCAGCTGTGTGATTTGCTCAGAACCGAAGCTTAGCAGAGGGGCAAGTGGGCAAGCTGAAGTTAAGGATGAGACCAGGCCGAGACAAAGTATAATGGTGGAGATGGTAATGTTGTTGATTTTGAGAAAAGAATCTAGGGAACTGTTTAGCAAAGGTTCCATGGTGTAATGGTAAGCACTCTGGGCTCTGAATCCAGCGATCCGAGTTCAAATCTCGGTGGAACCTGAATTCTTGTTCTCCCAGCTGCTGGAAATTTGGGCCATACAAGCTTGGCATCTGCATACCAACCACGGTTACGGGACCGTTTGCTGCCTGAATCAATGACGGTTGATTTATTGTTCTCGACATCAGATGATAGGCTCAACCTCTCATTTCCAGTTCCAAATAAAAGGGGGAGAAAAATGTGTGTTGTCCAGTGCTTCGTTTGACTGCACAGCAGAATGCTCAACATTTTCTTTTAAGCTGCATTCGGCTGGCGTACTTGCTGAAATTGAAAGCAGTGCTTCTTGAAACGTAGACATTGCACTTCGTATTCTCGAAAAAAGTTAACAATTGCTTATCTTTCGTACAGCAGTGCCTTGCAAAGATTATTCACATTTTACCTGGCAGGACTGCAATACAAGCTGCTATGAGCAGTGTGAAAAAGAAGAAGAGATTTGTGAACCGATAGCCATCAAGGCAGCTGTGTGATTTACTCGGAACCGAGGCTTAGCAGAGGGGCAAGCTGAAGTTAAGGATGAGACCAGAGCGAGACAAAGTATAATGGTGGCGACGGTAATGTTGTTGATTTTAAGAAAAGATTCTAATGAATTCTTCAGCGCCGGTTGCATGCTGTAATGGTGACCACTCTGGACTTTGAGTCCAGCGATCCGAGTTCAAATCTTGGTGGAACCTGAATTCTTGTTGTCCCAGCTGCTGGAAATTTGGGACATACAAGCTTGGCATCCGCATTCCAAGCACGGTTACGGGACCGTTTGCTGCCTGAATCAATGACGGTTGATGTATTGTTCTCAACATCAGATGATAGGCTCAACCTCTCATTCCCAGTTCCAAATAAGCGGGGGAGAAAGATGTGTATTGTCCAGTGCTTCGTTTCACTGCACAGCAGATTGCTCAACATTTTCTTTGCAAGCTGCATTCGGCTGGCATACTTGCTAAAATTGAAAGCAGTGCTTCTTGAAACGTAGACATTGCACTTCGTATTCTCGAAAAAAGTTAACAATTGCTTATCTATCGTGCAGCAGTGCCTTGCAAAGATTATTCACATTTTACCTGGCAGGGCTGCAATGCAATCTGCCATGAGCAGTGTGAAAAAGAAGCTGAGATTTGTGAACCGATAGCCATCAAGGCAGCTGTGTGATTTGCTCAGAACCGAAGCTTAGCAGAGGGGCAAGTGGGCAAGCTGAAGTTAAGGATGAGACCAGGCCGAGACAAAGTATAATGGTGAAGATGGTAATGTTGTTGATTTTGAGAAAAGAATCTAGGGAACTGTTCTGCAAAGGTTCCATGATGTAATGGTAAGCACTCTGGGCTCTGAATCCAGCGATCCGAGTTCAAATCTCGGTGGAATTTGAATTCTTGTTGTCCCAGCTGCTCGAAATTTGGGACATACAAGCTTGGCATCTGCATACCAACCACGGTTACGGGACCGTTTGCTGCCTGAATCAATGATGGTTGATTTATTGTTCTGGACATCAGATGATAGGCTCAACCTCTCATTTCCAGTTCCAAATAAGCGGGGGAGAAAGATGTGTATTGTCCAGTGCTTCGTTTCACTGCACAGCAGATTGCTCAACATTTTCTTTGCAAGCTGCATTCGGCTGGCATACTTGCTAAAATTGAAAGCAGTGCTTCTTGAAACGTAGACATTGCACTTCGTATTCTCGAAAAAAGTTAACAATTGCTTATCTATCGTGCAGCAGTGCCTTGCAAAGATTATTCACATTTTACCTGGCAGGACTGCAATGCAATCTGCCATGAGCAGTGTGAAAAAGAAGCTGAGATTTGTGAACCGATAGCCATCAAGGCAGCTGTGTGATTTGCTCAGAACCGAAACTTAGCAGAGGGGCAAGTGGGCAAGCTGAAGTTAAGGATGAGACCAGGCCGAGACAAAGTATTATGGTGGAGATGGTAATGTTGTTGATTTTGAGAAAAGAATCTAGGAACTGTTCAGCAAAGGTTCCATGGTGTAATGGTAAGCACTCTGGGCTCTGAATCCAGCGATCCGAGTTCAAATATCGGTGGAGCCTGAATTCTTGTTGTCCCAACTGCTGGAAATTTGGGACATACAAGCTTGGCATCTGCATACCAACCACGGTTACGGGACCGTTTGCTGCCTGAATCAATGACGGTTGATTTATTGTTCTCGACATCAGATGATAGGCTCAATCTCTCATTCCCAGTTCCAAATAAGCGGGGGAGAAAGATGTGCATTGTCCAGTGCTTCGTTTCACTGCACAGCAGATTGCTCAACATTTTCTTTGCAAGCTGCATTCGGCTGGCATACTTGCTAAAATTGAAAGCAGTGCTTCTTGAAACGTAGACATTGCACTTCGTATTCTCGAAAAAAGTTAACAATTGCTTATCTATCGTGCAGCAGTGCCTTGCAAAGATTATTCACATTTTACCTGGCAGGACTGCAATGCATTCTGCCAAGAGCAGTGTGAAAAAGAAGCTGAGATTTGTGAACCGATAGCCATTAAGGCAGCTGTGTGATTTGCTCAGAACCGAAGCTTAGCAGAGGGGCAAGTGGGCAAGCTGAAGTTAAGGATGAGACCAGGCCGAGACAAAGTATAATGGTGGAGATGGTAATGTTGTTGATTTTGAGAAAAGAATCTAGGGAGCAGTTCAGCAAAGCTTCCATGGTGTAATGGTAAGCACTCTGGGCTCTGAATCCAGCGATCCGAGTTCAAATCTCGGTGGAACCTGAATTCTTGTTGTCCCAGCTGCTGGAAATTTGGGACATACAAGCTTGGCATCTGCATACCAACCACGGTTACGGGACCGTTTGCTGCCTGAATCAATGACGGCTGATTTATTGTTCTCGACATCAGATGATAGGCTCAACCTCTCATTCCCAGTTCCAAATAAGAGGGGGAGAAAAATGTGCGTTGTCCAGTGCTTCGTTTGACTGCACAGCAGAATGCTCAACATTTTCTTATAAGCTGCATTCGGCTGGCATACTTGCTGAAATTGAAAGCAGTGCTTCTTGAAACGTAGACATTGCACTTCGTATTCTCGAAAAAAGTTAACAATTGCTTATCTTTCGTACAGCAGTGCCTTGCAAAGATTATTCACATTTTACCTGGCAGGACTGCAATGCAATCTGCCATGAGCAGTGTGAAAAAGAAGCTGAGATTTGTGAACCGATAGCCATCAAGGCAGCTGTGTGATTTGCTCAGAACCGAAGCTTAGCAGAGGGGCAAGTGGGCAAGCTGAAGTTAAGGATGAGACCAGGCCGAGACAAAGTATAATGGTGGAGATGGTAATGTTGTTGATTTTGAGAAAAGAATCTAGGGAACTGTTTAGCAAAGGTTCCATGGTGTAATGGTAAGCACTCTGGGCTCTGAATACAGCGATCCGAGTTCAAATCTCGGTGGAACCTGAATTCTTGTTGTCCCAGCTGCTGGAAATTTGGGACATACAAGCTTGGCATCTGCATGTCAACCACGGTTACGGGACCGTTTGCTGCCTGAATCAATGACGGTTGATTTATTGTTCTCGACATCAGATGATAGGCTCAACCTCTCATTCCCAGTTCCAAATAAGAGGGGGAGAAAAATGTGTGTTGTCCAGTGCTTCGTTTCAGTGCACAGCAGAATGCTCAACATTTTCTTTTAAGCTGCATTCGGCTGGCATACTTGCTGAAATTGAAAGCAGTGCTTCTTGAAACGTAGACATTGCACTTCGCATTCTCGAAAAAAGTTAACAATTGCTTATCTTTCGTACAGCAGTGCCTTGCAAAGATTATTCACATTTTACCTGGCAGGACTGCAATACAAGCTGCTATGAGCAGTGTGAAAAAGAAGCAGAGATTTGTGAACCGATAGCCATCAAGGCAGCTGTGTGATTTACTCAGAACCGAGGCTTAGCAGAGGGGCAAGCTGAAGTTAAGGATGAGACCAGACCGAGACAAAGAAAAATGGTGGCGACGGTAATGTTTTTGATTTTAAGAAAAGATTCTAATGAATTCTTCAGCGCCGGTTGCATGCTGTAATGGTGACCACTCTGGACTTTGAGTCCAGCGATCCGAGTTCAAATCTTGGTGGAACCTGAATTCTTGTTGTCCCAGCTGCTGGAAATTTGGGACATACAAGCTTGGCATCTGCATACCAACCACGGTTACTGGACCGTTTGCTGCCTCAATCAATGACGGTTGATGTATTGTTCTCAACATCCAGATGATAGGCTCAACCTCTCATTCCCAGTTCCAAATAAGCGGGGGAGAAAGATGTGTATTGTCCAGTGCTTCGTTTCACTGCACAGCAGATTGCTCAACATTTTCTTTGCAAGCTGCATTCGGCTGGCATACTTGCTAAAATTGAAAGCAGTGCTTCTTGAAACGTAGACATTGCACTTCGTATTCTCGAAAAAAGTTAACAATTGCTTATCTATCGTGCAGCAGTGACTTGCAAAGATTATTCACATTTTACCTGGCAGGACTGCAATGCAATCTGCCATGAGCAGTGTGAAAAAGAAGCTGAGATTTGTGAACCGATAGCCATCAAGGCAGCTGTGTGATTTGCTCAGAACCGAAGCTTAGCAGAGGGGCAAGTGGGCAAGCTGAAGTTAAGGATGAGACCAGGCCGAGACAAAGTATAATGGTGGAGATGGTAATGTTGTTGATTTTGAGAAACGAATCTAGGGAATTGTTCAGCAAAGGTTCCATGGTGTAATGGTACGCACTCTGGGCTCTGAATCTAGCGATCCGAGTTCAAATCTCGGTGGAACCTGAATTCTTGTTGTCCCAGCTGCTGGAAATTTGGGACATACAAGCTTGGCATCTGCATGTCAACCACGGTTACGGGACCGTTTGCTGCCTGAATCAATGACGGTTGATTTATTGTTCTCGACATCAGATGATAGGCTCAACCTCTCATTCCCCGTTCCAAATAAGAGGGGGAGAAAAATGTGTGTTGTCCAGTGCTTCGTTTCAGTGCACAGCAGAATGCTCAACATTTTCTTTTAAGCTGCATTCGGCTGGCATACTTGCTGAAATTGAAAGCAGTGCTTCTTGAAACGTAGACATTGCACTTCGTATTCTCGAAAAAAGTTAACAATTGCTTATCTTTCGTACAGCAGTGCCTTGCAAAGATTATTCACATTTTACCTGGCAGGACTGCAATACAAGCTGCTATGAGCAGTGTGAAAAAGAAGCAGAGATTTGTGAACCGATAGCCATCAAGGCAGCTGTGTGATTTACTCGGAACCGAGGCTTAGCAGAGGGGCAAGCTGAAGTTAAGGATGAGACCAGAGCGAGACAAAGTATAATGGTGGCGACGGTAATGTTGTTGATTTTAAGAAAAGATTCTAATGAATTCTTCAGCGCCGGTTGCATGCTGTAATGGTGACCACTCTGGACTTTGAGTCCAGCGATCCGAGTTCAAATCTTGGTGGAACCTGAATTCTTGTTGTCCCAGCTGCTGGAAATTTGGGACATACAAGCTTGGCATCTGCATACCAACCACGGTTACGGGACCGTTTGCTGCCTGAATCAATGACGGTTGATGTATTGTTCTCAACATCAGATGATAGGCTCAACCTCTCATTCCCAGTTCCAAATAAGCGGGGGAGAAAGATGTGTATTGTCCAGTGCTTCGTTTCACTGCACAGCAGATTGCTCAACATTTTCTTTGCAAGCTGCATTCGGCTGGCATACTTGCTAAAATTGAAAGCTGCGCTTCTTGAAACGTAGACATTGCACTTCGTATTCTCGAAAAAAGTTAACAATTGCTTATCTATCGTGCAGCAGTGCCTTGCAAAGATTATTCACATTTTACCTGGCAGGGCTGCAATGCAATCTGCCATGAGCAGTGTGAAAAAGAAGCTGAGATTTGTGAACCTATAGCCATCAAGGCAGCTGTGTGATTTGCTCAGAACCGAAGCTTAGCAGAGGGGCAAGTGGGCAAGCTGAAGTTAAGGATGAGACCAGGCCGAGACAAAGTATAATGGTGGAGATGGTAATGTTGTTGATTTTGAGAAAAGAATCTAGGAACAGTTCAGCAAAGGTTCCATGGTGTAATGGTAAGCACTCTGGGCTCTGAATCCAGCGATCCGAGTTCAAATCTCGGTGGAACCTGAATTCTTGTTGTCCCAGCTGCTGGAAATTTGGGACATACAAGCTTGGCATCTGCATACCAACCACGGTTACGGGACCGTTTGCTGCCTGAATCAATGACGGTTGATTTATTGTTCTCGACATCAGATGACAGGCTCAACCTCTCATTCCCAGTTCCAAATAAGAGGGGGAGAAAAATGTGTGTTGTCCAGTGCTTCGTTTGACTGCACAGCAGAATGCTCAACATTTTCTTTAAAGCTGCATTCGGCTGGCATACTTGCTGAAATTGAAAGCAGTGCTTCTTGAAACGTAGACATTGCACTTCGTATTCTCGAAAAAAGGTAACAATTGCTTATCTTTCGTACAGCAGTGCCTTGCAAAGATTATTCACATTTTACCTGGCAGGACTGCAATACAAGCTGCTATGAGCAGTGTGAAAAAGAAGCAGAGATTTGTGAACCGATAGCCATCAAGGCAGCTGTGTGATTTACTCAGAACCGAGGCTTAGCAGAGGGGCAAGTGGGCAAGCTGAAGTTAAGGATGAGACCAGACCGAGACAAAGTATAATGGTGGCGACGGTAATGTTGTTGGTTTTAAGAAAAGATTCTAATGAATTCTTCAGCGCCGGTTGCATGCTGTAATGGTGACCACTCTGGACTTTGAGTCCAGCGATCCGAGTTCAAATCTTGGTGGAACCTGAATTCTTGTTGTCCCAGCTGCTGGAAATTTGGGACATACAAGCTTGGCATCTGCAAACCAACCACGGTTACGGGACCGTTTGCTGCCTGAATCAATGACGGTTGATGTATTGTTCTCAACATCAGATGATAGGCTCAACCTCTCTTTCCCAGTTCCAAATAAGCGGGGGAGAAAGATGTGTATTGTCCAGTGCTTCGTTTCACTGCACAGCAGATTGCTCAACATTTTCTTTGCAAGCTGCATTCGGCTGGCATACTTGCTAAAATTGAAAGCAGTGCTTCTTGAAACGTAGACATTGCACTTCGTATTCTCGAAAAAAGTTAACAATTGCTTATCTATCGTGCAGCAGTGCCTTGCAAAGATTATTCACATTTTACCTGGCAGGACTGCAATGCAATCTGCCATGAGCAGTGTGAAAAAGAAGCTGAGATTTGTGAACCGATAGCCATCAAGGCAGCTGTGTGATTTGCTCAGAACCGAAGCTTAGCAGAGGGGCAAGTGGGCAAGCTGAAGTTAAGGATGAGACCAGGCCGAGACAAAGTATAATGGTGGAGATGGTAATGTTGTTGATTTTGAGAAAAGAATCTAGGGAACTGTTTAGCAAAGGTTCCATGGTGTAATGGTAAGCACTCTGGGCTCTGAATCCAGCGATCCGAGTTCAAATCTCGGTGGAACCTGAATTCTTGTTCTCCCAGCTGCTGGAAATTTGGGCCATACAAGCTTGGCATCTGCATACCAACCACGGTTACGGGACCGTTTGCTGCCTGAATCAATGACGGTTGATTTATTGTTCTCGACATCAGATGATAGGCTCAACCTCTCATTTCCAGTTCCAAATAAAAGGGGGAGAAAAATGTGTGTTGTCCAGTGCTTCGTTTGACTGCACAGCAGAATGCTCAACATTTTCTTTTAAGCTGCATTCGGCTGGCGTACTTGCTGAAATTGAAAGCAGTGCTTCTTGAAACGTAGACATTGCACTTCGTATTCTCGAAAAAAGTTAACAATTGCTTATCTTTCGTACAGCAGTGCCTTGCAAAGATTATTCACATTTTACCTGGCAGGACTGCAATACAAGCTGCTATGAGCAGTGTGAAAAAGAAGCAGAGATTTGTGAACCGATAGCCATCAAGGCAGCTGTGTGATTTACTCGGAACCGAGGCTTAGCAGAGGGGCAAGCTGAAGTTAAGGATGAGACCAGAGCGAGACAAAGTATAATGGTGGCGACGGTAATGTTGTTGATTTTAAGAAAAGATTCTAATGAATTCTTCAGCGCCGGTTGCATGCTGTAATGGTGACCACTCTGGACTTTGAGTCCAGCGATCCGAGTTCAAATCTTGGTGGAACCTGAATTCTTGTTGTCCCAGCTGCTGGAAATTTGGGACATACAAGCTTGGCATCTGCATTCCAAGCACGGTTACGGGACCGTTTGCTGCCTGAATCAATGACGGTTGATGTATTGTTCTCAACATCAGATGATAGGCTCAACCTCTCATTCCCAGTTCCAAATAAGCGGGGGAGAAAGATGTGTATTGTCCAGTGCTTCGTTTCACTGCACAGCAGATTGCTCAACATTTTCTTTGCAAGCTGCATTCGGCTGGCATACTTGCTAAAATTGAAAGCAGTGCTTCTTGAAACGTAGACATTGCACTTCGTATTCTCGAAAAAAGTTAACAATTGCTTATCTATCGTGCAGCAGTGCCTTGCAAAGATTATTCACATTTTACCTGGCAGGGCTGCAATGCAATCTGCCATGAGCAGTGTGAAAAAGAAGCTGAGATTTGTGAACCGATAGCCATCAAGGCAGCTGTGTGATTTGCTCAGAACCGAAGCTTAGCAGAGGGGCAAGTGGGCAAGCTGAAGTTAAGGATGAGACCAGGCCGAGACAAAATATAATGGTGAAGATGGTAATGTTGTTGATTTTGAGAAAAGAATCTAGGGAACTGTTCTGCAAAGGTTCCATGATGTAATGGTAAGCACTCTGGGCTCTGAATCCAGCGATCCGAGTTCAAATCTCGGTGGAATTTGAATTCTTGTTGTCCCAGCTGCTCGAAATTTGGGACATACAAGCTTGGCATCTGCATACCAACCACGGTTACGGGACCGTTTGCTGCCTGAATCAATGATGGTTGATTTATTGTTCTGGACATCAGATGATAGGCTCAACCTCTCATTTCCAGTTCCAAATAAGCGGGGGAGAAAGATGTGTATTGTCCAGTGCTTCGTTTCACTGCACAGCAGAATGCTCAACATTTTCTTTTAAGCTGCATTCGGCTGGCATACTTGCTGAAATTGAAAGCAGTGCTTCTTGAAACGTAGACATTGCACTTCGTATTCTCGAAAAAAGTTAACAATTCCTTATCTTTCGGACAGCAGTGCCTTGCAAAGATTATTCACATTTTACCTGGCAGGACTGCAATACAAGCTGCTATGAGCAGTGTGAAAAAGAAGCAGAGATTTGTGAACCGATAGCCATCAAGGCAGCTGTGTGATTTACTCGGAACCGAGGCTTAGCAGAGGGGCAAGTGGGCAAGCTGAAGTTAAGGATGAGACCAGAGCGAGACAAAGTATAATGGTGGCGACGGTAATGTTGTTGATTTTAAGAAAAGATTCTAATGAATTCTTCAGCGCCGGTTGCATGCTGTAATGGTGACCACTCTGGACTTTGAGTCCAACGATCCGAGTTCAAATCTTGGTGGAACCTGAATTCTTGTTGTCCCAGCTGCTGGAAATTTGGGACATACAAGCTTAGCATTTGCATACCAACCACGGTTACGGGACCGTTTGCTGCCTGAATCAATGACGGTTGATGTGTTGTTCTCAACATCAGATGATAGGCTCAACCTCTCATTCCCAGTTCCAAATAAGCGGGGGAGAAAGATGTGTATTGTCCAGTGCTTCGTTTCACTGCACAGCAGATTGCTCAACATTTTCTTTGCAAGCTGCATTCGGCTGGCATACTTGCTAAAATTGAAAGCAGTGCTTCTTGAAACGTAGACATTGCACTTCGTATTCTCGAAAAAAGTTAACAATTGCTTATCTATCGTGCAGCAGTGCCTTGCAAAGATTATTCACATTTTACCTGGCAGGACTGCAATGCAATCTGCCATGAGCAGTGTGAAAAAGAAGCTGAGATTTGTGAACCGATAGCCATCAAGGCAGCTGTGTGATTTGCTCAGAACCGAGGCTTAGCAGAGGGGCAAGTGGGCAAGCTGAAGTTAAGGATGAGACCAGAGCGAGACAAAGTATAATGGTGGTGATGGTAATGTTGTTGATTTTAAGAAAAGATTCTAATGAATTCTTCAGCGCCGGTTGCATGCTGTAATGGTGACCTCTCTGGACTTTGAGTCCAGCGATCCGCGTTCAAATCTTGGTGGAACCTGAATTCTTGTTGTCCCAGCTGCTGGAAATTTGGGACATACAAGCTTGGCATCTGCATACCAACCACGGTTACGGGACCGTTTGCTGCCTGAATCAATGACGGTTGATGTATTGTTCTCAACATCAGATGATAGGCTCAACCTCTCATTCCCAGTTCCAAATAAGCGGGGGAGAAAGATGTGTATTGTCCAGTGCTTCCTTTCACTGCACAGCAGATTGCTCAACATTTTCTTTGCAAGCTGCATTCGGCTGGCATACTTGCTAAAATTGAAAGCAGTGCTTGTTGAAACGTAGACATTGCACTTCGTATTCTCGAAAAAGTTAACAATTGCTTATCTATCGTGCAGCAGTGCCTTGCAAAGATTATTCACATTTTACCTGGCAGGACTGCAATGCAATCTGCCATGAGCAGTGTGAAAAAGAAGCTGAGATTTGTGAACCGATAGCCATCAAGGCAGCTGTGTGATTTGCTCAGAACCGAAGCTTAGCAGAGGGGCAAGTGGGCAAGCTGAAGTTAAGGATGAGACCAGGCCAAGACAAAGTATAATGGTGAAGATGGTAATGTTGTTGATTTTGAGAAAAGAATCTAGGAAACTGTTCTGCAAAGGTTCCATGGTGTAATGGTAAGCACTTTGGGCTCTGAATCCAGCGATCCGAGTTCAAATCTCGGTGGAATTTGAATTCTTGTTGTCCCAGCTGCTGGAAATTTGGGACATACAAGCTTGGCATCTGCATACCAACCACGGTTACGGGACCGTTTGCTGCCTGAATCAATGACGGTTGATTTATTGTTCTCGACATCAGATGATAGGCTCAACCTCTCATTCCCAGTTCCAAATAAGAGGGGGAGAAAAATGTGTGTTGTCCAGTGCTTCGTTTCACTGCACAGCTGAATGCTCAACATTTTCTTTAAAGCTGCATTCGGCTGGCATACTTGCTAAAATTGAAAGCAGTGCTTCTTGAAACGTAGACATTGCACTTCGTATTCTCGAAAAAAGTTAACAATTGCTTATCTATCGTGCAGCAGTGCCTTGCAAAGATTATTCACATTTTACCTGACAGGACTGCAATGCAATCTGCCATGAGCAATGTGAAAAAGAAGCTGAGATTTGTGAACCGATAGCCATCAATGCAGCTGTGTGATTTACTCGGAACCGAGGCTTAGCAGAGGGGCAAGTGGGCAAGCTGAAGTTAAGGATGAGACCAGAGCGAGACAAAGTATAATGGTGGCGACGGTAATGTTGTTGATTTTAAGAAAAGATTCTAATGAATTCTTCAGCGCCGGTTGCATGCTGTAATGGTGACCACTCTGGACTTTGAGTCCAGCGATCAGAGTTCAAATCTTGGTGGAACCTGAATTCTTGTTGTCCCAGCTGCTGGAAATTTGGGACATACAAGCTTGGCATCTGCATACCAACCACGGTTACGGGACCGTTTGCTGCCTGAATCAATGACTGTTGATGTATTGTTCTCAACATCAGATGATAGGCTCAACCTCTCTTTCCCAGTTCCAAATAAGTGGGGGAGAAAGATGTGTATTGTCCAGTGCTTCGTTTCACTGCACAGCAGATTGCTCAACATTTTCTTTGCAAGCTGCATTCGGCTGGCATACTTGCTAAAATTGAAAGCAGTGCTTCTTGAAACGTAGACATTGCACTTCGTATTCTCGAAAAAAGTTAACAATTGCTTATCTATCGTGCAGCAGTGACTTGCAAAGATTATTCACATTTTACCTGGCAGGACTGCAATGCAATCTGCCATGAGCAGTGTGAAAAAGAAGCTGAGATTTGTGAACCGATAGCCATCAAGGCAGCTGTGTGATTTGCTCAGAACCGAAGCTTAGCAGAGGGGCAAGTGGGCAAGCTGAAGTTAAGGATGAGAGCAGGCCGAGACAAAGTATAATGGTGGAGATGGTAATGTTGTTGATTTTGAGAAAAGAATCTAGGGAATTATTCAGCAAAGGTTCCATGGTGTAATGGTAAGCACTCTGGGCTCTGAATCCAGCGATCCGAGTTCAAATCTCGGTGGAACCTGAATTCTTGTTGTCCCAGCTGCTGGAAATTTGGGACATACAAGCTTGGCATTTGCATACCAACCACGGTTACGGGACCGTTTGCTGCCTGAATCAATGACGGTTGATTTATTGTTCTCGACATCAGATGATAGGCTCAACCTCTCATTCCCAGTTCCAAATAAGAGGGGGAGAAAAATGTGTGTTGTCCAGTGCTTCGTTTGACTGCACAGCAGAATGCTCAACATTTTCTTTAAAGCTGCATTCGGCTGGCATTCTTGCTGAAATTGAAAGCAGTGCTTCTTGAAACGTAGACATTGCACTTCGTATTCTCGAAAAAAGTTAACAATTGCTTATCTTTCGTACAGCAGTGCCTTGCAAAGATTATTCACATTTTACCTGGCAGGACTGCAATACAAGCTGCTATGAGCAGTGTGAAAAAGAAGCAGAGATTTGTGAACCGATAGCCATCAAGGCAGCTGTGTGATTTACTCAGAACCGAGGCTTAGCAGAGGGGCAAGTGGGCAAGCTGAAGTTAAGGATGAGACCAGACCGAGACAAAGAATAATGGTGGCGACGGTAATGTTGTTGATTTTAAGAAAAGATTCTAATGAATTCTTCAGCGCCGGTTGCATGCTGTAATGGTGACCACTCTGGACTTTGAGTCCAGCGATCCGAGTTCAAATCTTGGTGGAACCTGAATTCTTGTTGTCCCAGCTGCTGGAAATTTGGGACTTACAAGCTTGGCATCTGCATACCAACCACGGTTACGGGACCGTTTGCTGCCTGAATCAATGACGGTTGATGTATTGTTCTCAACATCAGATGATAGGCTCAACCTCTCATTCCCAGTTCCAAATAAGCGGGGGAGAAAGATGTGTATTGTCCAGTGCTTCGTTTCACTGCACAGCAGATTGCTCAACATTTTCTTTGCAAGCTGCATTCGGCTGGCATACTTGCTAAAATTGAAAGCAGTGCTTCTTGAAACGTAGACATTGCACTTCGTATTCTCGAAAAAAGTTAACAATTGCTTATCTATCGTGCAGCAGTGCCTTGCAAAGATTATTCACATTTTACCTGGCAGGACTGCAATGCAATCTGCCATGAGCAGTGTGAAAAAGAAGCTGAGATTTGTGAACCGATAGCCATCAAGGCAGCTGTGTGATTTGCTCAGAACCGAAGCTTAGCAGAGGGGCAAGTGGGCAAGCTGAAGTTAAGGATGAGACCAGGCCGAGACAAAGTATAATGGTGGAGATGGTAATGTTGTTGATTTTGAGAAAAGAATCTAGGGAACTGTTCAGCAAAGGTTCCATGGTGTAATGGTAAGCACTCTGGGCTCTGAATCCAGTGATCCGAGTTCAAATCTCGGTGGAACCTGAATTCTTGTTGTCCCAGCTGCTGGAAATTTGGGACACACAAGCTTGGCATCTGCATACCAACCACGGTTACGGGACCGTTTGCTGCCTGAATCAATGACGGTTGATTTATTGTTCTCGACATCAGATGATAGGCTCAACCTCTCATTCCCAGTTCCAAATAAGAGGGGGAGAAAAATGTGTGTTGTCCAGTGCTTCGTTTGACTGCACAGCAGAATGCTCAACATTTTCTTTTAAGCTGCATTCGGCTGGCATACTTGCTGAAATTGAAAGCAGTGCTTCTTGAAACGTAGACATTGCACTTCGTATTCTCGGAAAAAGTTAACAATTGCTTATCTTTCGTACAGCAGTGCCTTGCAAAGATTATTCACATTTTACCTGGCAGGACTGCAATACAAGCTGCTATGAGCAGTGTGAAAAAGAAGCAGAGATTTGTGAACCGATAGCCATCAAGGCAGCTGTGTGATTTACTCGGAACCGAGGCTTAGCAGAGGGGCAAGCTGAAGTTAAGGATGAGACCAGAGCGAGACAAAGTATAATGGTGGCGACGGTAATGTTGTTGATTTTAAGAAAAGATTCTAATGAATTCTTCAGCGCTGGTTGCATGCTGTAATGGTGACCACTCTGGACTTTGAGTCCAGCGATCCGAGTTCAAATCTTGGTGGAATCTGAATTCTTGTTGTCCCAGCTGCTGGAAATTTGGGACATACAAGCTTGGCATTCCAACCACGGTTACGGGACCGTTTGCTGCCTGAATCAATGACGGTTGATGTATTGTTCTCAACATCAGATGATAGGCTCAACCTCTCATTCCCAGTTCCAAATAAGCGGGGGAGAAAAATGTGTATTGTCCAGTGCTTCGTTTCACTGCACAGCAGATTGATCAACATTTTCTTTGCAAGCTGCATTCGGCTGGCATACTTGCTAAAATTGAAAGCAGTGCTTCTTGAAACGTAGACATTGCATTTCGTATTCTCGAAAAAAGTTAACAATTGCTTATCTATCGTGCAGCAGTGCCTTGCAAAGATTATTCACATTTTACCTGGCAGGACTGCAATGCAATCTGCCATGAGCAGTGTGAAAAAGAAGCTGAGATTTGTGAACCGATAGCCATCAAGGCAGCTGTGTGATTTGCTCAGAACCGAGGCTTAGCAGAGGGGCAAGTGGGCAAGCTGAAGTTAAGGATGAGACCAGAGCGAGACAAAGTATAATGGTGGTGACGGTAATGTTGTTGATTTTAAGAAAAGATTCTAATGAATTCTTCAGCGCCGCTTGCATGCTGTAATCGTGAGCACACTGGACTTTGAGTCCAGCGATCCGAGTTCAAATCTTGGTGGAACCTAAATTCATGTTGTCCCAGCTGCTGGAAATTTGGGACATACAAGCTTGGCATCTGCATACCAACCACGGTTACGGGACCGTTTGCTGCCTCAATCAATGACGGTTGATGTATTGTTCGAAACATCCAGATGATAGGCTCAACCTCTCATTCCCAGTTCCAAATAAGTGGGGGAGAAAGATGTGTATTGTCCAGTGCTTCGTTTCACTGCACAGCAGATTGCTCAACATTTTCTTTGCAAGCTGCATTCGGCTGGCATACTTGCTAAAATTGAAAGCAGTGCTTCTTGAAACGTAGACATTGCACTTCGTATTCTCGAAAAAAGTTAACAATTGCTTATCTATCTTGCAGCAGTGCCTTGCAAAGATTATTCACATTTTACCTGGCAGGACTGCAATGCAATCTGCCATGAGCAGTGTGAAAAAGAAGCTGAGATTTGTGAACCGATAGCCATCAAGGCAGCTGTGTGATTTGCTCAGAACCGAAGCTTAGCAGAGGGGCAAGTGGGCAAGCTGAAGTTAAGGATGAGACCAGGCCGAGACAAAGTATAATGGTGGAGATGTTAATGTTGTTGATTTTGAGAAAAGAATCTAGGGAACTGTTCAGCTAAGGTTCCATGGTGTAATGGTAAGCACTCTGGGCTCTGAATCCAGCGATCCGAGTTCAAATCTCGGTGGAACCTGAATTCTTGTTGTCCCAGCTGCTGGAAATTTGATTTGGGACATACAAGCTTGGCATCTGCATACCAACCACGGTTACGGGACCGTTTGCTGCCTGAATCAATGACGGTTGATTTATTGTTCTCGACATCAGATGATAGGCTCAACCTCTCATTCCCAGTTCCAAATAAGAGGGGGAGAAAAATGTGTGTTGTCCAGTGCTTCGTTTGACTGCACAGCAGAATGCTCAACATTTTCTTTTAAGCTGCATTCGGCTGGCATACTTGCTGAAATTGAAAGCAGTGCTTCTTGAAACGTAGACATTGCACTTCGTATTCTCGGAAAAAGTTAACAATTGCTTATCTTTCGTACAGCAGTGCCTTGCAAAGATTATTCACATTTTACCTGGCAGGACTGCAATACAAGCTGCTATGAGCAGTGTGAAAAAGAAGCAGAGATTTGTGAACCGATAGCCATCAAGGCAGCTGTGTGATTTACTCGGAACCGAGGCTTAGCAGAGGGGCAAGTGGGCAAGCTGAAGTTAAGGATGAGACCAGAGCGAGACAAAGTATAATGGTGGCGACGGTAATGTTGTTGATTTTAAGAAAAGATTCTAATGAATTCTTCAGCGCCGGTTGCATGCTGTAATGGTGACCACTCTGGACTTTGAGTCCAGCGATCCGAGTTCAAATCTTGGTGGAACCTGAATTCTTGTTGTCCCAGCTGCTGGAAATTTGGGACATACAAGCTTGGCATCTGCATACCAACCACGGTTACGGGACCGTTTGCTGCCTGAATCAATGACGGTTGATGTATTGTTCTCAACATCAGATGACAGGCTCAACCTCTCTTTCCCAGTTCCAAATAAGCGGGGGAGAAAGATGTGTGTTGTCCAGTGCTTCGTTTCACTGCACAGCAGATTGCTCAACATTTTCTTTGCAAGCTGCATTCGGCTGGCATACTTGCTAAAATTGAAAGCAGTGCTTCTTGAAACGTAGACATTGCACTTCGTATTCTCGAAAAAAGTTAACAATTGCTTATCTATCGTGCAGCAGTGCCTTGCAAAGATTATTCACATTTTACCTGGCAGGACTGCAATGCAATCTGCCATGAGCAGTGTGAAAAAGAAGCTGAGATTTGTGAACCGATAGCCATCAAGGCAGCTGTGTGATTTGCTCAGAACCGAAGCTTAGCAGAGGGGCAAGTGGGCAAGCTGAAGTTAAGGATGAAACCAGGCCGAGACAAAGTATAATGGTGGAGATGTTAATGTTGTTGATTTTGAGAAAAGAATCTAGGGAACTGTTCAGCAAAGGTTCCATGGTGTAATGGTAAGCACTCTGGGCTCTGAATCCAGCGATCCGAGTTCAAATCTCGGTGGAACCTGAATTCTTGTTGTCCCAGCTGCTGGAAATTTGATTTGGGACATACAAGCTTGGCATCTGCATACCAACCACGGTTACGGGACCGTTTGCAGCCTGAATCAATGACGGTTGATTTATTGTTCTCGACATCAGATGATAGGCTCAACCTCTCATTCCCAGTTCCAAATAAGAGGGGGAGAAAGATGTGTATTGTCCAGTGCTTCGTTTCACTGCACAGCCGATTGCTCAACATTTTCTTTGCAAGCTGCATTCGGCTGGCATACTTGCTAAAATTGAAAGCAGTGCTTCTTGAAACGTAGACATTGCACTTCGAATTCTCGAAAAAAGTTAACAATTGCTTATCTTTCGTACAGCAGTGCCTTGCAAAGATTATTCACATTTTACCTGGCAGGACTGCAATACAAGCTGCTATGAGCAGTGTGAAAAAGAAGCAGAGATTTGTGAACCGATAGCCATCAAGGCAGCTGTGTGATTTACTCAGAACCGAGGCTTAGCAGAGGGGCAAGCTGAAGTTAAGGATGAGACCAGACGGAGACAAAGAAAAATGGTGGCGACGGTAATGTTGTTGATTTTAAGAAAAGATTCTAATTAATTCTTCAGCGCCGGTTGCATGCTGTAATGGTGACCACTCTGGACTTTGAGTCCAGCGATCCGAGTTCAAATCTTGGTGGAACCTGAATTCTTGTTGTCCCAGCTGCTGGAAATTTGGGACATACAAGCTTGGCATCTGCATTCCAACCACGGTTACGGGACCGTTTGCTGCCTGAATCAATGACGGTTGATGTATTGTTCTCAACATCAGATGATAGGCTCAACCTCTCATTCCCAGTTCCAAATTAGCGGGGGAGAAAGATGTGTATTGTCCAGTGCTTCGTTTCACTGCACAGCAGATTGCTCAACATTTTCTTTGCAAGCTGCATTCGGCTGGCATACTTGCTAAAATTGAAAGCAGTGCTTCTTGAAACGTAGACATTGCACTTCGTATTCTCGAAAAAAGTTAACAATTGCTTATCTATCGTGCAGCAGTGCCTTGCAAAGATTATTCACATTTTACCTGGCAGGACTGCAATGCAATCTGCCATGAGCAGTGTGAAAAAGAAGCTGAGATTTGTGAACCGATAGCCATCAAGGCAGCTGTGTGATTTGCTCAGAACCGAAGCTTAGCAGAGGGGCAAGTGGGCAAGCTGAAGTTAAGGATGAGACCAGGCCGAGACAAAGTATAATGGTGGAGATGGTAATGTTGTTGATTTTGAGAAAAGAATCTAGGGAACAGTTCAGCAAAGGTTCCATGGTGTAATGGTAAGCACTCTCGGCTCTGAATCCAGCGATCCGAGTTCAAATCTCGGTGGAACCTGAATTCTTGTTGTCCCAGCTGCTGGAAATTTGGGACATACAAGCTTGGCATCTGCATACCAACCACGGTTACGGGACCGTTTGCTGCCTGAATCAATGACGGTTGATTTATTGTTCTCGACATCAGATGATAGGCTCAACCTCTCATTCCCAGTTCCAAATAAGAGGGGGAGAAAAATGTGTGTTGTCCAGTGCTTCGTTTGACTGCACAGCAGATTGCTCAACATTTTCTTTTAAGCTGCATTCGGCTGGCATACTTGCTGAAATTGAAAGCAGTGCTTCTTGAAACGTAGACATTGCACTTCGTATTCTCGAAAAAAGTTAACAATTGCTTATCTTTCGTACAGCAGTGCCTTGCAAAGATTATTCACATTTTACCTGGCAGGACTGCAATACAAGCTGCTATGAGCAGTGTGAAAAAGAAGCAGAGATTTGTGAACCGATAGCCATCAAGGCAGCTGTGTGATTTACTCAGAACCGAGGCTTAGCAGAGGGGCAAGTGGGCAAGCTGAAGTTAAGGATGAGACCAGAGCGAGACAAAGTATAATGGTGGTGACGGTAATGTTGTTGATTTTAAGAAAAGATTCTAATGAATTCTTCAGCGCCGCTTGCATGCTGTAATGGTGAGCACTCTGGACTTTGAGTCCAGCGATCCGAGTTCAAATCTTGGTGGAACCTGAATTCTTGTTGTCCCAGCTGCTGGAAATTTGGGACATACAAGCTTGGCATCTGCATACCAACCACGGTTACGGGACCGTTTGCTGCCTCAATCAATGACGGTTGATGTATTGTTCTCAACATCCAGATGATAGGCTCAACCTCTCATTCCCAGTTCCAAATAAGCGGGGGAGAAAGATGTGTATTGTCCAGTGCTTCGTTTCACTGCACAGCAGATTGCTCAACATTTTCTTTGCAAGCTGCATTCGGCTGGCATACTTGCTAAAATTGAAAGCAGTGCTTCTTGAAACGTAGACATTGCACTTCGTATTCTCGAAAAAAGTTAACAATTGCTTATCTTTCGTACAGCAGTGCCTTGCAAAGATTATTCACATTTTACCTGGCAGGACTGCAATACAAGCTGCTATGAGCAGTGTGAAAAAGAAGCAGAGATTTGTGAACCGATAGCCATCAATGCAGCTGTGTGATTTACTCGGAACCGAGGCTTAGCAGAGGGGCAAGTGGGCAAGCTGAAGTTAAGGATGAGACCAGAGCGAGACAAAGTATAATGGTGGCGACGGTAATGTTGTTGATTTTAAGAAAAGATTCTAATGAATTCTTCAGCGCCGGTTGCATGCTGTAATGGTGACCACTCTGGACTTTGAGTCCAGCGATCCGAGTTCAAATCTTGGTGGAACCTGAATTCTTGTTGTCCCAGCTGCTGGAAATTTGGGACATACAAACCTGGCATCTGCATACCAACCACGGTTACGGGACCGTTTGCTGCCTGAATCAATGACGGTTGATTTATTGTTCTCGACATCAGATGATAGGCTCAACCTCTCTTTCCCAGTTCCAAATAAGCGGGGGAGAAAGATGTGTATTGTCCAGTGCTTCGTTTCACTGCACAGCAGATTGCTCAACATTTTCTTTGCAAGCTGCATTCGGCTGGCATATTTGCTAAAATTGAAAGCAGTGCTTCTTGAAACGTAGACATTGCACTTCGTATTCTCGAAAAAAGTTAACAATTGCTTATCTATCGTGCAGCAGTGCCTTGCAAAGATTATTCACATTTTACCTGGCAGGACTGCAATGCAATCTGCCATGAGCAGTGTGAAAAAGAAGCTGAGATTTGTGAACCGATAGCCATCAAGGCAGCTGTGTGATTTGCTCAGAACCGAAGCTTAGCAGAGGGGCAAGTGGGCAAGCTGAAGTTAAGGATGAGACCAGGCCGAGACAAAGTATAATGGTGGAGATGTTAATGTTGTTGATTTTGAGAAAAGAATCTAGGGAACTGTTCAGCAAAGGTTCCATGGTGTAATGGTAAGCACTCTGGGCTCTGAATCCAGCGATCCGAATTCAAATCTCGGTGGAACCTGAATTCTTGTTGTCCCAGCTGCTGGAAATTTGGGACATACAAGTTTGTCATCTGCATGTCAACCACGGTTACGGGACCGTTTGCTGCCTGAATCAATGACGGTTGATTTATTGTTCTCGACATCAGATGATAGGCTCAACCTCTCCTTCCCAGTTCCAAATAAGAGGGGGAGAAAATTGTGTGTTGTCCAGTGCTTCGTTTCACTGCACAGCAGAATGCTCAACATTTTCTTTTAAGCAGCATTCGGCTGGCATACTTGCTGAAATTGAAAGTAGTGCTTCTTGAAACGTAGACATTGCACTTCGTATTCTCGAAAAAAGTTAACAGTTGCTTATCTTTCGTACAGCAGTGCCTTGCAAAGATTATTCACATTTTACCTGGCAGGACTGCAATACAAGCTGCTATGAGCAGTGTGAAAAAGAAGCAGAGATTTGTGAACCGATAGCCATCAATGCAGCTGTGTGATTTACTCGGAACCGAGGCTTAGCAGTGGGGCAAGTGGGCAAGCTGAAGTTAAGGATGAGACCAGAGCGAGACAAAGTATAATGGTGGCGACGGTAATGTTGTTGATTTTAAGAAAAGATTCTAATGAATTCTTCAGCGCCGGTTGCATGCTGTAATGGTGACCACTCTGGACTTTGAGTCCAGAGATCCGAGTTCAAATCTTGGTGGAACCTGATTTCTTGTTGTCCCAGCTGCTGGAAATTTGGGACATACAAGCTTGGCATCTGCATACCAACCACGGTTACGGGACCGTTTGCTGCCTGAATCAATGACGGTTGATGTATTGTTCTCAACATCAGATGATAGGCTCAACCTCTCTTTCCCAGTTCCAAATAAGCGGGGGAGAAAGATGTGTGTTGTCCAGTGCTTCGTTTCACTGCACAGCAGATTGCTCAACATTTTCTTTGCAAGCTGCATTCGGCTGGCATACTTGCTAAAATTGAAAGCAGTGCTTCTTGAAACGTAGACATTGCACTTCGTATTCTCGAAAAAAGTTAACAATTGCTTATCTATCGTGCAGCAGTGCCTTGCAAAGATTATTCACATTTTACCTGGCAGGACTGCAATGCAATCTGCCATGAGCAGTGTGAAAAAGAAGCTGAGATTTGTGAACCGATAGCCATCAAGGCAGCTGTGTGATTTGCTCAGAACCGAAGCTTAGCAGAGGGGCAAGTGGGCAAGCTGAAGTTAAGGATGAGACCAGGCCGAGACAAAGTATAATGGTGGAGATGTTAATGTTGTTGATTTTGAGAAAAGAATCTAGGAAACTGTTCAGCAAAGGTTCCATGGTGTAATGGTAAGCACTCTGGGCTCTGAATCCAGCGATCCGAGTTCAAATCTCGGTGGAACCTGAATTCTTGTTGTCCCAGCTGCTGGAAATTTGGGACATACAAGCTTGGCATCTGCATGTCAACCACGGTTACGGGACCGTTTACTGCCTGAATCAATGACGGTTGATTTATTGTTCTCGACATCAGATGATAGGCTCAATCTCTCATTCCCAGTTCCAAATAAGAGGGGGAGAAAAATGTGTGTTGTCCAGTGCTTCGTTTGACTGCACAGCAGAATGCTCAACATTTTCTTTTAAGCTGCATTCGGCTGGCATACTTGCAGAAATTGAAAGCAGTGCTTCTTGAAACGTAGACATTGCACTTCGTATTCTCTAAAAATGTTAACAATTGCTTATCTTTCGTACAGCAGTGCCTTGCAAAGACTATTCACATTTTACCTGGCAGGACTGCAATACAAGCTGCTATGAGCAGTGTGAAAAAGAAGCAGAGATTTGTGAACCGATAGCCATCAAGGCAGCTGTGTGATTTACTCGGAACCGAGGCTTAGCAGAGGGGCAAGCTGAAGTTAAGGATGAGACCAGAGCGAGACAAAGTATAATGGTGGCGACGGTAATGTTGTTGATTTTAAGAAAAGATTCTAATGAATTCTTCAGCGCCGGTTGCATGCTGTAATGGTGACCACTCTGGACTTTGAGTCCAGCGATCCGAGTTCAAATTTTGGTGGAACCTGAATTCTTGTTGTCCCAGCTGCTGGAAATTTGGGACATACAAGCTTGGCATCTGCATTCCAACCACGGTTACGGGACCGTTTGCTGCCTGAATCAATGACGGTTGATGTATTGTTCTCAACATCAGATGATAGGCTCAACCTCTCATTCCCAGTTCCAAATAAGCGGGGGAGAAAGATGTGTATTGTCCAGTGCTTCGTTTCACTGCACAGCAGATTGCTCAACATTTTCTTTGCAAGCTGCATTCGGCTGGCATACTTGCTAAAATTGAAAGCAGTGCTTCTTGAAACGTAGACATTGCACTTCGTATTCTCGAAAAAAGTTAACAATTGCTTATCTATCGTGCAGCAGTGCCTTGCAAAGATTATTCACATTTTACCTGGCAGGGCTGCAATGCAATCTGCCATGAGCAGTGTGAAAAAGAAGCTGAGATTTGTGAACCGATAGCCATCAAGGCAGCTGTGTGATTTGCTCAGAACCGAAGCTTAGCAGAGGGGCAAGTGGGCAAGCTGAAGTTAAGGATGAGACCAGGCCGAGACAAAGTATAATGGTGGAGATGGTAATGTTGTTGATTTTGAGAAAAGAATCTAGGAACTGTTCAGCAAAGGTTCCATGGTGTAATGGTAAGCACTCTGGGCTCTGAATCCAGCGATCCGAGTTCAAATCTCGGTGGAACCTGAATTCTTGTTGTCCCAGATGCTGGAAATTTGGGACATACAAGCTTGGCATCTGCATGTCAACCACGGTTACGGGACCGTTTGCTGCCTGAATCAATGACGGTTGATTTATTGTTCTCGACATCAGATGATAGGCTCAACCTCTCATTCCCAGTTCCAAATAAGAGGGGGAGAAAAATGTGTGTTGTCCAGTGCTTCGTTTGACTGCACAGCAGAATGCTCAACATTTTCTTTTAAGCTGCATTCGGCTGGCATACTTGCTGAAATTGAAAGCAGTGCTTCTTGAAACGCAGACATTGCACTTCGTATTCTCGAAAAAAGTTAACAATTGCTTATCTTTCGTACAGCAGTGCCTTGCAAAGATTATTCACATTTTACCTGGCAGGACTGCAATACAAGCTGCTATGAGCAGTGTGAAAAAGAAGCAGAGATTTGTGAACCGATAGCCATCAAGGCAGCTGTGTGATTTACTCAGAACCGAGGCTTAGCAGAGGGGCAAGCTGAAGTTAAGGATGAGACCAGACCGAGACAAAGAAAAATGGTGGCGACGGTAATGTTGTTGATTTTAAGAAAAGATTCTAATGAATTCTTCAGCGCCGGTTGCATGCTGTAATGGTGACCACTCTGGACTTTGAGTCCAGCGATCCGAGTTCAAATCTTGGTGGAACCTGAATTCTTGTTGTCCCAGCTGCTGGAAATTTGGGACATACAAGCTTGGCATCTGCATACCAACCACGGTTACGGGACCGTTTGCTGCCTGAATCAATGACGGTTGATGTATTGTTCTCAACATCAGATGATAGGCTCAACCTCTCATTCCCAGTTCCAAATAAGCGGGGGAGAAAGATGTGTATTGTCCAGTGCTTCGTTTCACTGCACAGCAGATTGCTCAACATTTTCTTTGCAAGCTGCATTCGGCTGGCATACTTGCTAAAATTGAAAGCAGTGCTTCTTGAAACGTAGACATTGCACTTCGTATTCTCGAAAAAAGTTAACAATTGCTTATCTATCGTGCAGCAGTGCCTTGCAAAGATTATTCACATTTTACCTGGCAGGACTGCAATGCAATCTGCCATGAGCAGTGTGAAAAAGAAGCTGAGATTTGTGAACCGATAGCCATCAAGGCAGCTGTGTGATTTGCTCAAAACCGAAGCTTAGCAGAGGGGCAAGTGGGCAAGCTGAAGTTAAGGATGAGACCAGGCCGAGACAAAGTATAATGGTGGAGATGGTAATGTTGTTGATTTTGAGAAAAGTATCTAGGGAATTGTTCAACAAAGGTTCCATGGTGTAATGGTAAGCACTCTGGGCTCTGAATCCAGCGATCCGAGTTCAAATCTCGGTGGAACCTGAATTCTTGTTGTCCCAGCTGCTGGAAATTTGGGACATACAAGCTTGGCATCTGCATGTCAACCACGGTTACGGGACCGTTTGCTGCCTGAATCAATGACGGTTGATTTATTGTTCTCGACATCAGATGATAGGCTCAACCTCTCATTCCCAGTTCCAAATAAGAGGGGGAGAAAAATGTGTGTTGTCCAGTGCTTCGTTTGACTGCACAGCAGAATGCTCAACATTTTCTTTTAAGCTGCATTCGGCTGGCATACTTGCTGAAATTGAAAGCAGTGCTTCTTGAAACGTAGACATTGCACTTCGTATTCTCGAAAAAAGTTAACAATTGCTTATCTTTCGTACAGCAGTGCCTTGCAAAGATTATTCACATTTTACCTGGCAGGACTGCAATACAAGCTGCTATGAGCAGTGTGAAAAAGAAGCAGAGATTTGTGAACCGATAGCCATCAATGCAGCTGTGTGATTTACTCGGAACCGAGTCTTAGCAGAGGGGCAAGTGGGCAAGCTGAAGTTAAGGATGAGACCAGAGCGAGACAAAGTATAATGGTGGCGACAGTAATGTTGTTGATTTTAAGAAAAGATTCTAATGAATTCTTCAGCGCCGGTTGCATGCTGTAATGGTGACCACTCTGGACTTTGAGTCCAGCGATCCGAGTTCAAATCTTGGTGGAACCTGAATTCTTGTTGTCCCAGCTGCTGGAAATTTGGGACATACAAGCTTGGCATCTGCATACCAACCACGGTTACAGGACCGTTTGCTGCCTGAATCAATGACGGTTGATGTATTGTTCTCAACATCAGATGATAGGCTCAACCTCTCTTTCCCAGTTCCAAATAAGCAGGGGAGAAAGATGTGTATTGTCCAGTGCTTCGTTTCACTGCACAGCAGATTGCTCAACATTTTCTTTGCAAGCTGCATTCGGCTGGCATACTTGCTAAAATTGAAAGCAGTGCTTCTTGAAACGTAGACATTGCACTTCGTATTCTCGAAAAAAGTTAACAATTGCTTATCTATCGTGCAGCAGTGCCTTGCAAAGATTATTCACATTTTACCTGGCAGGACTGCAATGCAATCTGCCATGAGCAGTGTGAAAAAGAAGCTGAGATTTGTGAACCGATAGCCATCAAGGCAGCTGTGTGATTTGCTCAGAACCGAAGCTTAGCAGAGGGGCAAGTGGGCAAGCTGAAGTTAAGGATGAGACCAGGCCGAGACAAAGTATAATGGTGGAGATGTTAATGTTGTTGATTTTGAGAAAAGAATCTAGGGAACTGTTCAGCAAAGGTTCCATGGTGTAATGGTAAGCACTCTGGGCTCTGAATCCAGCGATCCGAGTTCAAATCTCGGTGGAACCTGAATTCTTGTTGTCCCAGCTGCCAGAAATTTGGGACATACAAGCTTGGCATCTGCATGTCAACCACGGTTACGGGACCGTTTGCTGCCTGAATCAATGACGGTTGATTTATTGTTCTCGACATCAGATGATAGGCTCAACCTCTCATTCCCAGTTCCAAATAAGAGGGGGAGAAAAATGTGTGTTGTCCAGTGCTTCGTTTGACTGCACAGCAGAAAGCTCAACATTTTCTTTTAAGCTGCATTCGGCTGGCATACTTGCTGAAATTGAAAGCAGTGCTTCTTGAAACGTAGACATTGCACTTCGTATTCTCGAAAAAAGTTAACAATTGCTTATCTTTCGTACAGCAGTGCCTTGCAAAGATTATTCACATTTTACCTGGCAGGACTGCAATACAAGCTGCTATGAGCAGTGTGAAAAAGAAGCAGAGATTTGTGAACCGATAGCCATCAATGCAGCTGTGTGATTTACTCGGAACCGAGTCTTAGCAGAGGGGCAAGTGGGCAAGCTGAAGTTAAGGATGAGACCAGAGCGAGACAAAGTATAATGGTGGCGACAGTAATGTTGTTGATTTTAAGAAAAGATTCTAATGAATTCTTCAGCGCCGGTTGCATGCTGTAATGGTGACCACTCTGGACTTTGAGTCCAGCGATCCGAGTTCAAATCTTGGTGGAACCTGAATTCTTGTTGTCCCAGCTGCTGGAAATTTGGGACATACAAGCTTGGCATCTGCATACCAACCACGGTTACAGGACCGTTTGCTGCCTGAATCAATGACGGTTGATGTATTGTTCTCAACATCAGATGATAGGCTCAACCTCTCTTTCCCAGTTCCAAATAAGCAGGGGAGAAAGATGTGTATTGTCCAGTGCTTCGTTTCACTGCACAGCAGATTGCTCAACATTTTCTTTGCAAGCTGCATTCGGCTGGCATACTTGCTAAAATTGAAAGCAGTGCTTCTTGAAACGTAGACATTGCACTTCGTATTCTCGAAAAAAGTTAACAATTGCTTATCTATCGTGCAGCAGTGCCTTGCAAAGATTATTCACATTTTACCTGGCAGGACTGCAATGCAATCTGCCATGAGCAGTGTGAAAAAGAAGCTGAGATTTGTGAACCGATAGCCATCAAGGCAGCTGTGTGATTTGCTCAGAACCGAAGCTTAGCAGAGGGGCAAGTGGGCAAGCTGAAGTTAAGGATGAGACCAGGCCGAGACAAAGTATAATGGTGGAGATGTTAATGTTGTTGATTTTGAGAAAAGAATCTAGGGAACTGTTCAGCAAAGGTTCCATGGTGTAATGGTAAGCACTCTGGGCTCTGAATCCAGCGATCCGAGTTCAAATCTCGGTGGAACCTGAATTCTTGTTGTCCCAGCTGCTGGAAATTTGGGACATACAAGCTTGGCATCTGCATGTCAACCACGGTTACGGGACCGTTTGCTGCCTGAATCAATGACGGTTGATTTATTGTTCTCGACATCAGATGATAGGCTCAACCTCTCATTCCGAGTTCCAAATAAGAGGGGGAGAAAAATGTGTGTTGTCCAGTGCTTCGTTTCACTGCACAGCAGAATGCTCAACATTTTCTTTTAAGCTGCATTCGGCTGGCATACTTGCTGAAATTGAAAGCAGTGCTTCTTGAAACGTAGACATTGCACTTCGTATTCTCGAAAAATGTTAACAATTGCTTATCTTTCGTACAGCAGTGCCTTGCAAAGATTATTCACATTTTACCTGGCAGGACTGCAATACAAGCTGCTATGAGCAGTGTGAAAAAGAAGCAGAGATTTGTGAACCGATAGCCATCAAGGCAGCTGTGTGATTTACTCGGAACCGAGGCTTAGCAGAGGGGCAAGCTGAAGTTAAGGATGAGACCAGAGCGAGACAAAGTATAATGGTGGCGACGGTAATGTTGTTGATTTTAAGAAAAGATTCTAATGAATTCTTTAGCGCCGGTTGCATGCTGTAATGGTGACCACTCTGGACTTTGAGTCCAGCGATCCGAGTTCAAATCTCGGTGGAACCTGAACTCTTGTTGTCCCAGCTGCTGGAAATTTGGGACATACAAGCTTGGCATCTGCATACCAACCACGGTTACGGGACCGTTTGCTGCCTGAATCAATGACGGTTGATTTATTGTTCTCGACATCAGATGATAGGCTCAACCTCTCATTCCCAGTTCCAAATAAGAGGGGGAGAAAAATGTGTGTTGTCCAGTGCTTCGTTTGACTGCACAGCAGAATGCTCAACATTTTCTTTTAAGCTGCATTCGGCTGGCATACTTGCTGAAATTGAAAGCAGTGCTTCTTGAAACGTAGACATTGCACTTCGTATTCTCGAAAAAAGTTAACAATTGCTTATCTTTCGTACAGCAGTGCCTTGCAAAGATTATTCACATTTTACCTGGCAGGACTGCAATACAAGCTGCTATGAGCAGTGTGAAAAAGAAGCAGAGATTTGTGAACCGATAGCCAACAAGGCAGCTGTGTGATTTACTCAGAACCGAGGCTTAGCAGAGGGGCAAGTGGGCAAGCTGAAGTTAAGGATGAGACCAGAGCGAGACAAAGTATAATGGTGGTGACGGTAATGTTGTTGATTTTAAGAAAAGATTCTAATGAATTCTTCAGCGCCGCTTGCATGCTGTAATGGTGACCACTCTGGACTTTGAGTCCAGCGATCCGAGTTCAAATCTTGGTGGAACCTGAATTCTTGTTGTCCCAGCTGCTGGAAATTTGGGACATACAAGCTTGGCATCTGCATACCAACCACGGTTACGGGACCGTTTGCTGCCTCAATCAATGACGGTTGATGTATTGTTCTCAACATCCAGATGATAGGCTCAACCTCTCATTCCCAGTTCCAAATAAGCGGGGGAGAAAGATGTGTATTGTCCAGTGCTTCGTTTCACTGCACAGCAGATTGCTCAACATTTTCTTTGCAAGCTGCATTCGGCTGGCATACTTGCTAAAATTGAAAGCAGTGCTTCTTGAAACGTAGACATTGCACTTCGTATTCTCGAAAAAAGTTAACAATTGCTTATCTATCGTGCAGCAGTGCCTTGCAAAGATTATTCACATTTTACCTGGCAGGGCTGCAATGCAATCTGCCATGAGCAGTGTGAAAAAGAAGCTGAGATTTGTGAACCGATAGCCATCAAGGCAGCTGTGTGATTTGCTCAGAACCGAAGCTTAGCAGAGGGGCAAGTGGGCAAGCTGAAGTTAAGGATGAGACCAGGCCGAGACAAAGTATAATGGTGGAGATGGTAATGTTGTTGATTTTGAGAAAAGAATCTAGGAACTGTTCAGCAAAGGTTCCATGGTGTAATGGTAAGCACTCTGGGCTCTGAATCCAGCGATCCGAGTTCAAATCTCGGTGGAACCTGAATTCTTGTTGTCCCAGATGCTGGAAATTTGGGACATACAAGCTTGGCATCTGCATGTCAACCACGGTTACGGGACCGTTTGCTGCCTGAATCAATGACGGTTGATTTATTGTTCTCGACATCAGATGATAGGCTCAACCTCTCATTCCCAGTTCCAAATAAGAGGGGGAGAAAAATGTGTGTTGTCCAGTGCTTCGTTTGACTGCACAGCAGAATGCTCAACATTTTCTTTTAAGCTGCATTCGGCTGGCATACTTGCTGAAATTGAAAGCAGTGCTTCTTGAAACGCAGACATTGCACTTCGTATTCTCGAAAAAAGTTAACAATTGCTTATCTTTCGTACAGCAGTGCCTTGCAAAGATTATTCACATTTTACCTGGCAGGACTGCAATACAAGCTGCTATGAGCAGTGTGAAAAAGAAGCAGAGATTTGTGAACCGATAGCCATCAAGGCAGCTGTGTGATTTACTCAGAACCGAGGCTTAGCAGAGGGGCAAGCTGAAGTTAAGGATGAGACCAGACCGAGACAAAGAAAAATGGTGGCGACGGTAATGTTGTTGATTTTAAGAAAAGATTCTAATGAATTCTTCAGCGCCGGTTGCATGCTGTAATGGTGACCACTCTGGACTTTGAGTCCAGCGATCCGAGTTCAAATCTTGGTGGAACCTGAATTCTTGTTGTCCCAGCTGCTGGAAATTTGGGACATACAAGCTTGGCATCTGCATACCAACCACGGTTACGGGACCGTTTGCTGCCTGAATCAATGACGGTTGATGTATTGTTCTCAACATCAGATGATAGGCTCAACCTCTCATTCCCAGTTCCAAATAAGCGGGGGAGAAAGATGTGTATTGTCCAGTGCTTCGTTTCACTGCACAGCAGATTGCTCAACATTTTCTTTGCAAGCTGCATTCGGCTGGCATACTTGCTAAAATTGAAAGCAGTGCTTCTTGAAACGTAGACATTGCACTTCGTATTCTCGAAAAAAGTTAACAATTGCTTATCTATCGTGCAGCAGTGCCTTGCAAAGATTATTCACATTTTACCTGGCAGGACTGCAATGCAATCTGCCATGAGCAGTGTGAAAAAGAAGCTGAGATTTGTGAACCGATAGCCATCAAGGCAGCTGTGTGATTTGCTCAAAACCGAAGCTTAGCAGAGGGGCAAGTGGGCAAGCTGAAGTTAAGGATGAGACCAGGCCGAGACAAAGTATAATGGTGGAGATGGTAATGTTGTTGATTTTGAGAAAAGTATCTAGGGAATTGTTCAACAAAGGTTCCATGGTGTAATGGTAAGCACTCTGGGCTCTGAATCCAGCGATCCGAGTTCAAATCTCGGTGGAACCTGAATTCTTGTTGTCCCAGCTGCTGGAAATTTGGGACATACAAGCTTGGCATCTGCATGTCAACCACGGTTACGGGACCGTTTGCTGCCTGAATCAATGACGGTTGATTTATTGTTCTCGACATCAGATGATAGGCTCAACCTCTCATTCCCAGTTCCAAATAAGAGGGGGAGAAAAATGTGTGTTGTCCAGTGCTTCGTTTGACTGCACAGCAGAATGCTCAACATTTTCTTTTAAGCTGCATTCGGCCGCCATACTTGCTGAAATTGAAAGCAGTGCTTCTTGAAACGTAGACATTGCACTTCGTATTCTCGAAAAAAGTTAACAATTGCTTATCTTTCGTACAGCAGTGCCTTGCAAAGATTATTCACATTTTACCTGGCAGGACTGCAATACAAGCTGCTATGAGCAGTGTGAAAAAGAAGCAGAGATTTGTGAACCGATAGCCATCAATGCAGCTGTGTGATTTACTCGGAACCGAGTCTTAGCAGAGGGGCAAGTGGGCAAGCTGAAGTTAAGGATGAGACCAGAGCGAGACAAAGTATAATGGTGGCGACAGTAATGTTGTTGATTTTAAGAAAAGATTCTAATGAATTCTTCAGCGCCGGTTGCATGCTGTAATGGTGACCACTCTGGACTTTGAGTCCAGCGATCCGAGTTCAAATCTTGGTGGAACCTGAATTCTTGTTGTCCCAGCTGCTGGAAATTTGGGACATACAAGCTTGGCATCTGCATACCAACCACGGTTACAGGACCGTTTGCTGCCTGAATCAATGACGGTTGATGTATTGTTCTCAACATCAGATGATAGGCTCAACCTCTCTTTCCCAGTTCCAAATAAGCAGGGGAGAAAGATGTGTATTGTCCAGTGCTTCGTTTCACTGCACAGCAGATTGCTCAACATTTTCTTTGCAAGCTGCATTCGGCTGGCATACTTGCTAAAATTGAAAGCAGTGCTTCTTGAAACGTAGACATTGCACTTCGTATTCTCGAAAAAAGTTAACAATTGCTTATCTATCGTGCAGCAGTGCCTTGCAAAGATTATTCACATTTTACCTGGCAGGACTGCAATGCAATCTGCCATGAGCAGTGTGAAAAAGAAGCTGAGATTTGTGAACCGATAGCCATCAAGGCAGCTGTGTGATTTGCTCAGAACCGAAGCTTAGCAGAGGGGCAAGTGGGCAAGCTGAAGTTAAGGATGAGACCAGGCCGAGACAAAGTATAATGGTGGAGATGTTAATGTTGTTGATTTTGAGAAAAGAATCTAGGGAACTGTTCAGCAAAGGTTCCATGGTGTAATGGTAAGCACTCTGGGCTCTGAATCCAGCGATCCGAGTTCAAATCTCGGTGGAACCTGAATTCTTGTTGTCCCAGCTGCCAGAAATTTGGGACATACAAGCTTGGCATCTGCATGTCAACCACGGTTACGGGACCGTTTGCTGCCTGAATCAATGACGGTTGATTTATTGTTCTCGACATCAGATGATAGGCTCAACCTCTCATTCCCAGTTCCAAATAAGAGGGGGAGAAAAATGTGTGTTGTCCAGTGCTTCGTTTGACTGCACAGCAGAAAGCTCAACATTTTCTTTTAAGCTGCATTCGGCTGGCATACTTGCTGAAATTGAAAGCAGTGCTTCTTGAAACGTAGACATTGCACTTCGTATTCTCGAAAAAAGTTAACAATTGCTTATCTTTCGTACAGCAGTGCCTTGCAAAGATTATTCACATTTTACCTGGCAGGACTGCAATACAAGCTGCTATGAGCAGTGTGAAAAAGAAGCAGAGATTTGTGAACCGATAGCCATCAATGCAGCTGTGTGATTTACTCGGAACCGAGTCTTAGCAGAGGGGCAAGTGGGCAAGCTGAAGTTAAGGATGAGACCAGAGCGAGACAAAGTATAATGGTGGCGACAGTAATGTTGTTGATTTTAAGAAAAGATTCTAATGAATTCTTCAGCGCCGGTTGCATGCTGTAATGGTGACCACTCTGGACTTTGAGTCCAGCGATCCGAGTTCAAATCTTGGTGGAACCTGAATTCTTGTTGTCCCAGCTGCTGGAAATTTGGGACATACAAGCTTGGCATCTGCATACCAACCACGGTTACAGGACCGTTTGCTGCCTGAATCAATGACGGTTGATGTATTGTTCTCAACATCAGATGATAGGCTCAACCTCTCTTTCCCAGTTCCAAATAAGCAGGGGAGAAAGATGTGTATTGTCCAGTGCTTCGTTTCACTGCACAGCAGATTGCTCAACATTTTCTTTGCAAGCTGCATTCGGCTGGCATACTTGCTAAAATTGAAAGCAGTGCTTCTTGAAACGTAGACATTGCACTTCGTATTCTCGAAAAAAGTTAACAATTGCTTATCTATCGTGCAGCAGTGCCTTGCAAAGATTATTCACATTTTACCTGGCAGGACTGCAATGCAATCTGCCATGAGCAGTGTGAAAAAGAAGCTGAGATTTGTGAACCGATAGCCATCAAGGCAGCTGTGTGATTTGCTCAGAACCGAAGCTTAGCAGAGGGGCAAGTGGGCAAGCTGAAGTTAAGGATGAGACCAGGCCGAGACAAAGTATAATGGTGGAGATGTTAATGTTGTTGATTTTGAGAAAAGAATCTAGGGAACTGTTCAGCAAAGGTTCCATGGTGTAATGGTAAGCACTCTGGGCTCTGAATCCAGCGATCCGAGTTCAAATCTCGGTGGAACCTGAATTCTTGTTGTCCCAGCTGCTGGAAATTTGGGACATACAAGCTTGGCATCTGCATGTCAACCACGGTTACGGGACCGTTTGCTGCCTGAATCAATGACGGTTGATTTATTGTTCTCGACATCAGATGATAGGCTCAACCTCTCATTCCGAGTTCCAAATAAGAGGGGGAGAAAAATGTGTGTTGTCCAGTGCTTCGTTTCACTGCACAGCAGAATGCTCAACATTTTCTTTTAAGCTGCATTCGGCTGGCATACTTGCTGAAATTGAAAGCAGTGCTTCTTGAAACGTAGACATTGCACTTCGTATTCTCGAAAAATGTTAACAATTGCTTATCTTTCGTACAGCAGTGCCTTGCAAAGATTATTCACATTTTACCTGGCAGGACTGCAATACAAGCTGCTATGAGCAGTGTGAAAAAGAAGCAGAGATTTGTGAACCGATAGCCATCAAGGCAGCTGTGTGATTTACTCGGAACCGAGGCTTAGCAGAGGGGCAAGCTGAAGTTAAGGATGAGACCAGAGCGAGACAAAGTATAATGGTGGCGACGGTAATGTTGTTGATTTTAAGAAAAGATTCTAATGAATTCTTTAGCGCCGGTTGCATGCTGTAATGGTGACCACTCTGGACTTTGAGTCCAGCGATCCGAGTTCAAATCTCGGTGGAACCTGAACTCTTGTTGTCCCAGCTGCTGGAAATTTGGGACATACAAGCTTGGCATCTGCATACCAACCACGGTTACGGGACCGTTTGCTGCCTGAATCAATGACGGTTGATTTATTGTTCTCGACATCAGATGATAGGCTCAACCTCTCATTCCCAGTTCCAAATAAGAGGGGGAGAAAAATGTGTGTTGTCCAGTGCTTCGTTTGACTGCACAGCAGAATGCTCAACATTTTCTTTTAAGCTGCATTCGGCTGGCATACTTGCTGAAATTGAAAGCAGTGCTTCTTGAAACGTAGACATTGCACTTCGTATTCTCGAAAAAAGTTAACAATTGCTTATCTTTCGTACAGCAGTGCCTTGCAAAGATTATTCACATTTTACCTGGCAGGACTGCAATACAAGCTGCTATGAGCAGTGTGAAAAAGAAGCAGAGATTTGTGAACCGATAGCCAACAAGGCAGCTGTGTGATTTACTCAGAACCGAGGCTTAGCAGAGGGGCAAGTGGGCAAGCTGAAGTTAAGGATGAGACCAGAGCGAGACAAAGTATAATGGTGGTGACGGTAATGTTGTTGATTTTAAGAAAAGATTCTAATGAATTCTTCAGCGCCGCTTGCATGCTGTAATGGTGACCACTCTGGACTTTGAGTCCAGCGATCCGAGTTCAAATCTTGGTGGAACCTGAATTCTTGTTGTCCCAGCTGCTGGAAATTTGGGACATACAAGCTTGGCATCTGCATACCAACCACGGTTACGGGACCGTTTGCTGCCTCAATCAATGACGGTTGATGTATTGTTCTCAACATCCAGATGATAGGCTCAACCTCTCATTCCCAGTTCCAAATAAGCGGGGGAGAAAGATGTGTATTGTCCAGTGCTTCGTTTCACTGCACAGCAGATTGCTCAACATTTTCTTTGCAAGCTGCATTCGGCTGGCATACTTGCTAAAATTGAAAGCAGTGCTTCTTGAAACGTAGACATTGCACTTCGTATTCTCGAAAAAAGTTAACAATTGCTTATCTATCGTGCAGCAGTGCCTTGCAAAGATTATTCACATTTTACCTGGCAGGACTGCAATGCAATCTGCCATGAGCATTGTGAAAAAGAAGCTGAGATTTGTGAACCGATAGCCATCAAGGCAGCTGTGTGATTTGCTCAGAACCGAAGCTTAGCAGAGGGGCAAGGGGGCAAGCTGAAGTTAAGGATGAGACCAGGCCGAGACAAAGTATAATGGTGGAGATGGTAATGTTGTTGATTTTGAGAAACGAATCTAGGGAATTGTTCAGCAAAGGTTCCATGGTGTAATGGTAAGCACTCTGGGCTCTGAATCCAGCGATCCGAGTTCAAATCTCGGTGGAACCTGAATTCTTGTTGTCCCAGCTGCTGGAAATTTGGGACATACAAGCTTGGCATCTGCATGTCAACCACGGTTACGGGACCGTTTGCTGCCTGAATCAATGACGGTTGATTTATTGTTCTCGACATCAGATGATAGGCTCAACCTCTCATTCCCAGTTCCAAATAAGAGGGGGAGAAAAATGTGTGTTGTCCAGTGCTTCGTTTGACTGCACAGCAGAATGCTCAACATTTTCTTTTAAGCTGCATTCGGCTGGCATACTTGCTGAAATTGAAAGCAGTGCTTCTTGAAACGTAGACATTGCACTTCGTATTCTCGAAAAATGTTAACAATTGCTTATCTTTCGTACAGCAGTGCCTTGCAAAGATTATTCACATTTTACCTGGCAGGACTGCAATACAAGCTGCTATGAGCAGTGTGAAAAAGAAGCAGAGATTTGTGAACCGATAGCCATCAAGGCAGCTGTGTGATTTACTCGGAACCGAGGCTTAGCAGAGGGGCAAGCTGAAGTTAAGGATGAGACCAGAGCGAGACAAAGTATAATGGTGGCGACGGTAATGTTGTTGATTTTAAGAAAAGATTCTAATGAATTCTTCAGCGCCGGTTGCATGCTGTAATGGTGACCACTCTGGACTTTGAGTCCAGCGATCCGAGTTCAAATCTCGGTGGAACCTGAACTCTTGTTGTCCCAGCTGCTGGAAATTTGGGACATACAAGCTTGGCATCTGCATACCAACCACGGTTACGGGACCGTTTGCTGCCTGAATCAATGACGGTTGATTTATTGTTCTCGACATCAGATGATAGGCTCAACCTCTCATTCCCAGTTCCAAATAAGAGGGGGAGAAAAATGTGTGTTGTCCAGTGCTTCGTTTGACTGCACAGCAGAATGCTCAACATTTTCTTTTAAGCTGCATTCGGCTGGCATACTTGCTGAAATTGAAAGCAGTGCTTCTTGAAACGTAGACATTGCACTTCGTATTCTCGAAAAAAGTTAACAATTGCTTATCTTTCGTACAGCAGTGCCTTGCAAAGATTATTCACATTTTACCTGGCAGGACTGCAATACGAGCTGCTATGAGCAGTGTGAAAAAGAAGCATAGATTTGTGAACCGATAGCCATCAAGGCAGCTGTGTGATTTACTCAGAACCGAGGCTTAGCAGAGGGGCAATTGGGCAAGCTGAAGTTAAGGATGAGACCAGAGCGAGACAAAGTATAATGGTGGTGATGGTAATGTTGTTGATTTTAAGAAAAGATTCTAATGAATTCTTCAGCGCCGCTTGCATGCTGTAATGGTGACCACTCTGGACTTTGAGTCCAGCGATCCGAGTTCAAATCTTGGTGGAACCTGAATTCTTGTTGTCCCAGCTGCTGGAAATTTGGGACATACAAGCTTGGCATCTGCATACCAACCACGGTTATGGGACCGTTTGCTGCCTCAATCAATGACGGTTGATGTATTGTTCTCAACATCCAGATGATAGGCTCAACCTCTCATTCCCAGTTCCAAATAAGCGGGGGAGAAAGATGTGTATTGTCCAGTGCTTCGTTTCACTGCACAGCAGATTGCTCAACATTTTCTTTGCAAGCTGCATTCGGCTGGCATACTAGCTAAAATTGAAAGCAGTGCTTCTTGAAACGTAGACATTGCACTTCGTATTCTCGAAAAAAGTTAACAATTGCTTATCTATCGTGCAGCAGTGCCTTGCAAAGATTATTCACATTTTACCTGGCAGGACTGCAATGCAATCTGCCATGAGCAGTGTGAAAAAGAAGCTGAGATTTGTGAACCGATAGCCATCAAGGCAGCTGTGTGATTTGCTCAGAACCGAAGCTTAGCAGAGGGGCAAGTGGGCAAGCTGAAGTTAAGGATGAGACCAGGCCGAGACAAAGTATAATGGTGGAGATGGTAATGTTGTTGATTTGAGAAACGAATCTAGGGAATTGTTCAGCAAAGGTTCCATGGTGTAATGGTAAGCACTCTGGGCTCTGAATCCAGCGATTCGAGTTCAAATCTCGGTGGAACCTGAATTCTTGTTGTCCCAGCTGCTGGAAATTTGGGACATACAAGCTTGGCATCTGCATGTCAACCACGGTTACGGGACCGTTTGCTGCCTGAATCAATGACGGTTGATTTATTGTTCTCGACATCAGATGATAGGCTCAACCTCTCATTCCCAGTTCCAAATAAGAGGGGGAGAAAAATGTGTGTTGTCCAGTGCTTCGTTTGACTGCACAGCAGAATGCTCAACATTTTCTTTTAAGCTGCATTCGGCTGTCATACTTGCTGAAATTGAAAGCAGTGCTTCTTGAAACGTAGACATTGCACTTCGTATTCTCGAAAAAAGTTAACAATTGCTTATCTTTCGTACAGCAGTGCCTTGCAAAGATTATTCACATTTTACCTGGCAGGACTGCAATACAAGCTGCTATGAGCAGTGTGAAAAAGAAGCAGAGATTTGTGAACCGATAGCCATCAATGCAGCTGTGTGATTTACTCGGAACCGAGGCTTAGCAGAGGGGCAAGCTGAAGTTAAGGATGAGACCAGAACGAGACAAAGTATAATGGTGGCGACGGTAATGTTGTTGATTTTAAGAAAAGATTCTAATGAATTCTTCAGCGCCGGTTGCATGCTGTAATGGTGACCACTCTGGACTTTGAGTCCAGCGATCCGAGTTCAAATCTTGGTGGAACCTGAATTCTTGTTGTCCCAGCTGCTGGAAATTTGGGACATACAAGCTTGGCATCTGCATTCCAACCACGGTTACGGGACCGTTTGCTGCCTGAATCAATGACGGTTGATGTATTGTTCTCAACATCAGATGATAGGCTCAACCTCTCATTCCCAGTTCCAAATAAGCGGGGGAGAAAGATGTGTATTGTCCAGAGCTTCGTTTCACTGCACAGCAGATTGCTCAACATTTTCTTTGCAAGCTGCATTCGGCTGGCATACTTGCTAAAATTGAAAGCAGTGCTTCTTGAAACGTAGACATTGCACTTCGTATTCTCGAAAAAAGTTAACAATTGCTTATCTATCGTGCAGCAGTGCCTTGCAAAGATTATTCACATTTTACCTGGCAGGACTGCAATGCAATCTGCCATGAGCAGTGTGAAAAAGAAGCTGAGATTTGTGAACCGATAGCCATCAAGGCAGCTGTGTGATTTGCTCAGAACCGAAGCTTAGCAGAGGGGCAAGTGGGCAAGCTGAAGTTAAGGATGAGACCAGGCCGAGACAAAGTATAATGGTGGAGATGGTAATGTTGTTGATTTTGAGAAAAGAATCTAGGGAACTGTTCAGCAAAGGTTCCATGGTGTAATGGTAAGCACTCTGGGCTCTGAATCCAGCGATCCGAGTTCAAATCTCGGTGGAACCTGAATTCTTGTTCTCCCAGCTGCTGGAAATTTGGGCCATACAAGCTTGGCATCTGCATACCAACCACGGTTACGGGACCGTTTGCTGCCTGAATCAATGATGGTTGATTTATTGTTCTCGACATCAGATGATAGGCTCAACCTCTCATTTCCAGTTCCAAATAAGAGGGGGAGAAAAATGTGTGTTGTCCAGTGCTTCGTTTGACTGCACAGCAGAATGCTCAACATTTTCTTTTAAGCTGCATTCGGCTGGCGTACTTGCTGAAATTGAAAGCAGTGCTTCTTGAAACGTAGACATTGCACTTCGTATTCTCGAAAAAAGTTAACAATTGCTTATCTTTCGTACAGCAGTGCCTTGCAAAGATTATTCACATTTTACCTGGCAGGACTGCAATACAAGCTGCTATGAGCAGTGTGAAAAAGAAGCAGAGATTTGTGAACCGATAGCCATCAAGGCAGCTGTGTGATTTACTCAGAACCGAGGCTTAGCAGAGGGGCAAGTGGGCAAGCTGAAGTTAAGGATGAGACCAGACCAAGACAAAGTATAATGGTGGTGACGGTAATGTTGTTGATTTTAAGAAAAGATTCTAATGAATTCTTCAGCGCCGGTTGCATGCTGTAATGGTGAGCACTCTGGACTTTGAGTCCAGTGATCCGAGTTCAAATCTTGGTGGAACCTGAATTCTTGTTGTCCCAGCTGCTGGAAATTTGGGACATACAAGCTTGGCATCTGCATACCAACCACGGTTACGGGACCGTTTGCTGCCTCAATCAATGACGTTTGATGTATTGTTCTCAACATCAGATGATAGGCTCAACCTCTCATTCCCAGTTCCAAATAAGCGGGGGAGAAAGATGTGTATTGTCCAGTGCTTCGTTTCACTGCACAGCAGATTGCTCAACATTTTCTTTGCAAGCTGCATTCGGCTGGCATACTTGCTAAAATTGAAAGCAGTGCTTCTTGAAACGTAGACATTGCACTTCGTATTCTCGAAAAAAGTTAACAATTGCTTATCTATCGTGCAGCAGTGCCTTGCAAAGATTATTCACATTTTACCTGGCAGGACTGCAATGCAATCTGCCATGAGCAGTGTGAAAAAGAAGCTGAGATTTGTGAACCGATAGCCATCAAGGCAGCTGTGTGATTTACTCAGAACCGAGGCTTAGCAGAGGGGCAAGTGGGCAAGCTGAAGTTAAGGATGAGACCAGACCGAGACAAAGTATAATGGTGGCGACGGTAATGTTGTTGATTTTAAGAAAAGATTCTAATGAATTCTTCAGCGCCGGTTGCATGCTGTAATGGTGACCACTCTGGACTTTGAGTCCAGCGATCCGAGTTCAAATCTTGGTGGAACCTGAATTCTTGTTGTCCCAGCTGCTGGAAATTTGGGACATACAAGCTTGGCATCTGCATACCAACCACGGTTACGGGACCGTTTGCTGCCTGAATCAATGACGGTTGATTTATTGTTCTCGACATCAGATGACAGGCTCAACCTCTCATTCCCAGTTCCAAATAAGAGGGGGAGAAAAATGTGTGTTGTCCAGTGCTTCGTTTGACTGCACAGCAGAATGCTCAACATTTTCTTTAAAGCTGCATTCGGCTGGCATACTTGCTGAAATTGAAAGCAGTGCTTCTTGAAACGTAGACATTGCACTTCGTATTCTCGAAAAAAGTTAACAATTGCTTATCTTTCGTACAGCAGTGCCTTGCAAAGATTATTCACATTTTACCTGGCAGGACTGCAATACAAGCTGCTATGAGCAGTGTGAAAAAGAAGCAGAGGTTTGTGAACCGATAGCCATCAAGGCAGCTGTGTGATTTACTCAGAACCGAGGCTTAGCAGAGGGGCAAGTGGGCAAGCTGAAGTTAAGGATGAGACCAGACCAAGACAAAGTATAATGGTGGTGACGGTAATGTTGTTGATTTTAAGAAAAGATTCTAATGAATTCTTCAGCGCCGGTTGCATGCTGTAATGGTGAGCACTCTGGACTTTGAGTCCAGCGATCCGAGTTCAAATCTTGGTGGAACCTGAATTCTTGTTGTCCCAGCTGCTGTAAATTTGGGACATACAAGCTTGGCATCTGCATACCAACCACGGTTACGGGACCGTTTGCTGCCTCAATCAATGACGTTTGATGTATTGTTCTCAACATCAGATGATAGGCTCAACCTCTCATTCCCAGTTCCAAATAAGCAGGGGAGAAAGATGTGTATTGTCCAGTGCTTCGTTTCACTGCACAGCAGATTGCTCAACATTTTCTTTGCAAGCTGCATTCGGCTGGCATACTTGCTAAAATTGAAAGCAGTGCTTCTTGAAACGTAGACATTGCACTTCGTATTCTCGAAAAAAGTTAACAATTGCTTATCTATCGTGCAGCAGTGCCTTGCAAAGATTATTCACATTTTACCTGGCAGGACTGCAATGCAATCTGCCATGAGCAGTGTGAAAAAGAAGCTGAGATTTGTGAACCGATAGCCATCAAGGCAGCTGTGTGATTTACTCAGAACCGAGGCTTAGCAGAGGGGCAAGTGGGCAAGCTGAAGTTAAGGATGAGACCAGACCGAGACAAAGTATAATGGTGGCGACGGTAATGTTGTTGATTTTAAGAAAAGATTCTAATGAATTCTTCAGCGCCGGTTGCATGCTGTAATGGTGACCACTCTGGACTTTGAGTCCAGCGATCCGAGTTCAAATCTTGGTGGAACCTGAATTCTTGTTGTCCCAGCTGCTGGAAATTTGGGACATACAAGCTTGGCATCTGCATACCAACCACGGTTACGGGACCGTTTGCTGCCTGAATCAATGACGGTTGATTTATTGTTCTCGACATCAGATGACAGGCTCAACCTCTCATTCCCAGTTCCAAATAAGAGGGGGAGAAAAATGTGTGTTGTCCAGTGCTTCGTTTGACTGCACAGCAGAATGCTCAACATTTTCTTTAAAGCTGCATTCGGCTGGCATACTTGCTGAAATTGAAAGCAGTGCTTCTTGAAACGTAGACATTGCACTTCGTATTCTCGAAAAAAGTTAACAATTGCTTATCTTTCGTACAGCAGTGCCTTGCAAAGATTATTCACATTTTACCTGGCAGGACTGCAATACAAGCTGCTATAAGCAGTGTGAAAAAGAAGCAGAGATTTGTGAACCGATAGCCATCAAGGCAGCTGTGTGATTTACTCAGAACCGAGGCTTAGCAGAGGGGCAAGCTGAAGTTAAGGATGAGACCAGACCGAGACAAAGTATAATGGTGGCGACGGTAATGTTGTTGATTTTAAGAAAAGATTCTAATGAATTCTTCAGCGCCGGTTGCATGCTGTAATGGTGACCACTCTGGACTTTGAGTCCAGCGATCCGAGTTCAAATCTTGGTGGAACCTGAATTCTTGTTGTCCCAGCTGCTGGAAATTTGGGACATACAAGCTTGGCATCTGCAAACCAACCACGGTTACGGGACCGTTTGCTGCCTGAATCAATGACGGTTGATGTATTGTTCTCAACATCAGATGATAGACTCAACCTCTCATTCCCAGTTCCAAATAAGCGGGGGAGAAAGATGTGTATTGTCCAGTGCTTCGTTTCACTGCACAGCAGATTGCTCAACATTTTCTTTGCAAGCTGCATTCGGCTGGCATACTTGCTAAAATTGAAAGCAGTGCTTCTTGAAACGTAGACATTGCACTTCGTATTCTCGAAAAAAGTTAACAATTGCTTATCTATCGTGCAGCAGTGCCTTGCAAAGATTATTCACATTTTACCTGGCAGGACTGCAATGCAATCTGCCATGAGCAGTGTGAAAAAGAAGCTGAGATTTGTGAACCGATAGCCATCAAGGCAGCTGTGTGATTTGCTCAGAACCGAAGCTTAGCAGAGGGGCAAGTGGGCAAGCTGAAGTTAAGGATGAGACCAGGCCGAGACAAAGTATAATGGTGGAGATGGTAATGTTGTTGATTTTGAGAAAAGAATCTAGGGAACTGTTTAGCAAAGGTTCCATGGTGTAATGGTAAGCACTCTGGGCTCTGAATCCAGCGATCCGAGTTCAAATCTCGGTGGAACCTGAATTCTTGTTGTCCCAGCTGCTGGAAATTTGGGCCATACAAGCTTGGCATCTGCATACCAACCACGGTTACGGGGCCGTTTGCTGCCTGAATCAATGATGGTTGATTTATTGTTCTCGACATCAGATGATAGGCTCAACCACTCATTTCCAGTTCCAAATAAGAGGGGGAGAAAAATGTGTGTTGTCCAGTGCTTCGTTTGACTGCACAGCAGAATGCTCAACATTTTCTTTTAAGCTGCATTCGGCTGGCATACTTGCTGAAATTGAAAGCAGTGCTTCTTGAAACGTAGACATTGCACTTCGTATTCTCGAAAAAAGTTAACAATTGCTTATCTTTCGTACAGCAGTGCCTTGCAAAGATTATTCACATTTTACCTGGCAGGACTGCAATACAAGCTGCTATGAGCAGTGTGAAAAAGAAGCAGAGATTTGTGAATCGATAGCCATCAAGGCAGCTGTGTGAGTTACTCGGAACCGAGGCTTAGCAGAGGGGCAAGCTGAAGTTAAGGATGAGACCAGAGCGAGACAAAGTATAATGGTGGCGACGGTAATGTTGTTGATTTTAAGAAAAGATTCTAATGAATTCTTCAGCGCCGGTTGCATGCTGTAATGGTGAGCACTCTGGACTTTGAGTCCAGTGATCCGAGTTCAAATCTTGGTGGAACCTGAATTCTTGTTGTCCCAGCTGCTGGAAATTTGGGACATACAAGCTTGGCATCTGCATACCAACCACGGTTACGGGACCGTTTGCTGCCTCAATCAATGACGTTTGATGTATTGTTCTCAACATCAGATGATAGGCTCAACCTCTCATTCCCAGTTCCAAATAAGCGGGGGAGAAAGATGTGTATTGTCCAGTGCTTCGTTTCACTGCACAGCAGATTGCTCAACTTTTTCTTTGCAAGCTGCATTCGGCTGGCATACTTGCTAAAATTGAAAGCAGTGCTTCTTGAAACGTAGACATTGCACTTCGTATTCTCGAAAAAAGTTAACAATTGCTTATCTATCGTGCAGCAGTGCCTTGCAAAGATTATTCACATTTTACCTGGCAGGACTGCAATGCAATCTGCCATGAGCAGTGTGAAAAAGAAGCTGAGATTTGTGAACCGATAGCCATCAAGGCAGCTGTGTGATTTACTCAGAACCGAGGCTTAGCAGAGGGGCAAGTGGGCAAGCTGAAGTTAAGGATGAGACCAGACCGAGACAAAGTATAATGGTGGCGACGGTAATGTTGTTGATTTTAAGAAAAGATTCTAATGAATTCTTCAGCGCCGGTTGCATGCTGTAATGGTGACCACTCTGGACTTTGAGTCCAGCGATCCGAGTTCAAATCTTGGTGGAACCTGAATTCTTGTTGTCCCAGCTGCTGGAAATTTGGGACATACAAGCTTGGCATCTGCATACCAACCACGGTTACGGGACCGTTTGCTGCCTGAATCAATGACGGTTGATTTATTGTTCTCGACATCAGATGACAGGCTCAACCTCTCATTCCCAGTTCCAAATAAGAGGGGGAGAAAAATGTGTGTTGTCCAGTGCTTCGTTTGACTGCACAGCAGAATGCTCAACATTTTCTTTAAAGCTGCATTCGGCTGGCATACTTGCTGAAATTGAAAGCAGTGCTTCTTGAAACGTAGACATTGCACTTCGTATTCTCGAAAAAAGTTAACAATTGCTTATCTTTCGTACAGCAGTGCCTTGCAAAGATTATTCACATTTTACCTGGCAGGACTGCAATACAAGCTGCTATGAGCAGTGTGAAAAAGAAGCAGAGATTTGTGAACCGATAGCCATCAAGGCAGCTGTGTGATTTACTCAGAACCGAGGCTTAGCAGAGGGGCAAGTGGGCAAGCTGAAGTTAAGGATGAGACCAGACCAAGACAAAGTATAATGGTGGTGACGGTAATGTTGTTGATTTTAAGAAAAGATTCGAATGAATTCTTCAGCGCCGGTTGCATGCTGTAATGGTGAGCACTCTGGACTTTGAGTCCAGCGATCCGAGTTCAAATCTTGGTGGAACCTGAATTCTTGTTGTCCCAGCTGCTGGAAATTTGGGACATACAAGCTTGGCATCTGCATACCAACCACGGTTACGGGACCGTTTGCTGCCTCAATCAATGACGTTTGATGTATTGTTCTCAACATCAGATGATAGGCTCAACCTCTCATTCCCAGTTCCAAATAAGCGGGGGAGAAAGATGTGTATTGTCCAGTGCTTCGTTTCACTGCACAGCAGATTGCTCAACATTTTCTTTGCAAGCTGCATTCGGCTGGCATACTTGCTAAAATTGAAAGCAGTGCTTCTTGAAACGTAGACATTGCACTTCGTATTCTCGAAAAAAGTTAACAATTGCTTATCTATCGTGCAGCAGTGCCTTGCAAAGATTATTCACATTTTACCTGGCAGGACTGCAATGCAATCTGCCATGAGCAGTGTGAAAAAGAAGCTGAGATTTGTGAACCGATAGCCATCAAGGCAGCTGTGTGATTTACTCAGAACCGAGGCTTAGCAGAGGGGCAAGTGGGCAAGCTGAAGTTAAGGATGAGACCAGACCGCGAAAAAGTATAATGGTGGCGACGGTAATGTTGTTGATTTTAAGAAAAGATTCTAATGAATTCTTCAGCGCCGGTTGCATGCTGTAATGGTGACCACTCTGGACTTTGAGTCCAGCGATCCGAGTTCAAATCTTGGTGGAACCTGAATTCTTGTTGTCCCAGCTGCTGGAAATTTGGGACATACAAGCTTGGCATCTGCATACCAACCACGGTTACGGGACCGTTTGCTGCCTGAATCAATGACGGTTGATTTATTGTTCTCGACATCAGATGACAGGCTCAACCTCTCATTCCCAGTTCCAAATAAGAGGGGGAGAAAAATGTGTGTTGTCCAGTGCTTCGTTTGACTGCACAGCAGAATGCTCAACATTTTCTTTAAAGCTGCATTCGGCTGGCATACTTGCTGAAATTGAAAGCAGTGCTTCTTGAAACGTAGACATTGCACTTCGTATTCTCGAAAAAAGTTAACAATTGCTTATCTTTCGTACAGCAGTGCCTTGCAAAGATTATTCACATTTTACCTGGCAGGACTGCAATACAAGCTGCTATGAGCAGTGTGAAAAAGAAGCAGAGATTTGTGAACCGATAGCCATCAAGGCAGCTGTGTGATTTGCTCAGAACCGAGGCTTAACAGAGGGGCAAGTGGGCAAGCTGAAGTTAAGGATGAGACCAGAGCGAGACAAAGTATAATGGTGGTGATGGTAATGTTGTTGATTTTAAGAAAAGATTCTAATGAATTCTTCAGCGCCGGTTGCATGCTGTAATGGTGACCACTCTGGACTTTGAGTCCAGCGATCCGAGTTCAAATCTTGGTGGAACCTGAATTCTTGTTGTCCCAGCTGCTGGAAATTTGGGACATACAAGCTTGGCATCTGCATACCAACCACGGTTACGGGACCGTTTGCTGCCTGAATCAATGACGGTTGATGTATTGTTCTCAACATCAGATGATAGGCTCAACCTCTCATTCCCAGTTCCAAATAAGCGGGGGAGAAAGATGTGAGTTGTCCAGTGCTTCCTTTCACTGCACAGCAGATTGCTCAACATTTTCTTTGCAAGCTGCATTCGGCTGGCATACTTGCTAAAATTGAAAGCAGTGCTTCTTGAAACGTAGACATTGCACTTCGTATTCTCGAAAAAAGTTAACAATTGCTTATCTATCGTGCAGCAGTGCCTTGCAAAGATTATTCACATTTTACCTGGCAGGACTGCAATGCAATCTGCCATGAGCAGTGTGAAAAAGAAGCTGAGATTTGTGAACCGATAGCCATCAAGGCAGCTGTGTGATTTGCTCAGAACCGAAGCTTAGCAGAGGGGCAAGTGGGCAAGCTGAAGTTAAGGATGAGACCAGGCCAAGACAAAGTATAATGGTGAAGATGGTAATGTTGTTGATTTTGAGAAAAGAATCTAGGGAACTGTTTTGCAAAGGTTCCATGGTGTAATGGTAAGCACTCTGGGCTCTGAATCCAGCGATTCCGAGTTCAAATCTCGGTGGAACTTGAATTCTTGTTGTCCCAGCTGCTGGAAATTTGGGACATACAAGCTTGGCATCTGCATACCAACCACGGTTACGGGACCGTTTGCTGCCTGAATCAATGACGATTGATTTATTGTTCTCGACATCAGATGATAGGCTCAACCTTTCATTCCCAGTTCCAAATAAGAGGGGGAGAAAAATGTGTGTTGTCCAGTGCTTCGTTTCACTGCACAGCAGAATGCTCAACATTTTCTTTAAAGCTGCATTCGGCTGGCATACTTGCTGAAATTGAAAGCAGTGCTTCTTGAAACGTAGACATTGCACTTCGTATTCTCGAAAAAAGTTAACAATTGCTTATCTTTCGTACAGCAGTGCCTTGCAAAGATTATTCACATTTTACCTGGCAGGACTGCAATACAAGCTGCTATGAGCAGTGTGAAAAAGAAGCAGAGATTTGTGAACCGATAGCCATCAAGGCAGCTGTGTGATTTACTCGGAACCGAGGCTTAGCAGAGGGGCAAGTGGGCAAGCTGAAGTTAAGGATGAGACCAGAGCGAGACAAAGTATAATGGTGGCGACGGTAATGTTGTTGATTTTAAGAAAAGATTCTAATGAATTCTTCAGCGCCGGTTGCATGCTGTAATGGTGACCACTCTGGACTTTGAGTCCAGCGATCCGAGTTCAAATCTTGGTGGAACCTGAATTCTTGTTGTCCCAGCTGCTGGAAATTTGGGACATACAAGCTTGGCATCTGCATACCAACCACGGTTACGGGACCGTTTGCTGCCTGAATCAATGACGGTTGATGTGTTGTTCTCAACATCAGATGATAGGCTCAACCTCTCATTCCCTAGTTCCAAATAAGCGGGGGAGAAAGATGTGTATTGTCCAGTGCTTCGTTTCACTGCACAGCAGATTGCTCAACATTTTCTTTGCAAGCTGCATTCGGCTGGCATACTTGCTAAAATTGAAAGCAGTGCTTCTTGAAACGTAGACATTGCACTTCGTATTCTCGAAAAAAGTTAACAATTGCTTATCTATCGTGCAGCAGTGCCTTGCAAAGATTATTCACATTTTACCTGGCAGGACTGCAATGCAATCTGCCATGAGCAATGTGAAAAAGAAGCTGAGATTTGTGAACCGATAGCCATCAATGCAGCTGTGTGATTTACTCGGAACCGAGGCTTAGCAGAGGGGCAAGTGGGCAAGCTGAAGTTAAGGATGAGACCAGAGCGAGACAAAGTATAATGGTGGCGACGGTAATGTTGTTGATTTTAAGAAAAGATTCTAATGAATTCTTCAGCGCCGGTTGCATGCTGTAATGGTGACCACTCTGGACTTTGAGTCCAGCGATCCGAGTTCAAATCTTGGTGGAACCTGAATTCTTGTTGTCCCAGCTGCTGGAAATTTGGGACATACAAGCTTGGCATCTGCATACCAACCACGGTTACGGGACCGTTTGCTGCCTGAATCAATGACGGTTGATGTATTGTTCTCAACATCAGATGATAGGCTCAACCTCTCTTTCCCAGTTCCAAATAAGCGGGGGAGAAAGATGTGTATTGTCCAGTGCTTCGTTTCACTGCACAGCAGATTGCTCAACATTTTCTTTGCAAGCTGCATTCGGCTGGCATACTTGCTAAAATTGAAAGCAGTGCTTCTTGAAACGTAGACATTGCACTTCGTATTCTCGAAAAAAGTTAACAATTGCTTATCTTTCGTACAGCAGTGCCTTGCAAAGATTATTCACATTTTACCTGGCAGGACTGCAATACAAGCTGCTATGAGCAGTGTGAAAAAGAAGCAGAGATTTGTGAACCGATAGCCATCAAGGCAGCTGTGTGATTTACTCAGAACCGAGGCTTAGCAGAGGGGCAAGTGGGCAAGCTGAAGTTAAGGATGAGACCAGAGCGAGACAAAGTATAATGGTGGCGACGGTAATGTTGTTGATTTTAAGAAAAGATTCTAATGAATTCTTCAGCGCCGGTTGCATGCTGTAATGGTGACCACTCTGGACTTTGAGTCCAGCGATCCGAGTTCAAATCTTGGTGGAACCTGAATTCTTGTTGTCCCAGCTGCTGGAAATTTGGGATATACAAGCTTGGCATCTGCATACCAACCACGGTTACGGGACCGTTTGCTGCCTGAATCAATGACGGTTGATGTGTTGTTCTCAACATCAGATGATAGGCTCAACCTCTCATTCCCAGTTCCAAATAAGCAGGGGAGAAAGATGTGTATTGTCCAGTGATTCGTTTCACTGCACAGCAGATTGCTCAACATTTTCTTTGCAAGCTGCATTCGGCTGGCATACTTGCTAAAATTGAAAGCAGTGCTTCTTGAAACGTAGACATTGCACTTCGTATTCTCGAAAAAAGTTAACAATTGCTTATCTATCGTGCAGCAGTGCCTTGCAAAGATTATTCACATTTTACCTGGCAGGACTGCAATGCAATCTGCCATGAGCAGTGTGAAAAAGAAGCTGAGATTTGTGAACCGATAGCCATCAAGGCAGCTGTGTGATTTGCTCAGAACCGAGGCTTAACAGAGGGGCAAGTGGGCAAGCTGAAGTTAAGGATGAGACCAGAGCGAGACAAAGTATAATGGTGGTGATGGTAATGTTGTTGATTTTAAGAAAAGATTCTAATGAATTCTTCAGCGCCGGTTGCATGCTGTAATGGTGACCACTCTGGACTTTGAGTCCAGCGATCCGAGTTCCAATCTTGGTGGAACCTGAATTCTTGTTGTCCCAGCTGCTGGAAATTTGGGACATACAAGCTTGGCATCTGCATACCAACCACGGTTACGGGACCGTTTGCTGCCTGAATCAATGACGGTTGATGTATTGTTCTCAACATCAGATGATAGGCTCAATCTCTCATTCCCAGTTCCAAATAAGCGGGGGAGAAAGATGTGAGTTGTCCAGTGCTTCCTTTCACTGCACAGCAGATTGCTCAACATTTTCTTTGCAAGCTGCATTCGGCTGGCATACTTGCTAAAATTGAAAGCAGTGCTTCTTGAAACGTAGACATTGCACTTCGTATTCTCGAAAAAAGTTAACAATTGCTTATCTATCGTGCAGCAGTGCCTTGCAAAGATTATTCACATTTTACCTGGCAGGACTGCAATGCAATCTGCCATGAGCAGTGTGAAAAAGAAGCTGAGATTTGTGAACCGATAGCCATCAAGGCAGCTGTGTGATTTGCTCAGAACCGAAGCTTAGCAGAGGGGCAAGTGGGCAAGCTGAAGTTAAGGATGAGACCAGGCCAAGACAAAGTATAATGGTGAAGATGGTAATGTTGTTGATTTTGAGAAAAGAATCTAGGGAACTGTTTTGCAAAGGTTCCATGGTGTAATGGTAAGCACTCTGGGCTCTGAATCCAGCGATCCGAGTTCAAATCTCGGTGGAACTTGAATTCTTGTTGTCCCAGCTGCTGGAAATTTGGGACATACAAGCTTGGCATCTGCATACCAACCACGGTTACGGGAACGTTTGCTGCCTGAATCAATGACGGTTGATTTATTGTTCTCGACATCAGATGATAGGCTCAACCTTTCATTCCCAGTTCCAAATAAGAGGGGGAGAAAAATGTGTGTTGTCCAGTGCTTCGTTTCACTGCACAGCAGAATGCTCAACATTTTCTTTAAAGCTGCATTCGGCTGGCATACTTGCTGAAATTGAAAGCAGTGCTTCTTGAAACGTAGACATTGCACTTCGTATTCTCGAAAAAAGTTAACAATTGCTTATCTTTCGTACAGCAGTGCCTTGCAAAGATTATTCACATTTTACCTGGCAGGACTGCAATACAAGCTGCTATGAGCAGTGTGAAAAAGAAGCAGAGATTTGTGAACCGATAGCCATCAATGCAGCTGTGTGATTTACTCGGAACCGAGGCTTAGCAGAGGGGCAAGTGGGCAAGCTGAAGTTAAGGATGAGACCAGAGCGAGACAAAGTATAATGGTGGCGACGGTAATGTTGTTGATTTTAAGAAAAGATTCTAATGAATTCTTCAGCGCCGGTTGCATGCTGTAATGGTGACCACTCTGGACTTTGAGTCCAGCGATCCGAGTTCAAATCTTGGTGGAACCTGAATTCTTGTTGTCCCAGCTGCTGGAAATTTGGGACATACAAGCTTGGCATCTGCATACCAACCACGGTTACAGGACCGTTTGCTGCCTGAATCAATGACGGTTGATGTATTGTTCTCAACATCAGATGATAGGCTCAACCTCTCTTTCCCAGTTCCAAATAAGCAGGGGAGAAAGATGTGTATTGTCCAGTGCTTCGTTTCACTGCACAGCAGATTGCTCAACATTTTCTTTGCAAGCTGCATTCGGCTGGCATACTTGCTAAAATTGAAAGCAGTGCTTCTTGAAACGTAGACATTGCACTTCGTATTCTCGAAAAAAGTTAACAATTGCTTATCTATCGTGCAGCAGTGCCTTGCAAAGATTATTCACATTTTACCTGGCAGGACTGCAATGCAATCTGCCATGAGCAGTGTGAAAAAGAAGCTGAGATTTGTGAACCGATAGCCATCAAGGCAGCTGTGTGATTTGCTCAGAACCGAAGCTTAGCAGAGGGGCAAGTGGGCAAGCTGAAGTTAAGGATGAGACCAGGCCGAGACAAAGTATAATGGTGGAGATGTTAATGTTGTTGATTTTGAGAAAAGAATCTAGGGAACTGTTCAGCAAAGGTTCCATGGTGTAATGGTAAGCACTCTGGGCTCTGAATCCAGCGATCCGAGTTCAAATCTCGGTGGAACCTGAATTCTTGTTGTCCCAGCTGCTGGAAATTTGGGACATACAAGCTTGGCATCTGCATGTCAACCACGGTTACGGGACCGTTTGCTGCCTGAATCAATGACGGTTGATTTATTGTTCTCGACATCAGATGATAGGCTCAACCTCTCATTGCCCAGTTCCAAATAAGAGGGGGAGAAAAATGTGTGTTGTCCAGTGCTTCGTTTCACTGCACAGCAGAATGCTCAACATTTTCTTTTAAGCTGCATTCGGCTGACATACTTGCTGAAATTGAAAGCAGTGCTTCTTGAAACGTAGACATTGCACTTCGTATTCTCGAAAAATGTTAACAATTGCTTATCTTTCGTACAGCAGTGCCTTGCAAAGATTATTCACATTTTACCTGGCAGGACTGCAATACAAGCTGCTATGAGCAGTGTGAAAAAGAAGCAGAGATTTGTGAACCGATAGCCATCAAGGCAGCTGTGTGATTTACTCGGAACCGAGGCTTAGCAGAGGGGCAAGCTGAAGTTAAGGATGAGACCAGAGCGAGACAAAGTATAATGGTGGCGACGGTAATGTTGTTGATTTTAAGAAAAGATTCTAATGAATTCTTCAGCGCCGTTTGCATGCTGTAATGGTGACCACTCTGGACTTTGAGTCCAGCGATCCGAGTTCAAATCTCGGTGGAACCTGAACTCTTGTTGTCCCAGCTGCTGGAAATTTGGGACATACAAGCTTGGCATCTGCATACCAACCACGGTTACGGGACCGTTTGCTGCCTGAATCAATGACGGTTGATTTATTGTTCTCGACATCAGATGATAGGCTCAACCTCTCATTCCCAGTTCCAAATAAGAGGGGGAGAAAAATGTGTGTTGTCCAGTGCTTCGTTTGACTGCACAGCAGAATGCTCAACATTTTCTTTTAAGCTGCATTCGGCTGGCATACTTGCTGAAATTGAAAGCAGTGCTTCTTGAAACGTAGACATTGCACTTCGTATTCTCGAAAAAAGTTAACAATTGCTTATCTTTCGTACAGCAGTGCCTTGCAAAGATTATTCACATTTTACCTGGCAGGACTGCAATACAAGCTGCTATGAGCAGTGTGAAAAAGAAGCAGAGATTTGTGAACCGATAGCCATCAAGGCAGCTGTGTGATTTACTCAGAACCGAGGCTTAGCAGAGGGGCAAGTGGGCAAGCTGAAGTTAAGGATGAGACCAGAGCGAGACAAAGTATAATGGTGGTGACGGTAATGTTGTTGATTTTAAGAAAAGATTCTAATGAATTCTTCAGCGCCGCTTGCATGCTGTAATGGTGACCACTCTGGACTTTGAGTCCAGCGATCCGAGTTCAAATCTTGGTGGAACCTGAATTCTTGTTGTCCCAGCTGCTGGAAATTTGGGACATACAAGCTTGGCATCTGCATACCAACCACGGTTACGGGACCGTTTGCTGCCTCAATCAATGACGGTTGATGTATTGTTCTCAACATCCAGATGATAGGCTCAACCTCTCATTCCCAGTTCCAAATAAGCGGCGGAGAAAGATGTGTATTGTCCAGTGCTTCGTTTCACTGCACAGCAGATTGCTCAACATTTTCTTTGCAAGCTGCATTCGGCTGGCATACTTGCTAAAATTGAAAGCAGTGCTTCTTGAAACGTAGACATTGCACTTCGTATTCTCGAAAAAAGTTAACAATTGCTTATCTATCGTGCAGCAGTGCCTTGCAAAGATTATTCACATTTTACCTGGCAGGACTGCAATGCAATCTGCCATGAGCAGTGTGAAAAAGAAGCTGAGATTTGTGAACCGATAGCCATCAAGGCAGCTGTGTGATTTGCTCAGAACCGAAGCTTAGCATAGGGGCAAGTGGGCAAGCTGAAGTTAAGGATGAGACCAGGCCGAGACAAAGTATAATGGTGGAGATGGTAATGTTGTTGATTTTGAGAAACGAATCTAGGGAATTGTTCAGCAAAGGTTCCATGGTGTAATGGTAAGCACTCTGGGCTCTGAATCCAGCGATCCGAGTTCAAATCTCGGTGGAACCTGAATTCTTGTTGTCCCAGCTGCTGGAAATTTGGGACATACAAGCTTGGCATCTGCATGTCAACCACGGTTACGGGACCGTTTGCTGCCTGAATCAATGACGGTTGATTTATTGTTCTCGACATCAGATGATAGGCTCAACCTCTCATTCCCAGTTCCAAATAAGAGGGGGAGAAAAATGTGTGTTGTCCAGTGCTTCGTTTGACTGCACAGCAGAATGCTCAACATTTTCTTTTAAGCTGCATTCGGCTGACATACTTGCTGAAATTGAAAGCAGTGCTTCTTGAAACGTAGACATTGCACTTCGTATTCTCGAAAAAAGTTAACAATTGCTTATCTTTCGTACAGCAGTGCCTTGCAAAGATTATTCACATTTTACCTGGCAGGACTGCAATACAAGCTGCTATGAGCAGTGTGAAAAAGAAGCAGAGATTTGTGAACCGATAGCCATCAAGGCAGCTGTGTGATTTACTCGGAACCGAGGCTTAGCAGAGGGGCAAGTGGGCAAGCTGAAGTTAAGGATGAGACCAGAGCGAGAGAAAGTATAATGGTGGCGACGGTAATGTTGTTGATTTTAAGAAAAGATTCTAATGAATTCTTCAGCGCCAGTTGCATGCTGTAATGGTGACCACTCTGGACTTTGAGTCCAGCGATCCGAGTTCAAATCTTGGTGGAACCTGAATTCTTGTTGTCCCAGCTGCTGGAAATTTGGGACATACAAGCTTGGCATCTGCATTCCAACCACGGTTACGGGACCGTTTGCTGCCTGAATCAATGACGGTTGATGTATTGTTCTCAACATCAGATGATAGGCTCAACCTCTCATTCCCAGTTCCAAATAAGCGGGGGAGAAAGATGTGTATTGTCCAGTGCTTCGTTTCACTGCACAGCAGATTGCTCAACATTTTCTTTGCAAGCTGCATTCGGCTGGCATACTTGCTAAAATTGAAAGCAGTGCATCTTGAAACGTAGACATTGCACTTCGTATTCTCGAAAAAAGTTAACAATTGCTTATCTATCGTGCAGCAGTGCCTTGCAAAGATTATTCACATTTTACCTGGCTGGACTGCAATGCAATCTGCCATGAGCAGTGTGAAAAAGAAGCTGAGATTTGTGAACCGATAGCCATCAAGGCAGCTGTGTGATTTGCTCAGAACCGGAGCTTAGCAGAGGGGCAAGTGGGCAAGCTGAAGTTTAGGATGAGACCAGGCCGAGACAAAGTATAATGGTGGAGATGTTAATGTTGTTGATTTTGAGAAAAGAATCTAGGGAACTGTTCAGCAAAGGTTCCATGGTGTAATGGTAAGCACTCTGGGCTCTGTATCCAGCGATCCGAGTTCAAATCTCGGTGGAACCTGAATTCTTGTTGTCCCAGCTGCTGGAAATTTGGGACATACAAGCTTGGCATCTGCATGTCAACCACGGTTATGGGACCGTTTGCTGCCTGAATCAATGACGGTTGATTTATTGTTCTCGACATCAGATGATAGGCTCAACCTCTCATTCCCAGTTCCAAATAAGAGGGGGAGAAAAATGTGTGTTGTCCAGTGCTTCGTTTCACTGCACAGCAGAATGCTCAACATTTTCTTTTAAGCTGCATTCGGCTGGCATACTTGCTGAAATTGAAAGCAGTGCTTCTTGAAACGTAGACATTGCACTTCGTATTCTCGAAAAATGTTAACAATTGCTTATCTTTCGTACAGCAGTGCCTTGCAAAGATTATTCACATTTTACCTGGCAGGACTGCAATACAAGCTGCTATGAGCAGTGTGAAAAAGAAGCAGAGATTTGTGAACCGATAGCCATCAAGGCAGCTGTGTGATTTACTCGGAACCGAGGCTTAGCAGAGGGGCAAGCTGAAGTTAAGGATGAGACCAGAGCGAGACAAAGTATAATGGTGGCGACGGTAATGTTGTTGATTTTAAGAAAAGATTCTAATGAATTCTTCAGCGCCGGTTGCATGCTGTAATGGTGACCACTCTGGACTTTGAGTCCAGCGATCCGAGTTCAAATCTCGGTGGAACCTGAACTCTTGTTGTCCCAGCTGCTGGAAATTTGGGACATACAAGCTTGGCATCTGCATACCAACCACTGTTACGGGACCGTTTGCTGCCTGAATCAATGACGGTTGATTTATTGTTCTCGACATCAGATGATAGGCTCAACCTCTCATTCCCAGTTCCAAATAAGAGGGGGAGAAAAATGTGTGTTGTCCAGTGCTTCGTTTGACTGCACAGCAGAATGCTCAACATTTTCTTTTAAGCTGCATTCGGCTGGCATACTTGCTGAAATTGAAAGCAGTGCTTCTTGAAACGTAGACATTGCACTTCGTATTCTCGAAAAAAGTTAACAATTGCTTATCTTTCGTACAGCAGTGCCTTGCAAAGATTATTCACATTTTACCTGGCAGGACTGCAATACAAGCTGCTATGAGCAGTGTGAAAAAGAAGCAGAGATTTGTGAACCGATAGCCATCAAGGCAGCTGTGTGATTTACTCAGAACCGAGGCTTAGCAGAGGGGCAAGTGGGCAAGCTGAAGTTAAGGATGAGACCAGAGCGAGACAAAGTATAATGGTGGTGACGGTAATGTTGTTGATTTTAAGAAAAGATTCTAATGAATTCTTCAGCGCCAGTTGCATGCTGTAATGGTGACCACTCTGGACTTTGAGTCCAGCGATCCGAGTTCAAATCTTGGTGGAACCTGAATTCTTGTTGTCCCAGCTGCTGGAAATTTGGGACATACAAGCTTGGCATCTGCATTCCAACCACGGTTACGGGACCGTTTGCTGCCTGAATCAATGACGGTTGATGTATTGTTCTCAACATCAGATGATAGGCTCAACCTCTCATTCCCAGTTCCAAATAAGCGGGGGAGAAAGATGTGTATTGTCCAGTGCTTCGTTTCACTGCACAGCAGATTGCTCAACATTTTCTTTGCAAGCTGCATTCGGCTGGCATACTTGCTAAAATTGAAAGCAGTGCTTCTTGAAACGTAGACATTGCACTTCGTATTCTCGAAAAAAGTTAACAATTGCTTATCTATCGTGCAGCAGTGCCTTGCAAAGATTATTCACATTTTACCTGGCAGGACTGCAATGCAATCTGCCATGAGCAGTGTGAAAAAGAAGCTGAGATTTGTGAACCGATAGCCATCAAGGCAGCTGTGTGATTTGCTCAGAACCGGAGCTTAGCAGAGGGGCAAGTGGGCAAGCTGAAGTTTAGGATGAGACCAGGCCGAGACAAAGTATAATGGTGGAGATGTTAATGTTGTTGATTTTGAGAAAAGAATCTAGGGAACTGTTCAGCAAAGGTTCCATGGTGTAATGGTAAGCACTCTGGGCTCTGTATCCAGCGATCCGAGTTCAAATCTCGGTGGAACCTGAATTCTTGTTGTCCCAGCTGCTGGAAATTTGGGACATACAAGCTTGGCATCTGCATGTCAACCACGGTTATGGGACCGTTTGCTGCCTGAATCAATGACGGTTGATTTATTGTTCTCGACATCAGATGATAGGCTCAACCTCTCATTCCCAGTTCCAAATAAGAGGGGGAGAAAAATGTGTGTTGTCCAGTGCTTCGTTTCACTGCACAGCAGAATGCTCAACATTTTCTTTTAAGCTGCATTCGGCTGGCATACTTGCTGAAATTGAAAGCAGTGCTTCTTGAAACGTAGACATTGCACTTCGTATTCTCGAAAAATGTTAACAATTGCTTATCTTTCGTACAGCAGTGCCTTGCAAAGATTATTCACATTTTACCTGGCAGGACTGCAATACAAGCTGCTATGAGCAGTGTGAAAAAGAAGCAGAGATTTGTGAACCGATAGCCATCAAGGCAGCTGTGTGATTTACTCGGAACCGAGGCTTAGCAGAGGGGCAAGCTGAAGTTAAGGATGAGACCAGAGCGAGACAAAGTATAATGGTGGCGACGGTAATGTTGTTGATTTTAAGAAAAGATTCTAATGAATTCTTCAGCGCCGGTTGCATGCTGTAATGGTGACCACTCTGGACTTTGAGTCCAGCGATCCGAGTTCAAATCTCGGTGGAACCTGAACTCTTGTTGTCCCAGCTGCTGGAAATTTGGGACATACAAGCTTGGCATCTGCATACCAACCACGGTTACGGGACCGTTTGCTGCCTGAATCAATGACGGTTGATTTATTGTTCTCGACATCAGATGATAGGCTCAACCTCTCATTCCCAGTTCCAAATAAGAGGGGGAGAAAAATGTGTGTTGTCCAGTGCTTCGTTTGACTGCACAGCAGAATGCTCAACATTTTCTTTTAAGCTGCATTCGGCTGGCATACTTGCTGAAATTGAAAGCAGTGCTTCTTGAAACGTAGACATTGCACTTCGTATTCTCGAAAAAAGTTAACAATTGCTTATCTTTCGTACAGCAGTGCCTTGCAAAGATTATTCACATTTTACCTGGCAGGACTGCAATACAAGCTGCTATGAGCAGTGTGAAAAAGAAGCAGAGATTTGTGAACCGATAGCCATCAAGGCAGCTGTGTGATTTACTCAGAACCGAGGCTTAGCAGAGGGGCAAGTGGGCAAGCTGAAGTTAAGGATGAGACCAGAGCGAGACAAAGTATAATGGTGGTGACGGTAATGTTGTTGATTTTAAGAAAAGATTCTAATGAATTCTTCAGCGCCGCTTGCATGCTGTAATGGTGACCACTCTGGACTTTGAGTCCAGCGATCCGAGTTCAAATCTTGGTGGAACCTGAATTCTTGTTGTCCCAGCTGCTGGAAATTTGGGACATACAAGCTTGGCATCTGCATACCAACCACGGTTACGGGACCGTTTGCTGCCTCAATCAATGACGGTTGATGTATTGTTCTCAACATCCAGATGATAGGCTCAACCTCTCATTCCCAGTTCCAAATAAGCGGGGGAGAAAGATGTGTATTGTCCAGTGCTTCGTTTCACTGCACAGCAGATTGCTCAACATTTTCTTTGCAAGCTGCATTCGGCTGGCATACTTGCTAAAATTGAAAGCAGTGCTTCTTGAAACGTAGACATTGCACTTCGTATTCTCGAAAAAAGTTAACAATTGCTTATCTATCGTGCAGCAGTGCCTTGCAAAGATTATTCACATTTTACCTGGCAGGACTGCAATGCAATCTGCCATGAGCAGTGTGAAAAAGAAGCTGAGATTTGTGAACCGATAGCCATCAAGGCAGCTGTGTGATTTGCTCAGAACCGAAGCTTAGCAGAGGGGCAAGTGGGCAAGCTGAAGTTAAGGATGAGACCAGGCCGAGACAAAGTATAATGGTGGAGATGGTAATGTTGTTGATTTTGAGAAACGAATCTAGGGAATTGTTCAGCAAAGGTTCCATGGTGTAATGGTAAGCACTCTGGGCTCTAAATCCAGCGATCCGAGTTCAAATCTCGGTGGAACCTGAATTCTTGTTGTCCCAGCTGCTGGAAATTTGGGACATACAAGCTTGGCATCTGCATGTCAAGCACGGTTACGGGACCGTTTGCTGCCTGAATCAATGACGGTTGATTTATTGTTCTCGACATCAGATGATAGGCTCAACCTCTCATTCCCAGTTCCAAATAAGAGGGGGAGAAAAATGTGTGTTGTCCAGTGCTTCGTTTGACTGCACAGCAGAATGCTCAACATTTTCTTTTAAGCTGCATTCGGCTGGCATACTTGCTGAAATTGAAAGCAGTGCTTCTTGAAACGTAGACATTGCACTTCGTATTCTCGAAAAAAGTTAACAATTGCTTATCTTTCGTACAGCAGTGCCTTGCAAAGATTATTCACATTTTACCTGGCAGGACTGCAATACAAGCTGCTATGAGCAGTGTGAAAAAGAAGCAGAGATTTGTGAACCGATAGCCATCAATGCAGCTGTGTGATTTACTCGGAACCGAGGCTTAGCAGAGGGGCAAGTGGGCAAGCTGAAGTTAAGGATGAGACCAGAGCGAGACAAAGTATAATGGTGGTGACGGTAATGTTGTTGATTTTAAGAAAAGATTCTAATGAATTCTTCAGCGCCGGTTGCATGCTGTAATGGTGACCACTCTGGACTTTGAGTCCAGCGATCCGAGTTCAAATCTTGGTGGAACCTGAATTCTTGTTGTCCCAGCTGCTGGAAATTTGGGACATACAAGCTTGGCATCTGCATACCAACCACGGTTACAGGACCGTTTGCTGCCTGAATCAATGACGGTTGATGTATTGTTCTCAACATCAGATGATAGGCTCAACCTCTCTTTCCCAGTTCCAAATAAGCAGGGGAGAAAGATGTGTATTGTCCAGTGCTTCGTTTCACTGCACAGCAGATTGCTCAACATTTTCTTTGCAAGCTGCATTCGGCTGGCATACTTGCTAAAATTGAAAGCAGTGCTTCTTGAAACGTAGACATTGCACTTCGTATTCTCGAAAAAAGTTAACAATTGCTTATCTATCGTGCAGCAGTGCCTTGCAAAGATTATTCACATTTTACCTGGCAGGACTGCAATGCAATCTGCCATGAGCAGTGTGAAAAAGAAGCTGAGATTTGTGAACCGATAGCCATCAAGGCAGCTGTGTGATTTGCTCAGAACCGAAGCTTAGCAGAGGGGCAAGTGGGCAAGCTGAAGTTAAGGATGAGACCAGGCCGAGACAAAGTATAATGGTGGAGATGTTAATGTTGTTGATTTTGAGAAAAGAATCTAGGGAACTGTTCAGCAAAGGTTCCATGGTGTAATGGTAAGCACTCTGGGCTCTGAATCCAGCGATCCGAGTTCAAATCTCGGTGGAACCTGAATTCTTGTTGTCCCAGCTGCTGGAAATTTGGGACATACAAGCTTGGCATCTGCATGTCAACCACGGTTACGGGACCGTTTGCTGCCTGAATCAATGACGGTTGATTTATTGTTCTCGACATCAGATGATAGGCTCAACCTCTCATTCCCAGTTCCAAATAAGAGGGGGAGAAAAATGTGTGTTGTCCAGTGCTTCGTTTGACTGCACAGCAGAATGCTCAACATTTTCTTTTAAGCTGCATTCGGCTGGCATACTTGCTGAAATTGAAAGCAGTGCTTCTTGAAACGTAGACATTGCACTTCGTATTCTCGAAAAAAGTTAACAATTGCTTATCTTTCGTACAGCAGTGCCTTGCAAAGATTATTCACATTTTACCTGGCAGGACTGCAATACAAGCTGCTATGAGCAGTGTGAAAAAGAAGCAGAGATTTGTGAACCGATAGCCATCAATGCAGCTGTGTGATTTACTCGGAACCGAGGCTTAGCAGAGGGGCAAGTGGGCAAGCTGAAGTTAAGGATGAGACCAGAGCGAGACAAAGTATAATGGTGGCGACGGTAATGTTGTTGATTTTAAGAAAAGATTCTAATGAATTCTTCAGCGCCGGTTGCATGCTGTAATGGTGACCACTCTGGACTTTGAGTCCAGCGATCCGAGTTCAAATCTTGGTGGAACCTGAATTCTTGTTGTCCCAGCTGCTGGAAATTTGGGACATACAAGCTTGGCATCTGCATACCAACCACGGTTACAGGACCGTTTGCTGCCTGAATCAATGACGGTTGATGTATTGTTCTCAACATCAGATGATAGGCTCAACCTCTCTTTCCCAGTTCCAAATAAGCAGGGGAGAAAGATGTGTATTGTCCAGTGCTTCGTTTCACTGCACAGCAGATTGCTCAACATTTTCTTTGCAAGCTGCATTCGGCTGGCATACTTGCTAAAATTGAAAGCAGTGCTTCTTGAAACGTAGACATTGCACTTCGTATTCTCGAAAAAAGTTAACAATTGCTTATCTATCGTGCAGCAGTGCCTTGCAAAGATTATTCACATTTTACCTGGCAGGACTGCAATGCAATCTGCCATGAGCAGTGTGAAAAAGAAGCTGAGATTTGTGAACCGATAGCCATCAAGGCAGCTGTGTGATTTGCTCAGAACCGAAGCTTAGCAGAGGGGCAAGTGGGCAAGCTGAAGTTAAGGATGAGACCAGGCCGAGACAAAGTATAATGGTGGAGATGTTAATGTTGTTGATTTTGAGAAAAGAATCTAGGGAACTGTTCAGCAAAGGTTCCATGGTGTAATGGTAAGCACTCTGGGCTCTGAATACAGCGATCCGAGTTCAAATCTCGGTGGAACCTGAATTCTTGTTGTCCCAGCTGCTGGAAATTTGGGACATACAAGCTTGGCATCTGCATGTCAACCACGGTTACGGGACCGTTTGCTGCCTGAATCAATGACGGTTGATTTATTGTTCTCGACATCAGATGATAGGCTCAACCTCTCATTCCCAGTTCCAAATAAGAGGGGGAGAAAAATGTGTGTTGTCCAGTGCTTCGTTTCACTGCACAGCAGAATGCTCAACATTTTCTTTTAAGCTGCATTCGGCTGGCATACTTGCTGAAATTGAAAGCAGTGCTTCTTGAAACGTAGACATTGCACTTCGTATTCTCGAAAAATGTTAACAATTGCTTATCTTTCGTACAGCAGTGCCTTGCAAAGATTATTCACATTTTACCTGGCAGGACTGCAATACAAGCTGCTATGAGCAGTGTGAAAAAGAAGCAGAGATTTGTGAACCGATAGCCATCAAGGCAGCTGTGTGATTTACTCGGAACCGAGGCTTAGCAGAGGGGCAAGCTGAAGTTAAGGATGAGACCAGAGCGAGACAAAGTATAATGGTGGCGACGGTAATGTTGTTGATTTTAAGAAAAGATTCTAATGAATTCTTCAGCGCCGGTTGCATGCTGTAATGGTGACCACTCTGGACTTTGAGTCCAGCGATCCGAGTTCAAATCTCGGTGGAACCTGAACTCTTGTTGTCCCAGCTGCTGGAAATTTGGGACATTAAAGCTTGGCATCTGCATACCAACCACGGTTACGGGACCGTTTGCTGCCTGAATCAATGACGGTTGATTTATTGTTCTCGACATCAGATGATAGGCTCAACCTCTCATTCCCAGTTCCAAATAAGAGGGGGAGAAAAATGTGTGTTGTCCAGTGCTTCGTTTGACTGCACAGCAGAATGCTCAACATTTTCTTTTAAGCTGCATTCGGCTGGCATACTTGCTGAAATTGAAAGCAGTGCTTCTTGAAACGTAGACATTGCACTTCGTATTCTCGAAAAAAGTTAACAATTGCTTATCTTTCGTACAGCAGTGCCTTGCAAAGATTATTCACATTTTACCTGGCAGGACTGCAATACAAGCTGCTATGAGAAGTGTGAAAAAGAAGCAGAGATTTGTGAACCGATAGCCATCAAGGCAGCTGTGTGATTTACTCAGAACCGAGGCTTAGCAGAGGGGCAAGTGGGCAAGCTGAAGTTAAGGATGAGACCAGAGCGAGACAAAGTATAATGGTGGTGACGGTAATGTTGTTGATTTTAAGAAAAGATTCTAATGAATTCTTCAGCGCCGCTTGCATGCTGTAATGGTGACCACTCTGGACTTTGAGTCCAGCGATCGTAGTTCAAATTTTGGTGGAACCTGAATTCTTGTTGTCCCAGCTGCTGGAAATTTGGGACATACAAGCTTGGCATCTGCATACCAACCACGGTTACGGGACCGTTTGCTGCCTCAATCAATGACGGTTGATGTATTGTTCTCAACATCCAGATGATAGGCTCAACCTCTCATTCCCAGTTCCAAATAAGCGGGGGAGAAAGATGTGTATTGTCCAGTGCTTCGTTTCACTGCACAGCAGATTGCTCAACATATTCTTTGCAAGCTGCATTCGGCTGGCATACTTGCTAAAATTGAAAGCAGTGCTTCTTGAAACGTAGACATTGCACTTCGTATTCTCGAAAAAAGTTAACAATTGCTTATCTATCGTGCAGCAGTACCTTGCAAAGATTATTCACATTTTACCTGGCAGGACTGCAATGCAATCTGCCATGAGCAGTGTGAAAAAGAAGCTGAGATTTGTGAACCGATAGCCATCAAGGCAGCTGTGTGATTTGCTCAGAACCGAAGCTTAGCATAGGGGCAAGTGGGCAAGCTGAAGTTAAGGATGAGACCAGGCCGAGACAAAGTATAATGGTGGAGATGGTAATGTTGTTGATTTTGAGAAACGAATCTAGGGAATTGTTCAGCAAAGGTTCCATGGTGTAATGGTAAGCACTCTGGGCTCTGAATCCAGCGATCCGAGTTCAAATCTCGGTGGAACCTGAATTCTTGTTGTCCCAGCTGCTGGAAATTTGGGACATACAAGCTTGGCATCTGCATGTCAACCACGGTTACGGGACCGTTTGCTGCCTGAATCAATGACGGTTGATTTATTGTTCTCGACATCAGATGATAGGCTCAACCTCTCATTCCCAGTTCCAAATAAGAGGGGGAGAAAAATGTGTGTTGTCCAGTGCTTCGTTTGACTGCACAGCAGAATGCTCAACATTTTCTTTTAAGCTGCATTCGGCTGGCATACTTGCTGAAATTGAAAGCAGTGCTTCTTGAAACGTAGACATTGCACTTCGTATTCTCGAAAAAAGTTAACAATTGCTTATCTTTCGTACAGCAGTGCCTTGCAAAGATTATTCACATTTTACCTGGCAGGACTGCAATACAAGCTGCTATGAGCAGTGTGAAAAAGAAGCAGAGATTTGTGAACCGATAGCCATCAATGCAGCTGTGTGATTTACTCGGAACCGAGGCTTAGCAGAGGGGCAAGTGGGCAAGCTGAAGTTAAGGATGAGACCAGAGCGAGACAAAGTATAATGGTGGCGACGGTAATGTTGTTGATTTTAAGAAAAGATTCTAATGAATTCTTCAGCGCCGGTTGCATGCTGTAATGGTGACCACTCTGGACTTTGAGTCCAGCGATCCGAGTTCAAATCTTGGTGGAACCTGAATTCTTGTTGTCCCAGCTGCTGGAAATTTGGGACATACAAGCTTGGCATCTGCATACCAACCACGGTTACGGGACCGTTTGCTGCCTGAATCAATGACGGTTGATGTATTGTTCTCAACATCAGATGATAGGCTCAACCTCTCATTCCCAGTTCCAAATAAGCGGGGGAGAAAGATGTGTATTGTCCAGTGCTTCGTTTCACTGCACAGCAGATTGCTCAACATTTTCTTTGCAAGCTGCATTCGGCTGGCATACTTGCTAAAATTGAAAGCAGTGCTTCTTGAAACGTAGACATTGCACTTCGTATTCTCGAAAAAAGTTAACAATTGCTTATCTATCGCGCAGCAGTGCCTTGCAAAGATTATTCACATTTTACCTGGCAGGACTGCAATGCAATCTGCCATGAGCAGTGTGAAAAAGAAGCTGAGATTTGTGAACCGATAGCCATCAAGGCAGCTGTGTGATTTGCTCAGAACCGAAGCTTAGCAGAGGGGCAAGTGGGCAAGCTGAAGTTAAGGATGAGACCAGGCCGAGACAAAGTATAATGGTGGAGATGGTAATGTTGTTGATTTTGAGAAACGAATCTAGGGAATTGTTCAGCAAAGGTTCCATGGTGTAATGGTAAGCACTCTGGGCTCTGAATCCAGCGATCCGAGTTCAAATCTCGGTGGAACCTGAATTCTTGTTGTCCCAGCTGCTGGAAATTTGGGACATACAAGCTTGGCATCTGCATGTCAACCACGGTTATGGGACCGTTTGCTGCCTGAATCAATGACGGTTGATTTATTGTTCTCGACATCAGATGATAGGCTCAACCTCTCATTCCCAGTTCCAAATAAGAGGGGGAGAAAAATGTGTGTTGTCCAGTGCTTCGTTTCACTGCACAGCAGAATGCTCAACATTTTCTTTTAAGCTGCATTCGGCTGGCATACTTGCTGAAATTGAAAGCAGTGCTTCTTGAAACGTAGACATTGCACTTCGTATTCTCGAAAAATGTTAACAATTGCTTATCTTTCGTACAGCAGTGCCTTGCAAAGATTATTCACATTTTACCTGGCAGGACTGCAATACAAGCTGCTATGAGCAGTGTGAAAAAGAAGCAGAGATTTGTGAACCGATAGCCATCAAGGCAGCTGTGTGATTTACTCGGAACCGAGGCTTAGCAGAGGGGCAAGCTGAAGTTAAGGATGAGACCAGAGCGAGACAAAGTATAATGGTGGCGACGGTAATGTTGTTGATTTTAAGAAAAGATTCTAATGAATTCTTCAGCGCCGGTTGCATGCTGTAATGGTGACCACTCTGGACTTTGAGTCCAGCGATCCGAGTTCAAATCTCGGTGGAACCTGAACTCTTGTTGTCCCAGCTGCTGGAAATTTGGGACATACAAGCTTGGCATCTGCATACCAACCACGGTTACGGGACCGTTTGCTGCCTGAATCAATGACGGTTGATTTATTGTTCTCGACATCAGATGATAGGCTCAACCTCTCATTCCCAGTTCCAAATAAGAGGGGGAGAAAAATGTGTGTTGTCCAGTGCTTCGTTTGACTGCACAGCAGAATGCTCAACATTTTCTTTTAAGCTGCATTCGGCTGGCATACTTGCTGAAATTGAAAGCAGTGCTTCTTGAAACGTAGACATTGCACTTCGTATTCTCGAAAAAAGTTAACAATTGCTTATCTTTCGTACAGCAGTGCCTTGCAAAGATTATTCACATTTTACCTGGCAGGACTGCAATACAAGCTGCTATGAGCAGTGTGAAAAAGAAGCAGAGATTTGTGAACCGATAGCCATCAATGCAGCTGTGTGATTTACTCGGAACCGAGGCTTAGCAGAGGGGCAAGTGGGCAAGCTGAAGTTAAGGATGAGACCAGAGCGAGACAAAGTATAATGGTGGCGACGGTAATGTTGTTGATTTTAAGAAAAGATTCTAATGAATTCTTCAGCGCCGGTTGCATGCTGTAATGGTGACCACTCTGGACTTTGAGTCCAGCGATCCGAGTTCAAATCTTGGTGGAACCTGAATTCTTGTTGTCCCAGCTGCTGGAAATTTGGGACATACAAGCTTGGCATCTGCATACCAACCACGGTTACGGGACCGTTTGCTGCCTGAATCAATGACGGTTGATGTATTGTTCTCAACATCAGATGATAGGCTCAACCTCTCATTCCCAGTTCCAAATAAGCGGGGGAGAAAGATGTGTATTGTCCAGTGCTTCGTTTCACTGCACAGCAGATTGCTCAACATTTTCTTTGCAAGCTGCATTCGGCTGGCATACTTGCTAAAATTGAAAGCAGTGCTTCTTGAAACGTAGACATTGCACTTCGTATTCTCGAAAAAAGTTAACAATTGCTTATCTATCGCGCAGCAGTGCCTTGCAAAGATTATTCACATTTTACCTGGCAGGACTGCAATGCAATCTGCCATGAGCAGTGTGAAAAAGAAGCTGAGATTTGTGAACCGATAGCCATCAAGGCAGCTGTGTGATTTGCTCAGAACCGAAGCTTAGCAGAGGGGCAAGTGGGCAAGCTGAAGTTAAGGATGAGACCAGGCCGAGACAAAGTATAATGGTGGAGATGGTAATGTTGTTGATTTTGAGAAACGAATCTAGGGAATTGTTCAGCAAAGGTTCCATGGTGTAATGGTAAGCACTCTGGGCTCTGAATCCAGCGATCCGAGTTCAAATCTCGGTGGAACCTGAATTCTTGTTGTCCCAGCTGCTGGAAATTTGGGACATACAAGCTTGGCATCTGCATGTCAACCACGGTTATGGGACCGTTTGCTGCCTGAATCAATGACGGTTGATTTATTGTTCTCGACATCAGATGATAGGCTCAACCTCTCATTCCCAGTTCCAAATAAGAGGGGGAGAAAAATGTGTGTTGTCCAGTGCTTCGTTTCACTGCACAGCAGAATGCTCAACATTTTCTTTTAAGCTGCATTCGGCTGGCATACTTGCTGAAATTGAAAGCAGTGCTTCTTGAAACGTAGACATTGCACTTCGTATTCTCGAAAAATGTTAACAATTGCTTATCTTTCGTACAGCAGTGCCTTGCAAAGATTATTCACATTTTACCTGGCAGGACTGCAATACAAGCTGCTATGAGCAGTGTGAAAAAGAAGCAGAGATTTGTGAACCGATAGCCATCAAGGCAGCTGTGTGATTTACTCGGAACCGAGGCTTAGCAGAGGGGCAAGCTGAAGTTAAGGATGAGACCAGAGCGAGACAAAGTATAATGGTGGCGACGGTAATGTTGTTGATTTTAAGAAAAGATTCTAATGAATTCTTCAGCGCTGGTTGCATGCTGTAATGGTGACCACTCTGGACTTTGAGTCCAGCGATCCGAGTTCAAATCTCGGTGGAACCTGAACTCTTGTTGTCCCAGCTGCTGGAAATTTGGGACATACAAGCTTGGCATCTGCATACCAACCACGGTTACGGGACCGTTTGCTGCCTGAATCAATGACGGTTGATTTATTGTTCTCGACATCAGATGATAGGCTCAACCTCTCATTCCCAGTTCCAAATAAGAGGGGGAGAAAAATGTGTGTTGTCCAGTGCTTCGTTTGACTGCACAGCAGAATGCTCAACATTTTCTTTTAAGCTGCATTCGGCTGGCATACTTGCTGAAATTGAAAGCAGTGCTTCTTGAAACGTAGACATTGCACTTCGTATTCTCGAAAAAAGTTAACAATTGCTTATCTTTCGTACAGCAGTGCCTTGCAAAGATTATTCACATTTTACCTGGCAGGACTGCAATACAAGCTGCTATGAGCAGAGTGAAAAAGAAGCAGAGATTTGTGAACCGATAGCCATCAAGGCAGCTGTGTGATTTGCTCAGAACCGAAGCTTAGCAGAGGGGCAAGTGGGCAAGCTGAAGTTAAGGATGAGACCAGGCCGAGACAAAGTATAATGGTGGAGATGGTAATGTTGTTGATTTTAAGAAAAGATTCTAATGAATTCTTCAGCGCCGCTTGCATGCTGTAATGGTGACCACTCTGGACTTTGAGTCCAGCGATCCGAGTTCAAATCTTGGTGGAACCTGAATTCTTGTTGTCCCAGCTGCTGGAAATTTGGGACATACAAGCTTGGCATCTGCATACCAACCACGGTTACAGGACCGTTTGCTGCCTCAATCAATGACGGTTGATGTATTGTTCTCGACATCCAGATGATAGGCTCAACCTCTCATTCCCAGTTCCAAATAAGCGGGGGAGAAAGATGTGTATTGTCCAGTGCTTCATTTCACTGCACAGCAGATTGCTCAACATTTTCTTTTAAGCTGCATTCGGCTGGCATACTTGCTGAAATTGAAAGCAGTGCTTCTTGAAACGTAGACATTGCACTTCGTATTCTCGAAAAAAGTTAACAATTGCTTATCTTTCGTACAGCAGTGCCTTGCAAAGATTATTCACATTTTACCTGGCAGGACTGCAATACAAGCTGCTATGAGCAGTGTGAAAAAGAAGCAGAGATTTGTGAACCGATAGCCATCAAGGCAGCTGTGTGATTTACTCGGAACCGAGGCTTAGCAGAGGGGCAAGCTGAAGTTAAGGATGAGACCAGAGCGAGACAAAGTATAATGGTGGCGACGGTAATGTTGTTGATTTTAAGAAAAGATTCTAATGAATTCTTCAGCGCCGGTTGCATGCTGTAATGGTGACCACTCTGGACTTTGAGTCCAGCGATCCGAGTTCAAATCTCGGTGGAACCTGAACTCTTGTTGTCCCAGCTGCTGGAAATTTGGGACATTAAAGCTTGGCATCTGCATACCAACCACGGTTACGGGACCGTTTGCTGCCTGAATCAATGACGGTTGATTTATTGTTCTCGACATCAGATGATAGGCTCAACCTCTCATTCCCAGTTCCAAATAAGAGGGGGAGAAAAATGTGTGTTGTCCAGTGCTTCGTTTGACTGCACAGCAGAATGCTCAACATTTTCTTTTAAGCTGCATTCGGCTGGCATACTTGCTGAAATTGAAAGCAGTGCTTCTTGAAACGTAGACATTGCACTTCGTATTCTCGAAAAAAGTTAACAATTGCTTATCTTTCGTACAGCAGTGCCTTGCAAAGATTATTCACATTTTACCTGGCAGGACTGCAATACAAGCTGCTATGAGAAGTGTGAAAAAGAAGCAGAGATTTGTGAACCGATAGCCATCAAGGCAGCTGTGTGATTTACTCAGAACCGAGGCTTAGCAGAGGGGCAAGTGGGCAAGCTGAAGTTAAGGATGAGACCAGAGCGAGACAAAGTATAATGGTGGTGACGGTAATGTTGTTGATTTTAAGAAAAGATTCTAATGAATTCTTCAGCGCCGCTTGCATGCTGTAATGGTGACCACTCTGGACTTTGAGTCCAGCGATCGGAGTTCAAATCTTGGTGGAACCTGAATTCTTGTTGTCCCAGCTGCTGGAAATTTGGGACATACAAGCTTGGCATCTGCATACCAACCACGGTTACGGGACCGTTTGCTGCCTCAATCAATGACGGTTGATGTATTGTACTCAACATCCAGATGATAGGCTCAACCTCTCATTCCCAGTTCCAAATAAGCGGGGGAGAAAGATGTGTATTGTCCAGTGCTTCGTTTCACTGCACAGCAGATTGCTCAACATTTTCTTTGCAAGCTGCATTCGGCTGGCATACTTGCTAAAATTGAAAGCAGTGCTTCTTGAAACGTAGACATTGCACTTCGTATTCTCGAAAAAAGTTAACAATTGCTTATCTATCGCGCAGCAGTGCCTTGCAAAGATTATTCACATTTTACCTGGCAGGACTGCAATGCAATCTGCCATGAGCAGTGTGAAAAAGAAGCTGAGATTTGTGAACCGATAGCCATCAAGGCAGCTGTGTGATTTGCTCAGAACCGAAGCTTAGCAGAGGGGCAAGTGGGCAAGCTGAAGTTAAGGATGAGACCAGGCCGAGACAAAGTATAATGGTGGAGATGGTAATGTTGTTGATTTTGAGAAACGAATCTAGGGAATTGTTCAGCAAAGGTTCCATGGTGTAATGGTAAGCACTCTGGGCTCTGAATCCAGCGATCCGAGTTCAAATCTCGGTGGAACCTGAATTCTTGTTGTCCCAGCTGCTGGAAATTTGGGACATACAAGCTTGGCATCTGCATGTCAACCACGGTTATGGGACCGTTTGCTGCCTGAATCAATGACGGTTGATTTATTGTTCTCGACATCAGATGATAGGCTCAACCTCTCATTCCCAGTTCCAAATAAGAGGGGGAGAAAAATGTGTGTTGTCCAGTGCTTCGTTTCACTGCACAGCAGAATGCTCAACATTTTCTTTTAAGCTGCATTCGGCTGGCATACTTGCTGAAATTGAAAGCAGTGCTTCTTGAAACGTAGACATTGCACTTCGTATTCTCGAAAAATGTTAACAATTGCTTATCTTTCGTACAGCAGTGCCTTGCAAAGATTATTCACATTTTACCTGGCAGGACTGCAATACAAGCTGCTATGAGCAGTGTGAAAAAGAAGCAGAGATTTGTGAACCGATAGCCATCAAGGCAGCTGTGTGATTTACTCGGAACCGAGGCTTAGCAGAGGGGCAAGCTGAAGTTAAGGATGAGACCAGAGCGAGACAAAGTATAATGGTGGCGACGGTAATGTTGTTGATTTTAAGAAAAGATTCTAATGAATTCTTCAGCGCCGGTTGCATGCTGTAATGGTGACCACTCTGGACTTTGAGTCCAGCGATCCGAGTTCAAATCTCGGTGGAACCTGAACTCTTGTTGTCCCAGCTGCTGGAAATTTGGGACATACAAGCTTGGCATCTGCATACCAACCACGGTTACGGGACCGTTTGCTGCCTGAATCAATGACGGTTGATTTATTGTTCTCGACATCAGATGATAGGCTCAACCTCTCATTCCCAGTTCCAAATAAGAGGGGGAGAAAAATGTGTGTTGTCCAGTGCTTCGTTTGACTGCACAGCAGAATGCTCAACATTTTCTTTTAAGCTGCATTCGGCTGGCATACTTGCTGAAATTGAAAGCAGTGCTTCTTGAAACGTAGACATTGCACTTCGTATTCTCGAAAAAAGTTAACAATTGCTTATCTTTCGTACAGCAGTGCCTTGCAAAGATTATTCACATTTTACCTGGCAGGACTGCAATACAAGCTGCTATGAGCAGTGTGAAAAAGAAGCAGAGATTTGTGAACCGATAGCCATCAAGGCAGCTGTGTGATTTGCTCAGAACCGAAGCTTAGCAGAGGGGCAAGTGGGCAAGCTGAAGTTAAGGATGAGACCAGGCCGAGACAAAGTATAATGGTGGAGATGGTAATGTTGTTGATTTTATGAAAAGATTCTAATGAATTCTTCAGCGCCGCTTGCATGCTGTAATGGTGACCACTCTGGACTTTGAGTCCAGCGATCCGAGTTCAAATCTTGGTGGAACCTGAATTCTTGTTGTCCCAGCTGCTGGAAATTTGGGACATACAAGCTTGGCATCTGCATACCAACCACGGTTACAGGACCGTTTGCTGCCTCAATCAATGACGGTTGATGTATTGTTCTCGACATCCAGATGATAGGCTCAACCTCTCATTCCCAGTTCCAAATAAGCGGGGGAGAAAGATGTGTATTGTCCAGTGCTTCATTTCACTGCACAGCAGATTGCTCAACATTTTCTTTGCAAGCTGCATTCGGCTGGCATACTTGCTAAAATTGAAAGCAGTGCTTCTTGAAACGTAGACATTGCACTTCGTATTCTCAAAAAAAGTTAACAATTGCTTATCTATCGTGCAGCAGTGCCTTGCAAAGATTATTCACATTTTACCTGGCAGGACTGCAATGCAATCTGCCATGAGCAGTGTGAAAAAGAAGCTGAGATTTGTGAACCGATAGCCATCAAGGCAGCTGTGTGATTTGCTCAGAACCGAAGCTTAGCAGAGGGGCAAGTGGGCAAGCTGAAGTTAAGGATGAGACCAGGCCGAGACAAAGTATAATGGTGGAGATGGTAATGTTGTTGATTTTGAGAACCGAATCTAGTGAATTGTTCAGCAAAGGTTCCATGGTGTAATGGTAAGCACTCTGGGCTCTGAATCCAGAGATCCGAGTTCAAATCTCGGTGGAACCTGAATTCTTGTTGTCCCAGCTGCTGGAAATTTGGGACATACAAGCTTGGCATCTGCATGTCAACCACGGTTCCGGGACCGTTTGCTGCCTGAATCAATGACGGTTGATTTATTGTTCTCGACATCAGATGATAGGCTCAACCTCTCATTCCCAGTTCCAAATAAGAGGGGGAGAAAAATGTGTGTTGTCCAGTGCTTCGTTTGACTGCACAGCAGAATGCTCAACATTTTCTTTTAAGCTGCATTCGGCTGGCATACTTGCTGAAATTGAAAGCAGTGCTTCTTGAAACGTAGACATTGCACTTCGTATTCTCGAAAAAAGTTAACAATTGCTTATCTTTCGTACAGCAGTGCCTTGCAAAGATTATTCACATTTTACCTGGCAGGACTGCAATACAAGCTGCTATGAGCAGTGTGAAAAAGAAGCAGAGATTTGTGAACCGATAGCCATCAATGCAGCTGTGTGATTTACTCGGAACCGAGGCTTAGCAGAGGGGCAAGTGGGCAAGCTGAAGTTAAGGATGAGACCAGAGCGAGACAAAGTATAATGGTGGCGACGGTAATGTTGTTGATTTTAAGAAAAGATTCTAATGAATTCTTCAGCGCCGGTTGCATGCTGTAATGGTGACCACTCTGGACTTTGAGTCCAGCGATCCGAGTTCAAATCTTGGTGGAACCTGAATTCTTGTTGTCCCAGCTGCTGGAAATTTGGGACATACAAGCTTGGCATCTGCATTCCAACCACGGTTACGGGACCGTTTGCTGCCTGAATCAATGACGGTTGATGTATTGTTCTCAACATCAGATGATAGGCTCAACCTCTCATTCCCAGTTCCAAATAAGCGGGGGAGAAAGATGTGTATTGTCCAGTGCTTCGTTTCACTGCACAGCAGATTGCTCAACATTTTCTTTGCAAGCTGCATTCGGCTGGCATACTTGCTAAAATTGAAAGCAGTGCTTCTTGAAACGTAGACATTGCACTTCGTATTCTCGAAAAAAGTTAACAATTGCTTATCTATCGTGCAGCAGTGCCTTGCAAAGATTATTCACATTTTACCTGGCAGGACTGCAATGCAATCTGCCATGAGCAGTGTGAAAAAGAAGCTGAGATTTGTGAACCGATAGCCATCAAGGCAGCTGTGTGATTTGCTCGGAACCGAAGCTTAGCAGAGGGGCAAGTGGGCAAGCTGAAGTTAAGGATGAGACCAGGCCGAGACAAAGTATAATGGTGGAGATGGTAATGTTGTTGATTTTGAGAAACGAATCTAGGGAATTGTTCAGCAAAGGTTCCATGGTGTAATGGTAAGCACTCTGGGCTCTGAATCCAGCGATCCGAGTTCAAATCTCGGTGGAACCTGAATTCTTGTTGTCCCAGCTGCTGGAAATTTGGGACATACAAGCTTGGCATCTGCATGTCAACCACGGTTATGGGACCGTTTGCTGCCTGAATCAATGACGGTTGATTTATTGTTCTCGACATCAGATGATAGGCTCAACCTCTCATTCCCAGTTCCAAATAAGAGGGGGAGAAAAATGTGTGTTGTCCAGTGCTTCGTTTCACTGCACAGCAGAATGCTCAACATTTTCTTTTAAGCTGCATTCGGCTGGCATACTTGCTGAAATTGAAAGCAGTGCTTCTTGAAACGTAGACATTGCACTTCGTATTCTCGAAAAATGTTAACAATTGCTTATCTTTCGTACAGCAGTGCCTTGCAAAGATTATTCACATTTTACCTGGCAGGACTGCAATACAAGCTGCTATGAGCAGTGTGAAAAAGAAGCAGAGATTTGTGAACCGATAGCCATCAAGGCAGCTGTGTGATTTACTCGGAACCGAGGCTCAGCAGAGGGGCAAGCTGAAGTTAAGGATGAGACCAGAGCGAGACAAAGTATAATGGTGGCGACGGTAATGTTGTTGATTTTAAGAAAAGATTCTAATGAATTCTTCAGCGCCGGTTGCATGCTGTAATGGTGACCACTCTGGACTTTGAGTCCAGCGATCCGAGTTCAAATCTCGGTGGAACCTGAACTCTTGTTGTCCCAGCTGCTGGAAATTTGGGACATACAAGCTTGGCATCTGCATGTCAACCACGGTTACGGGACCGTTTGCTGCCTGAATCAATGACGGTTGATTTATTGTTCTCGACATCAGATGATAGGCTCAACCTCTCATTCCCAGTTCCAAATAAGAGGGGGAGAAAAATGTGTGTTGTCCAGTGCTTCGTTTGACTGCACAGCAGAATGCTCAACATTTTCTTTTAAGCTGCATTCGTCTGGCATACTTGCTGAAATTGAAAGCAGTGCTTCTTGAAACGTAGACATTGCACTTCGTATTCTCGAAAAAAGTTAACAATTGCTTATCTTTCGTACAGCAGTGCCTTGCAAAGATTATTCACATTTTACCTGGCAGGACTGCAATACAAGCTGCTATGAGCAGTGTGAAAAAGAAGCAGAGATTTGTGAACTGATAGCCATCAATGCAGCTGTGTGATTTACTCAGAACCGAGGCTTAGCAGAGGGGCAAGTGGGCAAGCTGAAGTTAAGGATGAGACCAGAGCGAGACAAAGTATAATGGTGGTGACGGTAATGTTGTTGATTTTAAGAAAAGATTCTAATGAATTCTTCAGCGCCGCTTGCATGCTGTAATGGTGACCACTCTGGACTTTGAGTCCAGCGATCCGAGTTCAAATCTTGGTGGAACCTGAATTCTTGTTGTCCCAGCTGCTGGAAATTTGGGACATACAAGCTTGGCATCTGCATACCAACCACGGTTACGGGACCGTTTGCTGCCTGAATCAATGACGGTTGATGTATTGTTCTCAACATCCAGATGATAGGCTCAACCTCTCATTCCCAGTTCCAAATAAGCGGGGGAGAAAGATGTGTATTGTCCAGTGCTTCATTTCACTGCACAGCAGATTGCTCAACATTTTCTTTGCAAGCTGCATTCGGCTGGCATACTTGCTAAAATTGAAAGCAGTGCTTCTTGAAACGTAGACATTGCACTTCGTATTCTCGAAAAAAGTTAACAATTGCTTATCTATCGTGCAGCAGTGCCTTGCAAAGATTATTCACATTTTACCTGGCAGGACTGCAATGCAATCTGCCATGAGCAGTGTGAAAAAGAAGCTGAGATTTGTGAACCGATAGCCATCAAGGCAGCTGTGTGATTTGCTCAGAACCGAAGCTTAGCAGAGGGGCAAGTGGGCAAGCTGAAGTTAAGGATGAGACCAGGCCGAGACAAAGTATAATGGTGGAGATGGTAATGTTGTTGATTTTGAGAAAAGAATCTAGGAACAATTCAGCAAAGGTTCCATGGTGTAATGGTAAGCACTCTGGGCTCTGAATCCAGCGATCCGAATTCAAATCTCGGTGGAACCTGAATTCTTGTTGTCCCAGCTGCTGGAAATTTGGGACATACAAGCTTGGCATCTGCATACCAACCACGGTTACGGGACCGTTTGCTGCCTGAATCAATGACGGTTGATTTAATGTTCTCGACATCAGATGACAGGCTCAACCTCTCATTCCCAGTTCCAAATAAGAGGGGGAGAAAAATGTGTGTTGTCCAGTGCTTCGTTTGACTGCACAGCAGAACGCTCAACATTTTCTTTAAAGCTGCATTCGGCTGGCATACTTGCTGAAATTGAAAGCAGTGCTTCTTGAAACGTAGACATTGCACTTCGTATTCTCGAAAAAAGTTAACAATTGCTTATCTTTCGTACAGCAGTGCCTTGCAAAGATTATTCACATTTTACCTGGCAGGACTGCAATACAAGCTGCTATGAGCAGTGTGAAAAAGAAGCAGAGATTTGTGAACCGATAGCCATCAAGGCAGCTGTGTGATTTACTCAGAACCGAGGCTTAGCAGAGGGGCAAGTGGGCAAGCTGAAGTTAAGGATGAGACCAGACCGAGACAAAGTATAATGGTGGCGACGGTAATGTTGTTGATTTTAAGAAAAGATTCTAATGAATTCTTCAGCGCCGGTTGCATGCTGTAATGGTGACCACTCTGGACTTTGAGTCCAGCGATCCGAGTTCAAATCTTGGTGGAACCTGAATTCTTGTTGTCCCAGCTGCTGGAAATTTGGGACATACAAGCTTGGCATCTGCATACCAACCACGGTTACGGGATCGTTTGCTGCCTGAATCAATGACGGTTGATGTATTGTTCTCAACATCAGATGATAGGCTCAACCACTCTTTCCCAGTTCCAAATAAGCGGGGGAGAAAGATGTGTATTGTCCAGTGCTTCGTTTCACTGCACAGCAGATTGCTCAACATTTTCTTTGCAAGCTGCATTCGGCTGGCATACTTGCTAAAATTGAAAGCAGTGCTTCTTGAAACGTAGACATTGCACTTCGTATTCTCGAAAAAAGTTAACAATTGCTTATCTATCGTGCAGCAGTGCCTTGCAAAGATTATTCACATTTTACCTGGCAGGACTGCAATGCAATCTGCCATGAGCAGTGTGAAAAAGAAGCTGAGATTTGTGAACCGATAGCCATCAAGGCAGCTGTGTGATTTGCTCAGAACCGAAGCTTAGCAGAGGGGCAAGTGGGCAAGCTGAAGTTAAGGATGAGACCAGGCCGAGACAAAGTATAATGGTGGAGATGGTAATGTTGTTGATTTTGAGAAAAGAATCTAGGGAACTGTTTAGCAAAGGTTCCATGGTGTAATGGTAAGCACTCTGGGCTCTGAATCCAGCGATCCGAGTTCAAATCTCGGTGGAACCTGAATTCTTGTTCTCCCAGCTGCTGGAAATTTGGGCCATACAAGCTGGGCATCTGCATACCAACCACGGTTACGGGACCGTTTGCTGCCTGAATCAATGATGGTTGATTTATTGTTCTCGACATCAGATGATAGGCTCAACCTCTCATTTCCAGTTCCAAATAAGAGGGGGAGAAAAATGTGTGTTGTCCAGTGCTTCGTTTGACTGCACAGCAGAATGCTCAACATTTTCTTTTAAGCTGCATTCGGCTGGCGTACTTGCTGAAATTGAAAGCAGTGCTTCTTGAAACGTAGACATTGCACTTCGTATTCTCGAAAAAAGTTAACAATTGCTTATCTTTCGTACAGCAGTGCCTTGCAAAGATTATTCACATTTTACCTGGCAGGACTGCAATACAAGCTGCTATGAGCAGTGTGAAAAAGAAGCAGAGATTTGTGAACCGATAGCCATCAAGGCAGCTGTGTGATTTACTCGGAACCGAGGCTTAGCAGAGGGGCAAGTGGGCAAGCTGAAGTTAAGGATGAGACCAGACCGAGACAAAGTATAATGGTGGCGACGGTAATGTTGTTGATTTTAAGAAAAGATTCTAATGAATTCTTCAGCGCCGGTTGCATGCTGTAATGGTGACCACTCTGGACTTTGAGTCCAGCGATCCGAGTTCAAATCTTGGTGGAACCTGAATTCTTGTTGTCCCAGCTGCTGGAAATTTGGGACATACAAGCTTGGCATCTGCAAACCAACCACGGTTACGGGACCGTTTGCTGCCTGAATCAATGACGGTTGATGTATTGTTCTCAACATCAGATGATAGGCTCAACCTCTCATTCCCAGTTCCAAATAAGCGGGGGAGAAAGATGTGTATTGTCCAGTGCTTCGTTTCACTGCACAGCAGATTGCTCAACATTTTCTTTGCAAGCTGCATTCGGCTGGCATACTTGCTAAAATTGAAAGCAGTGCTTCTTGAAACGTAGACATTGCACTTCGTATTCTCGAAAAAAGTTAACAATTGCTTATCTATCGTGCAGCAGTGCCTTGCAAAGATTATTCACATTTTACCTGGCAGGACTGCAATGCAATCTGCCATGAGCAGTGTGAAAAAGAAGCTGAGATTTGTGAACCGATAGCCATCAAGGCAGCTGTGTGATTTGCTCAGAACCGAAGCTTAGCAGAGGGGCAAGTGGGCAAGCTGAAGTTAAGGATGAGACCAGGCCGAGACAAAGTATAATGGTGGAGATGGTAATGTTGTTGATTTTGAGAAAAGAATCTAGGGAACCGTTTAGCAAAGGTTCCATGGTGTAATGGTAAGCACTCTGGGCTCTGAATCCAGCGATCCGAGTTCAAATCTCGGTGGAACCTGAATTCTTGTTCTCCCAGCTGCTGGAAATTTGGGCCATACAAGCTTGGCATCTGCATACCAACCACGGTTACGGGACCGTTTGCTGCCTGAATCAATGATGGTTGATTTATTGTTCTCGACATCAGATGATAGGCTCAACCTCTCATTTCCAGTTCCAAATAAGAGGGGGAGAAAAATGTGTGTTGTCCAGTGCTTCGTTTGACTGCACAGCAGAATGCTCAACATTTTCTTTTAAGCTGCATTCGGCTGGCGTACTTGCTGAAATTGAAAGCAGTGCTTCTTGAAACGTAGACATTGCACTTCGTATTCTCGAAAAAAGTTAACAATTGCTTATCTTTCGTACAGCAGTGCCTTGCAAAGATTATTCACATTTTACCTGGCAGGACTGCAATACAAGCTGCTATGAGCAGTGTGAAAAAGAAGCAGAGATTTGTGAACCGATAGCCATCAAGGCAGCTGTGTGATTTACTCGGAACCGAGGCTTAGCAGAGGGGCAAGTGGGCAAGCTGAAGTTAAGGATGAGACCAGACCGAGACAAAGTATAATGGTGGCGACGGTAATGTTGTTGATTTTAAGAAAAGATTCTAATGAATTCTTCAGCGCCGGTTGCATGCTGTAATGGTGACCACTCTGGACTTTGAGTCCAGCGATCCGAGTTCAAATCTTGGTGGAACCTGAATTCTTGTTGTCCCAGCTGCTGGAAATTTGGGACATACAAGCTTGGCATCTGCAAACCAACCACGGTTACGGGACCGTTTGCTGCCTGAATCAATGACGGTTGATGTATTGTTCTCAACATCAGATGATAGGCTCAACCTCTCATTCCCAGTTCCAAATAAGCAGGGGAGAAAGATGTGTATTGTCCAGTGCTTCGTTTCACTGCACAGCAGATTGCTCAACATTTTCTTTGCAAGCTGCATTCGGCTGGCATACTTGCTAAAATTGAAAGCAGTGTTTCTTGAAACGTAGACATTGCACTTCGTATTCTCGAAAAAAGTTAACAATTGCTTATCTATCGTGCAGCAGTGCCTTGCAAAGATTATTCACATTTTACCTGGCAGGACTGCAATGCAATCTGCCATGAGCAGTGTGAAAAAGAAGCTGAGATTTGTGAACCGATAGCCATCAAGGCAGCTGTGTGATTTGCTCAGAACCGAAGCTTAGCAGAGGGGCAAGTGGGCAAGCTGAAGTTAAGGATGAGACCAGGCCGAGACAATGTATAATGGTGGAGATGGTAATGTTGTTGATTTTGAGAAAAGAATCTAGGGAACTGTTTAGCAAAGGTTCCATGGTGTAATGGTAAGCACTCTGGGCTCTGAATCCAGCGATCCGAGTTCAAATCTCGGTGGAACCTGAATTCTTGTTCTCCCAGCTGCTGGAAATTTGGGCCATACAAGCTTAGCATCTGCATACCAACCACGGTTACGGGACCGTTTGCTGCCTGAATCAATGATGGTTGATTTATTGTTCTCGACATCAGATGATAGGCTCAACCTCTCATTTCCAGTTCCAAATAAGAGGGGGAGAAAAATGTGTGTTGTCCAGTGCTTCGTTTGACTGCACAGCAGAATGCTCAACATTTTCTTTTAAGCTGCATTCGGCTGGCGTACTTGCTGAAATTGAAAGCAGTGCTTCTTGAAACGTAGACATTGCACTTCGTATTCTCGAAAAAAGTTAACAATTGCTTATCTTTCGTACAGCAGTGCCTTGCAAAGATTATTCACATTTTACCTGGCAGGACTGCAATACAAGCTGCTATGAGCAGTGTGAAAAAGAAGCAGAGATTTGTGAACCGATAGCCATCAAGGCAGCTGTGTGATTTACTCGGAACCGAGGCTTAGCAGAGGGGCAAGTGGGCAAGCTGAAGTTAAGGATGAGACCAGACCGAGACAAAGTATAATGGTGGCGACGGTAATGTTGTTGATTTTAAGAAAAGATTCTAATGAATTCTTCAGCGCCGGTTGCATGCTGTAATGGTGACCACTCTGGACTTTGAGTCCAGCGATCCGAGTTCAAATCTTGGTGGAACCTGAATTCTTGTTGTCCCAGCTGCTGGAAATTTGGGACATACAAGCTTGGCATCTGCAAACCAACCACGGTTACGGGACCGTTTGCTGCCTGAATCAATGACGGTTGATGTATTGTTCTCAACATCAGATGATAGGCTCAACCTCTCATTCCCAGTTCCAAATAAGCGGGGGAGAAAGATGTGTATTGTCCAGTGCTTCGTTTCACTGCACAGCAGATTGCTCAACATTTTCTTTGCAAGCTGCATTCGGCTGGCATACTTGCTAAAATTGAAAGCAGTGCTTCTTGAAACGTAGACATTGCACTTCGTATTCTCGAAAAAAGTTAACAATTGCTTATCTATCGTGCAGCAGTGCCTTGCAAAGATTATTCACATTTTACCTGGCAGGACTGCAATGCAATCTGCCATGAGCAGTGTGAAAAAGAAGCTGAGATTTGTGAACCGATAGCCATCAAGGCAGCTGTGTGATTTGCTCAGAACCGAAGCTTAGCAGAGGGGCAAGTGGGCAAGCTGAAGTTAAGGATGAGACCAGGCCGAGACAAAGTATAATGGTGGAGATGGTAATGTTGTTGATTTTGAGAAAAGAATCTAGGGAACTGTTTAGCAAAGGTTCCATGGTGTAATGGTAAGCACTCTGGGCTCTGAATCCAGCGATCCGAGTTCAAATCTCGGTGGAACCTGAATTCTTGTTCTCCCAGCTGCTGGAAATTTGGGCCATACAAGCTTGGCATCTGCATACCAACCACGGTTACGGGACCGTTTGCTGCCTGAATCAATGATGGTTGATTTATTGTTCTCGACATCAGATGATAGGCTCAACCTCTCATTTCCAGTTCCAAATAAGAGGGGGAGAAAAATGTGTGTTGTCCAGTGCTTCGTTTGACTGCACAGCAGAATGCTCAACATTTTCTTTTAAGCTGCATTCGGCTGGCGTACTTGCTGAAATTGAAATCAGTGCTTCTTGAAACGTAGACATTGCACTTCGTATTCTCGAAAAAAGTTAACAATTGCTTATCTTTCGTACAGCAGTGCCTTGCAAAGATTATTCACATTTTACCTGGCAGGACTGCAATACAAGCTGCTATGAGCAGTGTGAAAAAGAAGCAGAGATTTGTGAACCGATAGCCATCAAGGCAGCTGTGTGATTTACTCGGAACCGAGGCTTAGCAGAGGGGCAAGTGGGCAAGCTGAAGTTAAGGATGAGACCAGACCGAGACAAAGTATAATGGTGGCGACGGTAATGTTGTTGATTTTAAGAAAAGATTCTAATGAATTCTTCAGCGCCGGTTGCATGCTGTAATGGTGACCACTCTGGACTTTGAGTCCAGCGATCCGAGTTCAAATCTTGGTGGAACCTGAATTCTTGTTGTCCCAGCTGCTGGAAATTTGGGACATACAAGCTTGGCATCTGCATTCCAACCACGGTTACGGGACCGTTTGCTGCCTGAATCAATGACGGTTGATGTATTGTTCTCAACATCAGATGATAGGCTCAACCTCTCATTCCCAGTTCCAAATAAGCGGGGGAGAAAGATGTGTATTGTCCAGTGCTTCGTTTCACTGCACAGCAGATTGCTCAACATTTTCTTTGCAAGCTGCATTCGGCTGGCATACTTGCTAAAATTGAAAGCAGTGCTTCTTGAAACGTAGACATTGCACTTCGTATTCTCGAAAAAAGTTAACAATTGCTTATCTATCGTGCAGCATTGCCTTGCAAAGATTATTCACATTTTACCTGGCAGGGCTGCAATGCAATCTGCCATGAGCAGTGTGAAAAAGAAGCTGAGATTTGTGAACCGATAGCCATCAAGGCAGCTGTGTGATTTGCTCAGAACCGAAGCTTAGCAGAGGGGCAAGTGGGCAAGCTGAAGTTAAGGATGAGACCAGGCCGAGACAAAGTATAATGGTGGAGATGGTAATGTTGTTGATTTTGAGAAAAGAATCTAGGAACAATTCAGCAAAGGTTCCATGGTGTAATGGTAAGCACTCTGGGCTCTGAATCCAGCGATCCGAATTCAAATCTCGGTGGAACCTGAATTCTTGTTGTCCCAGCTGCTGGAAATTTGGGACATACAAGCTTGGCATCTGCATACCAACCACGGTTACGGGACCGTTTGCTGCCTGAATCAATGACGGTTGATTTATTGTTCTCGACATCAGATGACAGGCTCAACCTCTCATTCCCAGTTCCAAATAAGAGGGGGAGAAAAATGTGTGTTGTCCAGTGCTTCGTTTGACTGCACAGCAGAACGCTCAACATTTTCTTTAAAGCTGCATTCGGCTGGCATACTTGCTGAAATTGAAAGCAGTGCTTCTTGAAACGTAGACATTGCACTTCGTATTCTCGAAAAAAGTTAACAATTGCTTATCTTTCGTACAGCAGTGCCTTGCAAAGATTATTCACATTTTACCTGGCAGGACTGCAATACAAGCTGCTATGAGCAGTGTGAAAAAGAAGCAGAGATTTGTGAACCGATAGCCATCAAGGCAGCTGTGTGATTTACTCAGAACCGAGGCTTAGCAGAGGGGCAAGTGGGCAAGCTGAAGTTAAGGATGAGACCAGACCGAGACAAAGTATAATGGTGGCGACGGTAATGTTGTTGATTTTAAGAAAAGATTCTAATGAATTCTTCAGCGCCGGTTGCATGCTGTAATGGTGACCACTCTGGACTTTGAGTCCAGCGATCCGAGTTCAAATCTTGGTGGAACCTGAATTCTTGTTGTCCCAGCTGCTGGAAATTTGGGACATACAAGCTTGGCATCTGCATACCAACCACGGTTACGGGATCGTTTGCTGCCTGAATCAATGACGGTTGATGTATTGTTCTCAACATCAGATGATAGGCTCAACCACTCTTTCCCAGTTCCAAATAAGCGGGGGAGAAAGATGTGTATTGTCCAGTGCTTCGTTTCACTGCACAGCAGATTGCTCAACATTTTCTTTGCAAGCTGCATTCGGCTGGCATACTTGCTAAAATTGAAAGCAGTGCTTCTTGAAACGTAGACATTGCACTTCGTATTCTCGAAAAAAGTTAACAATTGCTTATCTATCGTGCAGCAGTGCCTTGCAAAGATTATTCACATTTTACCTGGCAGGACTGCAATGCAATCTGCCATGAGCAGTGTGAAAAAGAAGCTGAGATTTGTGAACCGATAGCCATCAAGGCAGCTGTGTGATTTGCTCAGAACCGAAGCTTAGCAGAGGGGCAAGTGGGCAAGCTGAAGTTAAGGATGAGACCAGGCCGAGACAAAGTATAATGGTGGAGATGGTAATGTTGTTGATTTTGAGAAAAGAATCTAGGGAACTGTTTAGCAAAGGTTCCATGGTGTAATGGTAAGCACTCTGGGCTCTGAATCCAGCGATCCGAGTTCAAATCTCGGTGGAACCTGAATTCTTGTTCTCCCAGCTGCTGGAAATTTGGGCCATACAAGCTGGGCATCTGCATACCAACCACGGTTACGGGACCGTTTGCTGCCTGAATCAATGATGGTTGATTTATTGTTCTCGACATCAGATGATAGGCTCAACCTCTCATTTCCAGTTCCAAATAAGAGGGGGAGAAAAATGTGTGTTGTCCAGTGCTTCGTTTGACTGCACAGCAGAATGCTCAACATTTTCTTTTAAGCTGCATTCGGCTGGCGTACTTGCTGAAATTGAAAGCAGTGCTTCTTGAAACGTAGACATTGCACTTCGTATTCTCGAAAAAAGTTAACAATTGCTTATCTTTCGTACAGCAGTGCCTTGCAAAGATTATTCACATTTTACCTGGCAGGACTGCAATACAAGCTGCTATGAGCAGTGTGAAAAAGAAGCAGAGATTTGTGAACCGATAGCCATCAAGGCAGCTGTGTGATTTACTCGGAACCGAGGCTTAGCAGAGGGGCAAGTGGGCAAGCTGAAGTTAAGGATGAGACCAGACCGAGACAAAGTATAATGGTGGCGACGGTAATGTTGTTGATTTTAAGAAAAGATTCTAATGAATTCTTCAGCGCCGGTTGCATGCTGTAATGGTGACCACTCTGGACTTTGAGTCCAGCGATCCGAGTTCAAATCTTGGTGGAACCTGAATTCTTGTTGTCCCAGCTGCTGGAAATTTGGGACATACAAGCTTGGCATCTGCAAACCAACCACGGTTACGGGACCGTTTGCTGCCTGAATCAATGACGGTTGATGTATTGTTCTCAACATCAGATGATAGGCTCAACCTCTCATTCCCAGTTCCAAATAAGCGGGGGAGAAAGATGTGTATTGTCCAGTGCTTCGTTTCACTGCACAGCAGATTGCTCAACATTTTCTTTGCAAGCTGCATTCGGCTGGCATACTTGCTAAAATTGAAAGCAGTGCTTCTTGAAACGTAGACATTGCACTTCGTATTCTCGAAAAAAGTTAACAATTGCTTATCTATCGTGCAGCAGTGCCTTGCAAAGATTATTCACATTTTACCTGGCAGGACTGCAATGCAATCTGCCATGAGCAGTGTGAAAAAGAAGCTGAGATTTGTGAACCGATAGCCATCAAGGCAGCTGTGTGATTTGCTCAGAACCGAAGCTTAGCAGAGGGGCAAGTGGGCAAGCTGAAGTTAAGGATGAGACCAGGCCGAGACAAAGTATAATGGTGGAGATGGTAATGTTGTTGATTTTGAGAAAAGAATCTAGGGAACCGTTTAGCAAAGGTTCCATGGTGTAATGGTAAGCACTCTGGGCTCTGAATCCAGCGATCCGAGTTCAAATCTCGGTGGAACCTGAATTCTTGTTCTCCCAGCTGCTGGAAATTTGGGCCATACAAGCTTGGCATCTGCATACCAACCACGGTTACGGGACCGTTTGCTGCCTGAATCAATGATGGTTGATTTATTGTTCTCGACATCAGATGATAGGCTCAACCTCTCATTTCCAGTTCCAAATAAGAGGGGGAGAAAAATGTGTGTTGTCCAGTGCTTCGTTTGACTGCACAGCAGAATGCTCAACATTTTCTTTTAAGCTGCATTCGGCTGGCGTACTTGCTGAAATTGAAAGCAGTGCTTCTTGAAACGTAGACATTGCACTTCGTATTCTCGAAAAAAGTTAACAATTGCTTATCTTTCGTACAGCAGTGCCTTGCAAAGATTATTCACATTTTACCTGGCAGGACTGCAATACAAGCTGCTATGAGCAGTGTGAAAAAGAAGCAGAGATTTGTGAACCGATAGCCATCAAGGCAGCTGTGTGATTTACTCGGAACCGAGGCTTAGCAGAGGGGCAAGTGGGCAAGCTGAAGTTAAGGATGAGACCAGACCGAGACAAAGTATAATGGTGGCGACGGTAATGTTGTTGATTTTAAGAAAAGATTCTAATGAATTCTTCAGCGCCGGTTGCATGCTGTAATGGTGACCACTCTGGACTTTGAGTCCAGCGATCCGAGTTCAAATCTTGGTGGAACCTGAATTCTTGTTGTCCCAGCTGCTGGAAATTTGGGACATACAAGCTTGGCATCTGCAAACCAACCACGGTTACGGGACCGTTTGCTGCCTGAATCAATGACGGTTGATGTATTGTTCTCAACATCAGATGATAGGCTCAACCTCTCATTCCCAGTTCCAAATAAGCAGGGGAGAAAGATGTGTATTGTCCAGTGCTTCGTTTCACTGCACAGCAGATTGCTCAACATTTTCTTTGCAAGCTGCATTCGGCTGGCATACTTGCTAAAATTGAAAGCAGTGTTTCTTGAAACGTAGACATTGCACTTCGTATTCTCGAAAAAAGTTAACAATTGCTTATCTATCGTGCAGCAGTGCCTTGCAAAGATTATTCACATTTTACCTGGCAGGACTGCAATGCAATCTGCCATGAGCAGTGTGAAAAAGAAGCTGAGATTTGTGAACCGATAGCCATCAAGGCAGCTGTGTGATTTGCTCAGAACCGAAGCTTAGCAGAGGGGCAAGTGGGCAAGCTGAAGTTAAGGATGAGACCAGGCCGAGACAATGTATAATGGTGGAGATGGTAATGTTGTTGATTTTGAGAAAAGAATCTAGGGAACTGTTTAGCAAAGGTTCCATGGTGTAATGGTAAGCACTCTGGGCTCTGAATCCAGCGATCCGAGTTCAAATCTCGGTGGAACCTGAATTCTTGTTCTCCCAGCTGCTGGAAATTTGGGCCATACAAGCTTGGCATCTGCATACCAACCACGGTTACGGGACCGTTTGCTGCCTGAATCAATGATGGTTGATTTATTGTTCTCGACATCAGATGATAGGCTCAACCTCTCATTTCCAGTTCCAAATAAGAGGGGGAGAAAAATGTGTGTTGTCCAGTGCTTCGTTTGACTGCACAGCAGAATGCTCAACATTTTCTTTTAAGCTGCATTCGGCTGGCGTACTTGCTGAAATTGAAATCAGTGCTTCTTGAAACGTAGACATTGCACTTCGTATTCTCGAAAAAAGTTAACAATTGCTTATCTTTCGTACAGCAGTGCCTTGCAAAGATTATTCACATTTTACCTGGCAGGACTGCAATACAAGCTGCTATGAGCAGTGTGAAAAAGAAGCAGAGATTTGTGAACCGATAGCCATCAAGGCAGCTGTGTGATTTACTCGGAACCGAGGCTTAGCAGAGGGGCAAGCTGAAGTTAAGGATGAGACCAGAGCGAGACAATGTATAATGGTGGCGACGGTAATGTTGTTGATTTTAAGAAAAGATTCTAATGAATTCTTCAGCGCCGGTTGCATGCTGTAATGGTGACCACTCTGGACTTTGAGTCCAGCGATCCGAGTTCAAATCTTGGTGGAACCTGAATTCTTGTTGTCCCAGCTGCTGGAAATTTGGGACATACAAGCTTGGCATCTGCATTCCAACCACGGTTACGGGACTGTTTGCTGCCTGAATCAATGACGGTTGATGTATTGTTCTCAACATCAGATGATAGGCTCAACCTCTCATTCCCAGTTCCAAATAAGCGGGGGAGAAAGATGTGTATTGTCCAGTGCTTCGTTTCACTGCACAGCAGATTGCTCAACATTTTCTTTGCAAGCTGCATTCGGCTGGCATACTTGCTAAAATTGAAAGCAGTGCTTCTTGAAACGTAGACATTGCACTTCGTATTCTCGAAAAAAGTTAACAATTGCTTATCTATCGTGCAGCAGTGCCTTGCAAAGATTATTCACATTTTACCTGGCAGGGCTGCAATGCAATCTGCCATGAGCAGTGTGAAAAAGAAGCTGAGATTTGTGAACCTATAGCCATCAAGGCAGCTGTGTGATTTGCTCAGAACCGAAGCTTAGCAGAGGGGCAAGTGGGCAAGCTGAAGTTAAGGATGAGACCAGGCCGAGACAAAGTATAATGGTGGAGATGGTAATGTTGTTGATTTTGAGAAAAGAATCTAGGGAACTGTTTAGCAAAGGTTCCATGGTGTAATGGTAAGCACTCTGGGCTCTGAATCCAGCGATCCAAGTTCAAATCCGGATAGAACCTGAATTCTTGTTGTCCCAGCTGCTGGAAATTTGGGACATACAAGCTTGGCATCTGCATACCAACCACGGTTATGGGACCGTTTGCTGCCTGAATCAATGACGGTTGATTTATTGTTCTCGACATCAGATGACAGGCTCAACCTCTCATTCCCAGTTCCAAATAAGAGGGGGAGAAAAATGTGTGTTGTCCAGTGCTTCGTTTGACTGCACAGCAGAATGCTCAACATTTTCTTTAAAGCTGCATTCGGCTGGCATACTTGCTGAAATTGAAAGCAGTGCTTCTTGAAACGTAGACATTGCACTTCGTATTCTCGAAAAAAGTTAACAATTGCTTATCTTTCGTACAGCAGTGCCTTGCAAAGATTATTCACATTTTACCTGGCAGGACTGCAATACAAGCTGCTATGAGCAGTGTGAAAAAGAAGCAGAGATTTGTGAACCGATAGCCATCAAGGCAGCTGTGTGATTTACTCAGAACCGAGGCTTAGCAGAGGGGCAAGCTGAAGTTAAGGATGAGACCAGACCGAGACAAAGTATAATGGTGGCGGCGGTAATGTTGTTGATTTTAAGAAAAGATTCTAATGAATTATTCAGCGCCGGTTGCATGCTGTAATGGTGACCACTCTGGACTTTGAGTCCAGCGATCCGAGTTCAAATCTTGGTGGAACCTGAATTCTTGTTGTCCCAGCTGCTGGAAATTTGGGACATACAAGCTTGGCATCTGCAAACCAACCACGGTTACGGGACCGTTTGCTGCCTGAATCAATGACGGTTGATGTATTGTTCTCAACATCAGATGATAGACTCAACCTCTCATTCCCAGTTCCAAATAAGCGGGGGAGAAAGATGTGTATTGTCCAGTGCTTCGTTTCACTGCACAGCAGATTGCTCAACATTTTCTTTGCAAGCTGCATTCGGCTGGCATACTTGCTAAAATTGAAAGCAGTGCTTCTTGAAACGTAGACATTGCACTTCGTATTCTCGAAAAAAGTTAACAATTGCTTATCTATCGTGCAGCAGTGCCTTGCAAAGATTATTCACATTTTACCTGGCAGGACTGCAATGCAATCTGCCATGAGCAGTGTGAAAAAGAAGCTGAGATTTGTGAACCGATAGCCATCAAGGCAGCTGTGTGATTTACTCAGAACCGAGGCTTAGCAGAGGGGCAAGTGGGCAAGCTGAAGTTAAGGATGAGACCAGACCGAGACAAAGTATAATGGTGGCGACGGTAATGTTGTTGATTTTAAGAAAAGATTCTAATGAATTCTTCAGCGCAGGTTGCATGCTGTAATGGTGACCACTCTGGACTTTGAGTCCAGCGATCCGAGTTCAAATCTTGGTGGAACCTGAATTCTTGTTGTCCCAGCTGCTGGAAATTTGGGACATACAAGCTTGGCATCTGCATACCAACCACGGTTACGGGACCGTTTGCTGCCTGAATCAATGACGGTTGATTTATTGTTCTCGACATCAGATGACAGGCTCAACCTCTCATTCCCAGTTCCAAATAAGAGGGGGAGAAAAATGTGTGTTGTCCAGTGCTTCGTTTGACTGCACAGCAGAATGCTCAACATTTTCTTTAAAGCTGCATTCGGCTGGCATACTTGCTGAAATTGAAAGCAGTGCTTCTTGAAACGTAGACATTGCACTTCGTATTCTCGAAAAAAGTTAGCAATTGCTTATCTTTCGTACAGCAGTGCCTTGCAAAGATTATTCACATTTTACCTGGCAGGACTGCAATACAAGCTGCTATGAGCAGTGTGAAAAAGAAGCAGAGATTTGTGAACCGATAGCCATCAAGGCAGCTGTGTGATTTACTCAGAACCGAGGCTTAGCAGAGGGGCAAGCTGAAGTTAAGGATGAGACCAGACCGAGACAAAGTATAATGGTGGCGACGGTAATGTTGTTGATTTTAAGAAAAGATTCTAATGAATTCTTCAGCGCCGGTTAAATGCTGTAATGGTGACCACTCTGGACTTTGAGTGCAGCGATCCGAGTTCAAATCTTGGTGGAACCTGAATTCTTGTTGTCCCAGCTGCTGGAAATTTGGGACATACAAGCTTGGCATCTGCAAACCAACCACGGTTACGGGACCGTTTGCTGCCTGAATCAATGACGGTTGATGTATTGTTCTCAACATCAGATGATAGACTCAACCTCTCATTCCCAGTTCCAAATAAGCGGGGGAGAAAGATGTGTATTGTCCAGTGCTTCGTTTCACTGCACAGCAGATTGCTCAACATTTTCTTTGCAAGCTGCATTCGGCTGGCATACTTGCTAAAATTGAAAGCAGTGCTTCTTGAAACGTAGACATTGCACTTCGTATTCTCGAAAAAAGTTAACAATTGCTTATCTATCGTGCAGCAGTGCCTTGCAAAGATTATTCACATTTTACCTGGCAGGACTGCAATGCAATCTGCCATGAGCAGTGTGAAAAAGAAGCTGAGATTTGTGAACCTATAGCCATCAAGGCAGCTGTGTGATTTGCTCAGAACCGAAGCTTAGCAGAGGGGCAAGTGGGCAAGCTGAAGTTAAGGATGAGACCAGGCCGAGACAAAGTATAATGGTGGAGATGGTAATGTTGTTGATTTTGAGAAAAGAATCTAGGGAACTGTTTAGCAAAGGTTCCATGGTGTAATGGTAAGCACTCTGGGCTCTGAATCCAGCGATCCGAGTTCAAATCTCGGTGGAACCTGAATTCTTGTTGTCCCAGCTGCTGGAAATTTGGGCCATACAAGCTTGGCATCTGCATACCAACCACGGTTACGGGGCCGTTTGCTGCCTGAATCAATGATGGTTGATTTATTGTTCTCGACATCAGATGATAGGCTCAACCACTCATTTCCAGTTCCAAATAAGAGGGGGAGAAAAATGTGTGTTGTCCAGTGCTTCGTTTGACTGCACAGCAGAATGCTCAACATTTTCTTTTAAGCTGCATTCGGCTGGCATACTTGCTGAAATTGAAAGCAGTGCTTCTTGAAACGTAGACATTGCACTTCGTATTCTCGAAAAAAGTTAACAATTGCTTATCTTTCGTACAGCAGTGCCTTGCAAAGATTATTCACATTTTACCTGGCAGGACTGCAATACAAGCTGCTATGAGCAGTGTGAAAAAGAAGCAGAGATTTGTGAATCGATAGCCATCAAGGCAGCTGTGTGATTTACTCAGAACCGAGGCTTAGCAGAGGGGCAAGCTGAAGTTAAGGATGAGACCAGAGCGAGACAAAGTATAATGGTGGCGACGGTAATGTTGTTGATTTTAAGAAAAGATTCTAATGAATTCTTCAGCGCCGGTTGCATGCTGTAATGGTGACCACTCTGGACTTTGAGTCCAGCGATCCGAGTTCAAATCTTGGTGGAACCTGAATTCTTGTTGTCCCAGCTGCTGGAAATTTGGGACATACAAGCTTGGCATCTGCATACCAACCACGGTTACGGGACCGTTTGCTGCCTGAATCAATGACGGTTGATGTATTGTTCTCAACATCAGATGATAGGCTCAACCTCTCATTCCCAGTTCCAAATAAGCGGGGGAGAAAGATGTGTATTGTCCAGTGCTTCGTTTCACTGCACAGCAGATTGCTCAACATTTTCTTTGCAAGCTGCATTCGGCTGGCATACTTGCTAAAATTGAAAGCTGTGCTTCTTGAAACGTAGACATTGCACTTCGTATTCTCGAAAAAAGTTAACAATTGCTTATCTATCGTGCAGCAGTGCCTTGCAAAGATTATTCAAATTTTACCTGGCAGGGCTGCAATGCAATCTGCCATGAGCAGTGTGAAAAAGAAGCTGAGATTTGTGAACCTATAGCCATCAAGGCAGCTGTGTGATTTGCTCAGAACCGAAGCTTAGCAGAGGGGCAAGTGGGCAAGCTGAAGTTAAGGATGAGACCAGGCCGAGACAAAGTATAATGGTGGAGATGGTAATGTTGTTGATTTTGAGAAAAGAATCTAGGAACAATTCAGCAAAGGTTCCATGGTGTAATGGTAAGCACTCTGGGCTCTGAATCCAGCGATCCGAGTTCAAATCTCGGTGGAACCTGAATTCTTGTTGTCCCAGCTGCTGGAAATTTGGGACATACAAGCTTGGCATCTGCATACCAACCACGGTTACGGGACCGTTTGCTGCCTGAATCAATGACGGTTGATTTATTGTTCTCGACATCAGATGACAGGCTCAACCTCTCATTCCCAGTTCCAAATAAGAGGGGGAGAAAAATGTGTGTTGTCCAGTGCTTCGTTTGACTGCACAGCAGAATGCTCAACATTTTCTTTAAAGCTGCATTCGGCTGGCATACTTGCTGAAATTGAAAGCAGTGCTTCTTGAAACGTAGACATTGCACTTCGTATTCTCGAAAAAAGTTAACAATTGCTTATCTTTCGTACAGCAGTGCCTTGCAAAGATTATTCACATTTTACCTGGCAGGACTGCAATACAAGCTGCTATGAGCAGTGTGAAAAAGAAGCAGAGATTTGTGAACCGATAGCCATCAAGGCAGCTGTGTGATTTACTCAGAACCGAGGCTTAGCAGAGGGGCAAGTGGGCAAGCTGAAGTTAAGGATGAGACCAGAGCGAGACAAAGTATAATGGTGGCGACGGTAATGTTGTTGATTTTAAGAAAAGATTCTAATGAATTCTTCAGCGCCGGTTGCATGCTGTAATGGTGACCACTCTGGACTTTGAGTCCAGCGATCCGAGTTCAAATCCTGGTGGAACCTGAATTCTTGTTGTCCCAGCTGCTGGAAATTTGGGACATACAAGCTTGGCATCTGCATACCAACCACGGTTACGGGACCGTTTGCTGCCTGAATCAATGACGGTTGATGTGTTGTTCTCAACATCAGATGATAGGCTCAACCTCTCATTCCCAGTTCCAAATAAGCAGGGGAGAAAGATGTGAGTTGTCCAGTGATTCGTTTCACTGCACAGCAGATTGCTCAACATTTTCTTTGCAAGCTGCATTCGGCTGGCATACTTGCTAAAATTGAAAGCAGTGCTTCTTGAAACGTAGACATTGCACTTCGTATTCTCGAAAAAAGTTAACAATTGCTTATCTATCGTGCAGCAGTGCCTTGCAAAGATTATTCACATTTTACCTGGCAGGACTGCAATGCAATCTGCCATGAGCAGTGTGAAAAAGAAGCTGAGATTTGTGAACCGATAGCCATCAAGGCAGCTGTGTGATTTGCTCAGAACCGAAGCTTAGCAGAGGGGCAAGTGGGCAAGCTGAAGTTAAGGATGAGACCAGGCCAAGACAAAGTATAATGGTGAAGATGGTAATGTTGTTGATTTTGAGAAAAGAATCTAGGGAACTGTTTTGCAAAGGTTCCATGGTGTAATGGTAAGCACTCTGGGCTCTGAATCCAGCGATCCGAGTTCAAATCTCGGTAGAACTTGAATTCTTGTTGTCCCAGCTGCTGGAAATTTGGGACATACAAGCTTGGCATCTGCATACCAACCACGGTTACGGGACCGTTTGCTGCCTGAATCAATGACGGTTGATTTATTGTTCTCGACATCAGATGATAGGCTCAACCTTTCATTCCCAGTTCCAAATAAGAGGGGGAGAAAAATGTGTGTTGTCCAGTGCTTCGTTTCACTGCACAGCAGAATGCTCAACATTTTCTTTAAAGCTGCATTCGGCTGGCATACTTGCTGAAATTGAAAGCAGTTCTTCTTGAAACGTAGACATTGCACTTCGTATTCTCGAAAAAAGTTAACAATTGCTTATCTTTCGTACAGCAGTGCCTTGCAAAGATTATTCACATTTTACCTGGCAGGACTGCAATACAAGCTGCTATGAGCAGTGTGAAAAAGAAGCAGAGATTTGTGAACCGATAGCCATCAAGGCAGCTGTGTGATTTACTCGGAACCGAGGCTTAGCAGAGGGGCAAGTGGGCAAGCTGAAGTTAAGGATGAGACCAGAGCGAGACAAAGTATAATGGTGGCGACGGTAATGTTGTTGATTTTAAGAAAAGATTCTAATGAATTCTTCAGCGCCGGTTGCATGCTGTAATGGTGACCACTCTGGACTTTGAGTCCAGCGATCCGAGTTCAAATCTTGGTGGAACCTGAATTCTTGTTGTCCCAGCTGCTGGAAATTTGGGACATACAAGCTTGGCATCTGCATACCAACCACGGTTACGGGACCGTTTGCTGCCTGAATCAATGACGGTTGATGTGTTGTTCTCAACATCAGATGATAGGCTCAACCTCTCATTCCCAGTTCCAAATAAGCGGGGGAGAAAGATGTGTATTGTCCAGTGCTTCGTTTCACTGCACAGCAGATTGCTCAACATTTTCTTTGCAAGCTGCATTCGGCTGGCATACTTGCTAAAATTGAAAGCAGTGCTTCTTGAAACGTAGACATTGCACTTCGTATTCTCGAAAAAAGTTAACAATTGCTTATCTATCGTGCAGCAGTGCCTTGCAAAGATTATTCACATTTTACCTGGCAGGACTGCAATGCAATCTGCCATGAGCAATGTGAAAAAGAAGCTGAGATTTGTGAACCGATAGCCATCAATGCAGCTGTGTGATTTACTCGGAACCGAGGCTTAGCAGAGGGGCAAGTGGGCAAGCTGAAGTTAAGGATGAGACCAGAGCGAGACAAAGTATAATGGTGGCGACGGTAATGTTGTTGATTTTAAGAAAAGATTCTAATGAATTCTTCAGCGCTGGTTGCATGCTGTAATGGTGACCACTCTGGACTTTGAGTCCAGCGATCCGAGTTCAAATCTTGGTGGAACCTGAATTCTTGTTGTCCCAGCTGCTGGAAATTTGGGACATACAAGCTTGGCATCTGCATACCAACCACGGTTACGGGACCGTTTGCTGCCTGAATCAATGACGGTTGATGTATTGTTCTCAACATCAGATGATAGGCTCAACCTCTCTTTCCCAGTTCCAAATAAGCGGGGGAGAAAGATGTGTATTGTCCAGTGCTTCGTTTCACTGCACAGCAGATTGCTCAACATTTTCTTTGCAAGCTGCATTCGGCTGGCATACTTGCTAAAATTGAAAGCAGTGCTTCTTGAAATGTAGACATTGCACTTCGTATTCTCGAAAAAAGTTAACAATTGCTTATCTATCATGCAGCAGTGCCTTGCAAAGATTATTCACATTTTACCTGGCAGGACTGCAATGCAATCTGCCATGAGCAGTGTGAAAAAGAAGCTGAGATTTGTGAACCGATAGCCATCAAGGCAGCTGTGTGATTTGCTCAGAACCGAAGCTTAGCAGAGGGGCAAGTGGGCAAGCTGAAGTTAAGGATGAGACCAGGCCGAGACAAAGTATAATGGTGGAGATGGTAATGTTGTTGATTTTGAGAAAAGAATGTAGGGATTGTTCAGCAAAGGTTCCATGGTGTAATGGTAAGCACTCTGGGCTCTGAATCCAGCAATCCGAGTTCAAATCTCGGTGGAACCTGAATTCTTGTTGTCCCAGCTGCTGGAAATTTGGGACATACAAGCTTGGCATCTGCATACCAACCACGGTTACGGGACCATTTGCTGCCTGAATCAATGACGGTTGATTTATTGTTCTCGACATCAGATGATAGGCTCAACCTCTCATTCCCAGTTCCAAATAAGAGGGGGAGAAAAATGTGTGTTGTCCAGTGCTTCGTTTGACTGCACAGCAGAATGCTCAACATTTTCTTTAAAGCTGCATTCGGCTGGCATACTTGCTGAAATTGAAAGCAGTGCTTCTTGAAACGTAGACATTGCACTTCGTATTCTCGAAAAAAGTTAACAATTGCTTATCTTTCGTACAGCAGTGCCTTGCAAAGATTATTCACATTTTACCTGGCAGGACTGCAATACAAGCTGCTATGAGCAGTGTGAAAAAGAAGCAGAGATTTGTGAACCGATAGCCATCAAGGCAGCTGTGTGATTTACTCAGAACCGAGGCTTAGCAGAGGGGCAAGTGGGCAAGCTGAAGTTAAGGATGAGACCAGACCGAGACAAAGAATAATGGTGGCGACGGTAATGTTGTTGATTTTAAGAAAAGATTCTAATGAATTCTTCAGCGCCGGTTGCATGCTGTAATGGTGACCACTCTGGACTTTGAGTCCAGCGATCCGAGTTCAAATCTTGGTGGAACCTGAATTCTTGTTGTCCCAGCTGCTGGAAATTTGGGACTTACAAGCTTGGCATCTGCATACCAACCACGGTTACGGGACCGTTTGCAGCCTGAATCAATGACGGTTGATGTATTGTTCTCAACATCAGATGATAGGCTCAACCTCTCATTCCCAGTTCCAAATAAGCGGGGGAGAAAGATGTGTATTGTCCAGTGCTTCGTTTCACTGCACAGCAGATTGCTCAACATTTTCTTTGCAAGCTGCATTCGGCTGGCATATTGCTAAAATTGAAAGCAGTGCTTCTTGAAACGTAGACATTGCACTTCGTATTCTCGAAAAAAGTTAACAATTGCTTATCTATCGTGCAGCAGTGCCTTGCAAAGATTATTCACATTTTACCTGGCAGGACTGCAATGCAATCTGCCATGAGCAGTGTGAAAAAGAAGCTGAGATTTGTGAACCGATAGCCATCAAGGCAGCTGTGTGATTTGCTCAGAACCGAAGCTTAGCAGAGGGGCAAGTGGGCAAGCTGAAGTTAAGGATGAGATCAGGCCGAGACAAAGGAAAATGGTGGAGATGGTAATGTTGTTGATTTTGAGAAAAGAATCTAGGGAACTGTTCAGCAAAGGTTCCATGGTGTAATGGTAAGCACTCTGGGCTCTGAATCCAGCGATCCGAGTTCAAATCTCGGTGGAACCTGAATTCTTGTTGTCCCAGCTGCTGGAAATTTGGGACATACAAGCTTGGCATCTGCATACCAACCACGGTTGCGGGACCGTTTGCTGCCTGAATCAATGATAGTTGATTTATTGTTCTCGACATCAGATGATCGGCTCAACCTCTCATTCCCAGTTCCAAATAAGAGGGGGAGAAAAAAGTGTGTTGTCCAGTGCTTCGTTTCACTGCACAGCAGAATGCTCAACATTTTCTTTTAAGCTGCATTCGGCTGGCATACTTGCTGAAATTGAAAGCAGTGCTTCTTGAAACGTAGACATTGCACTTTGTATTCTCGAAAAAAGTTAACAATTGCTTATCTTTCGTACAGCAGTGCCTTGCAAAGATTATTCACATTTTACCTGGCAGGACTGCAATACAAGCTGCTATGAGCAGTGTGGAAAAGAAGCAGAGATTTGTGAACCGATAGCCATCAAGGCAGCTGTCTGATTTACTCAGAACCGAGGCTTAGCAGAGGGGCAAGCTGAAGTTAAGGATGAGACCAGACCGAGACAAAGTATAATGGTGGCGACGGTAATGTTGTTGATTTTAAGAAAAGATTCCAATGAATTCTTCAGCGCCGGTTGCATGCTGTAATGGTGACCACTCTGGACTTTGAGTCCAGCGATCGGAGTTCAAATCTTGGTGGAACCTGAATTCTTGTTGTCCCAGCTGCTGGAAATTTGGGACATACAAGCTTGGCATCTGCATACCAACCACGGTTACGGGACCGTTTGCTGCCTGAATCAATGACGGTTGATTTATTGTTCTCGACATCAGATGATAGGCTCAACCTCTCATTCCCAGTTCCAAATAAGCGGGGGAGAAAGATGTGTATTGTCCAGTGCTTCGTTTCACTGCACAGCAGATTGCTCAACATTTTCTTTGCAAGCTGCATTCGGCTGGCATACTTGCTAAAATTGAAAGCAGTGCTTCTTGAAACGTAGACATTGCACTTCGTATTCTCGAAAAAAGTTAACAATTGCTTATCTATCGTGCAGCAGTGCCTTGCAAAGATTATTCACATTTTACCTGGCAGGACTGCAATGCAATCTGCCATGAGCAGTGTGAAAAAGAAGCTGAGATTTGTGAACCGATAGCCATCAAGGCAGCTGTGTGATTTGCTCAGAACCGAAGCTTAGCAGAGGGGCAAGTGGGCAAGCTGAAGTTAAGGATGAGACCAGGCCGAGACAAAGTATAATGGTGGAGATGGTGATGTTGTTGATTTTGAGAAAAGAATCTAGGGAACTGTTCAGCAAAGGTTCCATGGTGTAATGGTAAGCACTCTGGGCTCTGAATCCAGCAATCCGAGTTCAAATCTCGGTGGAACCTGAATTCTTGTTGTCCCAGCTGCTGGAAATTTGGGACATACAAGCTTGGCATCTGCATACCAACCACGGTTACGGGACCGTTTGCTGCCTGAATCAATGACGGTTGATTTATTGTTCTCGACATCAGATGATAGGCTCAACCTCTCATTCCCAGTTCCAAATAAGAGGGGGAGAAAAATGTGTGTTGTCCGGTGCTTCGTTTTACTGCACAGCAGAATGCTCAACATTTTCTTTTGAGCTGCATTCGGCTGGCATACTTGCTGAAATTGAAAGCAGTGCTTCTTGAAACGTAGACATTGCACTTCGTATTCTCGAAAAAAGTTAACAATTGCTTATCTTTCGTACAGCAGTGCCTTGCAAAGATTATTCACATTTTACCTGGCAGGACTGCAATACAAGCTGCTATGAGCAGTGTGAAAAAGAAGCAGAGATTTGTGAACCGATAGCCATCAAGGCAGCTGTGTGATTTGCTCAGAACCGAGGCTTAGCAGAGGGGCAAGTGGGCAAGCTGAAGTTAAGGATGAGACCAGGCCGAGACGAAGTATAATGGTGGAGATGGTAATGTTGTTGATTTTGAGAAAAGAATCTAGGGAACTGTTTAGCAAAGGTTCCATGGTGTAATGGTAAGCACTCTGGGCTCTGAATCCAGCGATCCGAGTTCAAATCTCGGTGGAACCTGAATTCTTGTTGTCCCAGCTGCTGGAAATTTGGGACATACAAGCTTGGCATCTGCATACCAACCACGGTTACGGGACCGTTTGCTGCCTGAATCAATGACGGTTGATTTATTGTTCTCGACATCAGATGATAGGCTCAACCTCTCATTCCCAGTTCCAAATAAGAGGGGGAGAAAAATGTGTGTTGTCCAGTGCTTCGTTTGACTGCACAGCAGAATGCTCAACATTTACTTTTAAGCTGCATTCGGCTGGCATACTTGCTGAAATTGAAAGCAGTGCTTCTTGAAACGTAGACATTGCACTTCGTATTCTCGAAAAAAGTTAACAATTGCTTATCTTTCGTACAGCAGTGCCTTGCAAAGATTATTCACATTTTACCTGGCAGGACTGCAATACAAGCTGCTATGAGCAGTGTGAAAAAGAAGCAGAGATTTGTGAACCGATAGCCATCAAGGCAGCTGTGTGATTTACTCGGAACCGAGGCTTAGCAGAGGGGCAAGCTGAAGTTAAGGATGAGACCAGAGCGAGACAATGTATAATGGTGGCGACGGTAATGTTGTTGATTTTAAGAAAAGATTCTAATGAATTCTTCAGCGCCGGTTGCATGCTGTAATGGTGACCACTCTGGACTTTGAGTCCAGCGATCCGAGTTCAAATCTTGGTGGAACCTGAATTCTTGTTGTCCCAGCTGCTGGAAATTTGGGACATACAAGCTTGGCATCTGCATTCCAACCACGGTTACGGGACCGTTTGCTGCCTGAATCAATGACGGTTGATGTATTGTTCTCAACATCAGATGATAGGCTCAACCTCTCATTCCCAGTTCCAAATAAGCGGGGGAGAAAGATGTGTATTGTCCAGTGCTTCGTTTCACTGCACAGCAGATTGCTCAACATTTTCTTTGCAAGCTGCATTCGGCTGGCATACTTGCTAAAATTGAAAGCAGTGCTTCTTGAAACGTAGACATTGCACTTCGTATTCTCGAAAAAAGTTAACAATTGCTTATCTATCGTGCAGCAGTGCCTTGCAAAGATTATTCACATTTTACCTGGCAGGGCTGCAATGCAATCTGCCATGAGCAGTGTGAAAAAGAAGCTGAGATTTGTGAACCTATAGCCATCAAGGCAGCTGTGTGATTTGCTCAGAACCGAAGCTTAGCAGAGGGGCAAGTGGGCAAGCTGAAGTTAAGGATGAGACCAGGCCGAGACAAAGTATAATGGTGGAGATGGTAATGTTGTTGATTTTGAGAAAAGAATCTAGGGAACTGTTTAGCAAAGGTTCCATGGTGTAATGGTAAGCACTCTGGGCTCTGAATCCAGCGATCCAAGTTCAAATCCGGATAGAACCTGAATTCTTGTTGTCCCAGCTGCTGGAAATTTGGGACATACAAGCTTGGCATCTGCATACCAACCACGGTTACGGGACCGTTTGCTGCCTGAATCAATGACGGTTGATTTATTGTTCTCGACATCAGATGACAGGCTCAACCTCTCATTCCCAGTTCCAAATAAGAGGGGGAGAAAAATGTGTGTTGTCCAGTGCTTCGTTTGACTGCACAGCAGAATGCTCAACATTTTCTTTAAAGCTGCATTCGGCTGGCATACTTGCTGAAATTGAAAGCAGTGCTTCTTGAAACGTAGACATTGCACTTCGTATTCTCGAAAAAAGTTAACAATTGCTTATCTTTCGTACAGCAGTGCCTTGCAAAGATTATTCACATTTTACCTGGCAGGACTGCAATACAAGCTGCTATGAGCAGTGTGAAAAAGAAGCAGAGATTTGTGAACCGATAGCCATCAAGGCAGCTGTGTGATTTACTCAGAACCGAGGCTTAGCAGAGGGGCAAGCTGAAGTTAAGGATGAGACCAGACCGAGACAAAGTATAATGGTGGCGGCGGTAATGTTGTTGATTTTAAGAAAAGATTCTAATGAATTATTCAGCGCCGGTTGCATGCTGTAATGGTGACCACTCTGGACTTTGAGTCCAGCGATCCGAGTTCAAATCTTGGTGGAACCTGAATTCTTGTTGTCCCAGCTGCTGGAAATTTGGGACATACAAGCTTGGCATCTGCAAACCAACCACGGTTACGGGACCGTTTGCTGCCTGAATCAATGACGGTTGATGTATTGTTCTCAACATCAGATGATAGACTCAACCTCTCATTCCCAGTTCCAAATAAGCGGGGGAGAAAGATGTGTATTGTCCAGTGCTTCGTTTCACTGCACAGCAGATTGCTCAACATTTTCTTTGCAAGCTGCATTCGGCTGGCATACTTGCTAAAATTGAAAGCAGTGCTTCTTGAAACGTAGACATTGCACTTCGTATTCTCGAAAAAAGTTAACAATTGCTTATCTATCGTGCAGCAGTGCCTTGCAAAGATTATTCACATTTTACCTGGCAGGACTGCAATGCAATCTGCCATGAGCAGTGTGAAAAAGAAGCTGAGATTTGTGAACCGATAGCCATCAAGGCAGCTGTGTGATTTACTCAGAACCGAGGCTTAGCAGAGGGGCAAGTGGGCAAGCTGAAGTTAAGGATGAGACCAGACCGAGACAAAGTATAATGGTGGCGACGGTAATGTTGTTGATTTTAAGAAAAGATTCTAATGAATTCTTCAGCGCCGGTTGCATGCTGTAATGGTGACCACTCTGGACTTTGAGTCCAGCGATCCGAGTTCAAATCTTGGTGGAACCTGAATTCTTGTTGTCCCAGCTGCTGGAAATTTGGGACATACAAGCTTGGCATCTGCATACCAACCACGGTTACGGGACCGTTTGCTGCCTGAATCAATGACGGTTGATTTATTGTTCTCGACATCAGATGACAGGCTCAACCTCTCATTCCCAGTTCCAAATAAGAGGGGGAGAAAAATGTGTGTTGTCCAGTGCTTCGTTTGACTGCACAGCAGAATGCTCAACATTTTCTTTAAAGCTGCATTCGGCTGGCATACTTGCTGAAATTGAAAGCAGTGCTTCTTGAAACGTAGACATTGCACTTCGTATTCTCGAAAAAAGTTAGCAATTGCTTATCTTTCGTACAGCAGTGCCTTGCAAAGATTATTCACATTTTACCTGGCAGGACTGCAATACAAGCTGCTATGAGCAGTGTGAAAAAGAAGCAGAGATTTGTGAACCGATAGCCATCAAGGCAGCTGTGTGATTTACTCAGAACCGAGGCTTAGCAGAGGGGCAAGCTGAAGTTAAGGATGAGACCAGACCGAGACAAAGTATAATGGTGGCGACGGTAATGTTGTTGATTTTAAGAAAAGATTCTAATGAATTCTTCAGCGCCGGTTAAATGCTGTAATGGTGACCACTCTGGACTTTGAGTGCAGCGATCCGAGTTCAAATCTTGGTGGAACCTGAATTCTTGTTGTCCCAGCTGCTGGAAATTTGGGACATACAAGCTTGGCATCTGCAAACCAACCACGGTTACGGGACCGTTTGCTGCCTGAATCAATGACGGTTGATGTATTGTTCTCAACATCAGATGATAGACTCAACCTCTCATTCCCAGTTCCAAATAAGCGGGGGAGAAAGATGTGTATTGTCCAGTGCTTCGTTTCACTGCACAGCAGATTGCTCAACATTTTCTTTGCAAGCTGCATTCGGCTGGCATACTTGCTAAAATTGAAAGCAGTGCTTCTTGAAACGTAGACATTGCACTTCGTATTCTCGAAAAAAGTTAACAATTGCTTATCTATCGTGCAGCAGTGCCTTGCAAAGATTATTCACATTTTACCTGGCAGGACTGCAATGCAATCTGCCATGAGCAGTGTGAAAAAGAAGCTGAGATTTGTGAACCGATAGCCATCAAGGCAGCTGTGTGATTTGCTCAGAACCGAAGCTTAGCAGAGGGGCAAGTGGGCAAGCTGAAGTTAAGGATGAGACCAGGCCGAGACAAAGTATAATGGTGGAGATGGTAATGTTGTTGATTTTGAGAAAAGAATCTAGGGAACTGTTTAGCAAAGGTTCCATGGTGTAATGGTAAGCACTCTGGGCTCTGAATCCAGCGATCCGAGTTCAAATCTCGGTGGAACCTGAATTCTTGTTGTCCCAGCTGCTGGAAATTTGGGCCATACAAGCTTGGCATCTGCATACCAACCACGGTTACGGGGCCGTTTGCTGCCTGAATCAATGATGGTTGATTTATTGTTCTCGACATCAGATGATAGGCTCAACCACTCATTTCCAGTTCCAAATAAGAGGGGGAGAAAAATGTGTGTTGTCCAGTGCTTCGTTTGACTGCACAGCAGAATGCTCAACATTTTCTTTTAAGCTGCATTCGGCTGGCATACTTGCTGAAATTGAAAGCAGTGCTTCTTGAAACGTAGACATTGCACTTCGTATTCTCGAAAAAAGTTAACAATTGCTTATCTTTCGTACAGCAGTGCCTTGCAAAGATTATTCACATTTTACCTGGCAGGACTGCAATACAAGCTGCTATGAGCAGTGTGAAAAAGAAGCAGAGATTTGTGAATCGATAGCCATCAAGGCAGCTGTGTGATTTACTCAGAACCGAGGCTTAGCAGAGGGGCAAGCTGAAGTTAAGGATGAGACCAGAGCGAGACAAAGTATAATGGTGGCGACGGTAATGTTGTTGATTTTAAGAAAAGATTCTAATGAATTCTTCAGCGCCGGTTGCATGCTGTAATGGTGACCACTCTGGACTTTGAGTCCAGCGATCCGAGTTCAAATCTTGGTGGAACCTGAATTCTTGTTGTCCCAGCTGCTGGAAATTTGGGACATACAAGCTTGGCATCTGCATACCAACCACGGTTACGGGACCGTTTGCTGCCTGAATCAATGACGGTTGATGTATTGTTCTCAACATCAGATGATAGGCTCAACCTCTCATTCCCAGTTCCAAATAAGCGGGGGAGAAAGATGTGTATTGTCCAGTGCTTCGTTTCACTGCACAGCAGATTGCTCAACATTTTCTTTGCAAGCTGCATTCGGCTGGCATACTTGCTAAAATTGAAAGCTGTGCTTCTTGAAACGTAGACATTGCACTTCGTATTCTCGAAAAAAGTTAACAATTGCTTATCTATCGTGCAGCAGTGCCTTGCAAAGATTATTCAAATTTTACCTGGCAGGGCTGCAATGCAATCTGCCATGAGCAGTGTGAAAAAGAAGCTGAGATTTGTGAACCTATAGCCATCAAGGCAGCTGTGTGATTTGCTCAGAACCGAAGCTTAGCAGAGGGGCAAGTGGGCAAGCTGAAGTTAAGGATGAGACCAGGCCGAGACAAAGTATAATGGTGGAGATGGTAATGTTGTTGATTTTGAGAAAAGAATCTAGGAACAATTCAGCAAAGGTTCCATGGTGTAATGGTAAGCACTCTGGGCTCTGAATCCAGCGATCCGAGTTCAAATCTCGGTGGAACCTGAATTCTTGTTGTCCCAGCTGCTGGAAATTTGGGACATACAAGCTTGGCATCTGCATACCAACCACGGTTACGGGACCGTTTGCTGCCTGAATCAATGACGGTTGATTTATTGTTCTCGACATCAGATGACAGGCTCAACCTCTCATTCCCAGTTCCAAATAAGAGGGGGAGAAAAATGTGTGTTGTCCAGTGCTTCGTTTGACTGCACAGCAGAATGCTCAACATTTTCTTTAAAGCTGCATTCGGCTGGCATACTTGCTGAAATTGAAAGCAGTGCTTCTTGAAACGTAGACATTGCACTTCGTATTCTCGAAAAAAGTTAACAATTGCTTATCTTTCGTACAGCAGTGCCTTGCAAAGATTATTCACATTTTACCTGGCAGGACTGCAATACAAGCTGCTATGAGCAGTGTGAAAAAGAAGCAGAGATTTGTGAACCGATAGCCATCAAGGCAGCTGTGTGATTTACTCAGAACCGAGGCTTAGCAGAGGGGCAAGTGGGCAAGCTGAAGTTAAGGATGAGACCAGAGCGAGACAAAGTATAATGGTGGCGACGGTAATGTTGTTGATTTTAAGAAAAGATTCTAATGAATTCTTCAGCGCCGGTTGCATGCTGTAATGGTGACCACTCTGGACTTTGAGTCCAGCGATCCGAGTTCAAATCCTGGTGGAACCTGAATTCTTGTTGTCCCAGCTGCTGGAAATTTGGGACATACAAGCTTGGCATCTGCATACCAACCACGGTTACGGGACCGTTTGCTGCCTGAATCAATGACGGTTGATGTGTTGTTCTCAACATCAGATGATAGGCTCAACCTCTCATTCCCAGTTCCAAATAAGCAGGGGAGAAAGATGTGAGTTGTCCAGTGATTCGTTTCACTGCACAGCAGATTGCTCAACATTTTCTTTGCAAGCTGCATTCGGCTGGCATACTTGCTAAAATTGAAAGCAGTGCTTCTTGAAACGTAGACATTGCACTTCGTATTCTCGAAAAAAGTTAACAATTGCTTATCTATCGTGCAGCAGTGCCTTGCAAAGATTATTCACATTTTACCTGGCAGGACTGCAATGCAATCTGCCATGAGCAGTGTGAAAAAGAAGCTGAGATTTGTGAACCGATAGCCATCAAGGCAGCTGTGTGATTTGCTCAGAACCGAAGCTTAGCAGAGGGGCAAGTGGGCAAGCTGAAGTTAAGGATGAGACCAGGCCAAGACAAAGTATAATGGTGAAGATGGTAATGTTGTTGATTTTGAGAAAAGAATCTAGGGATCTGTTTTGCAAAGGTTCCATGGTGTAATGGTAAGCACTCTGGGCTCTGAATCCAGCGATCCGAGTTCAAATCTCGGTAGAACTTGAATTCTTGTTGTCCCAGCTGCTGGAAATTTGGGACATACAAGCTTGGCATCTGCATACCAACCACGGTTACGGGACCGTTTGCTGCCTGAATCAATGACGGTTGATTTATTGTTCTCGACATCAGATGATAGGCTCAACCTTTCATTCCCAGTTCCAAATAAGAGGGGGAGAAAAATGTGTGTTGTCCAGTGCTTCGTTTCACTGCACAGCAGAATGCTCAACATTTTCTTTAAAGCTGCATTCGGCTGGCATACTTGCTGAAATTGAAAGCAGTGCTTCTTGAAACGTAGACATTGCACTTCGTATTCTCGAAAAAAGTTAACAATTGCTTATCTTTCGTACAGCAGTGCCTTGCAAAGATTATTCACATTTTACCTGGCAGGACTGCAATACAAGCTGCTATGAGCAGTGTGAAAAAGAAGCAGAGATTTGTGAACCGATAGCCATCAAGGCAGCTGTGTGATTTACTCGGAACCGAGGCTTAGCAGAGGGGCAAGTGGGCAAGCTGAAGTTAAGGATGAGACCAGAGCGAGACAAAGTATAATGGTGGCGACGGTAATGTTGTTGATTTTAAGAAAAGATTCTAATGAATTCTTCAGCGCCGGTTGCATGCTGTAATGGTGACCACTCTGGACTTTGAGTCCAGCGATCCGAGTTCAAATCTTGGTGGAACCTGAATTCTTGTTGTCCCAGCTGCTGGAAATTTGGGACATACAAGCTTGGCATCTGCATACCAACCACGGTTACGGGACCGTTTGCTGCCTGAATCAATGACGGTTGATGTGTTGTTCTCAACATCAGATGATAGGCTCAACCTCTCATTCCCAGTTCCAAATAAGCGGGGGAGAAAGATGTGTATTGTCCAGTGCTTCGTTTCACTGCACAGCAGATTGCTCAACATTTTCTTTGCAAGCTGCATTCGGCTGGCATACTTGCTAAAATTGAAAGCAGTGCTTCTTGAAACGTAGACATTGCACTTCGTATTCTCGAAAAAAGTTAACAATTGCTTATCTATCGTGCAGCAGTGCCTTGCAAAGATTATTCACATTTTACCTGGCAGGACTGCAATGCAATCTGCCATGAGCAATGTGAAAAAGAAGCTGAGATTTGTGAACCGATAGCCATCAATGCAGCTGTGTGATTTACTCGGAACCGAGGCTTAGCAGAGGGGCAAGTGGGCAAGCTGAAGTTAAGGATGAGACCAGAGCGAGACAAAGTATAATGGTGGCGACGGTAATGTTGTTGATTTTAAGAAAAGATTCTAATGAATTCTTCAGCGCTGGTTGCATGCTGTAATGGTGACCACTCTGGACTTTGAGTCCAGCGATCCGAGTTCAAATCTTGGTGGAACCTGAATTCTTGTTGTCCCAGCTGCTGGAAATTTGGGACATACAAGCTTGGCATCTGCATACCAACCACGGTTACGGGACCGTTTGCTGCCTGAATCAATGACGGTTGATGTATTGTTCTCAACATCAGATGATAGGCTCAACCTCTCTTTCCCAGTTCCAAATAAGCGGGGGAGAAAGATGTGTATTGTCCAGTGCTTCGTTTCACTGCACAGCAGATTGCTCAACATTTTCTTTGCAAGCTGCATTCGGCTGGCATACTTGCTAAAATTGAAAGCAGTGCTTCTTGAAATGTAGACATTGCACTTCGTATTCTCGAAAAAAGTTAACAATTGCTTATCTATCATGCAGCAGTGCCTTGCAAAGATTATTCACATTTTACCTGGCAGGACTGCAATGCAATCTGCCATGAGCAGTGTGAAAAAGAAGCTGAGATTTGTGAACCGATAGCCATCAAGGCAGCTGTGTGATTTGCTCAGAACCGAAGCTTAGCAGAGGGGCAAGTGGGCAAGCTGAAGTTAAGGATGAGACCAGGCCGAGACAAAGTATAATGGTGGAGATGGTAATGTTGTTGATTTTGAGAAAAGAATGTAGGGATTGTTCAGCAAAGGTTCCATGGTGTAATGGTAAGCACTCTGGGCTCTGAATCCAGCAATCCGAGTTCAAATCTCGGTGGAACCTGAATTCTTGTTGTCCCAGCTGCTGGAAATTTGGGACATACAAGCTTGGCATCTGCATACCAACCACGGTTACGGGACCGTTTGCTGCCTGAATCAATGACGGTTGATTTATTGTTCTCGACATCAGATGATAGGCTCAACCTCTCATTCCCAGTTCCAAATAAGAGGGGGAGAAAAATGTGTGTTGTCCAGTGCTTCGTTTGACTGCACAGCAGAATGCTCAACATTTTCTTTAAAGCTGCATTCGGCTGGCATACTTGCTGAAATTGAAAGCAGTGCTTCTTGAAACGTAGACATTGCACTTCGTATTCTCGAAAAAAGTTAACAATTGCTTATCTTTCGTACAGCAGTGCCTTGCAAAGATTATTCACATTTTACCTGGCAGGACTGCAATACAAGCTGCTATGAGCAGTGTGAAAAAGAAGCAGAGATTTGTGAACCGATAGCCATCAAGGCAGCTGTGTGATTTACTCAGAACCGAGGCTTAGCAGAGGGGCAAGTGGGCAAGCTGAAGTTAAGGATGAGACCAGACCGAGACAAAGAATAATGGTGGCGACGGTAATGTTGTTGATTTTAAGAAAAGATTCTAATGAATTCTTCAGCGCCGGTTGCATGCTGTAATGGTGACCACTCTGGACTTTGAGTCCAGCGATCCGAGTTCAAATCTTGGTGGAACCTGAATTCTTGTTGTCCCAGCTGCTGGAAATTTGGGACTTACAAGCTTGGCATCTGCATACCAACCACGGTTACGGGACCGTTTGCAGCCTGAATCAATGACGGTTGATGTATTGTTCTCAACATCAGATGATAGGCTCAACCTCTCATTCCCAGTTCCAAATAAGCGGGGGAGAAAGATGTGTATTGTCCAGTGCTTCGTTTCACTGCACAGCAGATTGCTCAACATTTTCTTTGCAAGCTGCATTCGGCTGGCATATTGCTAAAATTGAAAGCAGTGCTTCTTGAAACGTAGACATTGCACTTCGTATTCTCGAAAAAAGTTAACAATTGCTTATCTATCGTGCAGCAGTGCCTTGCAAAGATTATTCACATTTTACCTGGCAGGACTGCAATGCAATCTGCCATGAGCAGTGTGAAAAAGAAGCTGAGATTTGTGAACCGATAGCCATCAAGGCAGCTGTGTGATTTGCTCAGAACCGAAGCTTAGCAGAGGGGCAAGTGGGCAAGCTGAAGTTAAGGATGAGATCAGGCCGAGACAAAGGAAAATGGTGGAGATGGTAATGTTGTTGATTTTGAGAAAAGAATCTAGGGAACTGTTCAGCAAAGGTTCCATGGTGTAATGGTAAGCACTCTGGGCTCTGAATCCAGCGATCCGAGTTCAAATCTCGGTGGAACCTGAATTCTTGTTGTCCCAGCTGCTGGAAATTTGGGACATACAAGCTTGGCATCTGCATACCAACCACGGTTGCGGGACCGTTTGCTGCCTGAATCAATGATAGTTGATTTATTGTTCTCGACATCAGATGATCGGCTCAACCTCTCATTCCCAGTTCCAAATAAGAGGGGGAGAAAAAAGTGTGTTGTCCAGTGCTTCGTTTCACTGCACAGCAGAATGCTCAACATTTTCTTTTAAGCTGCATTCGGCTGGCATACTTGCTGAAATTGAAAGCAGTGCTTCTTGAAACGTAGACATTGCACTTTGTATTCTCGAAAAAAGTTAACAATTGCTTATCTTTCGTACAGCAGTGCCTTGCAAAGATTATTCACATTTTACCTGGCAGGACTGCAATACAAGCTGCTATGAGCAGTGTGGAAAAGAAGCAGAGATTTGTGAACCGATAGCCATCAAGGCAGCTGTCTGATTTACTCAGAACCGAGGCTTAGCAGAGGGGCAAGCTGAAGTTAAGGATGAGACCAGACCGAGACAAAGTATAATGGTGGCGACGGTAATGTTGTTGATTTTAAGAAAAGATTCCAATGAATTCTTCAGCGCCGGTTGCATGCTGTAATGGTGACCACTCTGGACTTTGAGTCCAGCGATCGGAGTTCAAATCTTGGTGGAACCTGAATTCTTGTTGTCCCAGCTGCTGGAAATTTGGGACATACAAGCTTGGCATCTGCATACCAACCACGGTTACGGGACCGTTTGCTGCCTCAATCAATGACGGTTGATGTATTGTTCTCAACATCAGATGATAGGCTCAACCTCTCATTCCCAGTTCCAAATAAGCGGGGGAGAAAGATGTGTATTGTCCAGTGCTTCGTTTCACTGCACAGCAGATTGCTCAACATTTTCTTTGCAAGCTGCATTCGGCTGGCATACTTGCTAAAATTGAAAGCAGTGCTTCTTGAAACGTAGACATTGCACTTCGTATTCTCGAAAAAAGTTAACAATTGCTTATCTATCGTGCAGCAGTGCCTTGCAAAGATTATTCACATTTTACCTGGCAGGACTGCAATGCAATCTGCCATGAGCAGTGTGAAAAAGAAGCTGAGATTTGTGAACCGATAGCCATCAAGGCAGCTGTGTGACTTGCTCAGAACCGAAGCTTAGCAGAGGGGCAAGTGGGCAAGCTGAAGTTAAGGATGAGACCAGGCCGAGACAAAGTATAATGGTGGAGATGGTAATGTTGTTGATTTTGAGAAAAGAATCTAGGGAACTGTTCAGCAAAGGTTCCATGGTGTAATGGTAAGCACTCTGGGCTCTGAATCCAGCGATCCGAGTTCAAATCTCGGTGGAACCTGAATTCTTGTTGTCCCAGCTGCTGGAAATTTGGGACATACAAGCTTGGCATCTGCATACCAACCACGGTTACGGGACCGTTTGCTGCCTGAATCAATGACGGTTGATTTATTGTTCTCGACATCAGATGATAGGCTCAACCTCTCATTCCCAGTTCCAAATAAGAGGGGGAGAAAAATGTGTGTTGTCCAGTGCTTCGTTTGACTGCACAGCAGAATGCTCAACATTTACTTTTAAGCTGCATTCGGCTGGCATACTTGCTGAAATTGAAAGCAGTGCTTCTTGAAACGTAGACATTGCACTTCGTATTCTCGAAAAAAGTTAACAATTGCTTATCTTTCGTACAGCAGTGCCTTGCAAAGATTATTCACATTTTACCTGGCAGGACTGCAATACAAGCTGCTATGAGCAGTGTGAAAAAGAAGCAGAGATTTGTGAACCGATAGCCATCAAGGCAGCTGTGTGATTTACTCAGAACCGAGGCTTAGCAGAGGGGCAAGTGGGCAAGCTGAAGTTAAGGATGAGACCAGAGCGAGACAAAGTATAATGGTGGCGACGGTAATGTTGTTGATTTTAAGAAAAGATTCTAATGAATTCTTCAGCGCCGGTTGCATGCTGTAATGGTGACCACTCTGGACTTTGAGTCCAGCGATCCGAGTTCAAATCCTGGTGGAACCTGAATTCTTGTTGTCCCAGCTGCTGGAAATTTGGGACATACAAGCTTGGCATCTGCATACCAACCACGGTTACGGGACCGTTTGCTGCCTGAATCAATGACGGTTGATGTGTTGTTCTCAACATCAGATGATAGGCTCAACCTCTCATTCCCAGTTCCAAATAAGCAGGGGAGAAAGATGTGTATTGTCCAGTGATTCGTTTCACTGCACAGCAGATTGCTCAACATTTTCTTTGCAAGCTGCATTCGGCTGGCATACTTGCTAAAATTGAAAGCAGTGCTTCTTGAAACGTAGACATTGCACTTCGTATTCTCGAAAAAAGTTAACAATTGCTTATCTATCGTGCAGCAGTGCCTTGCAAAGATTATTCACATTTTACCTGGCAGGACTGCAATGCAATCTGCCATGAGCAGTGTGAAAAAGAAGCTGAGATTTGTGAACCGATAGCCATCAAGGCAGCTGTGTGATTTGCTCAGAACCGAGGCTTAACAGAGGGGCAAGTGGGCAAGCTGAAGTTAAGGATGAGACCAGAGCGAGACAAAGTATAATGGTGGTGATGGTAATGTTGTTGATTTTAAGAAAAGATTCTAATGAATTCTTCAGCGCCGGTTGCATGCTGTAATGGTGACCACTCTGGACTTTGAGTCCAGCGATCCGAGTTCAAATCTTGGTGGAACCTGAATTCTTGTTGTCCCAGCTGCTGGAAATTTGGGACATACAAGCTTGGCATCTGCATACCAACCACGGTTACGGGACCGTTTGCTGCCTGAATCAATGACGGTTGATGTATTGTTCTCAACATCAGATGATAGGCTCAACCTCTCATTCCCAGTTCCAAATAAGCGGGGGAGAAAGATGTGAGTTGTCCAGTGCTTCCTTTCACTGCACAGCAGATTGCTCAACATTTTCTTTGCAAGCTGCATTCGGCTGGCATACTTGCTAAAATTGAAAGCAGTGCTTCTTGAAACGTAGACATTGCACTTCGTATTCTCGAAAAAAGTTAACAATTGCTTATCTATCGTGCAGCAGTGCCTTGCAAAGATTATTCACATTTTACCTGGCAGGACTGCAATGCAATCTGCCATGAGCAGTGTGAAAAAAAGCTGAGATTTGTGAACCGATAGCCATCAAGGCAGCTGTGTGATTTGCTCAGAACCGAAGCTTAGCAGAGGGGCAAGTGGGCAAGCTGAAGTTAAGGATGAGACCAGGCCAAGACAAAGTATAATGGTGAAGATGGTAATGTTGTTGATTTTGAGAAAAGAATCTAGGGAACTGTTTTGCAAAGGTTCCATGGTGTAATGGTAAGCACTCTGGGCTCTGAATCCAGCGATCCGAGTTCAAATCTCGGTGGAACTTGAATTCTTGTTGTCCCAGCTGCTGGAAATTTGGGACATACAAGCTTGGCATCTGCATACCAACCACGGTTACGGGACCGTTTGCTGCCTGAATCAATGACGGTTGATTTATTGTTCTCGACATCAGATGATAGGCTCAACCTTTCATTCCCAGTTCCAAATAAGAGGGGGAGAAAAATGTGTGTTGTCCAGTGCTTCGTTTGACTGCACAGCAGAATGCTCAACATTTTCTTTAAAGCTGCATTCGGCTGGCATACTTGCTGAAATTGAAAGCAGTGCTTCTTGAAACGTAGACATTGCACTTCGTATTCTCGAAAAAAGTTAACAATTGCTTATCTTTCGTACAGCAGTGCCTTGCAAAGATTATTCACATTTTACCTGGCAGGACTGCAATACAAGCTGCTATGAGCAGTGTGAAAAAGAAGCAGAGATTTGTGAACCGATAGCCATCAAGGCAGCTGTGTGATTTACTCGGAACCGAGGCTTAGCAGAGGGGCAAGTGGGCAAGCTGAAGTTAAGGATGAGACCAGAGCGAGACAAAGTATAATGGTGGCGACGGTAATGTTGTTGATTTTAAGAAAAGATTCTAATAAATTCTTCAGCGCCGGTTGCATGCTGTAATGGTGACCACTCTGGACTTTGAGTCCAGCGATCCGAGTTCAAATCTTGGTGGAACCTGAATTCTTGTTGTCCCAGCTGCTGGAAATTTGGGACATACAAGCTTGGCATCTGCATACCAACCACGGTTACGGGACCGTTTGCAGCCTGAATCAATGACGGTTGATGTATTGTTCTCAACATCAGATGATAGGCTCAACCTCTCATTCCCAGTTCCAAATAAGCGGGGGAGAAAGATGTGTATTGTCCAGTGCTTCGTTTCACTGCACAGCAGATTGCTCAACATTTTCTTTGCAAGCTGCATTCGGCTGGCATACTTGCTAAAATTGAAAGCAGTGCTTCTTGAAACGTAGACATTGCACTTCGTATTCTCGAAAAAAGTTAACAATTGCTTATCTATCGTGCAGCAGTGCCTTGCAAAGATTATTCACATTTTACCTGGCAGGACTGCAATGCAATCTGCCATGAGCAGTGTGAAAAAGAAGCTGAGATTTGTGAACCGATAGCCATCAAGGCAGCTGTGTGATTTGCTCAGAACCGAAGCTTAGCAGAGGGGCAAGTGGGCAAGCTGAAGTTAAGGATGAGATCAGGCCGAGACAAAGTATAATGGTGGCGACGGTAATGTTGTTGATTTTAAGAAAAGATTCTAATGAATTCTTCAGCGCCGGTTGCATGCTGTAATGGTGACCACTCTGGACTTTGAGTCCAGCGATCCGAGTTCAAATCTTGGTGGAACCTGAATTCTTGTTGTCCCAGCTGCTGGAAATTTGGGACATACAAGCTTGGCATCTGCATACCAACCACGGTTACGGGACCATTTGCTGCCTGAATCAATGACGGTTGATTTATTGTTCTCGACATCAGATGATAGGCTCAACCTCTCATTCCCAGTTCCAAATAAGAGGGGGAGAAAAATGTGTGTTGTCCAGTGCTTCGTTTCACTGCACAGCAGAATGCTCAACATTTTCTTTTAAGCTGCATTCGGCTGGCATACTTGCTGAAATTGAAAGCAGTGCTTCTTGAAACGTAGACATTGCACTTCGTATTCTCGAAAAAAGTTAACAATTGCTTATCTTTCGTACAGCAGTGCCTTGCAAAGATTATTCACATTTTACCTGGCAGGACTGCAATACAAGCTGCTATGAGCAGTGTGAAAAAGAAGCAGAGATTTGTGAACCGATAGCCATCAAGGCAGCTGTGTGATTTACTCGGAACCGAGGCTTAGCAGAGGGGCAAGTGGGCAAGCTGAAGTTAAGGATGAGACCAGAGCGAGACAAAGTATAATGGTGGCGACGGTAATGTTGTTGATTTTAAGAAAAGATTCTAATGAATTCTTCAGCGCCGGTTGCATGCTGTAATGGTGACCTCTCTGGACTTTGAGTCCAGCGATCCGAGTTCAAATCTTGGTGAAACCTGAATTCTTGTTGTCCCAGCTGCTGGAAATTTGGGACATACAAGCTTGGCATCTGCATACCAACCACGGTTACGGGACCGTTTGCTGCCTGAATCAATGATAGTTGATTTATTGTTCTCGACATCAGATGGTCGGCTCTACCTCTCATTCCCAGTTCCAAATAAGAGGGGGAGAAAAAAGTGTGTTGTCCAGTGCTTCGTTTCACTGCACAGCAGAATGCTCAACATTTTCTTTTAAGCTGCATTCGGCTGGCATACTTGCTGAAATTGAAAGCAGTGCTTCTTGAAACGTAGACATTGCACTTTGTATTCTCGAAAAAAGTTAACAATTGCTTATCTTTCGTACAGCAGTGCCTTGCAAAGATTATTCACATTTTACCTGGCAGGACTGCAATACAAGCTGCTATGAGCAGTGTGGAAAAGAAGCAGAGATTTGTGAACCGATAGCCATCAAGGCAGCTGTCTGATTTACTCAGAACCGAGGCTTAGCAGAGGGGCAAGCTGAAGTTAAGGATGAGACCAGACCGAGACAAAGTATAATGGTGGCGACGGTAATGTTGTTGATTTTAAGAAAAGATTCCAATGAATTCTTCAGCGCCGGTTGCATGCTGTAATGGTGACCACTCTGGACTTTGAGTCCAGCGATCGGAGTTCAAATCTTGGTGGAACCTGAATTCTTGTTGTCCCAGCTGCTGGAAATTTGGGACATACAAGCTTGGCATCTGCATACCAACCACGGTTACGGGACCGTTTGCTGCCTCAATCAATGACGGTTGATGTATTGTTCTCAACATCAGATGATAGGCTCAACCTCTCATTCCCAGTTCCAAATAAGCGGGGGAGAAAGATGTGTATTGTCCAGTGCTTCGTTTCACTGCACAGCAGATTGCTCAACATTTTCTTTGCAAGCTGCATTCGGCTGGCATACTTGCTAAAATTGAAAGCAGTGCTTCTTGAAACGTAGACATTGCACTTCGTATTCTCGAAAAAAGTTAACAATTGCTTATCTATCGTGCAGCAGTGCCTTGCAAAGATTATTCACATTTTACCTGGCAGGACTGCAATGCAATCTGCCATGAGCAGTGTGAAAAAGAAGCTGAGATTTGAGAACCGATAGCCATCAAGGCAGCTGTGTGACTTGCTCAGAACCGAAGCTTAGCAGAGGGGCAAGTGGGCAAGCTGAAGTTAAGGATGAGACCAGGCCGAGACAAAGTATAATGGTGGAGATGGTAATGTTGTTGATTTTGAGAAAAGAATCTAGGGAACTGTTCAGCAAAGGTTCCATGGTGTAATGGTAAGCACTCTGGGCTCTGAATCCAGCGATCCGAGTTCAAATCTCGGTGGAACCTGAATTCTTGTTGTCCCAGCTGCTGGAAATTTGGGACATACAAGCTTGGCATCTGCATACCAACCACGGTTACGGGACCGTTTGCTGCCTGAATCAATGACGGTTGATTTATTGTTCTCGACATCAGATGATAGGCTCAACCTCTCATTCCCAGTTCCAAATAAGCGGGGGAGAAAGATGTGTATTGTCCAGTGCTTCGTTTCACTGCACAGCAGATTGCTCAACATTTTCTTTGCAAGCTGCATTCGGCTGGCATACTTGCTAAAATTGAAAGCAGTGCTTCTTGAAACGTAGACATTGCACTTCGTATTCTCGAAAAAAGTTAACAATTGCTTATCTATCGTGCAGCAGTGCCTTGCAAAGATTATTCACATTTTACCTGGCAGGACTGCAATGCAATCTGCCATGAGCAGTGTGAAAAAGAAGCTGAGATTTGTGAACCGATAGCCATCAAGGCAGCTGTGTGATTTGCTCAGAACCGAAGCTTAGCAGAGGGGCAAGTGGGCAAGCTGAAGTTAAGGATGAGACCAGGCCGAGACAAAGTATAATGGTGGAGATGGTGATGTTGTTGATTTTGAGAAAAGAATCTAGGGAACTGTTCAGCAAAGGTTCCATGGTGTAATGGTAAGCACTCTGGGCTCTGAATCCAGCAATCCGAGTTCAAATCTCGGTGGAACCTGAATTCTTGTTGTCCCAGCTGCTGGAAATTTGGGACATACAAGCTTGGCATCTGCATACCAACCACGGTTACGGGACCGTTTGCTGCCTGAATCAATGACGGTTGATTTATTGTTCTCGACATCAGATGATAGGCTCAACCTCTCATTCCCAGTTCCAAATAAGAGGGGGAGAAAAATGTGTGTTGTCCGGTGCTTCGTTTTACTGCACAGCAGAATGCTCAACATTTTCTTTTGAGCTGCATTCGGCTGGCATACTTGCTGAAATTGAAAGCAGTGCTTCTTGAAACGTAGACATTGCACTTCGTATTCTCGAAAAAAGTTAACAATTGCTTATCTTTCGTACAGCAGTGCCTTGCAAAGATTATTCACATTTTACCTGGCAGGACTGCAATACAAGCTGCTATGAGCAGTGTGAAAAAGAAGCAGAGATTTGTGAACCGATAGCCATCAAGGCAGCTGTGTGATTTGCTCAGAACCGAGGCTTAGCAGAGGGGCAAGTGGGCAAGCTGAAGTTAAGGATGAGACCAGGCCGAGACGAAGTATAATGGTGGAGATGGTAATGTTGTTGATTTTGAGAAAAGAATCTAGGGAACTGTTTAGCAAAGGTTCCATGGTGTAATGGTAAGCACTCTGGGCTCTGAATCCAGCGATCCGAGTTCAAATCTCGGTGGAACCTGAATTCTTGTTGTCCCAGCTGCTGGAAATTTGGGACATACAAGCTTGGCATCTGCATACCAACCACGGTTACGGGACCGTTTGCTGCCTGAATCAATGACGGTTGATTTATTGTTCTCGACATCAGATGATAGGCTCAACCTCTCATTCCCAGTTCCAAATAAGAGGGGGAGAAAAATGTGTGTTGTCCAGTGCTTCGTTTGACTGCACAGCAGAATGCTCAACATTTACTTTTAAGCTGCATTCGGCTGGCATACTTGCTGAAATTGAAAGCAGTGCTTCTTGAAACGTAGACATTGCACTTCGTATTCTCGAAAAAAGTTAACAATTGCTTATCTTTCGTACAGCAGTGCCTTGCAAAGATTATTCACATTTTACCTGGCAGGACTGCAATACAAGCTGCTATGAGCAGTGTGAAAAAGAAGCAGAGATTTGTGAACCGATAGCCATCAAGGCAGCTGTGTGATTTACTCAGAACCGAGGCTTACCAGAGGGGCAAGTGGGCAAGCTGAAGTTAAGGATGAGACCAGACCGAGACAAAGTATAATGGTGGCGACGGTAATGTTGTTGATTTTAAGAAAAGATTCGAATGAATTCTTCAGCGCCGGTTGCATGCTGTAATGGTGACCACTCTGGACTTTGAGTCCAGCGATCCGAGTTCAAATCTTGGTGGAACCTGAATTCTTGTTGTCCCAGCTGCTGGAAATTTGGGACATACAAGCTTGGCATCTGCATACCAACCACGGTTACGGGACCGTTTGCTGCCTGAATCAATGACGGTTGATCTATTGTTCTCGACATCAGATGATCGGCTCAACCTCTCATTCCCAGTTCCAAATAAGAGGGGGAGAAAAATGTGTGTTGTCCAGTGCTTCGTTTGACTGCACAGCAGAATGCTCAACATTTTCTTTTAAGCTGCATTCGGCTGGCATACTTGCTGAAATTGAAAGCAATGCTTCTTGAAACGTAGACATTGCACTTCATATTCTCGAAAAAAGTTAACAATTGCTTATCTATCGTGCAGCAGTGCCTTGCAAAGATTATTCACATTTTACCTGGCAGGACTGCAATACAAGCTGCTATGAGCAGTGTGAAAAAGCACAGATTTGTGAACCGATAGCCATCACGGCAGCTGTGTGATTTACTCAGAACCGAAGCTTAGCAGAGGGGCAAGTAGGCAAGCTGAAGTTAAGGATGAGATCAGGCCGAGACAAAGTATAATGGTGGAGACGGTAATGTTGTTGATTTTGAGCAAAGAATCTAATGAACATTTCAGCAACGGTTACATGGTGTAATGGTGACCACTCTGGACTTTAAATCCAGTGATCCGTGTTCAAATCTCGGTGGGACCTGAATTCTTGTTGTCCCAGCTGCTGGAAATTTAGGGCATACATGCTTGGCATCTGCATACCAACCACGGTCACTGGGCTTTTGCTGCCTTAATCAATGACGGTTGATTTATTGTTCTCGACATCAGATGATAGGCTGAACCTCTCATTCCCTGTTCCAAATGAGCGGAGCAGAAAGATATGTGTTGTTCAGTGCTTCATTTGATTCCACAGCAGATTGCTCAACATTTTCTTTGCAAGCTGCATTCGGCTGGCATACTTGTTGTCATTGAAAGCAGAGCTTCTTGAAACGTAGGCATTGCACTTCGTATTCTCGAAAAAAGTTAACAATTGCTTTTCTTTGGTGCAGCAGTGCCTTGCAAGGTTTATACACATTTTATCAGGCAGGACTGTAATACAAGCTGCTCTGAGCAGTGTGAGAAAGAAGCAGCGTTTTGAGAACCAAGATCCATCAAGGCGGCTGTGTGATTTGCTCAGAACCGAGGCTTAGCAGAGGGGCAATTGGGCAAGCTGAAGTTAAGGATGAGACCAGGCCGAGACAAAGTTGAATGGTGGGGACGTTAATGTTGTTGATTTTGAGAAAAGAGCTAATGAAATCTTCAGCAACGGTTCCATGGTGTAATGGTTAGCACTCTGGACTCTGAATCCAGCAATCAGAGTTCAAATCTCTGTGGAACCTGAATTCTTGTTGTCCCAGTTGCTGGAAATTTCGGACATACAGGGTGAAGGCATCTGCGTACCAACCACGGTTGCTGGACCGTTTGCTGCCTGAATCAATGACGGTTGATTTATTGTTCTCTGTTGTGTATGTACCTTTAAGGGAATAACTGGTCTTAGACTGCAGTACTGGCAGTGACCACCCCTGTATAAAAGGCCCTAGCAGGCTTCTGTAGTTTCAGTTTCAAGCTGCCTCTTGTTCAGTAAAGTACCTGTTAAACTGTTCTCCCGAAGTGCGTGTATTATTGAGGTGCAGACTTTACAGTGGCGACGAGTAAGTTCGAACTCACCTGCAGTGTGGCATCATCTCACGGGGATCTCACCTGAAAGGAAGGTCCTGGAAGGTCGTAGTCTGAGCAACGGGCGCCGACCGAGGGCAACCGCCCAAAGAATCCATCGGTGTTTGGAGAATTGTGGGAGAGACTGTGGTTCCAGCGAATCGTGCTGGAAGCAGGGAGCGCGCTGACCCTTCCGGACTGTGGTGCGCTCAAGCTCGATTGAGAGGCTCTACAAATCGGGCAATTCAAACAGCCCCAAAACGCACTGTTCCCTGACCGGGAATCGAACCCGGGCCGCGGCAATGAGAGCGCCGAATCCTAACCAGTAGATCACCAGGGAAGCTCCAGCAAGCACAGCAATGCAGTTGTTCCTGCCTGCTCCTTTGCAATTCAGATCCTTTCGCGACAGGCAAACTGTTCGGACAAAATGACATTTTTTAGACGAGCACACAAAAGACGTGTTCGCGAAAGCACGGCACCAAGTGCGGGTAGGCATCCACTTGAAATCGATTTCCTCCTGTGTTTTTCTCTGGATGTTGTCTCTCTCAGTGCTGGGCGAACAATTCATTGATGCATTTCTCCTGAACTGAAGCCTTTTGCCCATCTCGCGGGGTCAGAGCCGCTCTGTCTGTCTCTTACCTGCTTGGGACCATTATCGGGAACAGGCCGCCTGTTCAACTTTCATCAGCAAACCCAGAAAGACAAATAAACAGAAAGATGTGTCTCTCAGCCCCGGTGGCAAAGGTGCAGTGGATGTTAATCCAAATAAATCCCCCGTGAGATTCTGTCTGCATTGGCTTCCTTCTAAAGTTTGTATTTTATATTTTCGGAAAGACCATAAAATTAGGCTGATGGCCCGTACGGGGATCGGACCCGCGCCCTTGGCGTTATTCACCCCCCCGTGCTCAGTGCTCAGCAGAGTCGGCAGCACGAAGTTGGCAAACAGCCTGCAGTCCTCCGAACGGGCCTGTGTTGCGAGCCCATCCCGATCCCCGCACCCATTCTCGGGGAAAGGAATTTCTCGGCCTAGCTCCTATTGATAAACTCACGGTCTGCTCGAGCACAGAGCTCTCAGCCTTTACTCACTGATCTTCACAAGAGTTGATTGTGTTTTGTAAATCTCTCACTCGCTCTCCTCGCGGTCAAACACAAAGTTTACCTGCTGTGTTTTCCAGCAGCCAGTAAGTTGATTTGAAAAGGCCATTGTGACAGGGTTTGGGCTCTGAATCCAGTCACAGATCGGGTTTTGATGCCTTGTGGCTCAAGCGGTCACCTGACCTGCCAGCTGATTACCTCACTGCTGATGATGACTGATGTGCCTCAATAATCCCGAGACTCGATGTTAGCGAAACAAAACAAGGCTTTTATTAACTTAGAAGATAACACGCAGTGGAGAGAGGTATCTTCCCTGGAGGTCTGCAGTACTGGCTGTGAGGCCAGACTGAGCTGGCTTACATAGAGGCCAGGTATGGGCGGAGCCCTACACACAACACATTCCATACATTCCAATACACAATACAATGGTGAGGAGAAACCTGAAACCAACCACAGTCACAGGCAATACAATGGTAAGGGGGAACCTGAAACCAACCACAGTCACAGGCAGTGATGAATGGAATATTTAATCACATTCACCCCTTCTATAGATTTAGTCTGTTCGGGGGTTTGGTAGTCCTCTGCGACCGACGTGGCTGTTGTGGTGTCGCGGGTGTCCCCGGTGGCCTCCTGGGTCTCTGCCGGGGGTGCCGCCAGGGTTGTTGAAGGGGTAGTTGGTGGGGGTGCCGTTGGTCGATGTTCTTCCGGGGGTGATGAAAGAGTAGTGGGTGGGTAAGAGTTGCTGTGGTCGTTGTTGCTGCTATTGCCATGGTTGTTGTCGTCACCGGCTGGGGCGACATCTTTTATTGACACGGTGTTCTCCCTTCCGTCGGCGTGCCGGACATACGCGTATTGGGGGTTGGTTTGGAGTAGGTGCACTGGCTCCACGAGAGGGTCCGTCTTATGGCCCCTCACATGCCTTCGCACGAATACCGGACCCGGGGTGGAGAGCCATGACGGCATGGATACGCCTGAGGTGGATTTCCGGGGGAAGCTAAACATTCGTTCATGAGGCGTGGCATTAGTGGCAGTACACAATAGCGACCGTATCGAATGGAGCACATCTGAGAGGACTTCCTGCCAGCGGGAGATAGGGAGGCCCTTGGTCCTTAGAGCTAGATTGACTGCTTTCCATACTGTCCCGTTCTCTCGCTCCACTTGACCGTTACCCCGGGGGTTGTAGCTGGTGGTACGGCTCGTGGCAATACCCCTGGACAGCATGTACTGGCGTAGCTCTTCACTCATGAAGGACGCCCCCCTATCCGTGTGGATGTAGCTCGGCATACCGAACAGGCAGAACAGGCTGTTGAGGCATTTAATGACCGTGGCGCTGGTCATGTCTGGGCAGGGGAAGGCGAATGGGAACCGGGAGTATTCGTCCACAATGTTCAGGAAGTAAACATTGCGGTCGACGGATGGGAGGGGGCCCTTGAAATCTAAGCTGAGCCGCTCAAAGGGCCGTGTAGCTTTGATTAAGTGGGCTCTATCAGGGTGGTAGAACCGAGGCTTGCATTCAGCGCAAGTGCGGCAGTTCCTGGTCAGAGACCGAACTTCCTCAATCGAGTAGGGTAAGTTGCAGGACTTTATGAAGTGGAACAGCCGCGTGACCCCTGGGTGGCAGAGGTCATTGTGGAGGGTCTGTAGCCGATCCCCGGTGGCGCTGGCACACATCCCTCGTGAGAGGGCATCTGGGGGTTCGTTAAGGGCCCCTGGCCGGTAAATGATGTCATGCTCGAAGGTGGAGAGCTCGATCCGCCACCTAAGAACCTTATCATTTTTGATCTTCCCCCTCTGTTTGTTATTGAACATAAACGCTACCGACCGCTGGTCGGTAAGTAGGGTGAAGCATTTGCCGGCTAGGCAGTGGCGCCAGTGGCGCACTGCCTCCACGATGGCTTGGGCCTCCTTTTCCACGGAGGAGTGTCTGATCTCGGGCCCTTGGAGGGTCCTCGAGAAGAAAGCTACGGGCCGCCCCGCCTGGTTGAGGGTGGCCGCCAAGGCAAAGTCAGACGCATCAATTTCCACTTGAAATGGAGTGTTCTCGTCCACTGCCTGTAGCGTGGCCCGCTCAATATCCTGCTTAATGCTTTTGAAGGCGGCGTGGGCCTCAGCAGAGAGCGGAAAAGAGGATGCTTTCAAGAGGGGGCGGGCTTTGTCGGAGTAGTTGGGGACCCATTGGGAATAATAAGAAAATAACCCCAGGCACCTTTTCAGGGCTTTGGGAGTGTTGGGCAGGGGCAGCTCCCGTAGGGGGCGCAATCGGTCGGGGTCTGGTCCGATTTCCCCATTCTCCACCACGCTGCCTAGTATGCAGAGGCGCGTGGTGTTGAAAACGCACTTGTCCTCGTTGTAGGTGAGGTTGAGTTTTTGTGCGCTTTTCAGGAACCTCTCGAGGTTCGAGTCGTGATCCTGCTGGTTGTGACCGCAGATGGTGACGTTGTCGAGGTAGGGGAAGGTTGCCTGCAAGTGGTGGTCATCGACCATGCGATCCATCTCCCTCTGGAAGACCGAGACCCCATTCGTCACCCCAAAGGGGACTCTGAGGAATTGGTAGAGGCGTCCGTTCGCCTCGAAGGCGGTGTACGGGCGGTCCTCTGGTCTGATAGGGAGCTGGTGGTACGCTGACTTGAGGTCGATGGTGGAGAACACCCGGTATTGGGCGATTTGGTTCACCATTTCTGATATGCGGGGTAGCGGGTAGGCGTCTAGTTGGGTGTACCTGTTGATCGTTTGGCTATAGTCGATCACCATCCATTTCTTCTCGCTACCCCTTACCACCACCACTTGGGCGCGCCACGGGCTATTGCTGCATTCAATAATGCGCTCTTTCAGGAGCCTGTCTACCTCGGTTGCGATAAACCGCCTGTCCTCCCAGCTGTACCTCCTGCTTTTGGTCGCTATTGGCCGGCAGTTAGGGGTGAGGTTCGCGAATAGCGAAGGCGGCTTTACCTTCAGGGTAGCCAGGCCGCACACTGTGAGGGGCGGCTGGGACCCACCGTACTTGAGCGTGATGCTTTGGTGGTTGCACTGGAAATCCAGGCCCAAGATCACGCTCGCGCATAGATTCTTCATGATTAATACTTTAAAATTATCGTATACAGTCCCGTTAATGGACAATTGTACCGTGCAGTAACCCAGAATGGTCGATGTCTGGGTTTTGTCAGCCATAGAGATGGTACCCCGAGTAGGGACCACCTTTAGGGAGAGTTGTCGTGCCAGTTCCGGGTGGATAAAACTCTCCGTGCTTCCACTGTCAATTAAACATTTAACCCCGCACCCGTTTACCTCGATGTCCACCATTGATTTGGATAGCGGGTGGGGCCTGGTCTGGTCCACTGTGACCGATGCCACTGTAGGGCCCTGATCGAGACAAGATGGCGTCCACGCTGTCTGCTCACAAGATGGCGACCCCACGAGGTCGGGCAAGATGGCGTCCAAGATGGCCGCTCCCACGGCGCACACGCGGCTGTAGCGGGTTTTGGTTTTCCAGCGGGGTTCCCTCTGCACACCTTCCCAAAGTGCCCCTTCTTACCGCACTTAAAGCAGGTGGTGCCTTTCGCCGGGCACAGATTTCTGGTGTGCTTTGGCTGCCCGCAGAAGTAGCAGTTGGGTCCCCGACGCGTCGCGGCTGTCGTAGGGCTTCTGGGGGGGAGAGCGGGGCCCCGACGGTGTCGGGCTGCCGGGCGGGGAAGATGCCTTCCAAGATGGCGGCGCCCTTGGTGCACACGTGGCGGCGTGGACGGCACGGGCTGAAGAGTAGGCGTCCGAGTTTCTCTGGGCCACATCCAGTGATCGCGCGGTGTCCGCAGCCTGTTTCAGGTCCAATCCCGTTTTTTCCAGCAGTCTTTGCCGGATGTAAGTGGAGCTGAGGCCTGTGATAAAGGTATCGCGAACAAGCTCATCGGTGTACACTGCGGCTTTTACATCTCGGCACTTGCAGTCTTTGCCAAGCATTTTCAGGGTGCCTAGGAACTCCTCCACCGATTCCCCAGGTCGCTGTGCGCGAGTGGCGAGCAGATGCCTAGCATACACCTCATTCGTAGGCTGCTGGTAATGCGCCTTTAAGATGTCGCAGGCGGCCAGGTACGTGTCAGCGTCTTGGATGATGGGGTAAACCCGGTGGCTTACCCAATTCCGCAGAATTCCGAGTTTCATACTCGCAGCGTCCGTAGCGTCTTTGACGGCTGCGGAATTGTCCAGGAAGAATTCCATACACATAAACCAGTGTCCGAAGCGTGCTGATGCGTCCGGAGCATGCTGATCCAAATCCAAACGTTCGGGTTTCAGGAGTTGATCCATTGTGTTGAAAAATAAGTTAATAAAATTGATGTGCCTCAATAATCCCGAGACTCGATGTTAGCGAAACAAAACAAGGCTTTTATTAACTGAGAAGATAACACGCAGTGGAGAGAGGTATCTTCCCTGGAGGTCTGCAGTACTGGCTGTGAGGCCAGACTGAGCTGGCTTACATAGAGGCCAGGTATGGGCGGAGCCCTACACACAACACATTCAATACATTCCAATACACAGTACAATGGTGAGCAGAAACCTGAAACCAACCACAGTCACAGGCAATACAATGGTAAGGGGGAACCTGAAACCAACCACAGTCACAGGCAGTGATGAATGGAATATTTCATCACAATGACCTCATAATTAACCCCATCGTACAGCTGTGGGTTGATGTTTAAATTGATGTAAAAATATTTCCCTGAAAGCCAATCAAATCTAATCGACATAAACTAGTTGATGTTATGAATTTGTGCTCCCAGTGGGAATTCCTGCAGAGTCTGCTGGTGTTCCTCTCCCCAATTGCCCACAGGAAGCTTTGTGTTCAGAGTCTGTACTCATTACATCGACATTACACAGTATTATTACACGGCCACATCTAAAACTGGACACATTAATAGGGAGACAACAGTGTGAATCGTAGGGTGGGAGAGGGGGGGAGCGAGGGAGAGAGAGAAAGAGAGGGAGGGGGGAGGGAGAGAAAGAGAGGGAGTGGGGAGGGAGAGAGAGGGGGAGGGAGAGAGAGCGGGGAAGGAGTGAGAGGATGAGCGAGAGAACGGAGGTAGAGAGAGAGGGGGCGGGAGAGAGAGGGGGCGGGAGAGAGAGGGGGCGGGAGGGAGGGGTGGCGGGAGAGAGGGGTGGCGGGAGAGAGGGGGGGCGGGAGAGAGGGGGGGCGGGAGAGAGGGGGGGCGGGAGAGAGGGGAGGCGGGAGACAGAGGGGGCGGGAGAGAGAGGGGGCGGGAGAGAGAGGGGGCGGGAGAGAGAGGCGGCGGGAGAGAGAGGGGGCGGGGAGAGAGGGGGCGGGAGAGAGAGGGGGCGGCAGAGAGAGGGGGCGGGAGAGAGAGGGGAGGGAGAGAGAGAGGGCGAAGAGAGAGTGAGAGGGGGTGAGATGGTGATAAACGTGGTGGTAAACGCTTCAGCCGTGTTTTTGCACTCACGTGCTGTACTCCGCCATCATTGAGGATGGGGATATTCATGGTGCCTCCTCCTCCCGTTAGTTGTTTAATTGTCCACCACCATTCACGACTGAATGTGGCAGGACTGCAGAGCTTTGATCTGATCCATTGATTGTGGGATCACTTCACCCTGTCTATAGCATGCTGCTTCCGCTTTTTAGCACTTCATTTTTGGTATGCCTGCTGCTACTCCTGGCATGGTTTTCTGCACTCCTTATTGAACCAGGCCAGGCCTTGGTGGTACAGATTGTGGTTGAATACTATTCTGCTGTTGCTGATGGCCCACAGCGCCGCATGGATGCCCAGTTTTGAGCTGCTAGATCTGTTCTGAATCTGTCCCATTTAGCACGGTGGTAGTGCCACACAACATGATGGAGGGTGTTCTCGGTGTGAAGACGGGACTTCGTCTCCTCAGTGACTGTGCGGTGGTCGCTGCTGCCAATGCTGTCATGGAAAGATCCATCTGCGACAGGTAGATTGGTGAGGACGAGGTCAAGTAGGTTTTTCCCTCATTTTGGTTCTCTCACCACCTGCCGGAGGCCCAGACTGGCAGATATGTCTTTCCGGACTCAGCCAGCTCGGTCAGTAGTGGTGCTACCGAACCACTCATGGTGATGGACATTGAAGTCCCGCACCCAGAGTACATTCTGTGCCCTTGTTACTCTCAGTGCTTCTTCCAAGTGGTGTTCAACATGGAGGAGCACTGATTCATCAGCTGAGGGTGGGAGGGAGGTGGTAATCAGCAGGAGGTTTCCTTGCCCATGCTTGACCTGAAGCAACAAGACTTTTATGGGGTCCGGAGTCAATGTTGAGGACTCCCAGGGCCACTCCCTCCCGACTGTATACCACAGTGCCGCCACCCCTGGTGGGTCTGTCCTGCCGGTGAGACAGGACATACCCAGGGATCGTGATGGAGGAGTTTGGGGCATTGGCTGAAAGGTAAGATTCTGTGATTATGACTATGTCAGGCTGTTGCTTGACTAGTCTGTGTTACAGCTCTCCCAATTCTGGCACAATTGCCCAGATGTTGGTGAGGAGGACTTTGCAGGGTCGACGGGGCTGGGTGTGCCGTTGCCGTGTTCTTAGCTGGTGCCGAGTTCGATGCCGGGTGGTCCCTCCGGATGGAGCAAGTTTAAAACACAGGAGAGAAAGACACACACTGAAAGAGACAGGCTTTTATCACAGCAGGGGGGAGTGTGAAGCAGGAATTTCAACTGCTCGTGTGGAGAAGAGACAAACGTTGTCTTTGCAATAAAGGTTGGAAGCGATCAAACATCCAAGGCTTCCCGAACAAATGAGAACCACTGTATCATCAGGATACATACAGGGAGGGAGTGATGGTTTATGATTCCCACACGTGTCCCAATATGAAAAATATAAGAATACAGCAATCTGAAGCTCAGAGTAATAAAAAAAGGGGAACTCTTCAAATCGACTCTTTGAGGAGCAAAGCCGGTATCTCTGGGGTGTGTGAGTTTCATTGGTACCGATATCACATATACACTGCATGGAAGGGGTTATATTTCAGTATCTGATTGATTATAACTTTATTGAACGAAGTCAAAGGTTTTTTCACTGTTTCCTTTCACCTCGAACTTGTATTGGAGATAAAGGATGTTTGACAATATCCTGTAATACATCCACACGGGAGATAGGAATACATGACAATCTCCTACAGCCAAGGACAAAGTGACTGAGCACTGAGAGAAATGTGAGTTGATTAGAGAGAGGCAATATGGATGTGTAGAGGGCAGGTCATGTCTAACGAACCTCATTGAATTTTGAGGAATTAGCTGAAGTAGTAGACAGAGGAATGTCTGTGGATGTTTGTATATGGACTTCCAGAATGGATTCAATGAGGTTCCGTATAAGAGACTGTTAGCTAAAATTAAAGGTCATGGAATTGAAGGCAAATTATTGGGCTCGTTAGGAGATTGGTTAGGCGGTGGGAGACAGAGAGTAGGGACAGTGGAAATGTACTCGAATTGGAAGGAAGTGACTTGTGGTGTCCACAAGAATCTGTGCTGGGGGGTCAACTATTCACTATATTTATTAATGACAGGGATAACATAATAGCGAGCCATATATCCAGGTTTGCCGATGACACAAAGATAGGTGGCACAGTAAGTAGTGTAGAGGGGAGCATAAAATTACAAAGAGACATTGATAGATTAACTGAGTGGGCAAAACTGTGGCAGGTGGATTTCAACAGTTAAATGTGAGGTCATCCATTCTGGACCAAAGAAAGACAGATGTGAGTATTGTTTAAATGTTGGAAAGCTGGGAACAGTGAAGGTCCAAAGACATTTAGGGGTTTGTGTAAAGAGATCACTAAAATATAGTGATCAGGTACAAAAAATAATCAACAAAGCCAATGGAATGTGAGCCTTTGCCTAGAAATTGGGTTGTGGCGCCAAAGTGGCGCAAAAGTCGCCTGAGCGCAGGATTTAGCGCAGCGATCGTAGTAATACCGATCGCCAGAAATTCAGTTTCAGTGCCCCTCGAGGGACACGGGGCGAGACTCGAGTCGCTCCGCGTCCCTCTTAGGGCGCTGAAACTGATTATCGCAGTGCAACGTGCCGCAGCGCCACACACTGCGGCACAGCACGCTGCGGTACTGCAGGCCTTCCTCCCACTGTTAAGGGGGAGGTGCCTGCAACAGCGCGAACATCAATCGCGAGTGCTGGGAAATGAGCCCGGCACCAAGGAGAAGTGCCGGGCTCTCGGGAAACAGCCGGCAATGCCGCGGGGGTGGGGTTAGGAGGCCAGGGACGGAGGTGCTGGCAGGCGGCCGCCCCGCACCTCCACCTTAACTTGCGCCACTGCCGGCACAGTAAGGCCCCGTGAACCGGGCGAGGGTAGCGAACGGCACAGCTGCACTGTTCGCTACCAAATATCACGAACGGGGCACGAATGGGGCGCTGCGCACACCGATGACGTCATCGGTGGCGGTGCAGCGCAACAGGCTAACGCCACCATTAGCACCCCTCCTGAATATCGCGGGAGGTGCAGCCAGTGGCGCTACAGCCACTGCCTGCCTCTTTAGGTGCTAACAGGTGGCGCTACTCACCCAATTTATATTGAGAGGGCCAGAATACAAGGGGGATTGCTAGAGCTTTACAAAGCCCTGGTTAGATCTCATCTGGAGCACTGTGTACAGTTCTGGGCACCGCACCTGGTAAAGGATATCCTGGACTTGGAGCATGTTAACTGGGACCAAGGGTTAAAGTATGAGGTGAGATTACATAAACCTGGCTTCTGTTCCTGGAATATAGAAGGTTAAGGGGTGAGTTGATTGAGGTTTCCAGGATTTTGAAAGGAATTGATAGGATAGAGAAAAACTATTTCCACTGGTGGAGGAGTCTCGAACAACGGGTAATAACCTTAAAATCAGAGCCAGGCCATTCAGGAGAGAATTTAGGAAACACTTCTTCACACAAAGGGTGGTAGAAGTGTGGAACCCTCTTCCACAAAAAGCAGTAGAAGTCAGCGCAAATAATAATTTCATATCTGAGTTCGATAGATTTATCATCGCCAAGGGTATTAAGGGATCTGGAGCTAAGTCGGGTGGATGGAGTTAGGACACAGATCAGCCACGATCTCATTGAATGGAGGGACAGGCTCGATGGGCTGAAGGGCCTCTTCCTGTTTCTATGTCCTGTGCTTCTCATATCCCACATCAGGGCAATAGGGATATATGACAATATCCTCCAATACCTCAATATGGGCAATAGGGATATATGACAATATCCTCCAATACCTCAATAACGGTAATAGGGATATATGACAATATCCTCCAATACCTCAATAAGGGCAATAGGGATATATGACAATATCCTCCAATACTCAATAACGGCAATAGGGATATATGACAATATCCTCCAAGACCTCAATTAGGGCAATAGGGATATATGACAATATCCTACAATACCTCAATAATGGCAATAGGGATATATGACAATATCCTCCAAGACCTCAATAAGGGCAATAGGGATATATGACAATATCCTCCAATATCTCAAAAAGGGCAATAGAGATTTATATGACAATATCCTACAGTACCTCAATAAGGGCAATAGGGATATATGACAATGTCCTACAAAGCTTCGACATGAGGGTAATACAACAACAACTTGTATTTATATAGCATCTTTAACGTACTAAAAATGGTAAAAAGTCCCAGGATGATACACTGGAGCATTTCAGACAAAATTTGACAACGAGCCACATTAGGGCAGATTGCCAAAATGTTGTTCAAAGGTTTAAAGGAGGAAAGAGAGGTAGAAAGGTTTAGAGAGGAAATTCAGAGCTTAGGGCCGAGGCAGCTGAAGGCACGGCCACTAATGGAGGAGTGATTAAAATCAGGGATGCTCAAGAGGCCGGAATTAGAGGAGCACAGATACCTCGGAGGGAGTTTTGTGGGGCTGGAAGAGATTACAAAGATAGGGAGGAAGGGGCCCTGGAGCGATTTGAAAACAAGGATGAGAATTTTAAATTGAGCCATTGCCTAACCGGGAGGCAATGTAGGTCAGCGAGCACAGGGGTGATGGGTGAACGGGACTTGGTGCGAGTTGGACACGGACAGCAGAGTTTTGGATGACCTGCAGTTTACGGAAGGGAGAAGGTGGGACGCTGGCCAGGAGAGCGTTGGAATCGTCAATTGTAGCGGTAATAAAGGCAATGGATGTTTGAGGTATATCCCATATCATACAATACCTCCACAGTTTTCATACTCTCCCTGGACAGCGCCAACCGCAGGCCGCTCAGTTGATTCATGTCAACAATATCTATGATACCCCCACATGCGGCCACTAAGCATGTATGACAATATCCTGCAATGTACCCACAGTAGAAAAACATGTGGAAACAGAAAACGTAATAAAGAATAGTCAGGACGGATTTCAAAAGGGAAGGTCATGCATGACCAACCTTATTCAATTCTGTGAAGTAGTAACAAAGAGAAGACAAGGATAATACAGTAGGTGTAATAGATTAGGATTTTCCAAAGGCCTTCGATAAGGTACCGCATCGTAGACTCATGACTATGGTCAGAGCATGTGGAGTCAGGGGACCGGTAGCAGAATGGCTAGCAAGCTGGATGCAGAATGGAAAACAGAGAGTCGGGGTTAAGGGGAGCTACCCTGACTGGAAAATGTTGGGAAGTGGTGTTCCACAAGGATCGGTGCTGGGAGCACTGTTCACAATTTACACAAACGGTTTGGAATTGAGAATCGGAAACACAATTTCAAAATTTGCAGATGTCACCAAATTGGGGGAGTATAGTTAATACTGGGAAAGACTGCGACAAAATACAAGAGAACATTAATAAACTTGCAGAATGGGCGTGTAATTGGCAAATGAATTTCTACAGAGATAAGTGAGAGATTTTACATTTTCGTAGGAAGAATAAGGAGGCCACAGACTGCTTGGAAATTAATAGTCTAACTGGGGCAGATGATCAAAGTGATCTGGGGGACAGATACTCAAATCACTAAAAGTAGCGACCCAGGTTAATAAGGCCAAAAAAAGCAAACCAACCCCTTGAGTTTGTTTCTAAAGGGATTGAATTGAAAAGCAGACAAGGTTTGTTAAACTTGTATTGAACCTTGGTTAGACCACACTTAACTTTAATTTCACAGTTCTGGTCTCCATATTATTAAAAGGATGGAGAGACACTGAAGAAGATGCAAAAAAGATTTACAAGGTTGATACCAAAACTAAGAGGTTATAATTATCAGGAAAGGCAGAACAGGCCTGTAGAAAAGAGAGGGCTGAGGGGTGAGCTCAGAGTTCTATAAGATTATGAAAGGGTTTGATAGGGTAGACGTGGAGAGATTCTTCCACTTGTGGGGGGAGACCAGAACTAGGCTCCATAAATACAAGCTGGCCATTAATAAATCCCACCGGGAATTCAGGAGAAACTTCTTTGCCCAGAGAGTGGTTAGAATGTGGAACTCGCTCCCACAAGGAGCAGTTGAGGCGAACAGCACAGGCCCATTTGAGGGGCAGCTTGATCAGCAGCTGAGGGTGAAAGGAATAGAAGGAGATGCTGAAAGGTGAGGTGAAGAGGGCTGGGAGGAGGCTTGTGTCAGTCACAAACACCGCGATACACCAGTTGGGCCCAATGGCCTGTTTCTGTGCTGCAAATTCAATGTAATTCAGGGCAAAAGTGCAATAGGAATGTATGACAATAGCTATAATAACAAAGAAAGTACTTTGAAGTACTTTTGAAGTGGAGTTGCTGTTGTAATGTGGGAAACGCAGCCGCCAATTAGTGCACAGCAAGCTCCCACAAACAGCAATGTGATAATGACGAGATAATCTGTTTCTGTTATGTTGGTTGAGGGATAAATATTGGCCAGGACCGCTGGTCATCCTCGAAATAGTGCCATGGGATCATTTACATCCACCTGAGAGTAGAAGGGATCTCGGTTTAACGTCTCATCTGAAAGACTGCACCTCCGACAGTGCAGAACTCCCTCAGCACTGCACTGGAGTGTCAGCATAGCTTTATGTGCTCAAGTCTTTGGAATGGGACTTGAAATCACAACCTTCTGAGAGAGAGTGTGTCTGAGAGAGACAGAGAGAGAGTGAGTCTGAGAGAGACAGTGTGTGAGAGAGTGAGTCTGAGAGAGACAGTGTGTGAGAGAGTGAGTCTGAGAGAGACAGTGTGTGAGAGAGTGAGTCTAAAAGAGACAGTGTGTGAGAGAGTGAGTCTGAGAGACGGTGTGTGAGAGAGTGAGACTCAGAGGCAGTGATGAAGTCCAACTCCACCTTCAGTTTGCCGGTGCAGTTTTCGGTCGCCTGAGGAAGAGCATGTTTGAAGACCAGGGCGTCGAACCCGGCACCAAGCTCATGGTCTACAGAGCAGTCGTGATTCCCGCCCTCCTGTATGCTTCAGAGATATGGACCATGTCCAACAGGCAACTCAAAGCCCTGGAGAGGTACCTCCAACGCTGCCTCCACAAGATCCTGCAAATCCATTGGCAGGATAGGCGCATGAATGTATGTGTTCTCGCTCAGGCAACATCCCCAGTATTGAAGCTTTGACCACGCTCGATCAGCTCTGATGGATGGGCCACATCGTCCGCATGCTCGATACGAGACTCCCAAAACAAGCGCTCTACTCGGAGCTCCAACACGGCATGAGAGCCCCAGGTGGGCAGAGGAAATGCTTCAAGGGCACCCTAAAAACCTCCTTGAAAAAGTGCAACATCCCCACCAACACCTGGGAATCCCTGGCCCAAAACCACACAAAGTGGAGGAGAAGCATCCGGGAAGGCGCCAAACACCTCGAGTCTCTTCGACGGGAGAAAGCGGAAGCCAAGAGCAAACAGTGGAAGGAGCGCACGTCAACCCAGGCACCACACCCACCCACCCCTTCAAGCACTGTCTGCCCCACCTGTGACAGAGACTGTAGGTCCTGCATTGGACTCATCAGTCACTTGAGAACTAATTATCAGTAATGAAGCAAATCATCCTCTGTTCCAAGGGAATGCCTAAGAAGAAGTGAGAGTCTGACAGAGACCGTGTGTGAGAGAGAGACCCAGAGGCTGTGTGTGAGGGAGTAAGTCTGAGAGAGACAGTGTGTGAGAGAGAGAGTCTGAGAGAGACTGTGTGTGAGAGAGAGTCTGAGAGAGACAGTGTGTGAGAGAGTCTGACAGAGACAGTGCATGAGAGAGTCTGAGAGAGACTGTGTGAGAGAGTGAGTCTGAGAGAGAGAGTGTGTGAGAGAGTGAGCCTGAGAGAGACAGTGTGTGAGAGAGAGTGAGTCTGAGAGAGACAGTGTGTGAGAGAGTGAGTCTGAGAGAGACTGTGTGTGAGAGAGTGAGTCTGAGAGAGACTGTGTGTGAGAGAGAGAGTCTGAGAGAGACTGTGTGTGAGAGAGTGAGTCTGAGAGAGACTGTGTGTGAGAGAGAGTCAGACAGTGTGTGAGGGTCAGTCAGAGAGACAGTGTGTGAGAGAGAGAGTGTGTGAGAGTGAGTCTGAGAGAGACAGTGTGTGAGAGAGAGTGAGTCTGAGAGAGACAGTGTGTGAGAGAGTGAGTCTGAGAGAGACTGTGTGTGAGAGAGTGAGTCTGAGAGAGACTGTGTGTGAGAGAGAGTCAGACAGTGTGTGAGAGTCAGTCAGAGAGACAGTGTGTGAGAGAGAGAGTGTGTGAGAGTGAGTCTGAGAGAGACCGTGAGAGACCAGCTATTCACAATATATATAAATGAGCTAGACGAGGGAACTAGATGTAATATCTCCAAGTTTGCAGACGACACAAAGCTGGGTGGGCATGTGTGCTGTAAGGAGGATGCCGAGAATCTCCAGTATGATTTGGACAGGTTGGGTGATTGGGCAGAAGCATGGCAGATGCAGTACAATGTGGAAAAAAGCGAGGTTATCCACTTTGGTGGCAAAAACAGGAAGGCAGATTATCTGAATGGCAATAGATTGGGAGAAGGGGAAGTGCAACGAGACCTGGGTGTCCTTGTGCACCCGTCTCTGAAGGTAAGCATGCAGGTGCAGCATGCGGTTAAGAAGGTAAATGGTATGTTGGCATTCGTAGTGAGATGATTCGAGTACAGGAACAAAGATGTCTTGCTGCAGTTGTACCGGGACTTGGTGAGACCTCACCTTGAGTATTGTGTGCAGTTTTGGTCGCCTTATCTGAGGAAGGATGTTCTTGCCATGGAGGGAGTGCAGTGAAGATTCACCAGACTGATACCTGGGATGGCAGGAATGACGTATGAGGAGAGATTGGATCGATTGGGGCTTATACTCGCTGCAATTTAGAAGAACGAGAGGGGATCTCATTGAAACATATAAAATTCTAACAGGACTGGACAGACTAGATGCAGGAAGGATGTTCCCGATGGCCAAGGAGTAAAGAACCAGGGGTCACAGTCTATGGATAAGGGGTAAGCCATTTAGGACTGAGATAAGGAGGAATTTCTTCACCCAGAAAGTGGTGAACCTTTGGAATTCTCTACCACAGAAGGCAGTGGAGGCCAATTCATTAAATATATTCAAGAAGGAGTTGGATATATTTCTTAAGGCTAAAGGGATCAAGGGATATGGGGAGAAAGCAGGGACAGGGTACTGAATTTGGATGATCAGCCATGATCTCATTGAATGGCGGAGCAGGCTCGAGGGGCCGAATGTTCTACTCCTGCTCCTATCTTCTGTGTTTCTATATGTGTGAGAGAGAGAGTCTGAGTGAGACAGTGTGAGAGATTGAGTCTGAGAGAAGCAGTGTGTGAGAGAGTGAGTCTGAGAGAGACAGTGTATGAGAGAGTGAGCCTGAGAGACAGTGTGTGAGAGAGTGAGTCTGAGAGAGACAGTGTATGAGAGAGTGAGTCTGAGAGAGAGTGAGAGAGAGACAGTGTATCAGAGAGTGAGTCAGAGAGACAGTGTGAGTGAGTCTGAGAGAGACAGTGTGTGAGAGAGTGAGTCTGAGAGAGACAGTGTGTGTGAGAGTGAGTCTGAGAGAGACAGTGTCTGAGAGAGTGAGTCTGAGAGAGACAGTGTGTGAGAGAGTGAGTCTGAGAGAGACAGTGTGTGAGAGAGTGAGTCTGAGAGAGACAGTGTGTGTGAGAGTGAGTCTGAGAGAGACAGTGTCTGAGAGAGTGAGTCTGAGAGAGACAGTGTGTGAGAGAGTGAGTCTGAGAGACAGTGTCTGAGAGAGTGAGTCTGAGAGAGACAGTGTATGAGAGAGTGAGCCTGAGAGAGACAGTGTGTGAGAGAGTGAGTCTGAGAGACAGTGTCTGAGAGAGTGAGTCTGAGAGAGACACTGTGTGAGAGAGTGAGTCTGAGAGAGACAGTGTGTGAGAGAGTGAGTCTGAGAGAGGCAGTGTGTGAGAGAGTGAGTCTGAGAGAGACTGTGTGTGAGAGAGTGAGTCTGAGAGACAGTGTGTGAGAGTCTGAGAGAGACAGTGTGTGAGAGAGTCTGAGAGAGACAGTGTGTGAGAGAGAGTCTGAGAGAGACAGTGTGTGAGAGAGTGAGCCTGAGAGAGACAGTGTGTGAGAGAGTGAGTCTGAGAGAGACAGTGTGCGAGAGAGTGAGCCTGAGAGAGACAGTGTGTGAGAGAGTGAGTCTGAGAGAGACAGTGTGTGAGAGAGTGAGTCAGAGAGACAGTGTGTGAGAGAGTGAGTCTGAGAGAGAGTGTGAGAGAGAGAGAGAGATGGTCAGAGAGACAGTGTATCAGAGAGAGAGTCAGAGAGACTGTGTATCAGAGAGTGAGTCAGAGAGACAGTGGGTGAGAGAGTGAGTCTGAGAGAGACAGTGGCCCCGATTTTCGGCTTGTGTGGGAAATGGTCGGATTTCCCCGAATGTGGGGTTTCTGACACACATAATAAAGTGTCAGCCCGCCCCATGCAATTTTCCCTCAATTGGCCAATTAATTCCAAGCATGTGGGAAGCCTTGCTAATTGTCTAAATCGAGTCAGAAATCCCCACAGTATGATGTCATCATTCGTGGTGCTTTCAAGGTCCATGGCAAGCACTGCATCCTCTGAAGGCTTCCAAATGAACCATACAGGATGGCAGAGGAGCCTGCAGCAGCTGTGGCCAGTGCCAGACCCCGAGCTGCCTTAAAATTCGAGGAGGCTTCACTGCAGGCATTATTGGATGGGGCTAGGGCCCACAGGGGGGTCCTCTTCCCTAGGTCAGGGAGGAAGAGGCCTCCCACTGAGACCAATGCTGCATGGATGCAGGTGTCAGCAGATGCCAACTCGCTGGGAGTCACCAGAGGAACCTTGGCATTACATCTGTAACTCCTTCCTTGACTCCCCCACAGTACCATCCAGAGCCCCCGTCCTCACTGTGGAGGAGGAAGAGGCTGTGCAGCCAGATTCCTCAGAGGAAGCTCCAACCTCTGAAGGTGCAGCGTCAGCAGAAGTAAGCGCACCCAGCACCAGCGCAGACACTCACACCTCGGGGGTACCTTTGGGACATAGAGTAGTGTTGTCACCTGGTGTTTCACAGCTGACAAGTGAGCCTCAGCAGATTCTGGAGACAGGGACAGCAGTGGAGAGTCCTCGTCGGAGGGCGCAGGGCTCTGCCAGCTCAGCTCAGCTGCGCTGCATCTCGACCCTCTGCCTCTGGGTCCATCCACAAGAGAAGAGCTGATGGATCTCCATGCACAGATGCAGGAGTCTCTGGCAGGTTTTGTCTCCAGGGTCGCTGCGAATGTGGAGCGAATGGAGGAGTCCATAGCGACCATGAGCAGAGCCTTTGTGGAGTCACTGGTGCATGAACGCAGCACCATGGAAAGGTTGGCAACCTCCATGGAGGAGATAACTCGCCAGCGTAGTGGTTAGCACTGTTGCCTCACAGCGCCAGGGACCCGGGTTCAAATCCGGCCTCGGGTGACTGTCTGTGTGGAGTTTCCACATTCTCCCCGTGTTTGCGTGGGTTTGCTCCGGGTGCTCTGGTTTCCTCCCACAGTCCAAAGATGTGCGGGTTAGGTTGATTGGCCATGATAAAAATTGGCCCTTAGTGTTAGGGGGGATTAAATATGTGGGGTTATGGGGTTACGGGGATAGGGCTTGGGTGGGATGGCTGTCGGTGTAGGGACCGGGTGCTAGGGTTTGGATGATCAGCCATGATCTCGTTGAATGGCGGAGCAGGCTCGAAGGGCCGAATGGCCTACTCCTGCTCCTAGTTTCTGTTTCGATGTTTCATACGGAAAACATGGTGAGTGCTCATAAGAGAATGACATCTCTTGAGGAGCGTTGGCCATCTGTTGAACAGAGAAACCAGATCTTCATGGAAGTCCTTCTGAGTAGGACTGCCAGTGCAGAAACGGGTCCCACTGGCCCCCTAAAGCGCAGCAAGGTGCTCTCAAGCCACTTCCAAGCGCTGGCCCCTTCTGGATTGTGCAGCTTCAGGTGAGTGAGCAGCAGCCTGGTGCTCCTGGTGCTCATCCTGGTTCTGCTGCTGCCACCTCTGCTGTTGGAGATCCTCTAATGCCAGGAAGGGAAGGTGCCAAAGGCCTCCCATGCTTCTAGCAGATGCCTCGGTTGAGGAGGTCCTGAGTTAGGGTGGTGAGAGCGGCTTTCCAGGAGCTCACACTGGAGAAGTGTGTGAGGCTCCAACTTTCTGCAGCTGCTCCTAAGGCTTCAAATAGTTCCCCCAAGCCTTGATCAACAAGGTCCTGCAGCCTGCAAATGCTGCCTCTTTAAATACCTTCAGCCCTCAGCGACCTGCTGCTGCAAGCAAGCAAGCCAGCTGTTTTCACGCCAGCTCTCATCGGCGGGGTTCCCCGCAGGCGGGTTTCAGGTGGGGAAAGCCCCAAAGTCGCAACGGCATGGGAAAATCGTCCTTAACAAGGTGATCATTGGCGATTAGTGCTCCGACGAGCAGTCCCGCCAGCGGCGGGCGGGACTGAAGCGGGGTGCGTGGAAACGGCGGTCCGAAATTCAGAAGGGGCGGGGAATCAGACGGGGGAGGGGTCCCGACTCGCATTTTCCGCGATTTTCGGACCACGGCCGCATGAAAAGCCGCCCGACAGCTGCCCGAAAATCGGGGCCAGTGTGTGCGAGAGTGAGTGTGAGAGAGACAGTGTGTGAGAGAGTGAGTCTGAGTGAGACAGTGAGTCTGATAGAGACAGGGTGTTAGAGCATGAGTCTGAGATAGACAGTATATGAGAGAGTGAGTGTGAGAGAGACAGTGTGTGAGAGAGTGAGTCTGAGTGAGACAGTGAGTCTGATAGAGACAGGGTGTTAGAGCATGAGTCTGAGATAGACAGTATATGAGAGAGTGAGTATGAGAGAGACAGTGTGAGAGAGAGTGAGTCTGAGAGAGTGAGTCAGAGAGACACAGCGGGTGAGAGAGTGAGTCAGATAGACAGTGTGTGTGTCACAGTGAGTCTGAGAGAGTGTGTGCGAGAGTCTGAGACACAGTATGTGAGAGATTGAGTTTCAGAGAGACAGTGTGTGAGAGAGTGCGTCTGAGAGCGGCATTGTGTGAGAGAGTGTGTCTGAGAGAGACAGTGTGTGAGAGTGAGTCTGAGAGAGACAGTGTGAGAGAGTGAGTCTGAGAGAGATAGTATGTGTGTGAGAGTGAGTCTGAGAGAGACAGTGTGTGTGAGAGTGAGTCTGAGAGAGACAGTGTGTGAGAGACTGAGTTAGAGAGAGTGTATGAGAGAGTGCGTCTGAGAGAGACAGTGGGTGAGAAAGTGAGTCTGAGAGAGACAGTGTGTGAGAGTGAATCTCAGAGAGACCGTGTTTGAGAGAATGAGCCTGAGAGAGACAGTGTGAGAGAGAGTGAGTCTGAGAGAGACAGTGTGTGAGAGTGAGTCTGAGAGAGACAGAGTGTGAGAGAGTGAGTTTGAGAGAGAGAGAGAGAGAGAGAGAGAGAGAGAGTGTCTGAGAGAGACAAAGTCTGAGAGAGTGAGTCTGAGAGGGGCAATGCGTGAGAGAGACAGTATGTGAGAGAGACAGTGTGTGAGAGAGTAAGTCTGAGAGAGACGGTGTGAGAGAGAGAGTCTGAGAGAGACAGTGTGTGAGAGAATGAGTCTGAGAGACAGAGAGTGAGAGAGTGAGTCTGAGAGAGAGAGAGAGTCTGAGAGGGGCAACGTGTGAGAGAGACAATGTGTGAGAGAGTAAGTCTGAGAGAGACGGTGTGAGAGAGAGTCTGAGAGAGACAGTGTGTGAGAGTGAGACTGAGAGAGACAGTGTGTGAGAGAGTGAGTCGGAGACAGACAGTGTGTGAGAGAGTGAGTCTGAGAGAGACAGCGTGTGAGAGTGAGACTGAGAGAGACAGTGTGAGAGAGAGTGTGTCTGAGAGACAGGGGAATAATTACATATTTGGGAATAACCACTTTGATCTCCCTTCCCATCCACACAGGCATAACTGCGACAAACAGACAAATGCTAATGGAAAACAGCTCCTGCAGCTCTGTCGAAGCCTGGGTCTGTACATTGTCAATGGTAGGTTCATGGGAGACTACCTAGGAAGATCCACCTATTGCTCACCTCTTCGCTTCAGCACCGTAGACTATATGATTACGGATCTGGACCCATCCTCTTTCAAAGCATTCACAGTCAAACCACAAACAACACTGTCCGATCACAGTCAAATTACTGCATATCTTAAAAGGACAGAAACAACCAACACAGAAACACAACCCAGTAAGCTGTACAACATTAAAAAAATCCTACAGATGGGCCAAAAACAGCACGGAAAAATACCAGAAAGTAATTAGCAATCAATCAACTCAAGCTCTCTTGGACACCTTTCTGGAAAATACATACACACACAATAAAGAAGGCGTAAACCGGGCAGTGAATGACCTAAAAATATTTTTGATAATTTGGCATCAATGTCAAACTTGAAAGTTCGCAAGAACAAACCCAAAACAAAAAACTACGAAAAATGGTTTGACTCCGATTGCCAGAACACGAGGAAAAAACTCAGAAAAATATCAAACCAAAAACACAGACAACCAGAAAACGAGGAATTACGCCTTACTTATTGGCAGGCACTAACACAATACAAAAACACACTCAGAACCAAGAAAGAGCAGTATATTAAGAATACACTCAGCTCCATTGAGGAATCCATTGATTCCAATTGTTTCTGGGACAACTGGAATACATTACACAAAAAACAACACGACGAATTGGCCATTCAAAATGGAGACACATGGGAAAACCATTTTGAAAAATTATACCAGAAAAACACACTAAGCCCAGAGCAATACCAAATATGCAAAAAACTGGAAAAGCTCGAATTTGCCATAAAAGATAACCAAAACCCGATAGACCCCATAATATCTGAAAAAGAGCTATTTGAAAAACTCAAGGACCTGCGACCAGGAAAAGCTTGCGGTGCAGACGGCATCCTAAGCGAGATGATTAAACACACGGACGATAAAATGAAATTGGCTATACTGAAACTCTTCAACTTGGTTCTGAGTGTCGGTTACTTCCCTGATATCTGGAACAAAGGACTCATAACGCCCACATACAAAAGTGGAGACAAAGTTGACCCAAATAACTATCGAGGCATCTGTATAAACAGTAACCTGGGGAAGGTTTTCTGTAGTATCATAAACAAAAGACTTATAAACTTCCTTGAGGAGCGCAATGTCTTGAGTAAAAGCCAAATTGGATTCCTACCAAACTATAGAACATCAGATCATATCTTCACCCTGCAGACCCTAATTGACAAACATGTTCATCAAAACAAAAGCAAAATTTTTGCCTGCTTTATAGATTTCCAGAAGGCTTTCAATTCCATCTGGCACGACGGTCTATTCTTGAAACTTATTGAAAGTGGTGTAGGGGGAAAAACATATGATGTAATTAAATCAATGTATACAAACAATAAATGTGCAGTTAAAATTGGAGACAAACAAACAAAATACTTCCCACAGGGGCGTGGTGTGACGCAGGGCTCACCCATCTCACCGACACTCTAATATTTACATAAATGAATTGGCAAAACTACTTGAACAATCTACAGCACCCGGCCTCACCCTATATGAATCCAAGGTTAAATTCCTCCTCGATGCAGATGACCTGGTTCTGCTTTCACCAACTAAGGAGGGTCTACAGCAGAACCTGGATCTGCTAGAGTCATTCTGTCAGACCTGGGCCCTGACAATAAAACCCCAAAAACCAAAGTCCTTGTGTTCCAGCAAAGATCCAGACATGAGGGACCCAGAATAAATTTCACACTAGGAACAACTAAAATTGAACAAACCACTAACTACACATACTTGGGCTTAAAAATCAGCTTTACGGGAAATTTTCATCTGGCTGTGCATGAACTGAAAGAGAAAGCTAGAAGGGCTTTCTATGCCATAAAAAAATCAATCCAAATAGAAATCCCGATTAGCATTTGGCTCAAAATTATTAAATCAGTAATTGAACCAATTGCACTCTATGGCAGTGAGGTGTGGGGACCGCTAACACAACAAGAATTTAGAAAATGGGACAAACACCTAATTGAGATCCTACAAGCAGAATTCTGTAAAAGTATCCTCCGGACTCAAAGGAAAACCGTAAACAATGCATGCAGGGCAGACTAGGCCAATATCCATTAATAATTACTATCCAAAAAAGAGCCACCAAACAATGCATGCAGGGCAGAACTAGGCCAATATCCATTAATAATTACTATCCAAAAAAGAGCCACCAAATTTTGGAAACGCCTAAAAATGAGCAACTCCCACTGCTATCATTACGAAGCCCTGAAATGCCAAGAGAGGACCATAAAGAAGAAATCCCTCAGTCAACTAGTCCTGGGACTCAGTGAAGTAACTACTAACAATAGCCAGCCCCAGGAGAGTGACATCGTAGCGCAGAGAATTCGACCCAACACAATTGTCACTAAGCAAAAGGAAAAATACCTGTCATTTTGGGCAGAAACAACAAAAACCCAAAAAACTCATTTGCTACTTGGCCCTAAACAGACAATACAACATGGCTGAATACCTGACCGTGGTAAAGGATAGCAAACTGAGAAAAACCTTGACAAGGTACAGACTTAGTGAACATAGCCTGGCCATCGAAAAAGGCAGACACAGACAGACCCGGCTGCCAAGAGAGGACAGGATATGCTCTCACTGCAGTCAGGGAGTGGTGGAGACAGAGATGCACTTCCTCACAGCTTGTGGAAAATATCAGGCCTTAAGGGAGAATTTCTACCCAAAATTCACAAAAATATGCCCTGAATTCAGAAATTTGAATGACGACCAAAAACTCCCATACCTACTAGGGGAACAGAGAAATTGTGTAACCTTAGCGGCACACTATGTTACAGCTTGCCATAAACAGAGGGACAACCAGTAAACCTAAGAAAAGAGTATATACAAATTATACGAATGTACATTTATACACTCAGGGATGTATCTGTTTATACACTGTATGGATAGATCTGCGTTTATATGTTCAACCATGAATGTTTTTCGATGCTTTGGCAACATAGGATGTACCTTATCATGCCAATAAAGCGATTTGAATTGAATTGAATTGAGTCTGAGAGAGACAGTGTGTGAGAGTGAGTCTGAGAGAGACAGTGTGTGAGAGAGTGAGTCTGAGAGGGGCAATGTGTGAGAGAGTAAGTCGGAGAGAGAGAGTGTGTGAGAGAGGAAGTCTGGAGAGACAGTGTGTGAGAGAGTGAGTCTGAGAGGGGCAATGTGTGAGAGAGTGAGTCGGAGAGAGACAGTGTGTGAGAGAGTGAGTCTGAGAGAGACAGTGTGTGAGAGAGTGAGTCGGAGAGAGACAGTGTGTGAGAGAGTGAGTCTGAGAGAGACAGTGTGTGAGAGAGTGAGTCTGAGAGAGACAGTGTGTGAGAGAGTGAGTCTGAAAGAGACCATGTGTGAGAGAGAGAGTCTGAGGGAGACAGTGTGTGAGTCTGAGAGAGACAGTGTTTATAGAGTGTGAGTCTGAGAGAGACAGTGTGCAAGAGAGTGAGTCTGAGAGGCAGTGTGTGAGAGAGACAGTGTGAGAGAGAGAGTCTGAGAGAGACAGTGTGTGAGAGATTGAGTCTGAGAGAGACAGTGTGTGAGAGAGTGAGTCTGAGAGAGACAGTGTGTGAGAGAGTGAGTCTGAGAGAGACAGTGTGTGAGAGAGTGAGTCTGAGAGAGACAGTGTGTGAGAGAGTGAGTCTGAGAGAGACAGTGTGCAAGAGAGAGTCTGAGAGACAGTGTGTGAGAGAGTGAGTCGGAGAGAGACAGTGTGTGAGAGAGTGAGTCGGAGAGAGACAGTGTGTGTGAGAGAGAGTCCGAGAGAGACAGTGTGTGAGAGAGTGAGTCTGAGAGAGACAGTGTGTGAGAGAGAGTGAGTCAGGGAATGACAGTATGTGAGAGAGTGAGTCAGGGAGAGACAGTGTGTGAGAGTGTGAGTCTGAGAGAGACAGTGTGCAAGAGAATGAGTCTGAGAGACAGTGTGTGAGAGAGTGAGTCTGAGAGACAGTGTGTGAGAGAGTGACTCTGAGAGACTGTGTGAGAGAGTGAGTCTGAAAGAGACCATGTGTTAAAGAGTGAGTCTGTGGGAGACAGTGTGTGAGTCTGAGAGAGACAGTGTGTGAGAGAGTGAGTCTGAGAAGGAGCGTGCGAGAGAGTGAGTCTGAGAGAGACAGTGTGTGAGAGAGTGAGTCTGAGAGACAGTGTGTGAGAGAGTGAGTCTGAGAGACAGTGTGTGAGAGTGTGAGTCTGAGAGAGACAGTGTGTGAGAGAATGAGTCTGAGAGAGACAGTGTGTCAGAGAGTGAGTCTGAGAGACAGTGTGTGAGAGAGTGAGTCTGAGAGACAGTGTGTGAGAGAGTGACTCTGAGAAACTGTGTGAGAGTGTTATTCTGAAAGAGACCATGTGTGAGAGAGTGAGTCTGAGAGAGACATTGTGTGAGAGAGTGAGTCTGAGAGAGCCAGTGTGTGAGAGAGTGAGTCTGAGAGGGAGCATGTGAGAGAGTGAGTCTCAGAGAGACAGTGTGTGAGAGAGAGTCTGAGAGACACAGTGTGTGAGAGAGTGAGTCTGAGAGAGACAGTGTGTGAGAGAGTGAGTCTGAGGGAGGCATTGTCTGGGAGAGTGAGTCTGAGAGAGGCAATGTGTGAGAGAGAGTCTGAGAGAGACAGTGTGTGAGAGAGTGAGTCTGAGAGAGAGTCTGAGAGAGACCGTGTGTGAGAGAGTGAGTCTGAGAGAGACAGTGTGTGTGAGAGAGTCTGAGAGAGACAGTGTGTGAGAGAGTGAGTCTGAGAGAGACAGTGTGTGAGAGAGTGAGTCTGAGAGAGACATTGTGTGTGAGATTGAGTCTCAGAGAGACAGTGTGTGTGAGAGTGAGTCTGAGAGACAGTGTCTGAGAGAGTGAGTCTGAGAGAGACAGTGTGAGAGAGAGAGAGTCGGAGAGAGACAGTGTGTCAGAGAGAGAGTCTGAGAGAGACAGTGTGTGAGAGTGAGTCTGAGAGAGAGTGTGTGTGAGAGTGAGTATGAGAGACAGTGTGTGAGAGAGTGAGTCTGAGAGAGACAGTGTGTGAGAGTGTGAGTCTGAGAGAGACAGTGTGTGAGAGAGTGAGTCTGAGAGAGACAGTGTGTGAGAAAGTGAGTCTGAGAGAGACAGTGTGTGAGTGTGAGAGTCTGAGAGAGACAGTGTGTGAGAGAGTGAGTCTGAGGGAGACTGTGTGAGAGAGTGTGTGAGTCTTAGAGAGACAGTGTGTGAGAGAGTGAATCTGAGAGAGACAGTGTGTGAGAGTGAGTCTGAGAGACAGTGTGTGAGAGAGTCTGAGAGAGACAGTGTGTGAGAAAGTGAGTCTGAGAGAGACAGTGTGTGAGTGTGAGAGTCTGAGAGAGACAGTGTGTGAGAGAGTGAGTCTGAGGGAGACTGTGTGAGAGAGTGTGTGAGTCTTAGAGAGACAGTGTGTGAGTGAGTGAGTCGGAGAGAGACAGTGTGTGAGAGAGTGAGTCTGAGAGAGGCAGTGCGTGAGAGAGTGAGTCTGAGAGGGAGCGTGTGAGAGAGTGAGTCTGAGAGAGACAGTGTGTGAGTGAGAGTCTGAGAGAGACAGTGTGTGAGAGAGTGAGTCTGAGAAAGGCAATGTGTGGGAGAGAGTCTGAGAGATACAGTGTGTGAGAGAGTGAGTCTGAGAGGGACCGTGTGTGAGAGAGTGAGTTCAAACCGGTGGCAGTGAGTCAGGAGCAGCCCGACTAGAGTGGGCCTGTGTGGGAACACAGCATCGGCGGCAGTTCAAACCGGTGGCAGTGAGTCAGGAGCAGCCCGACTGGAGCGGGCCTGTGTGGGAACGCAGCATCAGCGGCAGTTCAAACTGGTGGCAGTGAGTCAGGAGCAGGGGAGAGAGGTAAAAAGTAATCAAAGTGTGACGTCACCAGGAAGCAGGTAAGTGATTGGTTGGTGAGTATTTGGTTGGTGAGTGTATCTCTTTTTTTTTAAACTTTAACTCTGGTTTATGGTTTCTAGGGTCTCTCTGGTGTAGTAGCGACTGTTGGTAAAATAGATAAGGGAGAACCAGTGGATGTGGTGTACTTGGACTTTCAGAAGGCTTTCGATAAGGTCCCACACAAGAGATTAGCGTGCAAAATTAAGGCACATGGAATTGGGGGCAAGGTATTGACTTGGATAGAGAACTGGTTGGCGGACAGAAAGCAAAGAGTTGGAATAAACGGGTCGTTTTCCGAGTGGCTGGCAGTGACTAGTGGGGTACCGCAAGGATCGGTCCTAGGACCCCAGTTGTTCACAATATATATTAATGATCTGGACAAGGGAATTGGATGTAATATCTCCAAATTTGCAGACGACACAAAGCTGGGCGGGAGGGTAAGCTGCGAGGAGGATGTCGGGAAACTCCAGTACGATTTGGACAGGTTGGGTGATTGGGCAGAAACATGGCAAATGCACTCTAATGTGGATAAATGTGAGGTTATCCACTTTGGTGGCAAAAACAGGAAGGCAGATTATTATTTGAATGGCAATAGATTGGGAGAAGGGGAAGTGCAAAGAGACCTGGGGGTCCTTGTGCACCAGTCACTGAAGGTAAGCATGCAGGTGCAGCAGGCGGTTAAGAAGGCAAATGGTATGTTGGCCTTCGTAGCAAGAGGGTTCGAGTACAGGAACAAGGATGTCTTGCTACAGTTGTACAGGGCCTTGGTGAGACCGCACCTTGAGTATTGTGTGCAGTTTTGGTCACCTTACCTGAGGAAGGACGTTCTTGCCATGGAGGGAGTGCAGCGAAGATTCACCAGGCTGATACCTGGGATGGCAGGAATGACGTATGAGGAGAGATTGTGTCGATTGGGCTTATACTCACTGGAGTTTAGAAGATTGAGAGGGGATCTCATCGAAACCTATAAAATTCTGACAGGTCTGGACAGACTAGATGCAGGAAGGATGTTTCTGATGGCCGGGGAGTCCAGAACCAGGGGTCATAGTCTAAGGATAAGGGGTAAGCCATTTAGGACTGAAATGGGGAGGAATTTCTTCACCCAGAGAGTGGTGATCCTGTGGAATTCGCTGCCACAGAGGGCGGTGGAGGCCAGTTCATTAAATATATTCAAGAAAGAGTTGGATATATTTCTTGAGGCTAAAGGGATCAAGGGATATGGGGAAAAGGCAGGGACAGGGTACTGAATTGGATGATCAGCCATGATCGCATTGAATGGCGGAGCAGGCTCGAAGGGCCGAATGGCCTACCCCTGCTCCTATCTTCTATGTTTCTATGTAAACCAGTTAACTGTAGTGTAATTAGTGGGATTGATTGATTTAATTTAAATTCAATTAATTAAAGGGTAAGTCATGGCAGGACAGCCGGGCCCCGTGATCTGCTCCTCCTGCGATATGTGGGAACTCAGGGACACTTCCTGTGTCCCTGACAACTACATGTGCAGGACGTGCATCCAGCTGCAGCTACTGACAGACCGCATTGCGGCGCTGGAGCTGCGATTGGACACATACTGGAGCGTTCACGATGCTCAGGACAATGTGAATAGCACATTTACGGAGTTGGACACACCGCTGGTAGAGGTTGGACAGGAAGAAAGGGAGCGGGTGACCAACAGGCAGAGTACTAGGCGCAGGCAGGTAGTCCAGGGGTCCCCTGTGGCCATCCCCCTCTCCAACAGATACACCACTTTGAGTACTGTTGGGGGGGGGGATGGCTTATCAGAGGAAGGCAGCAGCAGCCAATTTCCTGGCACCAGGTGTGGCTCTGCTGCACGGAATGGGAGGAAAAAGAGGGGTAGAGCTACAGTAATAGGGGATTCTATTGTAAGGGGAATAGATAGGCGTTTCTGCAGCCGCAAACGAGACTCCAGGATGGTGTGTTGCCTCCCTGGTGCAAGGGTCAAGGAGGTCTCCGAGCGACTCCAGAACATCTTGGAAGGGGAGGGTGAACAGCCAGTTGTCGTGGTGCATATAGGCACCAACGATATAGGTAAAAAGCGGGATGAGGTCCTAAAAGCGGAATATAGGGAGTTAGGAGATAAATTAAAAAACAGGACCTCAAAGGTAGTAATCTCAGGATTGCTACCAGTGCCACGTGCTAGTCAGAGTAGAAATAGAAGGATACTTCAGATGAATACGTGGCTGGAGGAATGGTGCCAGGGGGAGGGATTCAAGTTCCTGGGACATTGGAACCGGTTCTGGGGGAGGTGGGACCAGTTCAAACCGGGCGGTTTGCACCTGGGCAGGGCTGGAACCGATGTCCTAGGGGGAGTGTTTGCTAGTGCTGTGGGGGAGGGTTTAAACTAAAATGGCAGGGGGTTGGGAACCTGAGCAGGGAGACAGAGGAAAGGGAAACAAGTAAAAAGCAAAAGATAGGAAGGAGAAAAACAAAAGTGGCAGTCAGAGAAATCAACGGTTTAAATCAAACATGGCCACAGTAAATAATAATTCTAATAGGTCTAAGAGCGTTACAAAAACAAGCCTGAAGGCTTTGTGTCTTAATGCGAGGAGCATTTGTAATAAGGTGGATGAATTGGCTGCGCAAATAGAAGTAAACAATAACGATTTGGTTGGGATTACGGAAACGTGGCTCAAGGAAGGCCAGGACTGGGAACTCAACATCCAGGGGTATTCGATATTCAGGAAAGATAGGCAAAAAGAAAAGGGAGGTGGGGTAGCATTACTGGTTAAAGAAGGGATTAACACAATTTTAATGAAGGATATTAGCTCTGAAGAGGTGGAATCTGTATGGGTAGAATTGAGATATACTAAGGGGAAAAAAACGTTAGTGGGAGTGGTTTATAGACCTCCAAATAGTAAGACGGAGGTTGGGGATGGCATTAAAAGAGAAATTAAAGAAGCGTGCAATAAGGGAACAGCAGTCATCATGGGTGACTTTAATCTACATATAGATTGGGCCAACCAAATGAGTAACAATACTGTGGAGGAGGAATTCCTGGTGTGTTTACGGGATGGTTTCCTGGACCAATATGTCGAGGAACCAACCAGAGATCAGGCCATCTTAGACTGGGTATTATGTAACGAGAAAGGATTAATTAGCAATCTTGTTGTACGAGCCCCTTGGGTCTGAGCGATCATAATATGATCGAATTCTTCATTAAGATGGAGAATGAAGTAGTTGACTCGGAGACTAGGGTCCTCAATTTAAATAAAGGAAACTATGATGGTCTGAGGAGCGAGTTGGTTAGGATTGATTGGGGAATGGCACTCAAAGGGTTGACGGTGGATAGGCAATGGCAAACATTCAAAGACCGAATGGATGAACTACAGAATTTGTTCATCCCACTTTGGTATAAAAATAAAATAAAAAAGGTGACCCAACCGTGGCTAACAAGGGAAATTAGGGATAACATAAGGTCCAAGGAGAGGGCATATAAATTGGCCATAAAAAGCAATAATCCTGAGGATTGGGAGCAGTTTAGGATTCAACAAAGGAGGACAAAGGGATTAATTGAGAAAGGGAAAATAGAATATGAGAGTAAGCTTGCAGAGAACATAAAAACTGACTGTAAAAGCTTTTATAGATAAGTGAAGAGAAAAAGATTGGTGAAGTCAAGCGTAGGTCCCTTGCAGTCAGAATCGGGGGAATTTATAATGGGGAACAAAGAAATGGCAGACTAACTAAATACATATTTTGGTTCTGTCTTCACAAAGGAGGACACAAATAACCTCCCAGAGATGCCGGGGAACATAGGGTCTGATGAAAGGGTGGAACTGAAAGAAATCAATATTTGTAGGGAAATGGTGTTAGGAAAATTGATGGGACTGAAGGCCGATAAATCCCCAGGGCCTGATAATCTACATCCCAGGGTACTTAAGGAAGTGGCCCTAGAAATAGTAGATGCATTGCTGGTCATCTTCCAAAACTCGATAGACTCTGGAACGGTACCCATGGATTGGCGGGTAGCTAATGTTACCCCACTATTCAAAAAAGGTGGTAGAGAAAAGGCGGGGAATTATAGACTGGTAAGCTTGACATCGGTAGTGGGGAAAATGCTAGAGTCCATTATAAATGATGTAATAGCAGAGCACTTGGAAAGCAGTGACTGGATCGGACAAAGTCAACATGGATTTACAAAAGGTAAATCATGCTTGACTAATTTACTGGAATTTTTTGAGGATGTAACTGGCAAAATAGATAAGGGGGAACCAGTGGATGTGGTGTCTTTGGACTTTCAGAAGGCTTTTGATAAGGTCCCGCATAAGAGATTAGCGTGCAAAATAAAGGCAAATGGGATTGGGGGCAAGGTATTGACTTGGATAGAGAACTGGTTGGCGGACAGAAAGCAAAGAGTTGGAATAAACGGGTCGTTTTCCGAGTGGCAGGCAGTGACAAGTGGGGTAACGCAAGGATCGGCCCTAGGACCCCAGTTGTTCACAATATATTTTAATGATCTGGACAAGGGAATTGGATGTAATATCTCCAAATTTGCAGACGACACAAAGCTGGGCGGGAGGGTAAGCTGCGAGGAGGATGTCGTGAAACTCCAGCACGATTTGGACAGGTTGGGTGATTGGGCAGAAACATGGCAAATGCACTATAATGTGGATAAATGTGATGTTATCCACTTTGGTGGCAAAAACAGGAAGGCAGATTATTATTTGAATGGTAATAGATTGGGAGAAGGGGAAGGCAGAGTGACCTGGGTGCTCTTGTATACCAGTCGCTGAAGGTAAGCATGCAGGTGCAGCAGGCGGTAAAGAAGGCAAATGGTATGTTGGCCTTCGTAGCAAGAGGGTTCGAGTACAAGAACAAGGATGTCTTGCTGCAGTTGTACAGGGCCTTGGTGAGACCACACCTTGAGTATTGTGTGCAGTTTTGGTCGCCTTACCTGGGGAAGGATGTACTTGCCATGGAAGGAGTGCAGCGAAGATTCACCAGGCTGATACCTGGGATGGCAGGAATGACGTATGAGGAGAGATTGTGTCGATTGGGCTTATACACACTGGAGTTTAGAAGATTGAGAGGGGATCTCATCGAAACCTATAAAATTCTGTCAGGCCTGGACAGACTAGATGCAGGAAGGATGTTTCTGATGGCCGGGGAGTCCAGAACTAGGGGTCATAGTCCAAGGATAAGGGGTAAGCCATTTAGGACTGAAATGAGGAGGAATTTCTTCACCCAGAGAGTGGTGAACCTGTGGAATTCTCTGCCACAGAGGGCGGTGGAGGCCAGTTCATTAAGTATATTCAAGAAAGAGTTGGATATATTTCTTAAGGCTAAAGGGATCAAGGGTTATGGGGAGAAGGCAGGGACCGGGTGCTGAATTTGGATGATCAGCCATGATCTCATTGAATGGCACAGCAGGCTCGAAGGGCCGAATGGCCTACTCCTGCTCCTATCTTCTATGTATCTATGAGTCTGAGTGAGACAGTGTGTGAGAGAGTGTGTGAGACCGAGTCTGAGAGAGACAGTGTGTGAGAGAGAGAGTCTGAGAGAGGCAGTGTGTGAGAGAATGAGTCTGAGAGAGACCGTGTGTGAGAGATTGTGTCTGAGAGAGTCGGAGAGAGAGAGTCTGAGAGTGTGAGTCTGAGAGAGAGAGTGTGTGAGAGAGTGAGTCAGAGAGCGTGTGTGAGAGAGAGTGAGTCAGAGAGACAATGTGTGAGAGTGAGTCTGAGAGACAGTGTGTGAGAGACAGTGTGTGAGAGAGTGAGAGTCTGAGAGAGACAGTGTGTGAGAGAGTGAATCTGAGAGACAGTGAGCCTGAGAGAGACAGTGTGTGTGAGAGTGAGTCTGTGAGAGTGAGTCTGAGAGAGACAGTGTGTGAGAGAGTGAGTCTGAGAGAGACAGTGTGCAAGAGAGTGAGTCTGAGAGAGACTGTGTGAGAGAGTGAGTCTGAAAGAGACCATGTGTGAGAGAGTGAGTCTGAGGGAGACTGTGTGTGAGAGAGTGTGTGAGTCTGAGAGAGACAGTGTGTGAGAGAGTGAGTCCGAGAAAGACATTGTGTGAGAGAGTGAATCTGAGAGACAGTGTGTGAGAGAGTGAGTCTGAGAGAGACAGTGTGTGAGAGAGTGAGTCTGAGAGAGACAGTGTGTGAGAGAGAGAGTCTGAGAGAGATGGTGTGTGAGAGAGTGAGTCCGAGAGAGGAAATCACAGAATCACAGAAACCCCAGTGCAGATAGAGGCCATTTCGGCCCATCGAGCCTGCACCGACACATATCCCACCCAATCCCCGTAACCCCACGTATTTAATCCCCCTAACACTAAGGGTCAATTTATCATAGCCAATCAACCTAACCCGCACATCTTTGGACTGTGGGAGGAAACCGGAGCACCCGGAAGAAACCCACGCAAACACGGGGAGAATGTGCAAACTCCACACAGACAGTCACCCGAGGCCGGATTCGAACCCGGGTCTCTGGCGCTGTGAGGCAACAGTGCTAACCACTATGCCAACGTGCTGCGCGAAACCGTGTGTGAGAGACTGTGTCTGAGAGAGTCTGAGAGAGTGAGTCGGAGAGAGTCTGAGAGAGTGAGTCTGAGAGACAGTGTGTGAGAGAGTGTGTGAGTCTGAGAGAGACAGTGTGTGAGAGTGAGTCTGAGAGAGACTGTCTGCGAGAGGGTGAGTCAGAGAGAGACAGTGTGTGAGATTGCGAGTCGGAGAGAGACAGTGTGTGAGAGAGTGAGTCGGAGAGAGACAGTGTGTGAGAGAGTGAGTCTGAGAGAGACAGTGTGTGAGAGTGTTTGTCTGAGAGAGACAGTGTGCAAGAGAGTGAGTCTGAGAGACAGTGTGTGAGAGAATGAGCCTGAGAGAGACAGTGTGTGTGAGAGTGAGTCTGTGAGAGTGAGTCTGAGAGAGTTTGTGAGAGTGAGTCTGAGAGAGACAGTGTGTGAGAGAGTGAGTCTGAGAGAGACAGTGTGCAAGAGAGTGAGTCTGAGAGAGACTGTGCGAGAGAGTGAATCTGAAAGAGACCATGTGTGAGAGAGTGAGTCTGAGGGAGACTGTGTGTGAGAGAGTGTGTGAGTCTGAGAGAGACAGTGTGTGAGAGAGTGAGTCTGAGAGAGACAGTGTGTGAGAGAGTGAGTCCGAGAAAGACATTGTGTGAGCGAGTGAATCTGAGAGAGAAAGTGTGCGAGAGAGTGAGACTGAAAGAGAGTGTGTGAGAGAGTGAGTCTGAGAGAGATGGTGTGTGAGAGAGTGAGTCTGAGAGAGGAAAAGTGTGAGAGAGACAGTGTGTGAGAGAACGAGTCTGAGAGAAACCGTGTGTGAGAGAGTGAGTCTGAGAGACAGTGTGTGAGAGAGTGTGTGAGTCTGAGAGAGACAGTGTGTGAGAGAGTGAGTCTGAGAGAGACATTGTTTGAGAGAGTGAGTCTGAGAGAGACAGTGTGTGAGAGAGTGAGTCTGAGAGACAGTGTGTGAGAGAGAGTCTGAGAGACACAGTGTGTGAGAGAGTGAGTCTGAGAGTGACATTGTATGAGAGAATGAGTAGGCGAGAGACAGTGTTTCAGAGTGAGTCTGAGAGAGACAGTGTGTGAGAGGGTGAGTCGGAGAGAGACAGAGTTTGAGAGACAGAGTCTGAGAGAGACAGAGTGTGAGAGAGTGACTCTGAGAGAGGCATTGTACCAGAGAGTGAGTCTGAGAGAGGCAATGTGTGAGAGTGAGTCTGAGAGTGAGAGTCTGAGAGAGAGTCTGAGAGAGACCGTGTGTAAGAGAGTGAGTGTGAGTGAGACAGTGTGTGAGACTGAGTCTGAGAGAGACAGTGTGTGAGACTGAGAGAGACATTGTGTGAGTGAGTCTGAGAGAGTGTGTGAGAGTCAGTCTGAGACTGTATGTGAGATAGTGAGTGAGTGTGAGTCTGAGAGAGACAGTGTATGAGAGAGTGAGTCTGAGAGAGACAGTGTGTGAGAGTGAGTCTGAGAGACAGTGTGTGAGAGAGTGAGTCTGAGAGAGAAAGTGTGTGAGAGTGAGTCTGAGAGAGATAGTGTGTGAGAGAGTCTGAGCGAGACAGTGTGTGAGAGTAAGCGTCTGAATGAGGGAGGATCGGAAAGGGAGGGAGTGCGAGAGTTGGTGTGGATACAAGAGTGAGAAGGATCGAGACTAGGGGCGACAAAGGGGAGAAACAGTTTTAATTGAGAAGGACAGAGAAAAGGGGAAATGTGTCTGTTTGTGTCCGAGAACTAAGTGATAAAGAACGTGAGAGGTTGGATAGGAGGGAGAGAGAGAGAGACAGAATGTGTAAATATCAAAAAACAGAGTTGTGGTTAACAGCTGTTTTTTGCACTGGAAGGATTTAAACAGTGGTGATCCCCAGGGGTCAGTGTGGGCACCATTGCTTTTCTCAATATATATGGATATGATTGACCTGAATTTGGGTGTTTGGAGCACAATATCAAACATTGCAGCTTCCACAAAGATAAGGAGTGAGGTTAACCATGAAGAGGACTGTGGACAACTTCAGGAGGAGAGAGACAGGTGAGCAGATTGGACAGGTCGATGTCAGATGGAAATTAATGCAGAGATGTGAGGTGAGAAGAATGAGAGGAAATAGACACTATACGGTAAAACTGTAAAAGGAGTGGAGGAGCAGAGAGATTCAGGGATTCAGATACACAAATCTTTAAAAGTGGGAGGCAAGTTGATAAAGCGGTTTTACAAAATTCCACACGGTATCCGAGGATTTATAAATAAGGGTACAGAGTATAAATGGAGAGTTAATGCTACACCTGGACAAATCATTGGTTGGTCCACAGTCAGAATATTGTCTCCAGTTTTTGGTGCATTACTTTAGTAAGAATGTCGGGGCCATGGAGAGGTGCAGAAGAGATTCACTGAGATGATCCCAAGGACAGGAATCTTCACAGAACTTTTCTTGTGAGAAGAGACGTTGAAAAGGGGTCAGATAATGGGGTTCAAAATTTTGAGGGGTGTTTTGATCAAGTAACTGATAAAAAATTGTCACCACTGGTTAGTGAGTCGGTAACCAGAGGATATCAATTTAAGACCAAAATAATTAAATGCCAGGTTGATTTTTCCTTTTCTACACAATGTCTTCCTGAACACATTTACAGTCTCATTACTGTTTGTCAAACCTCCTACTTTTGTGCCATCAGCAAATGTTGAGATTGTGAAAATCCGAACAGTCTCTGTATAGGGAGAAGAAAAGTGGGCCCAGCACTGAGCCCTGGGGTAACCACTTCCAACCCTTCACCAATCTGAGCAACTCCCATTAACACTGAGCCTCTGTTTCCGATCCTCAGCCAACTTTCTCCCCGCACTGTTCCACTTCCTTTTAAACTGCCCACCTGAACAGAGTGGCCATTACCCCGGAGATCCCCAGTTACCTGAACAGAGTGGCCATTACCCCGGGGATCACCAGTTACCTGAACAGAGTGGCCATTACCCCGGGGATCCCCAGTTACCTGAACAGAGTGGCCATTACCCCGGGGATCACCAGTTACCTGAACAGAGTGGCCATTACCCCGGGGATCCCCAGTTACCTGAACAGAGTGGCCATTACCCCGGGGATCCCCAGTTACCTGAACACCGTTGTTCGCCATGTGCCTGATTTCACTTTACGTCCTTCACAGTCTCATCAAATTGTCTCGGTGCCTCCCGGCCATGTGATCATCCAAAGCAGTTTCCAGTCGGAATGAAGTATTTTCCAGAACATTTATTCAACACCGGTGAAAATTCCTTCTCAAAATTCCTGGAAGTTTCAGCACGACTTCTCCTGTGGAAAAAAAGAGACATTGGGTTAGGGGACGGAACAATTAAGGACCGTTCTGAAGTACTCGGTGTCGGCATTAGCTCATTGGTAACACTCTCTCGCTTCTAGAATCATAAAGGTTGTGTGTTCAAGCCCCCCTCCAGAGAGTTAAGCACAAAATCCAGGCTGACACTGCAGTGCAGTGCTGAGGGAGTGCCGCACTGTCGCAGTTGCCATCTTTTGGATGGGACATTAACCCGAGGCCCTGTCTGCCCTCTCGGGTGGATGTAAAAAATCTCACGACAGCATATCAAAGAAGAGTGGCCGAGTCCTCCCCGGGGTCTAGGGCAAGTATTTCTCCCTTGATCAACATCACTAAAGTGGATTATTTGGCCATTGGCAACAGTGCTATGTGTGGGATCTTGCTGTGCCCACAGTGCTGTGTGTGGGATCTTGCTGTGCCCACAGTGCTGTGTGTGGGATCTTGCTGTGCCCACAGTGCAGTGTGTGGGATCCTGCTGTGCTCACAGTGCTGTATGTGGGATCTTGCTGTGCCTGCCGCTTTTCCTGGAGTGAGCTCCCTTCACAAGCCAAGCCCCCCATTGTGTGTGAGGCGCTGGGCCGGGCTGAGGCTGTGAAAGGCGATGGTGAAATGCAGGTTGCCCCGGGCTCCCTCTAATCTCAGCGCCCGCCCGCTCTCTGGCCGGACACAAGAACCGCCCCCTCACCCCTAACCCTCGGCCCCGGAGCAAACCGCCAATCAGCGGCCTTCTGACGTCAGCCAGCATTGTGGCGTCACTCGCCGCCCGGTCGCCATCTTGCTGTGACCCAGCTCACTGCGCATGCGCGCTGTTTACGGCCATAAAACCGCGCGATTAAAAGGGAAAGTGTCGTCAGTTTCCAGCAAAATCACCGCTCACTGTTAACGGAGACTGAAAGTTTGTCCCGCGCCGCAGAGAGAAAGCGGCGGCTCATCGGGTGCCTCAGGTGCGCATGTGCGAGCTCTGCCCCCAGAGTGCAGTGCGGCCTGTGTCACAGAGATAGGGACCTTTCCCTGTCGCTCGGCATTGTGGGAGCTGCAGTCCGCCATTGCGGCCCGGCTACAATTCATTTCGAAAGCGTCAGAATGAAGATCTAAAGGTCCCTGGTTCAATCCAGGGTCTCGCCAATTTTGTTTAATTTGTTTCTCCTTCACCATAAGGGGAGAGGATCAGGAGAGATTTTCCGATCTTGAACTCGCGCCTCCCAGATCAATAGGATGAGGGGACCAAATGTTGTATACAAAGCTGGATGGGAATATTAAGTTGTATGTAAGCTGATGATACAAAGTTGTTAGGAGGATGCAAGTAGGCTTCAGGGTTATATAAACAGGCTACGTGAGTGGGCAAGAACATGGCAAATGAATATAATCTAGAGAAATGTGAAGTTATCCACTTTGGTAGGAAAAACAGAAAAGCAGAGTATTTTTGAAATGGTGAGAGATTGGGAAATGTTGTTGTTCAGAGGGACCTGGGTGCCCTTGTAAACGAATCATGGAAAGTTAAGCAAGCAATTAGGAAAGCAAATGGTATGTTGGCCTTTATTACAAGAGGATTTGAGTATAACAGTAAAGACTTCTTACTGCAATTATATAGGGCCCTGGTGAGACCATTCCTGAAGTATTGTGTACAGTTCTGATCTCCTTACCTCAAGAAGGATATACTTACCATAGAGGGAGTGCAACGAAGGTTCACCACACTGGTTCCTGGGCTGGGTTGATTGTCCTATGAGGAGAGATTGAGTAGACTAGGCCTATATGCTGTAGAATTTATAAGAATGAGAGGTGACCTCATTGAAACATACACAATTCTTACAGGGCTTGACTGTTTGGATGCAGGGAGAATGTTTCCCCTGGCTGGGGGAGTCTAGATCCAGGGGTAACAGTCTCAGAGTAAGGTGTTGGCCATTTAGGGCTGAGATGAGGAGACATTTCTTCACTCAGAGGGTGGTGCATCTTTGGAATTCTCTACCCCAGGGGGCTATGGAAGCTCAGTCATTGACTATATTCAAGACAGAGATCGATAGATTTTTGAATATTAAAGGAATCAATTATGTTCTTATGATATGGGGATAGTGCAGGAAAGTGGAGATGAGATAGACGATCAGCCATGATCTTATTGAATGGTGGAACAGGTTTGATGGGCCAAATGGACTATTGCTGCTCCTATTTCTTATGTTCTTATATGTAAACCACATCTGACCCTCTGGATCCGGCTCCAGACGCCCGCTGCGTGTTCGAGTCCGGTTGTGGTGACAGCGGCTCAGGGTCGCTCCGGCTGGTTTTATATCAGGGCAGTGTTTGAGGGAGGGGCTGTTCAGCGGTGTGTGATAATAACTTTCAGAATTAAATTTAATAGATTAAAGAGCTCTTTTTCTGTTACTTTCGACTGACACTCTGCCCAGTTTTATATACGAACAGTTAACAACGTTTAAGCGATGTGGTGTGTTGATTGTTTGTGCAGTAACTCTGTCACCCAGTGTGAGCCTGAAATACAACCACCCAGCCTGAGCTCGAACCTATCCAAGGGGTACTTTGTTGCCGGTTACCTCAATTGCTGAGAGTGATGGTGCTAATAACGCCAAAGTCGCGGGTTCAATCCCCGTCCGGGTCATCAGAATATTTTCAGCAATTTACAGTTTTTCATGAAATTTAAAATACAAACTTTATAAGGAAACAAATCCACACCGAATCTCAATGGGGAATTATTTGGATGAACATCCATTGCACCTTCGACCCCGGGGCGGAGAGACTCATAGACCATGGAATTATAGATTGATACGACACAGAAGGAGGTCATTCGGCCAATCAAGTCAGCGCTGGCACATTGAAAGAGCTCTCCAATCAGTCCCGCTCCCCTGCTCTTTCCCCACAGCCCTGGAAATTTCTCCTTTTCAATAGTAAACCAATTCTCTTTTGAAAGTTACTATTGAATCTGCTTCCACTGCCCTTTTAGGCAGCACATTCCCAATCACAATAACTTGCAGCGTAAAAAAATTCTCCTCATCTCCCCTCTGGTTCTTTTTCCGGTTATCTTCAATTAGTTTCCTCTGGTTACCGACCCTCCTGCCACTGGATTCTCCTTATTTTGAAAACCTCCATTAAATTTCCTCTTAACCTTCTGAGGAAAAGAATCCCAGCTTCTCCAGTCTCTGCATATACCTGAAGTCCCTCATCCCTGGGCCCACTCTGTGAGACGTCAAACTGAGGATCTCGCTCTCGTGTCCGTCTCTCTCTCTCTTTGTCTCTGTCTCTCTCTTTGTCTCTTTCTCTCTCTATGTCCGTCTCTTCTGTCTCCTTCTAACTCTGTTCACAGCTCGACTGTTGCTCTGACAGATTTTGTATTTGTATTTGTTAGTTCTCCTTAGTAGAGTTGTGAGTATCTTTGCCTGTCACGAGAGAGACCGGGCTTCATATTCCCCGATGGAAAGGATGCATTTTAACATCCACAATTTTAAACCTTTGGGATGTTCCTTGGAATAGTTAACAGAGAAAATGAATAGGGGACACAGATTTAAGATTTTTGGCAAGAGATATAGGAGGGATGTGAGGGAAAACTTTTTGACGCAGCGAGTGGTGAGGACCTGGAATTCACTGCCGACGGAAGTAGTGGAAGCGGAGACACTCAGTTTTCAAGGGAAGGCTGGATAGGCACTTGAGGGAAATAAACTTGCAGGGATACTGGGATAGAGCGGGGGAATGGGGCTGATTGGATTGCTCTACAGAGAGCCAGCACAGACTCGATGGGCCGAATGCCCTCCTTCTGTGCCGTGTGACTCTGTGACTCTATGATTCTATTACCTGCATTTGTAGACTGCGGTTCTCTTCTGTGATGTTCTAACGACAGCTCATGGAGCAGAGTTTCCGCAGTGTAGTGGTTATCACATTCACCTAACACACGAAAGGTCCCATTAGAAACCGGGCGGAAACATTTTGTAAAATATTCCCCATTAAAATGTAATCAATATGAAAAAGTTGAAATAATTTTGTGATTAAATATTAATAAAATAAAATATCTCATAAAACACGTGTATTTTCTCTGTACAATTCTGGGCCATGAGCAGCAGTAGAATTGTATTCAATCACAATCTGTAGCCTCCTAGCCCGGCAGATCCCTCACTCTACCATTACCGTCAAACCAGGGGACCAAACCTGGTTCAGTGAGATGTGTGGAAGAGCAGGCCAGGAGCGGCACCAGGCGCACCTAAAAATGAGACCATTCCAAACTAGTGAAGCTGGATATGGAACCAAGGCGGGGCAATGCAGCTGAGATACAGATTATCCAGGATCTAATTGAATGAAGGAACAGGGCTGAGGGGCTGAAGGGCCTCCTCATGTTGCTATTCGTCTGTCACCATTAAGAAAATGTTACGAAACGGTTTTTTCGGATCCCAGTGGATGATCTCATACTCACCGACATTGTAGCCAGTGCTACAGTTTATCCCATGATCTTGCAGCCAAAATGCACATTTTGAAAACCTGGAAAAGTTAAAACACCGTCCCTGGGTGGGCTCGAACCACCAGCCTTTCGGTTAACAGCCGAACGCGCTAACCGATTGCGCCACAGAGACCTGTTCCAAAATTATTTACAACATATACTAAAGCCGGAGATTACCGAGATAAAACCTCAGGTCACGGAGAGCAAGATAGTAACTGTCCAAACTCTGTTTACTTGTGCAAATTAAAGAAATGTAACATTTACTGTCGGAACATGGAAATAGTCGCTGAAAGAAAATCCGTTAAACAAACTGATGTGAAAACCCGCTTTGAGCCATTAGATCGGTTCATCGACCAATGGTGACGGTGAGATATTAACATGGTGTCTGGGTTTCTCACAACTGTTGGAATCTTCCCACGAGTTCTTTTGCTGTTGTATTTGTTCATCAATGTGCAGATCAGATATACACGTGTTCGCTTCACTGTGAGCCCTGGGAACCAGATACACCAGAGCACAGGCCAATGATGGGACTCTGCCCTGTCTGCTCTATGTGGGGGTCAGTAGAAACCGAATGAGAACAACGAACCTACCACAGCCCGTAAAGCCGAAACAGCTTAGTTGGGCGAGCGTTAGATTGACCATCCCAGGTTTCGGCAAGTTTTAGTTACTTTTTGTCTCCTTCACTATAAGGGGAGCGAATCAGGAGAGATTTTTCGTACCCGAACCCGCGTTTCCTAAAGGAATGAGCGTGAAACCACATCTGAGCCGGGGATTCGGCTCCAGCCGCCGGCTGGGGGTTGGAATCCAGTCGGTGTCCCACCGGCTGTTTTTATACCGGGACTTGAGGGAGGGGCTGTTCAGCGGTGGTGCAATAATAATTTTTAGAATGAGGTTTGTTAAACTAAAGAGCTCTTTCTCTGTTACTTTTGATTTACACTCTGCCCAGTTGTATATACGAACAGTTAACAATGTTTAAGCGATGTGGTCTGTTCAATGTTTATGCAGTAACTCGGTCACCCAGTGTGAGCCTGAACGATAATTCCCCAGCCGGGGTTCAAGACTGGCCAATGGGAGCTTTGTGGCCGGTTAGCTCAGTTGCTGTGATAAGCGTGGTGCTAATAACGCCAATACTCGCGGGTTCGATCCCCGTATAAACCATCAGGATGTTTTCATTATATTACGCAATTTCTAAATATTTTAAATACAAACTTTATAAGTAAACCAATCCACACAAAATCTCACGGGGGCTTTATTTGGATTAACATCCATTGCACCTTTACCACCGGGGCTGAGAGACACATCTTTCTGTTTATTTGTGTTTCTGGGTTTGCTGATGAACGTTGAACAGGCGGCCTGTTCCCGATAATGGTCACAAGCAGGTAAGAGACAGACAGAGCGGCTCTGACCCCGCGAGATGGGCAACAGGCTTCAGTTCAGGACAAATGCATCAATGAAATGTTCGCCGGCACCGAGAGAGACAACATCCAGAGAAAAGCACAGAAGGAAATCGATCAATCTAAAACGTTATAAATATTTCCCGTGCTTGATGTCTCTCTATTCAATCGCCAAACTTTCAGTGCCGGAGAAATAATTCCAGTTTAAATCGTTCAGTTCGAGAATGGCAGTGGAAAGAAACTCAAATGAACTGAAAACTGCCGAATCCCGGGATTGAATCCGGGACCATTATTAAATCTGTGGAGAGAAAAACAGTGTTAACGTTTCAGGTCGATGACCGTTCGTCTGACGTTAACTCTGTTTCTCTCTTTGCAGATGCTGCCTGACCTGCTGAGTATTTCCAGCAGTTTCTGTTTTTATTTCAAATTTCCAGCATCCGCAGTATTTTGCTTTTGTACTTTTATAAATCTTCAAGTCGCTCCCCCCAACTGAGCTATTGCGGCTACGGAGCAACCTACCGTGCGTCATCCTCTCGGAGGGAAAGGGAAGGGTTTGTGTCCTGAACCCGCTGCGTTTACATCAGGCATCTAATTCACCTGCAGGCTGGAGGAGCAGAGGCAGCTGGAGAGAAAGAAGTGATAGGAGCAGAAGGAGAAGACATTGGAAACTGGCAGAATCTTGTGTCTGTCTGTTGTTTCAAATGATGCAGGACAGCCCTGCCTGGATTTGCAGTTTTCCCAGGAGCTGCATTGTTCGGTGCGTGCATTTTAGACATGGAAACATGTCCATCAGGAGCTTGTGGTAATATTTCACCTCACTGTACATTTCAAGTGGGTGCCTACCCACACTTGGTGCTGTGGTTGCGCGAACATGTCTTTTGTTATTGTTAGTGCACAAGTGCAGTACAATGAAATGTAGGCTTGCGGCCAGAGAGTGTATGTCTTAATCTAAATGTACACTCTCGGGAGCCGCAAGCCTACATTTCGTTGTACTGCACTTGTGCACTTACAATGACAATAAAAGTTGATTTGATTTGATTTTTGATTTTGATTTGTGTTTTCACCTAAAATGTAATTTTGTACAAACAGTTTGCCTGGCGCGAAAGAGTTAAAAAAAAGGGACTTAGACTGAAATGGACGGGGTTGCTGCGGTATGTGAAATATGGTGACGATCTATGGTTATTATCCGAGGCGACGCTGCAGGATCCTTTAAAGATCACCCGCGGATCCACTGAAACTAGCCGAATGTGCAGCTTTGAGAGGGGCTTTCGGCACCGTCAGGGCAGGAAGCGGGAGTGAGGGAGGGACACTGTCATCTGTGCTGTGTTTGAGTCTGTGCAGAAATATACAGAGAAAATATACGGGTTCGTTGAGATTTTTACTTGTATTGATAATTAACCACAAAATCAGTTCTTCCATATTTTTATATTAATTCAATTTTAATGGGGAAGGTTTTCATAATGTTTCCGCCCGGTATCGAACCGGGGACTATTTCGTGCGCGAGGGGGATATGACAGCCACTACACTGCAGAAACTCTACCGCCGTTGATTATAGCAAGAGCATCACAGAAGTGAACTGTGGTTTACAAATGCAGGTCGGGATTAACTTCTGTTTTCATACACTTTATTATCTGAATTTCTTTAAACTCTGTAAAAAGATGAACAATTGTTCTAATTGATGAATCGACTTTCTGTTTCAAACTGAAGGAAATCCTAACATGGCCACCGAGTGACAGGCAAAACTTTTTTAAGTGTTTTGTCTTTTGCTTGTGATGAATTTTCACCAGATCTCATTTTACAGACGATATTTGAGGAGTTGGTTAAAAATGTTCAGTGTTTGTCACACCGGGAATCTGGTGCAGCCGTTGTTCAGTTTAACAGGGACCGACAATTGTCGCCGCTTTTACACAGGGGGAGAAACTCGCCCCTGGAGGTTCACCTGGAGCAAGTTCCAAAATCATTCATCCCGCCCTGGAGCGGAACCGGGGGCATTTCGCGTGTAAGTCGAGCGTGATAATTGCTACAGTCCCGAAACCTCTGCTCAGTTTGTCAGCCGCGAGTCAGAAGGATGTGTTCAGGGAGAAGGTGACCCGCTGACTCACCTCCCTCTGCACTGATTGAGATTGTGTCGCTTCTCCGTCAAACAACATCATTTCTGTCCCACACTAAAAACTCTCAATCCTTCTCCTCCGCTCGCTTTCTATTCAAGTAATTGGACAATGAATCAGTAATAAGGTTCCCTCGGGCTTTTGCTGGTGGATTTACTGATAAACCGGGGAATTGAGAGGAAACTGGAGCACAGGCAGGGTCCTTGCGACAGACCAGTCCGGCTAGCCCAGTCGCTGGAGTGTCGGGTACATCATCCCCACGGCGGGGAGTTTGCGTTTTAAATTTTGGGCTGATTTTAAAGCCGATTCCCAGCTCGGTCAATGAGTGTTTCATATAAATGTTGTTCAACAAATTAAGAAAATCTCTCCTTGATTCCGGAATCTTGTCTCTCTCCAGCTGCTCGCTGCTAAAGATTGAACTGACTTTAATTTCACCTTGGCTCGGGGTCAGTGCGGCTCAGTGGGACTTCGGCCCGTCTCTCCCTTCACAACCCATCAGGGCCGAGAAAACAATGGGGAATTTTACACACGTGTTGTGTTCTGTAACTTTTTATAAACACTTCAGTGTATTTCACTCTGTGTCCAACACTGTGAGGTCTTCCCTAGTGTGTCCACTTCCGGTGTTTATAAACACTTCAGATTTCCTGATAATGTTGTTGAATCACATTTTTTGAAAGAGTCATTGACCGAGAGGTGCCGGGGGATTTAGAGCTGGGGATCGCCGGTGAAACCAGCCCAATAATTTGAAACACAAACCGCCCCTGAGATTAAGAGTCTCAGGCTCTACCGACTGAGCTAGCCGGGCCGGTCTGACCCCGCGCACTGCTTGTGTTACAAACCATGAACCAGTTTCCCCTCAATTCCCAGCTTTACCAGTAAATCGGCCAACAAAAGCCCGAGAGAACCTTATTACTGATACTTTATCCAGTCACTTTAATATGTGTTTTCTGGTGAGCAACACTTCTGCCGCTGGAAAATGTTCTCCTTACTTACTTTATTAAAACTCTTCATGATGTTGAACACGTCGACAAAATCTCCCCTTATCTTCTCTGCTCTGAGGAGAACAACCTCTTCTTCTCCACTACTCCACGGGACTGAAGTCCCGCATCCGTCCTAAAGCGCAGTGCCCGAATTACACACAATACTCCAAAGGTTTGGTATAACTTCCTTCCTTTTGCCCTCTATGCCTCTGTCTGTAAAGCCCAGGATCCCGTTTTCTTTTCTAACACAAGACAAAATGCTGCGGATGCTGGAAGTTTGAAATAAAAACAGAATTTGCTGAAAAAACTCAGCAGCTGTGAATGGTAGGTCAGTTGGAAATGAAGCGAATTGGCCTCAGAAATGCTGTATAAGGGTTTCATGCTGCAATGGGGAGCATTCTGGACTTTGAATCCAGCGATCTGAGTCTCGGTGGAACCAGGTTTCTTCTTGTCCCAGCTGGGGACAAATAAAATAAATTTTCATAGCAACTGTGTGATTGGCTGCTCAGCAGCGGGAAAGTGCAGAAGCTGAAGGTGTGGATGAGAAATGGCCGGGCCAAAATGGAATGGTGGAGTTAAAATTGTCCAGGTCTTCCAATATTGCTGCTGGACGAGGTTTACAAGTAGCCTTGAGAGGGCAGTGATGTATCGCCATTGCGGGGCTGGTCCCCGACACAAACTCCGTTCCCGAGCCACCGACTTCATCCCAATCCCTGGCCACTGAGACTGAACCAGACAGCTTGCAACCTTTGTATTTGACCCCGAGATGAGCTTCTGCCCAAGACGGTCTACTTCCACCTCCGTAACATCGCCCGACTCCGCCTCTGCCTCAGCTGATCTGCTGCTGAAACCCTCATCCTTGCCTTTGTCACCTCCAGACTTGACGATTCTAATGTACTCCTGGAAGGCCTCCCATCTTCCTCCCTCCATAAACTTCAGCTCATCCAATCCTCTGCTGCCCGTATCCTAACTCGCACCATGTCCCGTTCACCCATCACCCCGGGTCTCACTCACCTACATTGGCTCCCAATCAGGCGACGATTCAGTTTTCAAATTCTCTTCCTTGTTTTCAAATCCCTCCATGGACTCGCCTCCCCCTATCTCTGTAACCTTCTCCAGCCCTACACCCTCTGTGATCTCTGCACTCCTCCAATTCTGGGCTCTTACACATCCCCGATTTTAATCCTTCCACCATCTGCCGTGGTGGGATTGTGAGCTCAGGTCTCCAGATCATCATGAAGTCTGCGGCTGAGGAACAGTTTGTGGCGGGACCAGCACTGCAATGGCGATTCATCGCTGCCCCCTCAAGGCAAACCTCTCCACCAGCAAGCACTGGACAATTTTCTCCCCACCATTCCAATTTTCCTCTGGAATACTGGTCGATTAACAAACTCACTGTGCCGCCCTACCTCATAAATAATTGATTGAAGATTCGTTAATGAGCAGCGCAGTCTGCACCAGGATCTGTTAGAGCAGTGAATTCAATGTCAAATCAGGCACAGAAAGCGAAATAAAGAGAGGGAAATAAAGGTTGGATTCAGAGAGAGAGAGAAAAAAATAGAAGAATGTAAAAACATTTTAATTATATAAAAAATATTCAACAACAATTTATACGTGAAGGAATGAGATTCCACACTAATAAAATATATTTTCAGTGCCAGAGAGGTTATTGGGCAGTAATTAAGACTGTTAAAATGGGGACTTAGACTGAACTGGTCGGAGTTGCGGCGGTGTGTGAAAAATGGTGACGATCTATCATTATTAGCAGAGGCGACGCTGCAGGATCCTTTAAAGGTTTCCCGCGGATCCACTGAAACCAGTCGAATGTGCAGCTTTGAGAGGGGCTTTCTGCACCATCAGGGCAGGAAACGGGAGTGAGGGAGGGACACTCTCGGTATCTGTGCTGAGTTTGAGACTGTGAAGAATGGTGTGGGCTCTATGAAATATTTTATTTTATTGATATTTCATTACAATATGAATTCTTCCATTTTCATATTTATTCAATTTTAATGGGGAAGGTTTACATTCCAGTTTTGAACCGGGCACCATTCATCGAACATAATGCTTGCGCCAGGGATTGAATCGGCGACTTTGCACTTGTGAGGTGAACGTGATAACCACTACAATATGGAAACCTCTGTTTAGCTAAATATCCAGAAAGAACTGTTCATCGAGAAGGTGAAATGCTGGATCCCAGATTCTGGATTCATTACCTTTCAGTAACATTTCTCTGACCGAAACTGCACAAGTCAAAAATGTTCCTTTCAAATTCATTAAACTCTCGAATTTCCGCGTCACCCCCGAATCTTCTGAATTAGATGCCTCCAGTTTTTCCACTCAATCAATGTCCCTTTGCAACTCCCTGTTCCCATCCACACTAATTACTGTGCCACTGTTGATCAGTGATAATTGATAGTCAAAGTGATCAGGCCATGCGAGCTCAGTCGGTAGCAGGCTCCTGGGTTCGTGCCCACGTTGGTTGAAGGTTTTTGTTAAACTTTTTGTTTGTTGCTTTAACTGTAAAGCCTCATGAATTAACCGATAATTTTCTTTGTCACAATGAAAGAAATACTAACTGAGGGAGAGTCGACAGTTCAATGATTTGTACTGTTACCCATATCACATTTTACACACTGTACTTTAGGAGTCTGGTTTAAAATGGTCATTGCTGATGACACCAGGAATCTGGGGAACTTTGTTCAAATTGAACAGGACCGGTTATTTCTACCATGCGCACAAAATAGAAACAGTTCTGAACTTAAAATCCCATGGTGCTGACATTCAGATTAAACGCAGTCAGCGTTGAAATAAAGTGAAAGAATTTGACAGTGAAAAGATTTGTCAGTAAGTATTTGTGTCTTTAATTAAAGTTTGTGGCTTCTGATTCCCGTTCATGTCTCTTCTTCCTCTGTTGAATAAGAAACAAGGGATTTGACATTTGACTGCACTGCGCCTGATATCTGTGAGCTCATCCTTTATATTGAGCGGTGTTTCACCCTTTGATCGGCGTCAGCTTTAGCTCAGCGGTTACTTCGCAGCACCAACTTAATTCTAAGTTCAAGCCCTGTTTCACCGCGGGCGCTGGCTGGCGTTTTTTTTGACATTTTCAATCCCCTTATTTTACACCGAAACAAATTGCAGCCATGATTTTAATTTAGCAGAGTGATATTTTTCGAGGGCACCTTTACATGATTCAATAAGCTATACTGATCCTAAGTGTGACGGGTTCGATTCCCGGTTAGGGAAGTAACTTTGACATCACCGGTTTTAATTAATTAAAGCGAAGAAATGCAACTAATGTGAAAAAATAAGAAATGTTTTAATCACCATTAATTAACCGACAGCCTTCTTTTGCAGAATGAAAAATATTATAATATGGTGACTGAGTGTCAGTCGAAGCTTCAGTCATTTATTTTGCTCTTTGCATGTGCTGAACTGTTAACCCATATCTCATTTTACACATTGTAATTTAGGAGAATAGTTTAAAATATTCATTGCTTGTGAGAGCAGGGATCTGGGAAACTCTTGTTAAATTAAACAGGACCGTTTTTTTCACAGAAAAAATATTTTCTGACATAATTTTTTCAGACCAAACACTGACCGATCTTTCTTAGACCCAAAGTGAATGATCTGACACGTGCCCACATTGAACTGCATTAATCACAGTTCAGGGGAGATTTAATAGGGTTGTTCAAAATTATGGGGGAAACAGTTTCCACTGGCAGGAGGGTCAGCGGGGCTATGGGGGAAGAGCAGCGGAGTGGGACAATTGGATAGCTCTTTCAAAGATGTTACATCTATTGTTCATTTTAATCTGCGATTAATGGCCCAGAACTTGGTGTCGGGGGCTTGCCGCGCGTGCAAGCCCCTGATGTGCGCTCACCCTGCGCGCCGACATCTGAAACCTGGCCCGCAGTGGATTTCCTTTCAGTGAACTGATCCAGCGGCGTAGTTAGTGCGATGTGCCGGCTGGGATCAGGTGAGGACTGTTCAGCCAATCAGGGGAGGGGAAACTTCATTCATAAGTTTGAGAGTAAGAACTGTCAAACTCATGAGAAGTACTGCACTCCAAAACACTACTTAAACTTTAAATAACATTTTAAAAAACATCCCAATCATTAAATTAAGTATAAATAAGTTAAAAAAAATAATTTAAACAATATTTTTTTTTTTGGAAAAAATAAATTTTTAATAAAAAGGTTCTAAAGCTAAACTTACCTTATTGTAGATTGTTTAAAATAATAAACCTGTGGGAAAAAAAATTCTAAATTACACTGAAACACCACTTACCTGTAAAAATAAATACTTACGTGTGCTTTTTACAAGCGTAAAGACCGGAGGCCTTTACACATGCGCAAATCCCCCAAAACAGAGGAAATCCAAGACGCACGCGCTGCCCCCTACAGCGCACGCGCTAGCCTCTTCACCTCTTGGGTTAGAGGAGAGGAAATGCCGGTTTTCAGCGCATGCGCTGTGCATACTGAAAACCGGCATTTCCTCCGGCCAGACGCGTGAGTACCCCTTCTGTACTCACGCGTTTGGGGAGGAATTTCTGCCCCAATAGATTTTTGTTAACCAAAGGTAATAAGGGATGATTCAAGTCAGTGAGACTCTTTATAATTGTTTCAATCATCATTAATCAACCCACAACATTGTGTTGCTCACTACAGGAATTGCTAACAAGTTTACTGGGTGACAGACAAACTGTAATAACTTAATATAGAATCATAGAATCAGACAGCACAGAAGGAGGCCATTCGGCCCATAGTGCCTGTGCCGGCTCTTTGAAAGAGCGATCCAATTATTCCCGCTGCCCTGCTCTTTTCCCAAAGCCCTGCAAGTGTTTCTTATTCAATTTATTTCCCATTTGAAAGTTAACATTGAATCTGCTTCCACCACCATGTCAGGCAGAAAAATATTGATATTAATGTTATCCAAGTCCCATTTCACACAGTGATTTCCATGCTTTGCATGTCATGAACTTTTATCACTTTTGATTTTACACACTCTATTTTAGGAGTTTGCTTAAAAATGTTCAGTGCTTGTGACATCAGCGATTGTTAGATTTAAATATTTGCAGCCACTATCCTTGGAAATCTCTGCCCCAAAGTGCTGTGCATGCTCATTCGTTGAGTATATTCAAGGCTGAGGTCGATTGATTTTTGGACTGTAGTGGAATCAAGGGATATGGGGATAGGCAGGAAAGTGGAGTTAAGGTCGATGATCAGCCATTATCTGATTGAATGGCGGAGCAGGCTCGGGAGCCATAGGGCCTACTCCTGCTTCTAATTCTTTCGTTTTTATGTTCTTATGTCCTTTCACAGGAGAGCAAACTCGCCCCTGGACCTGCATGAGGAGCAAGTTCCAACAAAATGTTTCTGCGCACCTGATAGCTCCTACACTGCGGAAACGTCTCCACTTTCAGTACCAGGACAGATGGGAATGTTCAGCGAGCAGGTGAACCGCTGAATCCCACTTTTGAGGGATGTCCCAAAGCGCTTCACAGTGGCGTCAAAAGAAATGAGTTACATTTAGTAATTAAATATGCACAATGTCAGAAGTGGGATTTGCACACACGCCTACCAGAAGAGACTGCGACCTAAACGCAGACGCCTTAGACCGCTCCTCAATGCTAGAAAACTCGCTCGTAAGTTCTCACTTCCGCATTTAAAATGTTTCAGTCCGGGTGCTTGTTTAATGCTGCTCGAAGGCTAAGTGACCGGGTTATAATCTCCCCCGGGGTTTTCCTGAGCCTGTGCTCGTTGTATGGGGAGGTTTGGCTCGGGTCACTGGGATGGACAATAACAATCTGAGCTCTGGAGCTGGGGAAGAGCGAATAATTAATGGGTTTGTTTCCGCGTCTGAAATGTGGCTTCGATCTGTTGGTGTTAACCGAGACCGGGGCTGCGAGATATTGCATTTTGTTCACGTTTAATCAGAGGAATATCCGCAGTCAGGAGCTGAAAAGGACCAAGAGCTGAAAAAACACAAGAAAAAAGAGAAGAAATGTCAGCAATTGTGATAAACTCTTTAAAGTGTTTTCTGGTAGTTTAGTGGTTTAATTGTTTTAATCACCATTCATTAACCGATAGCGTTGTTTTTGCAGAATGAAAGAAATGCTCACACTGAGGGACAGTCGAAACTTCAATAACTTAACTTTAATAATTTGCGAAACTTTATTCATTGATGAAGTTTCATCACCTATCTGATATTACACACTGTGTATTAATTAATTTCACATAAATAATACTCTCGAGCATAATGCTTCCACTCGGGTTCGAACCGGGGATCTTTCGCATGTTAGATGAACGTGATAACTGCTAACCTATGGAAACAACTGATACCCAACTTCTCAAGAAAGATCTGTTCAGCGAGTAGGTGAAATGGTGAATCCCAGATTCTGGATTAATTTCCCATCACTAACATTTCTCAGAACAAAACTGCACAAGTCAAAAATGTTCCTTTCAAACTCATTAACGTCCCTAAATTCCTTCTCCCGAATCTTTTGAATCAGATGCCTCTGATTTTACCCACTCAATCTATGTCCCTTTGCAATTTCCTGCTCCCATCCGCACTACTTACTCTGCCACTATCTTAGTTTGGTAACCTTGGTAAAATATGCATATAGAAGACTTTTGGATTACCTTTTATGTTAGTTGTCATTCTATTCTCATACCCTGTCTTTTCCCTCTTATTGTCCTTTTCACTTCTCCTCTGAAATTTCTATATTTAGCCTGATTGTCAGATATATTAGGGTAGTTGAAGCCCCCATTATCACTGCTCTATAGTTCATAGTCATAGAGTCACGGCTTTCTGTGGAGCAATCCAGTCAGTCCCATTCCCCCACTCTATCCCCATACCCCGGTACATTTATTTCTCTCAAGTTCCTATCCAGTCTCCCCTTGAAAACATTGAGTGCCTCCATTTCCACCAGTTCCGTCGGCAGCGAATGCCAGGTCCTCACCACTCACTGTATAAAAAAAGTTTACCGAACGTCCCCCCTGTATCTCTTGCCCAATACCTTAAATCTGTGTCCCCGAGTCCATTAACATGAACTAGTGGGAACAGCCTTTCCCCATCTAACCTATCCAAGCTCATCCTAATCTTGTACACCTCTATCAAATCACCCCATAACCGCCTTTGTCTTTAAATACTCCTGTGCAGCGCCTTGGGACGATTTACTACGTGAAAGGTGCTATATAAATACACGTTTTTGTTGTTATAATGAAAACAAATGCAGCTTCTCCAACCTGCCCTTGTAGCTAAGATCCCCCATCACCGTGACCATTCTGGTAAATCTCCTCTGCTCCCTCTCAAGGGCCTTCACATCTTTCCTAAAGTGTGGTGACCAGATCTGGATGCAGTACTCCAGTTGCAGCCTAACCAGTGCTTTATAAAGGTTCCACATAACTTCGCTACCTTTGTACTCATTACCTCTATTTATGAAGCCCAAGATCCCATATGTTTTTTTTAACCACTCTCTCCATATGTCCTGCCACCTTCAAGGTCCTATGCACATTTACCCCCAGGCTCCTCTGTCCCTGCACACTCTTAAAACTGTGTCATTAAGTGTATATTGCCTCTCACTGTTCCTTCTGACAAAATACATCACCTCACGCTTCTCTGTATTAAATTCCATCTGCCATTTGTCTGCCCATTCAGCTAGGCTTTCTATTTCCTGCTGCAGTCAATTGGTATCATCCTCACTGTTTGCTATACACCCACGCTTGGTGTCATCGGCAAATTTAGAAATTCTACTCTTTATTCCAATATCCAGGTCATTTATAAATATCACAAAAGTAATGGCCCCAGCACTGACCCTTGGGGAACCTCCTCCAGTGTGAAAAAACAGCTATTTACCACGACTTGCTGGTTTCTGTCCTTAAGCCAGTTCCTTATCCAAGCTGCCACTGACTACCTATTCTACGAGCATCAATTTTGTTAACCAGCCTTCTATGTGGTACTTTGTCAAACGCTTTCCTAAAATTCCAGTGGACAACATCCATTGCATTCCCTTCTGTGCAATCTTCAGGGAACATCCCATTTCTGTCCTTATTTTGGATGGATATGAGTTGAAGATGGTTGGGCCGAGCAAACTGCCTTTCTTTCTTTTTTAAGAGTTTATGGGATCTGGCCATCGCTGGCAAGGCCAGCATTTATTGCCCATCACTAGTTGCCCTTGAGAAGGTGGTGGTGAGCCGCATTCTTGAACCACTGCAGCCGTATGGTGATGGTGCTCCCACAGTGCTGTTCGGTAGGGAGTTCCAGGTTTTTGATCCAGTGACGATGAAAGATCGACGATATTCTTCTACGTTAGGAAGGTTTGTGACTTGGAGGGGAACTTGGAAGTGGTGGTGTTCTCATGTGCCTGCTGCCCTTGTCATTCTAGGTGGAAGAGATCGCGGGTTTGGGAGGTGCTGCCGAAGAAGCATTTGCGAGTTGCGGAAGTATATCTTGTAGATGGTACACACTGCAGCCACGGTACACCAGTGGTGGTGGGAGTGAATGTTTAAGGTGGTGGATGGGGTACCAATCAAGCGGGCTGCTTTGTCCTGGGTGGTGTCGACCATCTTGAGTGCTGTTGGAGCTGCACTCATCCAAGCAATTGGAGATTATTCCATCACATTCCTTACTTGCACCTTGTACATGATGGAAAGGCTTTGAGCAGTCAGGAGGTGATAAACTCGCCACAGAATACCCAGCCTCTGACCAGCTCTTGTTCCCACAGTATTTATGTGGCTGGTCCAGTTACGTTTCTGGTTAATGGGGACACCAGGATGTTGATAGCGGAGGATTCGGCAATGGTAATGCCATTAAATGTCAAGGGGAGGAGGTTAGACTCTCGATTCTTGGAGATAGTCATTGCCTGGCACTGCTGTGGCGTGAATGTTACCTGCCACTTATCAGCCCAAGCGTGAACGTTGTCCAGGTCGTGTTGCATGCCGGCATGGACGGCTTCATTATCTGAAGGGTTGCGAATGGCGCTGAACACTGTGCAGTCGTCAGGGAACATCCCCATTTCTGACCTTATGTTGGAGGGAAGGTCATTGGTGAAGCAGCTGAAGATGGCTGGGCCTAGGAAACGGCCCTGAGGAACTCCTACAGGAATGTTCCGGGGCTGTGATGATTGACCTTCAACCACCACAACCATCTTCTTTTGTGCTAGGTATAACTTCAGCCAGTAGAGCGTTTTCCCCCTAATCCCCATTGACTTCAGTTTTACTAGGGCTCCTTGATGTCAGACTCGGTCAAATGCTGCCTTGATGTCAAGGGCAGTCAGTCTCACCTCAGCTCTGGAATCCAACTCCTTTGTTCATGTTTGGACCCAGGCTGTAATGAGATCTGGAGCCGAGGGTTCCTGGCGGAACCCAAACTGGGCATCAGTGAGAATATTATTGGTGAGTAAGTGCCGCTTGATAGCACTGTCGATGACACCTTCCTTCATGTTCTTGATGATTGAGAATAGTCTGAAGGGGCGGTAAAAGGCCGGGTTGGATTTCTCCTACATTTTGTGGGCAGTTTTCCACATTGTGGGATACATGCCAGTGTTGTAGCTGCACTGGAACAGCTTGGCCAGATGCGCGGCTAGTTCTGGAGCACAAGTCTTCAGCACTATAGCCGGGATGTTGTCCGGGCCCATATCCTTTGCTGTATCCAGTGCGCTCAGCCCTTTCTTGATATCACGTGGCGTGAATTGAATTGGCTGAAGACTGGCTTCTGTGATGGTGCGGATCTCGGGAGTAGGCCGATATGAATCAACCACTTGGCACTTCTGGCTGAAGTTGTTTGCAAATGCTTCAACCTTGTCTTTTGCACTCACGTGCTGGGCTTCACCATCATTGAGGATGGGGATATTCCTGGAGCCTCCTCCTCCCGTTAGTTGTTTAATGGTCCACCATCATTCACGACTGGGTGTGGCAGGACTGCAGAGTTTTGATCTGATCTGTTGATTGTGGGATCGCTTAGCCCAGTCTATTGCATGCTGCGTCTGGTATTAAGTCCTGTTTTGCAGATTCCCCAGGTTGGCACTTCATTCTTAGGTACGCCTGGTGCTGCTCCTGGCATGCTCTTCTACACTCGTTGTTGAATCAGGGTTGGTCCCCTGGCTTGGTGGTAATTGCAGAATGAGTGATATGCCTAGTCATGTGATTACAGATGGTGGTGGAATACAATTCTGTTGCTTCTGATGGCCCACTGCGACTCCTGGATGCTCAGTTTTGAGCTGCTAGTCTGTTCTGAACCTATACCATTTAGCACAGTGGTAGTGCCACACAACACAAAGGTGGCTGTTCTCAGAGTGAAGAGGGGACTTCGTATCTATAGTGTTTTTGCGGTGGTCACTGCATCTGCGACAGGTAGATTGGAGAGGAAGAGGTCAAGGAGGTTTTTCCCTCACCATCTGTCACAGTCCCAGACTGGCAGTTATGTCCTTCAGGGCTCGGCCAGCTCGGTCAGTAGTGGTGCTGCTGAGCCACTCTTGGTGATGGACATTGAAGTCCTCCACCCAGAGTACATTCTGTGCCCTTGCACTCTCAGTTCTTCCTCCAAGTGGTGTTCATATATTTTGGCCAGAAAAGGCAGCAAACCTGAGGATTAGGAGCAGTTTAGGACTTAGCAAAGGAGGAGAAAAGGATTAATTAATAGGGGGAATATAGATTATGAGAGTAAGCTTGCAGGGAACATAAAAACTGACTGTAAAAGCTTCTATAGATATGTGAAGAGTAAAAGATTGGTGAAGTCAAGCATAGGTCCCTTGCAGTCAGAATCAGGGGAATGTATAATGGGGAACAAGGAAATGGCTGACCAATTAAATACATACTTTTGTTCTGTCTTCACAAAGGAGAGCACAAATACCCTCCCAGAGATGTCGGGCAACATAGGGTGTAATGAGAGGGAGTAATTGACTGAAATCAGTATTTGTAGCGAAATGGTGTTAGCAAAATTGATGGGATTGAAGGCCAATAAATCCCCAGGGCCTGATAATCTACATCCTAGTATATTTAAGGAAGTGGCCCTAGAAATAGTAGAAGCATTGCTGGTCATCTTCCAAAATTCTATGGACTCTGGAACAGTTCCCATGGGTTGGAGGATAGCTAATGTAACCCCACTATTTAAAAAGGGTGGTAGAGGGAAAACAGGGAATTATGGAATGGTACACCTGACATCGGTAGTGGGGAAAATAATAGAGTCAATTATAAAAGATGTAATAGCAGAGCACTTGGAAAACAGTGACAAAGTCAACATCGATTTACAAAAGGTAAATCATGCTTGACTAATCCAGTGGAATTTTTTGAGGATGTAACTGGTAGAATAGATAAGGGAGAACGAGAGGATGTTGTGTATTTGGACTTTCAGAAGGCTTTTGGTAAGGTCCCACATAAGAGATTAGCTTGTAAATTTAAAGCACCTGGGATTGGGGGTAATGTACTGACTTGGATAGATAACTGGTTGGCAGACAGGAAGAAAAGAGTTGGAATAAACGGGTCTTTTTCTGAGTGGCAGGCAGTGACTAGTGGGGTACCGCAGGGATCGGTGCTAGGACCCCAGCTATTCACAAGATATATAAATGATCTAGACAAGGGAACTAGATGTAATATCTCCAAGTTTGCAGACGACACAAAGCTAGGTGAGTGTCTCTGCTGTGTGGAGGATGCAGAGAAACTCCAGTATGATTTAGACAGGTTAGGTGATTTGGCAGATGCATGACAATTGCAGTATATTGTGGATAAATGGGAGGTTATCCACTTCGGTGGCAAAAACAGGAAGACAGATTATTATCAGAACGGCAATAGATTGGGAGAAGGGGAAGTGCAAGGAGACATGGGTGTCCTTGTGCACCAGTCGCTCAAAGGTAAGCATGCAGGTGCAGCAGGCGGTTAAGAAGGCAAATGGTAATTTGGCCTTCATAGCGTGAGGATTTGAGTACAGGAGCAAGGATGTGTTGCTGCAGTTGTTCAGGGCCTTGGTGAGACCACAACTTGACTATTGTGTGCCGTTTTGGTCGCCTTATCTGAGGAAGGATGTTCTTGCCATGTAGAGAATGCAGCGAAGATTCACCAGATTGATACCTGGGATGGCAGGAATGACGTATGAGGAGAGATTGGATCGATTAGGCATATATTCGCTAGTGTTTGGAAGAATGAGATGGGATCTCATTGAAACTTATAAAATTCTAACAGGGCTAGCCAGACTAGATGCAGGTAGGATGTTCCCGATGGCGGGGGAGTCCAGAACCAGGGGTCACAATCTATGGATAAGGGCTAAGCCACTTACGACTGAGATGAGGAGGAATTTCTTCACCCAGAGAGTGTTGAACCTGTGGAATTTTCTGCCACACAGGGAAGTTGAGGCCAATTCATTAAATATATTCAAGAAGGAGTTGGATATATTTCTTGAGGCTAAAGGGATCAAGTGATATGGGGATAAAGCAGGGACAGGGTACTGAATTTGGATGATCAGCCATGATCTCATTATGTAAGAAGTCACACAACACCAGGTTATTGTCCAACAGCTTTATTTGAAATCACAAGCTTTCGGAGCGCTGCTCCTTCGTCAGTTGAAGTGGAGAAATGCATAAAGGCACAGCTTACACCATTCACACCTTTGATTGCTGTGATTATCTCTCTGCCGAGGTGTGATAAATGGCAGTTGGAAAGATTACCTGTAAACATCTGACATTATTCTGTGACTATATAAGCTGTGTCTTTATGCATTTCTCCACTTCACCTGACGAAGGAGCAGCGCTCCGAAAGCTTGTGATTTCAAATAAAGCTGTTGGTCTATTACCTGGTGTTGTGTGACTTCTTACATTTGTCCACCCCAGTCCAACACCGGCATCGCCACACCAAGGTCTCATTAAATGGCGGAGCGGGCTCGAGGGGCTGAATGGCCGACTCCTGCTCCTATCTTCTATGTATCTATGTTCAACATGGAGGAGTACTGATTCTTCAGCTGAGGGAGGGTGGTAGGTGGTAATCAGCAGGAGGTTTCCTTGCCCATGCTAGACCCCTCCTGATTTTGAACACCTCTATCAAATCTCATCGAATACTTCTCTACTCTGAGGAGAACAACGAAAACGTCTCAATCTATACACCTAACTGAAGTCTCTCATCCCCCGAAACAAGCTTGTAAATCTTTTCTGCCTTCACATCCTTCCTAAAATGTTGTGCCCAGAATCCTCCAGCTGAGGCCTAACCAATGATGTATAAAGGCATTACTTCCTTGCTTTTGTACTCTCTGGCTCTATTAATAAAGCCAAGGATCTCGTGTGCTTTTTAACAGCATTCTCAACTTGTCCCGCCACCTTCAGAGATAGATAAATACACCCCAGGTCTCTCTGTTCCTGTATCCGATTTAAAATTGTATCATTTCGTTTATATTGCCTCAGTTCAATCATCCCACCAAAATGGATCACTTCACACTTCTCTGTGTTACATCTGCTGTGTCTCTGCCCATTTCACAACTCTGTAGATGTCCTCATGAAGTCTGTTACTTTCCGTCTCATTATTTACTATAGTTCTAAGTTTCCTGTCATTTGCAGACTTTGATATTATGCCCAGTATACCCAAGTCCAGGTAATTAATGTATATGAGAAAGAGCATTGGACCTAATACCGATCCCTGGGGAACAGCGCTGTATACTTCCCTCCAGTCTGAAAAATAACCGTTCACCACTATTTACAACTGACACACGTGCACAGCATCGCACTCATTCTATAAACACCCATTTTATATACAAACACCACACACATATAAATAACAACAACAACTTGCATTTATGTAGCACCTTTAAAGTAGTGAAACGTCCCAAGGCGCTTCACAGGAGCGATTATCAGACAGAATTTGACACCGAGCCACATAAGGAGATATTAGGACAGGTGACCGAAAGCTTGGTCAAAGTGGTAGATTTTAAGGAGCGTCTTAAAGGAGGAAAGAGAGGCGGAGATGTTTCGGGAGGGAATTCCAGCGCTTAGGGCCTCGGCTCACACACACAGTTTATATTTTTACACAGCCTTGTTTGCAATTCCGAATATTGTTTCCCGCCGCAAGTTTAATTGTTTTTCAGAAGCTGCACGACCAGTTGTGTATTTTGGGCAGTTTCCCAGTTTATTTCCCTGTGATGTGATGATTGTGGGTGCTCGGTGTGTGTAATTGGATTTGCTGCAGTCCGCGGGCAGCAGGCGGTGAAAGCGGGCGTGAGACGGCGAGTGACAGGTGAGCGCTGCTTCTGATGCTGTCTGACACCCGGGGGACTCGAGTGGGCGGGGATTTTAAAGCCCGTTCATTACTCCAAGGCAGGAGAAATGAAACAGTGTTTGTGAAACGTGTATATATACAAACATCGCTGTTATGCACTGTGGAGCTCGGGGCGCAACGGTACCGTGTCTGACTCCAGATTAGAAGGATGCGTGTTCAAATCACGTCGAGGGCATCGTTTTTTTGGATAATCCCGGAGTTAATATTTTCTTTGCTGTTTCACAATAACCAGATCCATGCTCTAAAGTCTGTCTCACTGTTTCCCCACTGTCAGGGAGAAAAGCGCCTGATGCCCTCATGTATTTAATTTTGCTATTCACAAATACAGTTATTCGTTCAAAATCAACCGGCAGGTGGCCACACATAGAATAAACAGAGCCAGAGAGACAGACAGAATCGGGAAACACCGGGAAATAGGCAAGAGATATTGAGAAGCAGATGTTTCCGAGACCAAAACCTGTCATCATTGATGAAGAATTGGAGCCTGTCCCGAAAACTATCAACACAGAGCAGGATATACTGGGGTTTATAAAGATTGCTGCTATTGCCAGCCCACCTGTCCTCTCTCGGCACTTGGTTCCACCCATAGCCCTGAATAAAGAAGGTAATGACCTGGGGAGTGGATTACCTGAAGAAACTGAAGATGAGAACTCTGCTTCTCAGATTGCTGGAAAGATGCCGTAGTTTTGTGTCTAAAAGTGCTTTGCGATCAGAACATTGCCTGAAGCCCTGTGGTTAATGAATGGGCTTTTGATGCTTGATTTTCTTACACACCTTGGAATTCAGGAGAACCTGGTTCTTGGTCTGCAGAACAAGTTAAACCCCTGGAGCGGAGCCACCAGGCGCCTGGCTGCAATCAGCGACAAAGACGTTCAAAGTGATCAGACCCGGCGAGCTCAGTCGTCAGACTGTTAGACTCTTCATTTCAGTGTTCGTTAGTTCGAGCCCCACGTTGGGCGAAAGCATTTTGTTAAACTTTTATGTTGCTTTCACGGGAAAGCATCATTAATTAACCAATAATCTTCTTTTGCACAATGAAAGAATTGCTAACTGAGGTAGAGACGATCGTTCAATAATTTGTACCGTTGCCCATATCTCATTATACACACTGTACTTTAGGAGTCTGGTTTAAAAATGGTCATTGCTGATGACACCAGGAATCTGGGGAGCTTTGGTCAAATTTAACAAGACTGGTTATTTTTACCGTGCACAGAAAGTAGAATCAGTAATGAACATAAAATCCCATTGTACTGAATTTCAGATTCAACGCGATCAGCTTTGAAATAAAGTGAAATAATTTTACAGTGAAAAGATTTGGAAGTAAGTGTTACTCGTATTTGTGCTTTTAATTAAAGTTTGTGGCTTCTGACTCCCTTTCACGTCTCTGAATAAGAAAGGAGGGGCTTGACGTTGACCAGACTTCACGGGCCCTGATATCTTTGAGCTCATCCTTTGTCTTACCGCGGGCGCTGCCTAGCGTTTGTATTATCAGTTTCAATCCTCTGTTACATCGAAACACATTGTAGCCGTGATTTTAATTTAGCAGTGTGAAATTTTTCTAGGACAACATTAAACGATTCATAACCGATTCCTTTCAACACTGCGACCCGGGTTCGATTCCCGGTTAGGGAAATAATTCTGTTATCACCGTTTTTAATTAATTAATGCGAAGTAATTTTATTAAATTAATTACATGCATCTAATGTGATAAAATAAGAATCGATTTAATAACCATTATTGAATCAATAACTTCCTTTTGCAGAATGAAATACATTAAAATATGTTTACTGAGAGACAGTCGAAATACAGTGAATTATTTTGCTCTTGCATGTGCTGAACTTTTAACCCATATCTCATTTTACACATCATATTTTAGGAGAATGCTTTCAAATGTTCATTGCTTGTGAGAGCAGGGATCTGGGGCAACTTCTGTTAAATTAAACAGGACCGGCTATTTCACAGAAAAAAAAATATTCTCTGCCAATGTTTTCAGATCATTGACTGACTGATCTTTCTAAGTGGATGACTGACATTTGCCCACATTGACCTCCATTAATCACATTTCAGGGGAGATTTAAGAGAGTTGTTCAAAATTATGGGGGAAACAGTTTCCACTGGCAGGAGTGTCAGCGGGGCTATGGGGGAAGAGATTTTTGTTAACCGAAGGTGTTAAGGGATAATTCAAGTCAGTGAGACCCTTTATAATTGTTTCAATCATCATGAATCAACCCACAACATTGTGTTGCTCACTGCAGGAATTAATAACAAGTTTACTGATTGACAGACAAACTGCGATAACTTATTATAGAATCATAGAATCAGACAGAACAGAAGGCGGCCATTCGGACCACAGTGCCTGTGCCTCTTTGAAAGAGCGATCCAATTATTCCCACTGCCCTGCTCTTTTCCCAAAGCCCTGCAAGGGTTTCTTTTTCAATTTGCTTCCCCTTTGAAAGTTAATATTGATTCTGCTTCCACCACCACGTCAGGCAGAAAAATATTGACATTAATATTATCCGAGGCCCATTTCACACAGTAATTTCCAGGCTTTGCATGTTATGAATTTTTTCCCTTCTCATTTTACACACTTTATTTTAGCAGTTTGCTCTGCAAACCATGAACCAGGTTCTCCTGAATTCCAAGGTGTGTAAGGAAATCTAGCTCACCTGTCAGTCACTGTCTCTGGCCCGCTTTCACCACCTGCTGCCGGCGGACTGCAGCAAATCCAGTTACACACACCGAGCCCCCACAATCATCACATCACAGGGAAATAAACTGGGAAACTGCTCCAAATACACAACAGGTCGAGCAGCTTCTGAACAACAATTAAACTTGCGGCGTATGGACAATATTCAGAACTGTGAACCAGGCCATGTAAAAATAAAAACAGTGTCATAGAATCATAGATTCAACATTAACTTTCAAAAGGGAAATGTAGTTGAAAAAGAAACACTTGCAGGGCTATGGGGAAAGAGCAGGGCAGTGGGACTCATTGAATAGTTCTTTCAGAGAGCCGGCACAGGCACGATGGGGTTTAATGGGATCCTTCTGTGCTGTCTGATTCTACAAAAATGTTACTAAAGTTTGACTCTCACCTGGAAAACATGTTAGCATTCCCTTCAGTGTGTAACAAAAAGCAGTGGGTCGATTAAGAGAATGATTAAGTGTCTCACAGACTTGAATTATTTTATTAAACAGTTTTGTAAGAACCAATGGGTCGCGGCAATGAGAGCGCCGAATCCTAACCACTAGACCACCAGGGAACACTTGTACAAACTGCAACATCTCGCAGATCCTTGCTCGCTTACTACCAGCAGATAAAACCGTATTTTAGTTTTGGTCACCTTACCTTTTGAAGGATATACTTGCCTTAGATGGGGTGTGAGAAGGTTCACAAGACTGATTCCTGCAATGAGAGGGCTGTCCTATGAGGAGCGATTGAGTAGATTGGGCCTATACTCCCTGGTGTTTAGGAGAACGAGAGGTGATCTCAGTGAATCAGACAATCATACAGCTACTTATGCAACTCCCTTTTGAAAACCACGATTGAATCTGCCTCCAGCAGCCTTTCAGGCAGTGCATTCCAGATCCTACGATCGATAACCGTAAACCAAGTCTGACAGGGGCACAGTAATTAGTGAGGATAGGAGCAGAAAATTGCAAAGGGACATTGATTGAGTGGGAAAACTGGAGGCATCTGATTCAGAAGATTCGGGGGCGACCTGGAAATTCCAGAGTTTAATGACTTTGAAAGGAACATTTTTGACTTGTGCAGTTTCGGTCAGAGAAATGTTAGTGAAAGGAAATAAATCCAGATACTGGAATTCAGCATTTCACCTTCTCGCTGAACAGTTCTTTCTGGATGTTTAGCTAAGCAGAGGTTGCCGCAGTGTAGCGGTTTATCATGTTCACCTCACAGGCGAAAAGTCTCCGGCTCGATCCCGGGGGGAAACATTATGTTCTAGAAATGGTGCCTGGTTCAAACTGAAAATAAATCTTTCCTATTGCAATTTAATAAATATGAACAATGGAAGAAAACATATTGTAATTAAATATGAATAAAATAAAATATTTCATAGAGGCTGTACATTATCTGATCCCGGACCATTCTTCACAGACTCAACCACAGCACAGATACCGACAGTGTCTCTCCCTCACTCCCGTTTCCTGCCCTGATGGTGCAGAAAGCCCCTCTCAAAGCTGCACATTCGACTGGTTTCAGTGGATCCGCGGGAGATCTTTAAAGGATCCAGCAGCGTCGCCTCGGATAATAATCATAGATCGTCACCATATTTCACACACCGCATCAACCCCGCCCATTTCAGTCGAAGTCGTCTTAATTTCCACCAAGCAACCTCCCCAGCACTGAAAATTAACTTTTATAAGTGTGGAATCTCATTTCTTCAGATATAAATTGTTGTTGAAGATTTTTTATATTGTAAAAATGTTTTTACTTTTGTCTCTATCTTTTCTATCTCTTAATCCAACATTTATTTTCCTCTCTTTATTTCTCTTTCTGTGCCTGATTGGACATTGAATTCCTTGTTCTCACTGACTCTTCCTGGTTCAGATTCTGCGCTGCTCATTAACGATTCTTCAATCAATTAATTATGGGGTAGGGCGGCACAGTGATTATGTTACTCGACCAGTATTCCAGAGGAAAGGTGGAATGGTGGGGAGAAAATTGTCCAGTGCTTGCTGCTGGAGAGGTTTGCCTTGAGGGGGCAGCGATGAATCGCCATTGCAGTGCTGGTCCCGCCACAAACTGTTCCTCAGCTGCAGACTTCATGATGATCTGGAGACCTGAGCTCACAATCCCACCACGGCAGATGGTGGAAGGATTAAAATCGGGGATGTGTAAGAGCCCAGAATTGGAGGAGTGCAGAGATCTCAGAGGGTGTAGGGCTGGAGAAGGTTACAGAGATAGGGGGAGGCGAGTCCATGGAGGGATTTGAAAACACGGACGAGAATTTGAAAACTGAACTGTCGCCTGAAGGTAGCCAATGTAGGTGAGTGAGACCCGGGGTGATGGGTGAACGGGACATGGTGCGAGTTAGGATACGGGCAGCAGAGGATTGGATGAGCTGAAGTTTATGGAGGGAGGAAGATGGGAGGCCTTCCAGGAGTACATTAGAATCGTCAAGTCTGGAGGTGACAAAGGCAAGGATGAGGGTTTCAGCAGCAGATCAGCTGAGGCAGAGGCGGAGTCGGGCGATGTTACGAAGGTGGAAGTAGACCGTCTTGGGCAGAAGCTCATCTCGGGGTCAAATACCAAGGTTGCAAGCTGTCTGGTTCAGTCTCAGTGGCCAGGGATTGGGATGAAGTCGGTGGCTCGGGAACGGAGTATGTGGCGGGGACCAGCACCGCAATGGTGATACATCACTGCCCTCTCAAGGCTACTTGCAAACCCCGTCCAGCAGCAATATTGGAAGAACTGGACAATTTTAACTCCACCATTCCATTATGGCCCGGCCTTTTCTCATCCACACCTTCAGCATCTACACTTTCCCGCTGCTGAGCAGCCAATCACACAGCTGCTATCAAAATTTATTTTACAACAGCTGGGACAAGAGGGAACCAGATTCCACCGCGATTCACACTCGGATCGCTAGATTCAAAGTCCAGAGTGCTCACCATTACACCATGGAGCCCTCAGACACTATTTCAAACCCAATTCGCTTTTTTTCAAACTCACCTGCCATTCACAGCTGCTGAGTATTTTCAGCAAATTCTGTTTTTATTTCAAACTTCCAGCATCCGCAGCATCTTGTCTTGTGTTAGAAAAGCAAATGGAATCCTGGGCTTTACAGACAGAGGCATAGAGGGCAAAAGGAAGGAAGTTATACCAAACCTTTGGAGTATTGTGTGTAATTCGGGCACTGCGCTTTAGGTCGGATGCGAGAATCAGTTCCGTGGAGTCGTGGAGAAGAAGAGGCTGTTCTCCTCAGAGCAGAGATGATAAGGGGAGATTTTGTCGACGTGTTCAATGTCATGAAGAGTTTTAATAAAGTAAACAAGGAGAACATTTTCCAGCGGCAGAAGTGTTGCTAACGAGAAAACACATATTAAAGTGATTGGATAAAGTATCAGTAATAAGGTTCTCTCGGGCTTTTGTTGGCCGATTTACTGGTAAACCTGGGAATTGAGGGGAAACTGGTTCATGGTTTGTAACACAAGCAGTGCGCGGGGTCAGACCGGCCCGGCTAGCTCAGTCGGTAAAGCCTGAGACTCTTAATCTCAGGGGCGGTTTGTGTTTCAAATTATTGGGCTGGTTTCACAGTCGATCCCCAGCTCTAAATCCCCCGGCACCTCTCGGTCAATGACTCTTTCAAAAAATGCGATTCAACAATATTATCAGGAAATCTGAAGTGTTTATAAACACCGGAAGCTGACACACCAGGGAAGACCTCGCAGTGTTGGACACAGAGTGAAATACACTGAAGTGTTTATAAAAAGTTACAGAACACAACACGTTTGTAAAATTCCCCGTTGTTTTCTCGGCCCTGATGGGTTGTGAAGGGGGAGACGGGCCGAAGGCCCACTGAGCCGCACTGACCCCGAGCCGAGGTGAAATTAAAGTCAGTTCAATCTTTAGCAGCGGGCGGCTGGAGAGAGACAAGATTCCGGAATCAAGGAGAGATTTTCTTATTTTGTTGCATCACATTTATATGAAACACTCATTGACCGAGCTGGGAATCGCCTTTAAAATCAGCCCAAAAATTTAAAACGCAAACTCCCCACCGTGGGGATGAAGTATCCTAAACTGCACCGACTGGGCTAGCCTGACTGGTCTGTCGCAAGGACCCTGCCTGTGCTCAAGTTTCCTATCAATTACCCGGTTTTATCAGTAAATTCACCAGCAAAAGCCCGAGGGAAACTTAATATTGATTCATTGTCCAATTACTTGAATAGAAAGCGAGCGGAGGAGAAGGATTGAGAGCTTTTAGTGTGGGACAGAAGTGATGTTGTTTGACGGAGAAGCAACACAATCTCAATCAGTGCAGAGAGGTGAGTCAGCGGGTCATCTTCTCCCTTAAAACATCCTTCTGACTCGCGGCTAACAAACTGAGCAGAGGTTTTGGGACTGTAGCAATTATCACGCTCGCCTTACACCCGAAATGCCCCCGGCTCCGCTCCAGGACGGAATGAATGATATTGGATCTTGCTCCAGGGGAACCCCCAGGGGCGAGTTTCTTTCCCTGTGTGGAAAATTGCCCAAGCATGTCCTGTCTACTAAAGCAGGACAAATCCGACCCGGCCAATTAACGTCCCATCAGTCTACTCTCAATCGTCAGCAAAGTGATGGAAGGTGTCGTCGAGAGTGCTATCAAGCAGCACTTACTCAGCAATAACCTACGAACTGACGCCCAGTTTGGGTTCCGCCAGGTTCACTCAGCTCCTGACCTCATTACAGCCTTGGTCCAAACATGGACAAAAGAGCTGAACTCAAGTGGTGAGGTGAGAGTGAATGCCCTTGACATCAAGGCAGCATTTGATCGAGTGTGGCATCAAGGAGCCCTTGCAAAACTGAAGTTAATGGGAATCAAGGGGAAAACTCTCCATTGGTTGGGATCATACCTAGCACAAAGGAAGTTGGCCGTGGTTGTTGGAGCTCATTCATCTCAATCACATGACATCACTGCAGGAGTTCCTCAGGGCAGTGTCCTAGGCCCATCCATAGAAACATACAAACATATAAGATAGGAGCAGGAGTGGGCCATTCGGCCCTTCGAGCCTCCTCCGCCATTCAATGAGATCATGGATGATCATTCAAATTCAGTACCCTGTCCCTGCCTTCTCCCCATATCCCTTGATCCCTTTAGCCTTAAGAAATGTATCCAACCCTTTTTTGAATATATTTAATGAACTGGCCTCCACCGCCCTCTGTGGCAGAGAATTCCATAGGTTCACCACTCTCTGGGTGAAGAAATTCCTCCTCATTTCAGTCCTAAATGGCTTACCCCTTATCCTTAGACTATGACCCCTTGTTCTGGACTCCCCGGCCATCATAAACATCCTTCCTGCATCTAGTCTGTCCAGGCCTGACAGAATTTTATAGGTTTCGATGAGATCCCCTCTCAATCTTCTGAACTCCAGTGAGTATAATCCCAATCGACACAATCTCTCCTCATACGTCATTCCTGCCATCCCAGGTATCTGCCTGGTGAATCTTCGCTGCGCTCCTTCCATGGCAAGAACGTCCTTCCTCAGGTAAGGCGACCAAAACTGCACACAATACTCAAGGTGTGGTCTCACCAAGGCCCTGTACAACTGTAGCAAGACATCCTTGTTCCTGTACTCGAACCCTCTTGCTACAAAGGCCAACATACCATTTGCCTTCTTAACCGCCTGCTGCACCTGCATGCTTACCTTCAGCGACTGGTGCACAAGAACACCCAGGTTTCTTTGCACTTCCCCTTCTCCCAATCCATTGCCATTCAAATAATAATCTGCCTTCCTGTTTTTGCTTCCAAAGTGGATAACCTCACATTTATCCACATTATAGTGCATTTGCCATGTTTCTGCCCAATCACCCAATCTGTCCAAATCGTACTGGAGTTTCACGACATCCTCCTCACAGCTTACCCTCCCACCCAGCTTTGTGTCATCTGCAAATTTGGAGATACTACATCCAATTCCCTCGTCCAGATCATTAATATATATTGTGAACAGCTGGTTTCCTCGGACCGATCCTTGCGGTACCCCACTAGTCACTGCCTGCCACTTGGAAAACAACCCATTTATTCCAAGTCTTTGCTTTCTGTCCGTCAACCAATTCTCTATCCAAGTCAATACCTTTACCCCAATCCCATGTGCCTTAGTTTTGTACGCTAATCTCTTATGTGGGACCTTATCGAAAGTCTTCTGAAAGTCCAAATACACCACATCCACTGGTTCTCCCTTATCTATTTTAACAGTTACATCCTCAAAAAGCTCCAGTAGATTAGTCAAGCATGATTTACCTTTTGTAAATCCATGTTGACTTTGTCCGACCCTGTCACTGCTTACCAAGTGCTCTGCTATTACATCTTTGATAATAGATTCTAGCATTTTCCCCACTACCGATGTCAGGCCTACCGGTCTATAATTCCCCGCATTTTCTCTACCACCTTTTTTGAATAGCTGGGTAAAATTAGCTACCCTCCAATCCATGGGTACTGTTCCAGAATCTATCGATTTCTGGAAGATGATCAGCAATGCATCTATAATTTCCAGGGCCACTTCCTCAAGTACCCTGGGATGTAGATTATCAGGCCCTGGGGATTTATCGGCCTTCAGTCCCATCAATTTTCCTAACACCATTTGCCTACAAATACTGATTTCTTTCAGTTCCACCCTTTCATCAGGCCCTATGATCCCCGGCATCTCAGGGAGGTTATTTGTGTCCTCCTTTGTGAAGACAGAACCAAAGTATGAATTTAGTTGGCCCGCCATTTCTTTGTTTCCCATTATAAATTCCCCTGATTCTGACTGTAAGGGACCTACGCTTGACTTCACCAATCTTTTTCTCTTCACATATCTATAAAAGCTTTGACAGTCAGTTTTTATGTTCCCTGATAGCTTACTCTCATATTCTATTTTCCCTTTCTTAATTAATCCCTTTGTCCTCCTTTGTTGAATCCTAAACTTCTCCCAAACCTCAAGATTGTTGCTTTTTCTGGCCAATTTATATGTTGTCTCCTTGGATCTTATGCTATCGCTAATGTTCATTGTTAGCCACGGTTGAGTCACCTTTTTTGTTTTATTTTTATGCCAAACTGTGATGAACAAATTCTGTAGCTCATCCATTCGGTCTTTGAATGTTTGCCATTGCCTATCCACCGTCAAACCTTTGAGTGCTATTCCCCAATTAATCCTACCCAACTCGCTCCTCAGACCATCGTAGTTTCTTTTATTTAAATTGAGGACCCTAGTCTCTGAGTCAATTACTTCATTCTCCATCTTAATGAAGAATTCGATCATATTATGATCGCTCAGACCCAAGCGGCCTCGTACAACAAGATTGCTAATTAATCCTTTCTCGTTACTTAATACCCAGTCTAAGATGACCTGATCTCTGGTTGGTTCCTCGATATATTGGTCCATGAAACCATCCTGTAAACACTCCAGGAATTCCTCCTCCACAGTATTGTTACTAATTTGGTTGGCCCAATCTATATGTAGATTAAAGTCACCCATGATGACTACTGTGCCCTTATTGCACGCTTCTTTAATTTCCCTTTTAATGCCATCCCCAACCTCTGTCTTACTGTTGGGAGGTCTATATACCACTCCCACAAATGTTTTTTCCCCTTAGTATTTCTCAATTATACCCATACAGATTCCACATCATCAGAGCTAATGTCCTTCATTGCAATTGTATTAATCCCTTCTTTAACCAGTAATGCTGCCCCACCTCCCTTTCCTTTTTGCCTATCTTTCCTGAATATCGAATACCCCTGGATGTTGATTTCCCAGTCTTGGCCATCCTTGAGCCACGTTTCCGTAATCCCAACCAAATCATGTTCGTTTACCTCTATTTGCGCAGCCAATTCATCCACCTTATTACAAATGCTCCTCGCATTTCAGCTGTTTTAACAATGACCTTCCCTCCATCATAAGGTCAGAAGTGGGGATGTTCGCTGATGATTGCACACTGTTCAGCGCCATTCAAGACTCGTCAGATGCTGACGCAGTCCGTGTCCATATGCAGCAAGACCTGGACAACATTCAGACTTGGGCTGACAAGTGGCAAGTAACATTCGCACCACACAAGTGCCAGGCAATGACCATCTCCAACAAGCGAGACTCTAACCATCTCCCCTTGACATTCAATGGCATTACCATCGCTGAATCCCCCACTATCAACATCCTGGGGTTACCATTGATCAGAAACTGAACTGGACCAGCCATATAAATACTGTGGTTACAAGAGCAGGCCAGAGGCTACGAATTCTGCAGCGAGTATCTCACCTCCTGACTCCCCAAAGCCTTTCCACCATCTACAAGGCACAAATCAGGAGTGTGATGGAATACTCTCCACTTGCCTGGATGAGTGCAGCACCAACAACACTCAAGAAGCTCGACACCATTCAGGATAAAGCAGCCCGCTTGATTGGCACTCCATCCACTACCTTCAACATTCACTCCCTCCATCACCAGCACACTGTGGCTGCAGTGTGTACCATCTACAAGATGCACTGCAGCAACTCACCAAAGCTCCTTCAACAGCACCTTCCAAACCCGCGACCTCTACCACTTAGAAGGACAAGGGCAGCAGATGCATGGGAACATCACCACCTACAAGTTCCCCTCCAAGCCACACACCATCCTGACTTGGACCTGTTTCGCCATTCCTTCACTGTCGCTGGGCCAAAATCCTGGAACTCCCTTCCTAACAGCATTGTGGGTGTACTTACACCATATGGACTGCAGCAGTTCAAGAAGGCGGCTCACCACCACCTTCTCAAGGGCAATTAGGGATGGGCACTAAATGCAGGCCTAGCCAGCGACTCCCACATCCCATCAACGTTCATCAGCAAACTCAGAATGACAAATAAATAGAAAGATGTGTTTCTCAGCCCCGGTGGCAAAGGTGCAATGGATGTTAATCCAAATAAATCCCCCGTGAGATTCAGTGTGCATCGGCTTCCTTATAAAGTTTGTATTTGAAATGTGCGAGAAAAGCGTAAAATTATGAAAATATTCCGATGGCCCGTACAGGGATCGGACCTGCGACCTTGGCGTTATTAGCACCACGCTCTCACCAACTGAGCTAACCGGCCACAATGCGCTCGTGGGCAGGCTCAAACCCAGGCTGCGAGGTTGTCTTTCAGGCTGACACTGGCTGACCAATTTACTGCACAAACTTTGAACACACCACATCGCTTAAACATTGTTCCTATATACAACTAGGCAGTGTGTAAATCGAAAGTAACTGTAAAAGAGCTCTTTAATCTAACAAACCTCATTCTAAAAATGATTATCGCACCACCGCTGAACAGCCCCTCCCTCAGTCCCGGAATAAAAACAGTCGGCGAGACCCCGACTAGATTCGAACCTGCAGCGAGCGGTTGGAGCAGGATCTCATGAGTAAAATGTGGTTTTCACTCCCATTTCCTTTGGGAGACGCCCGTGCGAGAATTGAAAATTGCTCCTGATTCGCTCCTCTTATAGTGAAGGAGGTGAATATAATTAAAACCTGCCGAAACACGGGATCGAAACAGGGACATTTAAAACGCTCTCCCAACTGAGCTATTTCGGCTTCACAGCAAATTAAATATTCTGTCATTCTTTCGGAGGATTTTCTAACCCCGGGAGGAATTGCCCCTCTCGCTCATTCCTCACTTCGGGCAATGTGACCCGACCAGGTCTCGGAGCTCAGGTTGTGTTAATGTAAAGCTGGAGTGTTGATAAAGATACAAAGCTAACACAGCACGGGGGACCTCACCGTGTTGTACACAGCGTGAAATGCACTGAAATGTTCAAATAAAGTTACAGAGCAGAACACATGTGTAAAATTCCTTGTTCTTTTCTCCGCACTGATGGGTTGTGAAGGGAGAGACGGCCGAAGTCTCACTGAGCCGCTCTGATCACGAGACAAGGTGAAATTATATCAAATTCAATCTTCAGCAGCGACATGCTGGAGAGAGATCAGAGTCCCGAATCAAGAGTAATGTTCGGATACTAATGTTGAATCTCATTTATATCAAACTCTCCTTGAATTCTCTGCTGGGGGATTCAGAGCTGGGGATCGCCTGTGAAATCAGCTGAAAACATTGAAATGACAACCTCAGTCCCTCCGACAATGAAGGTTACATTTTTTAATTTGCACAAGTAAACAGAGTCTGGACAGTTGCTATCTTGCTCTCTGTGACCTGAGGTTTTATCTCGGTAATCTCTGGCTTTAGTATATGTTGTAATCAATCGTTCAGCCAGTCCCTGTGGCGCAATTGGTTAGCGCGTTCGGCTGTTAACCGAAAGGTTGGTGGTTCAAGCCCACCCAAGGACGGTACATTAACTTTTTCCAGGTTTTCAAAATGTGTATTTTGGCTGCAAGATCGTGGGTTAAACTGTAGCACTGGGTACAATGTCGGTGAGTATGAGATCATCCACTGGGATCCGAGAAAGCTATTCCGTAACATTTTCTTAATGGTGACAGACTAATCGGAACATGAGGAGCCCATTCAGCCCCTCAGCCCTGTTCCTTCACTCAATTAGATCCTGGATAATCTGTATCTGAGCTGCATTGGCCCGCCTTGGTTCCATATCCAGTTTCACCAGTTCGGAATGGTCTCATTTTTAGGTGCGCCTGGTGCCGCTCCTGGCCTGCTCTTCTACACATCTCACTGAGCCAGGTTTGGTCCCCTGGCTTGAGGGTAATGGTGGAGTGATATGCCCGACGAGATTGTGGTTGAATACAATTATACTGCTGCTGATGGCCCAGAATTGCACAGAGCAAATATACGTGTTTTAAGAGATTTTATTTTATTCATATTTAACCACAAAACTAATTAACTTTTTCATGTTAATTCATTTTTAATGGGGAATATTTTACAAAATGTTTCCGCCCCAACCTGATGGAACCGGAGACACTCAATGTTTTCAAGGGGTGACTGGATAGGCACTAGAGGGAAATAAACTTGCAGGGCTACGGGGAGAGAGCGGGGAATGGGACTGACTGGGTTGCTCGACAGAGAGCTGGCACGGACTCGATGGGCCGAATGGCCTCCTTCTGTCCTGTTTTGACTCACTGATCTTGAGCCAAGCTGAAATGATGTCAAGTTAAATCTTCAGCAGCAGGTATGGTGCTGAGCCCCACACAGAACTGAAAATGCCCAGGCTCCATGCCCGGCCTGTTGTCTCTCAGTTCCTCACTCAGTGGGCTACTGAGCAATACAGGAAGGGCTCAGGCCTAATGAATATCTTAATGCTCAGGTTTAGTTATCACTGCCCAGGCACTCTCTGATTCCAGTCTTGCACACGTTGCTAAGTTTGAAATGTTGCATTTTTCTCACTGGCAATAAATTGATTGATAGCTGTGCTCTGATCAGCTAAGTTTGTTAGGGAGATGTAGTGGGAAAGAAGATACATGGAAGACTATTGATAACTGTGACTGTTCTGACACTGTGAGCTGCAGTTAAATGTAGGCAACATGTAAAGTGTCTTGTTCCAAATGTTGATAGAAAGTTCTAGTCATTTCCTGATGACTTTGAAACAGCAGGCATTGTGCAGCAGGCAAGGAAGTGTATTTTGTGAAATTCAGATTACTTCCACGCCAGGCAAACTTTTGGTACAAAATGACATTTTTCAGGTGAGAATACAAAAGACGTGTTCAGGAAACCACAGCACCAGTTGCGGGTAGGCATCCACTTGAAATCTATTTCCGTCTGTGCTTTTCTAAGAGACAGAGAGAAAAACCTTGAGTATTGTGTGCCATTTTGGTCGCCTTATCTGAGAAAGGATGTTCTTGCCATGGAGAGTGCAGCAACGATTCACTAGACAGATACCTGGGATGGCAGGAAAGACGTATGAGGGGAGATTGGGTTGATTAGGCTTATATTCGCTAGAGTTAAGAAGAATGAGAGGGGGTCTCATTGAAACTTATAAAATTCTAACAGGACTAGACAAACTAGATGCAGGAAGCATGTTCCCGATGGCGGGGGATTCCAGAGCCAGTGGTCATAGACTAAGCATAGGGGGTAAGCCAATTAGGACTGAGATGAGGAGGAATTTCTTCACCCAGAGAGTGGTGAACCTGTGGAATTCTCTGCCACACGGGGCAGTTGAGGCACATTCATTAAATATATTCAAGAAGGATTTGGATATATTTCTTGAGGCTAAAGGGATCAAGGTATATGGGGAGAAAGCAGCGACAGGGTACTGAATTTGGATGATCAGCCATGATCTCATTAAATGACAGTGCGGGCTCGAGGGGCCGAATGGCCTACTCGTGCTCCTATCTTCTATGTTTCTATGAAACATACAGAGAGAAGCTGTCGGGGAATTGAATACTTACCATTATACTATCAAGGACTTGGTAGAGGAAGTAGTTATGCAGTGCTTGTGACAAATGCTCAAACACACACAGACACAGACATGTGTCTCTTTGTGTGTGTACGTCTCAGATATCCATCTGAGTTTCATTGATTTACGGAGGCTTGCATTACATTGGAAGGCCATTCGGCCCGTCGTGCCTGTGCTGTCTCTTTGAAAGAGAAGTCGTGCTTAGTCCCAAACCCCAGCTATTTGTGCATAACCCTGTTAATCTCATTTGCTCTGTCCCTCTCTCCCTCCTCCGTGCCCCACACAAAAGGGAGAGGGAAACTATACTAACGAGGAAATGTTGCAGGAAATTGTTATACATTTCTTCATATGCCAGTACATCTTTTAAAATTCATTTAGTTATTTTTTTCTGTTCAGAAAGGAGCATTTTAAGGTGATGTCCAACGGTTTATAATTGGGGATGTTAAAAATCATCTGCCCTGTCGGGGAATTGAACCATCGGTCTCCCGCATGACATCTTTCACAACTATATTAACATATACAGAATCTGTCAGAGCAACAGTCCAGCTGTGAATAGAGTGAGAAAGAGACGGGCATAGAAAGAGCAATAGACAGAGAGAGAGAGACAGATAGAGACAAAGAGAGAGCAACAGATACACAGAGCGGGAGCCTCGGTTTGAAGTCTCAGAGTGGTCCCAGGGATGAGAGACTTCAGTTATGTGGAGAGACGGGAGAAGCTGGGATTCTTTTCCTCAGATGGTTAAGAGGAAGTTTAGTAGAGGTTTTCAAAATTTCAAGGGGTTTTGATAGAGTAAAAAAGGAGACACTGTTTCCAGTGGCAGGAGGGTCGGTAACCAGAGGACACCAATTGAGAATAACAAGCAAAAGAACCAGAGGGGAGATGAGGATAATTTTTTTACGCTGTGAGTTATTCTGATTGGAAATGCGCTGCCTGAATGGGCGGTGGAAGCAGATTCAATAGTAACTTTCAAAAGGGGAATATTGATAAGGAGAAATTTGGAGGGCTGTGAGGAAAGAGCAGGTGAGTGGGACTAATTGGAGAGCTCTTTCAATGCAACAGTGCAGACTTGATGGGCCGAATGGCCTCCTTCTGTGCCGTATCAATCTATGATTCTATGCTCTATGTGTCTCTCCACCCTGGTGTCAAAGGTGCAATGGATGTTCATCCAAATAATTCCCCCGTGAGATACGGTTTGGATTTGTTCCCTTATAAATTTTATATTTCAAATGTTATGAAAAACCGTAAAATGATGAAAATATTCTGATGGCCCATACGGTGATCGAACCGTTGCTGAAGAGTTCATTAGATTCTTTTCTCAAAATCAACAATATTACTGTCTCCACCATTATACTTTGTCTCGGCCTGGTCTCATCCTTAACTTCAGCTTGCCCACTTACCCCTCTGCTAAGCCTCGGTTCTGAGCAAATCACACAGCTGCCTTGATGGCTATCGGCTCACAAATCTCTGCTTCTTTTTCACACTGCTCATAGCAGCTTGTATTGCAGTCCTGCTAGGTAAAATGTGTATAATCTTTGCAAGGCACTGCTGCACGAAAGATAAGCAATTATTAACTTTTTTTGAGAATATAAAGTGCAATGCCTACGTTTCAAGAAGCACTGCTTTCAATTTCAACAAGTATGCCAGCCGAATGCAGCTTGCAAAGAAAATGCGGAGCAATCTGCGGTGCAGTCAAACGAAGCACTAGACAATACATATCTTTCTGCCCCACTTATTTGGAACTGGGAATGAGAGATTAAGCCTATCATCTGATGTCGAGAACAATAAATCAACCATCATTGATTCAGGCAGCAAACAGTCCAGTAACCGTGGTTGATATGCACATGCCAAGCCCGTATGTTCCAAATTTCCAGCAGCTAGGACAAGAATTCAGATTCCACCGACATTTGAACTCGGATCGCTGGATTCAAATGCCAGAGTGCTCACCATTACGCCATGAAACCTTTGCTGAAGAATTCATTAGATTCCTTTCTCAAAATCAACAAAGTTACCGTCTCCACCATTATACTTTGTCTCGGCCTGGTCTCATCCTTAACTTCAGCTTGCCCACTTGCCCCTCTGCTAAGCCTCGGTTCTGAGCAAATCACACAGCTGCCTTGATGGCTATCGGTTCACAAATCTCTGCTTCTTTTTCACACTGCTCATAGCAGCTTGTATTGCAGTCCTGCCAGGTAAAATGAGTATAATCTTTGCAAGGCACTGCTGCACGAAAGATAAGCAATTGTTAACTTTTTTCGAGAATGCGAAGTGCAATGCCTACATTTCAAGAAGCACTGCTTTCAATGTCAACAAGTATGCCAGCCGAATGCAGCTTGCAAAGAAAATGTTGAGCAATCTGCTGTGCAGCCAAACGAAGCACTGGACAACACACATCTTTCTTGCCCCGCTTATTTGGAAGTGGGAATGAGAGGTTAAGCCTATCATCTGATGTCGAGAACAATAAATCAACCATCATTGATTCAGGCAGCAAACGGTCCAGTAACCATGGTTGGTATGCAGATGCCAAGGCTGTATGTCCCAAATTTCCAGCAGCTGGGACAAGAATTCAAGTTCCACCGAGATTTGAATTCGGATGGTTGAATTCAAAGTCCAGAGTGCTCACCATTACGCCATGGAACCATTGCTGAAACAATCGTTAGATTCTTTTCTCCAAATCAACAACATTACCGTCTCCACCATTATATTTGTCTCTGCCTGGTCTCATCCTTAACTTCAGCTTGCCCACTTGCCCCTCTGCTAGGCCTCGGGTCTGAGCAAATCACACAGCTGCCTTGATGGCTATCGGTTCACAAATCTCTGCTTCTTTTTCACTCTGCTCATAGCAGCTTGTATTACAGTCCTGCCAGGTAAAATGAGTATAATCTTTGCAAGGCACTGCTGCACGAAAGAAAAGCTATTGTTAACTTTTTTCGAGAATACGAAGTGCAATGCCTACATTTCAAGAAGAACTGCTTTCAATTTCAACAAGTATGCCAGCCGAATGCAGCTTGCAAAGAAAATGTTGAGCAATCTGCTGTGCAGTCAAACGAAGCACTGGACAACACACATCTTTCTTGCCCCGCTTATTTGGAACTGGGAATGAGAGGTAAGCCTATCATCTGATGTCGAGAACAATAAATCAACCATCATTGATTCAGGCAGCAAACGGTCCAGTAACCGTGGTTGGTATGCAGATGCCAAGCTCCTATGTCCCAAATTTCCAGCAGCTGGGACAAGAATTTAGATTCCACCGAGATTTGAATTCGGATCGCTGGATTCAGAGTTCAGAGTGCTCACCATTGCACTATGGAACCTTTGCTAAAGAATTTATTAGATTCTTTTCTCAAAATCAACAAAGTTACTGTCTACACCATTATACTTTGTCTCGGCCTGGTCTCATCCTTAACTTCAGCTTGCCCACTTGCCCCTCTGCTAAGCCTCGGTTCTGAGCAAATCACACAGCTGACTTGATGGCTATCGGTTGACAAATCTCTGCTTCTTTTTCACACTGCTCAGAGCAGATTGTATTGCAGTCCTGCCAGGTAAAATGTGTATAATCTTTGCAAGGCACTGCTGCACGAAAGATAAGCAATTGTTAACTTTTTTCGAGAATACGAAGTGCAATGCCTACGTTTCAAGATGAACTGCTTTCAATTTCAACAAGTATGCCAGCCGAATGCAGCTTGCAAAGAAAATGTTGAGCAATCTGCTGTGCAGTCAAACGAAGCACTGGACAACACACATCTTTCTTGCCCCACTTATTTGGAACTGGGAATGAGAGGTTAAGCCTATCATCTGATGTCGAGAACAATAAATCAAACATCATTGATTCAGGCAGCAAACGGTCCAGTAACCATGGTTGGTATGCAGATGCCAAGCTCGTATGTCCCAAATTTCCAGCAGCTGGGACAAGAATTTAGATTCCACCGAGATTTAAACTCGGATCGCTGGATTCAGAGTTCAGAGTGCTCACCATTGCACCATGGAACCTTTGCTAAGGAATTTATTAGATTCTTTTCTCAAAATCAACAAAGTGACCGTCTCCACCATTATACTTTGTCTCGGCCTGGTCTCATGCTTAACTTCAGCTTGCCCACTTGCCCCTCTGCTAAGTTTCGGTTCTGAGCAAATCACACAGCTGCCTTGATGGCTATCGGTTCACAAATCCCTGCTTCTTTTTCACACTGCACATAGCAGCTTGTATTGCAGTCCTGCCAGGTAAAATGTGAATAATCTTTGCAAGGCACTGCTGCACGAAAGAAAAGCTATTGTTAACTTTTTTCGAGAATACGAAATGTAATGCCTACATTTCAAGGAGCACTGCTTTCAATTTCAACAATTATGCCAGCCGAATGCAGCTTGCAAAGAAAATACTGAGCAATCTGCTTTGCAGTCAAACGAAGCACTGGACAACACACATCTTTCTGCTCCGCTTATTTGGAACGGGGAATGAGAGATTAAGCCTGTCATCTGGTGTCGAGAACAATAAATCAACCAACATTGATTCAGGCAGCAAACGGTCCAGTAACCGTGGTTGGTATGCAGATGCCAAGCTCGTATGTCCCAAATTTCCAGCAGCTGGGACTAGAATTTAGGTTCCACCGAGATTTGAACTCAGATTGCTGGATTCAGAGTCCAGAGTGCTCACCATTACACCATGGAACCTTTGCTGAGGAAGTCATTAGATTCTTTTCTCAAAATCAACAATGTTACCGTCTCCACCATTGTACTTTGTCTCGGCCTGGTCTCATCCTTAACTTCAGCTTGCTCACTTGCCCCTCTGCTAAGCCTCGGTTCTGAGCAAATCACACAGCTGCCTTGATGGCTATCAGTTCACAAATCTCTGCTTCTTTTTCACACTGCTCATAGCAGCTTGTATTGCAGACCTGCCAGGTAAAATGAGTATAATCTTTGCAAGGGACTGCTGCACGAAAGAAAAGCTATTGTTAACTTTTTTCGAGAATACGAAGTGCAATGCCTACATTTCAAGGAGCACTGCTTTCAATTTCAACAATTATGCCAGCCGAATGCATTTTGCAAAGAAAATATTGAGCAATCTGCTGTACAGTCAAACGAAGCACTGGACAACACACATCTTTCTGCCCCGCTTATTTGGAACTGGGAATGAGAGATTAAGCCTATCATCTGATGTCGAGAACAATAAATCAACCATCATTGATTCAGGCAGCAAACGGTCCAGTAACCGTGGTTGGTATGCAAATGCCAAGCTCGTATGTCCCAAATTTCCAGCAGCTGGGATAAGAATTTAGGTTCCACCGAAATTTGAATGCGGAACAGCTGGATTCAGAGTATAGCGTGCTCACCATTACACCATGGAACCTTTGCTAACGAATTCATTAGATTCTTTTCTCAAAATCAACAACATTACCGTCGCCACCATTATACTTTGTCTTGGCCTGGTCTCATCCTTAACTTCAGCTTGCCCACTTGCCCCTCTGCTAAGCTTCGGTTCTGAGCAAATCACACAGCTGTCTTGATGGCTATCGGTTCTCAAATCTCTGCTTCTTTTTCACACTGCACATAGCAGCTTGTATTGCAGTCCTGCCAGGTAAAATGAGTATAATCTTTGCAAGGCACTGCTGCACGAAAGAAAAGCTATTGTTAACTTTTTTCGAGAATACGAAATGTAATACCTACATTTCAAGGAGCACTGCTTTCAATTTCAACAATTATGCCAGCCGAATGCAGCTTGCAAAGAAAATACTGAGCAATCTGCTTTGCAGTCAAACGAAGCACTGGACAACACACATCTTTCTGCCCCACTTATTTGGAACTGGGAATGAGAGATTAAGCCTATCATCTGATGTCGAGAACAATAAATCAACCATCATTGATTCAGGCAGCAAACGGTCCAGTAACCGTGGTTGGTATGCAGATGCCAAGCTCGTATGTCCCAAATTTCCAGCAGCTGGTGTAGTGTCCGTGTGTAGATAAAGACACTGAAGACAGGAGTTGGTTCATCGGTATTTACTAAGCAAGTCTGGGGGGGGTTCTAAAGGATATACACAATACACAGGCTTATATAGCCCAAGTGGCAATTACCGGCATTACGCACACCTGGGGCTCTTAAAGGCACATACACCACAATTGCTTTTAGAGGCACATACACCACAATTCCTCCCCTTCTAGCTAACTAGTACATCATAGTTTACATTATTATTAATTACATGTTATATGCAAAATAATATACATTGCTGTATTAATTAATTATAAGTTAGTCTCTCAGGAGGCTTCCTGACTCGGTCCGGATAATGCCTCGGGGGTGTAGTAGTTTCTGGTGGTGTAGTAGGTTCTCCTGGTAAGGCTGATTCGGCTTGAAAGCCAGTGTCGGGTTCATCGGGTTCCAGTGTCACCGGATCGGAGGTAGATACGGGTATCTCTACTTCATCATTAGATGTATAGCGTGGTGGTGTAGGTTGTCCCTTTTCGGATGACTTGATGATTTGGTCAGCATGGCACCTTATTATGCTTTCTCCGATGTCCACGGTATACATCAGTGGTCCTAGTCGTGTGCAGATAGTTGCAGGCTGCCATTTCTCGGTACGGTAGTCCCGGGCCAAAACCAGTTGGCCTATCTGGAAGGCCCTAGTTGGCCTTTCATTCATGCCCTGAAACTGCCGGTTCTGAACGTCCCTTCGGATGTTGGGCTTGACCAAATCCAGCCGGCATCTTAGGTTTCTATTGTAGAACATCATGGCGGGAGTTTGGTTTGTAACCATATGTGTTGCATTCCTATATGCAAATAAGAAGTTATCCACCTTGTGCTGAAGTTTTATGTTTTCATTACCCATGGCCTTTATGGCCTTCTTAAAGGTCTGGACAAACCTTTCAGCCAATGCATTGGTGGCGGGATGGTATGGGGCGGACTTGTAGTGCTTTACCCCATTGTTCTTTAAGAACTTTCTGAATTCTTCGGACACAAATTGCGGTCCATTATCAGAACATATCTGTTCCGGCAGCCCATTCCTGGCAAATATGGTCCTTAATACTGTGATGGTTTTTTCCGTGGTGGTGGAGGACATCTTTATTACCTCCGGCCACTTGGAGTGTGCATCAACTGCGATTAAGAACATTGAGTCCGTAAATGGACCAGCAAAGTCGATGTGCACCCTTTGCCAGGGAGATGAGGGCCACTCCCATGGATGTAGAGGGGCCTGTGGTGGAGCATTTTGGACCTTCTGGCATCCTAGGCAGCTCTTGGTCATGTCTTCGATGTCTCCATCGATACCTGGCCACCATACAAACGCCCTAGCTAGGTTCTTCATTTTCACTCCACCCAGATGCCCCTCGTGAAGCTCCTTTAGCACTTTATCCTGGAGTTTGGGTGGCATCACCACTCTGGATCCACACATCAAGCTTCCTCGGCACACTGACAGCTGTTCTCTTCTTTGCGAGAATGCTGGCAACAGTGGTTCGCCATGTGCTGGCCATCCCTTCAATGTTAAATCGTAGACCCGTGAGAGAGTAGGGTCATTTCTGGTCTCCCTTTCAATGGCAGAATTTGTCACCGGTAGACATTCCACTATGGTAGAGTGGAATATCTCTACTGGGTCTACTGTAGGTGCCTCTTCTATCGTTGGCAACGGCAGGCGCGATAAACCGTCAAGCATTCCCATGCTGTTTTGACCCTTTGTATTCAATGTTGTATTGGTGTGCCCCTAGAAAAAGGGACCACCTCTGTAGTCTTTGTGCCGTCATAATGGGGACACCTTTCTTAGGGTTGAATATGGAGATGAGGGGTTGATATTCAGTCAGCAAGGTAAATTTTTGTCCGTGTAGGTAATGGTTGAATTTCTTCACTCCCCATACCAGGTTGAGTGCTTCCCTGTCTATCTGGGAATAGTTATGCTCAGCTGAGTTCAATGAGCGTGACGCAAAAGCTATCGGCCATTCCGAGCCATCAGGGAATCTATGGGACAATACCGCTCCTATGCCGTAAGGGGATGCATCGCACGCCAGTCTGATTGGTAGTGATGGGTTGTAATGAGCCAAAACTTTCTCGGATGTGATTAAGTCTTTACATTTATGGAAGGCACGTTTACAGTCTTCGTTCCATTTCCAAATCACTCCTGTGTGTCGAAGATCATTAAGAGGGTGTAGAATAGTTGATAAGTTCAGTAAAAATTTATGATAGTAATTTATTAATCCCAGGAATGACCTCAATTGTGAAACATTTTCAGGTGCTGGGGCTTTTATAACTTCTTCAATTTTTTCAGGTGACTTATGCAACCCTTCCTTATTAATTATGTGGCCACAATATGATATCTGATTTTGGAAAAATTCGCACTTGGGGCGATTTGCTCGTAGGCCCCGTTCTTTCAGCCTAGTGAGCACCTGCTCCAAATTGGCAAGGAGCTCCTTGTCGTTTTCTCCTGTTATAAGGATGTCGTCTAGGTAGCATTGAGTCCCTGGAATCCCTTGCAGGACTTGCTCCATAGCTCTTTGCCAGATAGCTGGAGCTGATGCTACTCCAAAAACCAGTCGATTGTACTGGTACAGGCCTTTGTGTGTGTTTATTGTGAGATACTTTTTAGAGGTCTCCTCAACCTCCATCTGTAGATATGCCTGTGCCAAGTCAATTTTTGTGAAACGTTTTCCTCCGGATAGTGAGGCGAAAATATCTTCTATCCTCGGAAGAGGATACTGTACCGTGTGAAGGACCGGGTTTACAGTCACCTTAAAGTCCCCACAGATGTTAATTTTTCTCTGTTCCTCAGAGTTATTTTTCAATGCTTTTTTCATGACTGGAACGATGGGTGTTGCCCATTCGCTCCAATCTATTTTGGATAATACGCCTGCCATTTCCAAATTCTCCAGCTCTGCCTCGACTGCCGGACGTATTGCGTATGGCACCGGTCTTGCCTTAAAAAATTTTAGAATTGCTGCATCTTCCACTTTTATTGAGGCGGTGATGCCTTTCAAGGTTCCTAGTTTCTCTTGTAACACTTCTTTGGCGTTGGCCAAGATGTCTTTTAATCGTTCAGGTATGATGTCATCATTGTTTTTTTCCTTACTGGTCACCGTCAGTGCCTGAATGGAGTGCCAGTCTAAACGTATCTTCCTTATCCATTCACGTCCCAGCAACGGTGGACCACCATCTTGTAGAATGTATAAATACAACTTTTGTATTTCTTTGCCATTGTATACCACAGGCACCTTTATTTTTCCTTTGGGATATACTTTCTGCCCCGTATATGTTTTTAAGATAATGGATGTGTCTTTTAGAGGTATATGCGAAAATAGCCTCTCGTAATCTCATCGATTTATTATGGTTAGAGCTGATCCTGTATCTAGCTCCATTTTAACTGGGGACCCTGCTATTATGAGGGTTACCCAAATGGTCTGGTAATCTTCATTGGCAATTACATTATATAATTTGAGAGAGCTTAGTCTCTTTTTCCCGGAGTCGCCATCGCTCTTCTGGTCTTTGGAGCTACTGTCCATCATCATTTGTACCTTTCTGTGCTTTTCCTTATTGATTCTTTTCCCGTTAGTGGATTTTTTATTTTCAGATCGGCATACACGTGGAATGTGTCCCATCTTTCCGCATCGCCTGCATGCTTTTTCTTTGAACCAGCAATCCCTCTGGTCATGGTTGGACCTGCCGCAGCGATAACATCTCTCGAAACCCCGTGTTATTTCATGGGTGCTGAAGTCCTGTGGCCTTTGCTGTATCTTTGCAGCTCCTATTGCACTGAAAGCCTTGTCCAGTGTTAAATCTTTTCCAGAAGATACCTTTTTTTGTGTTTCTACACTTAGGGGATCGCAGATGAATTTGTCTTGCAGAGAATCTGCCAGTCCTGCCTCGAATTGGCAGTGTAGGGTATCAACAATCTCCTCAAAATTCTTGTCCATCGGTTCAGCTGGAGTGATTAAGTTGCGTAACAGCTTGTATGCTTCTGCGCCCATTAGATCCAGAAGCACTGAAGCTTTTTTTTCATCTTCTATTCCATTTGCGGTGCAAAACACCTCCACTCTTTCTACATATGTGGTCCAATCCTCTATCTTGTTATCAAAAACATCAACATTGCCAAAGTTAGGTTCTGTTTCGTTATCAAAAGCATCAATATTGCCAGACTTAGGCATTTCAAAAAAAAGATATGGCGCTTCCCGCGCTTTTTTTTTTCTCTCTGTAACAACGATATGACGCTTCCTGCGCTTTCCCGCTGCTGCTACCGATAACAACGCTGTTTTACTGTGGTTTCCGTTTACTCACTGTTGAAGACTCATTCCCGACGGAGGTCGAAACGCTGACCTGCTTGCCGCGCCGGCCGTCTCCCGAGTGCACCCTCCCAGTCCGTTATTGCTTGCCTCCGATTTCGCTGCCTGTCTCAGCTGTAGAGCACCCCGCTGGAGCCCCAGCCTGACACCCAGGAAGGATTAGCGCAGTACCTGCCACCAGCTTGGCCAGCTGGTGAAACCACAGTTTCTATTGCTTCCTTGAGTCTTCTGGACGCTGGAGGAATCAATGTCCTTGAGGTGCTGCCGAATTGCAGGTCGGTCCGTTTCCACTTCGTCGCCACTGTAGTGTCCGTGTGTAGATAAAGACACTGAAGACAGGAGTTGGTTCATAGGTATTTACAAAGCAAGTCTGGGGGGGCTTCTAAAGGATATACACAATACACTGGCTTATATAGCCCAAGTGGCAATTACCGGCATTACGCACACCTGGGGCTCTTAAAGGCTTTTACACCACAATTGCTTTTAGAGGCACAGACACCACAGCTGGGACAAGAATTTAGGTTCCACCAAGATTTAAATTCGGATCACTGGATTCAGAGTCCAGAGTGCTCACCATTACACCATGGAACCTTTGCTGAAGAATTCATTAGATTCTTCTCTCAAAATCAACAAAGTTACCGTCTCCACCATTATACTTTGTCTCGGCCTGGTCTCATCCTTAACTTCAGCTTGCCCACTTGCCCCTCTGCTAAGCCTCGGTTCTGGGCAAATCACACAGCTGCCTTGATGGCTATCGGTTCACAAATCTCTTCTTCTTTTTCACACTGCTCATAGCAGCTTGTATTGCTGTCCTGCCAGGTAAAATGAGTATAATCTTTGCAAGGCACTGCTGCAGGAAAGAAAAGCTATTGTTAACATTTTTCGAGAATACGAAGTGCAATGCATACATTTCAAGAAGAACTGCTTTCAATTTCAACAAATATGCCAGCCGAATGCAGCTTGCAAAGAAAATGTTGACCAATCTGCTGCGCAGTCAAACGAAGCACTGCACAACACACATCTTTCTTGCCCCGCTTATTTGGAACTGGGAATGAGAGGTTAAGCCTATCATCTGACGTCGAGAACAATAAATCAACCATCATTGAATCAGGCAGCAAACGGTCCAGTAACCGTGGTTGGCATGCAGATGCCATGCTCGTATGTCCCAAATTTCCAGCAGCTGGGACAAGAATTGAGGCTCCAACTGAGATTTAAACTCGGATCGCTGGATTCAAAGTTCAGAGTGCTCACCATTACACCATGGAACCATTGCTAAAAAAATCAATAGATTCTTTCTCAAAATCAACAACATTACCGTCTCCTCCATTATATTTGTCTCGGCCTGGTCTCATCGTTAACTTCAGCTTGCCCACTTGCCCCTCTGCTAAGCCTCGGGTCTGAGCAAATCACACAGCTGCCTTGATGGCTATCGGTTCACAAATCTCTGCTTCTTTTTCACACTGCTCATAGCAGCTTGTATTGCAGTCCTGCCAGGTAAAATGTGTATAATCTTTGCAAGGCACTGCTGCACGAAAGATAAGCAATTGTTAACTTTTTTCGAGAATACGAAGTGCAATGCCTACGTTTCAAGAAGAACTGCTATCAATTTCAACAAATATGCCAGCCGAATGCAGCTTGCAAAGAAAATGTTGAGCAATCTGCTGTGCAGTCAAACAAAGCACTGGACAACACATATCTTTCTTGCCTCGCTTATTTGGAACTGGGAATGAGAGGTTAAGCCTATCATCTGATGTCGAGAACAATAAATCAACCATAATTGATTCAGGCAGCAAACGGTCCAGTAACCGTGGTTGGTATGCAAATGCCAAGCTCGTATGTCTCAAATTTCCAGCAGCTGGGCCAAGAATTTAGGTTCCACCGAAATTTGAACTCAGATCGCTGGATTCAGAGTCCAAAGTGCTCACCATTACACCATGGAACCTTTGCTAAAGAATTCATTAGATTTTTTCTCAGAATCAACATAGTTACCGTCTCCACCATTATACTTTGTCTTGGCCTGGTCTCACCCTTAACTTCAGCTTACCCACTAGCCCCTCTGCTAAGCCTCGGTTCTGAGCAAATCACACAGCTGCCTTGATGGCTATCGGTTCACAAATCTCTGCTTCTTTTTCACACTGCTCATAGCAGCTTTTATTGCTGTCCTGCCAGGTAAAATGAGTATAATCTTTGCAAGGCACTGCTGCAGGAAAGAAAAGCTATTGTTAACATTTTTCGAGAATATGAAGTGCAATGCATACATTTCAAGAAGAACTGCTTTCAATTTCAGCAAGTATGCCAGCCGAATGCAGCTTGCAAAGAAAATGTTGAGCAATCTGCTGTGCAGTCAAACGAAGCACTGGACAGCACACATCTTTCTGCCCCGCTTATTTAGAACTGGGAATGAGAGGTTAAGCCTATCATCTGATGTCGAGAACAATAAATCAACCATCATTGATTCAGGCAGCAAACGGTCCAGTAACCGTGTTTGGTATGCGGATGCCAAGCTCGTATGTCCCAAATTTCCAGCAGCTGGGACAAGAATTTTAGTTTCTCCGAGATTTGAATTCGGATCAGCTGGATTCAGAGTACAGAGTGCTCACCATTACACCATGGAACCTTTGCTAAACAATTGATTCGATTCTTTTCTCAAAATCAACAACATTACCGTCTCCACCATTATACTTTGTCTCATCCTGGTCTCATCCTTAACTTCAGCTTGCGCACTTGCCCCTCTGCTAAGCCTCGGTTCTGAGCAAATCACACAACTGCCTTGATGGCTATCGGTTCACAAATCTCTGCTTCTTTTTCACACTGTTCACAGCAGCTTGTATTGCTGTCCTGCCAGGTAAAATGAGTATAATCTTTGCAAGGCACTGCTGCACGAAAGAAAAGCTATTGTTAACTTTTTTCGAGAACACGAACTGCAATGCCTACATTTCAAGGAGCACTGCTTTCAATTTCAACAATTATGCCAGCCGAATGCAGCTTGCAAAGAAAATGTTGAGCAATCTGCTTTGTAGTCAAACGAAGCACTGGACAACACACATCTTTCTGCCCCGCTTATTTAGAACTGGGAATGAGAGATAAAGCCTATCATCTGATGTCGAGAACAATAAATCAACCATAATTGATTCAGGCAGCAAACGGTCCAGTAACCGTGGTTGATATGCAGATGCCAAGGCCGTATGTCCCAAATTTCCAGCAGCTGGGACAAGAATTTAGGTTCTAACGGAGATTTGAACTCGGATCGCTGGATTCAAAATGCAGAGTGCTCACCATTACACCATGGAACCTTTGCTGAAGAGTGTGTTAGATTCTTTTCTCAAAATCAACAAAGTTACCATCTCCACCATTACTCTTTGTCTCGGCCTGGTCTCATCCTGAACTTCAGCTTGCCCACTTGCCCCTCTGCTAAGCTTCGGTTCTGAGCAAATCACACAGCTGCCTTGATGGCTATCGGTTCACAAATCTCTGCTTCTTTTTCACACTGTTCACAGCAGCTTGTTTTGCAGTCCTGCCAGGTAAAATGTGTATAATCTTTGCAAGGCACTGCTGCACGAAAGAAAAGCTATTGTTAACTTTTTTCGAGAACACGAAGTGCAATGCTTACATTTCAAGAAGCACTGCTTTCAATTTCAACAATTATGCCAGCCGAATGCAGCTTGCAAAGAAAATGTTGAGCAATCTGCTTTGCAGTCAAACGAAGCACTGAAGAATACACATCTTTCTGCCCCGCTTATTTGGAACTGGAAATGAGAGATTTAGCCTATCATCTGATGTCGAGAACAATAAATCAACCATCACTGATTCAGGCAGCAAACGGTCCAGTAATCGTGGTTGGTTTGCAGATGCCAAGCCTGTATGTCCCAAATTTCCAGCAGCTGTGACAAGAATTCAGGTTCCAACAGAGATTTGAACTCGGGAATCGCTGGATTCAAAGTCCAGAGCGCTCACCATTACACCATGGAACCATTGCTGAAAAGCTCATTAGATTCTTTTCTCAAAATCAACAACATTACCGTCTCCACCATTATATTTGTCTTGGCCTGGTCTCATCCTTAACTTCAGCTTGCCCACTTGCCCCTCTGCTAAGCCTCGGGTCTGAGCAAATCACACAGCTGCCTTGATGGCTATCGGTTCACAAATCTCTGCTTCCTTTTCACACTGCTCATAACAGCTTGTATTGCAGTCCTGTCAGGTAAAATGTGTATAATCTTTGCAAGGCACTGCTGCACGAAAGATAAGCAATTGTTAACTTTTTTCGAGAACACGAAGTGCAATGCCTACGTTTCAAGAAGAACTGCTTTCACTTTCAACATGTATGCCAGCCGAATGCAGCTTGCAAAGAAAATGTTGAGCAATCTGCTGTGCAGTCAAACGAAGCACTGGACAACACAAATCTTTCTTGCCCCGCTTATTTGGAACTGGGAATGAGAGATTAAGCCTATCATCTGATGTCGAGAACAATAAATCAACCATCATTGATTCAGGCAGCAAACGGCCCAGTAACCGTGGTTGTTATGCAGATGCCAAGCTCGTATGTCCCTAATTTCCAGTAGCTGGGACAAGAATTTCGGTTGCACCGAGATTGAAACTCGGATCGCTGGATTCAGAGTCCAGAGTGCTCACCAGTACACCATGGAACCTTTGCTGAAGATTTTATTAGATTCTTTTCTCAAAATCAACAAAGTTACCTTCTCCACCATTATACTTTGTCTCGGCCTGGTCTCATCCTTAACTTCAGCTTGCCCACTTGCCCCTCTGCTAAGCCTCGCTTCTGAGCAAATCACACAGCTGCCTTGATGGCTATCGGTTCACAAATCTCTGCTTCTTTTTCACACTGCTCATAGCAGCTTGTATTGCAGTCCTGCCAGGTAAAATGTGTATAATCTTTGCAAAGCACTGCTGCACGAAAGATAAGCAATTGTTAACTTTTTTCGAGAATAGGAAGTGCAATTCCTACGTTTCAAGAAGCACTGCTTTCAATTTCAACAAGTATGCCAGCCGAATGCATCTTGCAAAGAAAATGTTGAGCAATCTGCTCTGCAGTCAAACGAAGCACTGGACAACACACATCTTTCTGCCCCGCTTATTTGGAACTGCGAATGAGAGGTTGAGCCTATCATCTCATGTCGAGAACAATAAATCAACCGTCATTGATTCAGGCAGCAAACGGTGCAGTAGCCGTGGTTGGTGTGCAGATGCCAAGCTTGTACTGTAAGTGTTGGGGGCTTCTTTAAACTGGTTTAAAGTAATTTTCCTCGTCTTTCAGCCTTTGCCTGCACCGGCCAATTCCAATAAAACCAATTTTAAAGCAGCGGTTCCGAATCGCTACCCCTCCTTTAGTTCTGAGTGGAGGAACTTATAATTAATGATATTAAAATGGAACATGTCGTTTGCATGAGAGGAAAAAATCAAGTTTTATTAACTAAATAAACTACAATCCAAAGAAAAAATATACCACACGAACACAGTAATTACATTAAAACTATATAACAGGGGGGTTGCAGACGGCGAAAACAAGGGCTAAAATAACTACAATGTTATTTAAACAAGCTTAGCAATTACCCTCAAATCACGACCCCAAACTCCTGCTACGTTACCTTCTTGAGGAGTCAGAACACCCTGCTCACCTTTGGTCCAGCGAAGTAAGAGAGAGAGATAGCTTCTCAGCCGCTATCTTTATACCTGGTGAGGCCCCTGCTGTTCTGCCTTGCAAGGGCTGTGAGCAAAATTCCCCACCGAAAGGGTCCAATACACAAGAGAAAGCTGTGATTGGCTAACTCAAAGTGGTTAGACTCGGTTAATGTGTCTTCCGGGCTCCCTGGGCTGAAACAAAAGAATGCAACAGCCCTATTGTCCAGTGCTGGGTGATATAAAGAACCCATTCAATTGTTAAACATTTCCCAATCAAGGTACAAAAGTCTCTTTTGCAGTTTAGATGTATCCACTCGATATACAAACAAATGCAAATAGCATTCAATTGCTTTGTAAACAAAGCATTGTCCTTTGTCTTCAGCGTTGTGGTGACCGCCAATTTTATCCCTGGAAATATATAAGCACAACGATCAGGGATTCTTTAATCAAAAAAAATTGATCTTCAGAACTGTAAATTATTGCGAATTCTTACAGTCCGCCCTTGGATACTTCCAGCTTGCTTGTACTATCCTCTTGAAGAAATGAGCAATAATTTCTGACCCCTCACAAACAACCATCCCCTGTATTTACCTAATAGCTATATGCCACTGATCCCCGTCCCATCTATTCCCCATAAATTCAAGAAAAAAAAACCATGGTACGGTAGGCATCTTACAGATACTTCAGATTTCAATAAGGGGTCTCATAACCCTACACGCTTGTAAAATTATATAAGGTAAACCAAATTTACAATCACTTTTTACATCATAACTTATTACAAAATGTTGCAATCTTAGTTACACAATGTACTCAAAATGATCCCAAGCACGGAGAGGGTCCTCCGCCTCTGCTCAACTTGGAGTTGTCACAAAACTGGTCCCAAGCATGGAGAGGATCCGACGCCTCTGCTCAACTTGGGGCTGCAACACAAAATACAAAAAATCATTAAACAACATGCTTTAATGAATCCCGATCACGTGCCGATGACGGGTCGTGAAATTCGAGTGGGTATTGCTCCTCCCACTCGGGCAGCAAAAGTACCTTCCACCCCCCTTTGATCATCTTAAACTTTAAAACAGGCAGAATGGATTTACCGACCAACCTGCTCCGCCAGCCCCGAACCATTCCCTTGTCCCTTTGTGGAGGCGGGGTACCCCTCACGTTTAAAATTACCTTGGCACAGACCGAGACCGGGGAGTTAGGGATCTCATGACTCCTAGTCCCTCCCCCTCCCATCTTCCCTCGACTGGCTGCAGAAAATGATGGGTGCCTGTGTGGCGGCTCTCCCTGGCCCCACACTGACCCGGCCACCCACTCATCCTTCCCAGCCACACTTATCCTCTTTGCCCGTGGGCCGCCGGGTGAGTTCCTACCTCCCCCGACCGCACCAACACGACTCTTGGATCTCCCCCTCCTCTATACGATCTTTCCCGGGTCATCACCACCCACCCCCGAGGAATGCGTCCCTATCACAAGGCGCCCGCGCTTCCCCATTGTGACTCCTCAACAGTGAGGTCTCCCGCAAGTGAGCTTCGGTCTGGATAGTGCTGGGTTGGTGGCCGTGCCCCACCCAGCTGGGGCCATCTCCTCCCCGTAGGAGGAGTAGGCAAATTCCTCCGGACTCTGTCCGGTTTTTCCCGAAGACCGCTGCGGGGTCTCCTGGATTCGTCCAGTGGTGAGGTGATCCCCAACATTCCGTATCTTCATTCGATGTCCAGCTTGGGCTGGGCGAACATGGCTGCTTCATTTTCCCATCTCCTGCAAAAACTTAAAAGTGACATGGAGCCAGGTCTCACTGACCTGCTGCCTTAGGTGGAGACATGGTCGGGTCCCTCGACCTCGGACCAAAAATACAAACATTTGGCACACATGTAAACTTAAACTCTTTGCACTTTAACTTAAAACTAGTTATATGAACAAAACTTTAAAATACACCTTAAATGCACGCTATATACACACACACAGCTATAATACAAATGCTGCCCGTCTCCGGACAGCCAGGCTAATCTCTGGCACTGTCGCAGATTGCTGCTGGCTGCAGCGAAGCTGGACTGCCTCCTGTCTCTGGTCCCCCGCAGCTTATGGCTGTTGAGTGGGGACCCCTGTTCTTTGGCTTCTCCCTGGTTCGGGAGACCGCCTTAAACACTGTAAAGTGGGTGACCATGCTTTCTTAGGCTGGGGCACCCGCTGAGACCTCCTGAGGGGTGTCTCTATGGGGGAAACTTTGGCTGGCGGACCCTGAGCTTGGGTCACAGCCCCAGCTGGCTGGGAACCTTCTCTCCCATGTCCTAATAGACCGCACTGTATAATGTACCTGGCAGCCTGCCGGTGCAAGTCTCTCTCTGGGATTGTCTGCTTTTCCCTGGAAACAAGTCACAGTTCCTGTTTTTGTGGGCTGTGAGCTTCAACTTGCATGGAGAGCAAACTCATTTTCCCTCACCCAGGTGGCTTTAACTGGGGATTTTTGACCTGCCTTTTTCCTGGGGCCAAAACTATCCCCTGTGTGCCTCCCTTGTCCCGGATTTCTGCTGCTGGACCTGCTCTACAGGGGTCCCAGAACTCTCCTTTCCTGTTCCTTGGCTTAAACAGCTTACTCTGAATATGAATGGCTCCTCCCCCCACACAAGCCACAGTGCTTGTCTGGGAACTCGAACATGCTGTGGGCTGAGGATTCCTATTCTCAGGCTCACTCCTCATGGGCGGACCGTACCTTCGTTGTTGGAGGGGGTACACTGGTCCTGGTCCCCGCCTGCCTAGCGGGACCTGCTGGTGTTCTCCTACCACCCCATTGTCCACCCCTCCTCGCTGCCAGAGCACCTCAAGATTCAGAGCTGTGGGCTGCGGTCTTGGGGCCTCTAATTCCCAATCCAGCACCGTTCTGGGTGTTGCCTGTGGGATGGTTCTACTTGGGCTGCCAGTAAAATCCGGCTGACCTGCCTTCAGGCTGATCATGCAAATCATCCCCTTTGATGCATTTAAAGCCATGTTAAGGCTTTCTATCTCTGCCCTACAGGGGCCATGATCTGCTTCCTCAAACCTTAGGGCGCAGGCCAGCTTGTAAGCTGCCTTTGCTTCCCTAAACCTTTCCTCCTGCTCTCTCTTCACACCCTTCCTAACCCAGCCACCTATTCCCCGATAGGTCAGCCTACACACTGCTGCTAACATCTGCAGGGCTACCCACCTACTGAAAATGAGAGAAACTACAGCTGATGCTTTCTCCAGATCCAGACCACTTATTAAATCAAAAACTGCCTCCACTCCTACCTGGCTTGCCATTGTAAGTGTTGGGGGCTTCTTTAAACTGGTTTAAGGTAATTTTCCTGGTCTTGCAGCCTTTGCCTGCATCGGCCAATTCCAATGAAACCAATTTTAAAACAGCGGTTCCGAATCGCTACCCCTCCTTTCGTTCTGAGTGGAGGAACTTATAATTAATGATATTAAAATGGAACAAGTGGTTTGGATGAGAGAAAAAAATCAAGTTTTATTAACTAAATAATCTACAATCCAAAGAATAAACTATACCATACGAATACAGTAATTACATTAAAACTATATAACAGGGGGATTGCAGACGGCGAAAACGAGGGATAAAATGACTACAATGTTATTTAAACAAGCTTAGCAATTACCCTCAAATCACCACCCCAAACTCCTGCTAGGTTACCTTGTTGAGGAGTCAGAACACCCTGCTCACCTTTGGTCCAGCGAAGTAAGAGAGAGAGATAGATTCTCAGCCGTTATCTTTATACCTGGTGAGGCCCCTGCTGTTCTGCCTTGCAAGGGCTGTGTGCAAAATTCCCCACCCAAAGGGCCCAATACACAAGAGAAAGCTGTGATTGGCTTACTCAAAGTGGTTAGACTGGGCTAATGTGTCTTCCGGAGCTCCCTGGGCTGAAACAAAAGAATGCAACAGCCCTATTGTCCAGTGCTGGATGATTTAAAACCCATTCAATTGTTAAACGTTTCCCATTCAAGGTACAAAAGTCTCTTCTGCAGTTTAGATGTATCTACTCGATATACAAACAAATGCTAATAGCATTCAATTGCTTTGTAAACAAAGCATTGTCCTTTGTCTTCGGCCATGTGGTCACAGCCATTTTTATCCCTGGAAATTTAAAAGCACAACGCCCAGGGGTTCTTTAATCAAAAAACATTGATCTTCAGAACGTAAATTATTGCGAATTCTTACAGTATGTCCCAAATTTCCAGCAGCTGGGACAACAAGAATACAGGTTTCACCAAAATTTGAACTCAGATCGCTGGATTCAGAGACCAGAGCGCTCACCATTACACCATGGAACCGTTGCTGAACCAGTCATTAGATTATTTTCTCAAAATCAACAACATTACCGTCTCCACCATTATACTTTGTCTCGGCCTGGTCTCATCCTTAACTTCAGCTTGCCCACTTGCCCCTCTGCTAAGCCTCGGTTCTGAGCAAATCACACAGCTGCCTTGATGGATATCGGTTCACAAATCTCTGCTTCTTTTTCACACTGCTCAGAGCAGATTGTATTGCAGTCCTGCCAGGTAAAATGTGTATAATCCTTGCAAGGCAATGCTGCACGAAAGAAAAGCAATTGTTAACTTTTTTCGAGAATACGAAGTGCAATGTCTACGTTTCAAGAAGCACTGCTTTCAATTTCAACAATTAAGACAGCCGAATGCAGCTTGCAAAGCAAATGCTGAGCAATCTGCTGTGCAGTGAAACGAAGCACTGGACAACACACATCTTTCTGCCCCGCTTATTTGGAACTGAGAATGAGAGGTTGAGCTTTATCATCTGCTGTCGAGTACAATAAATCAACCGCCATTGATTCAGGCAGCAAACGATCCAGTAACCGTGGTTGGTATGCAAATGCCAAGCTTCTATGTCCCAAATTTCCAGCAGCTGGGACAACAAGAATTCAGGTTCCACAAAGATTTGAACACGGATCACTGGATTCAAAGTCCAGAGTGCTCACCATTACACCATGCAATCGTTGCTAAATAATTCATTAGAATCTTTTCTTAAAATCAACAACATTACCGTCTCCACTATTATACTTTGTCTCGGCCTGGTCTTATCCTTAACTTCAGCTTGCCCACTTGCCCCTCTGCTAAGCCTCGGTTCTGAGCAAATCACACAGCTGCCTTGATGGCTATCGGTTCACAAATCTCTGCTTCTTTTTCACACTGCTCATAGCAGCTTGTATTGCAGTCCTGCCAGGTAAAATGTGTATAATCTTTGCAAGGCACTGCTGCACGAAAGAAAAGCAATTGTTAACTTTTGTCGAGAATACGAAGTGCAATGCCTACGTTTCAAGAAGCACTGCTTTCAATTTCAACAATTATGCCAGCCGAATGCAGCTTGCAAAGAAAATGTTGAGCAATCTGGTGTGCAGTCAAACGAAGCACTGGACAACACATATCTTTCTGCCCTGCTTATTTGGAACTGGGAATGAGAGGTTGAGCCTGTCATCTGATGTCGAGAACAATAAATCAACAGTCATTGTGTAAGAATTCGCAATAATTTACAGTTCTGAAGATCAATTTTTTTGATTAAAGAATCACTGGGCGTTGTGCATTTAAATTTCCAGGGATAAAAATGGCTGTCACCACATGGCCGAATACAAAGGACAATGCTTTGTTTACAAAGCAATTGAATGCTATTAGCATTTGTTTGTATATCGAGTGGATCCATCTAAACTGCAGAAGAGACTTTTGTACCTTGAATGGGAAACGTTTAACAATTGAATGAGTCTAAATCACTTAGCATTCTGGACAATAGGACTGTTGCATTCTCTTTTGTTTCAGCCCAGGGAGCTCCGGAAGAAACATTAACCCAGTCTAACCACTTTGTGTTAGCCAATCACAGCTTTCTCTTGTGTATTGGACTCTTTGGGCGGGGAATTTTGCACACAGCCCTTGCAGGGCAGAACAGCAGGACCTGACCAGGTATAAAGATAGCTGCAGAGAAGCTATCTGGCCTTTTACTTCGCTGGATCACAGGTGAGCAGAGTTTCTGACTCCTCAACAAGGCAACCTAGCAGGAGTTAAGGGGCGGTGATTTAAGGGTATTGCTAAGATTGTTTAAATAACATTGTAGCCATCGTATCCCTCGTTTTTGCCATCTGCAACCCCCTGTTAAATAGTTTTACTGTAATTAATGTGTTCGTGTGGTATAGTTTGATATTTTGATTATAGTTTCTTTTAGTTAATAAAACTTGATTTTTTTCTCTCATCCAAACTACGTGTCTGTTTTAATATCAATAATTCTAAGCCCTGCAGTCAGAACTGGAAGGTGGGGTAGCGATTCGAAACCGCTGTTTTAAAATTGGTTTTATTGGAGTTGGTCTGAGTGCAGGCAAAGGCTGCAAGACCAGGAAAATTACTTTAAACCAGTTTAAAGAAGTCCCAACCCTTACAGTTGGAGAAATGCCAGGCATTTATAGAGCGCCTGGTGCAGGAAGTCACTGAGACCAGGGAAAGTGAGATGAGACTGCGGGAATAGAATGCCCGCCTCATCTCAGAAGTAAAAGAGCAGGGGGAAAGGTTTAGGGAAGTAAGGACAGCTTATAAGCTGGCCTGCGCCCAAAGGTTTAGTGAAACCATCTCACAGGCAGCATCCATAACGGGGCTGGATAGGGATTTAGAGATCCCAAGACCGCAGCCCACAGCTCTGAGTTCTGAGGAGCCCTGGCAGCGAGGAGGGGTGGACAATGGGGTGGTAGGAGATCACCAGCTAGCCCCTCAAGGCAGGCGGGGACCAGGACCAGTGTACCTCCTCCAACAATGGAGGTATGGTCCGCCCATGAGGAGTGAGCCTGAGAATAGGAATCCTCAGCCCACAGCAAGTTCGAGTTCACAGGCAAGCACTGTGGCTTATGTGGGGGGAGGAGCCATTCATGTTCAGAGTAAGCTGTTTAAGCCAGGGAACAGGGAAGGAGAGTTCTGGGACCCCTGTAGAGCAGGTCCAGTGGCAGAAATCCAGGACAAGGGAGGCACGCAGGGGATAGTTTTGGCCCCAGAAAAAAGGCAGGTCCAAAATTTCCCAGTTAAAGCCACCTGGGTGAGGGAACATGAGTTTGCTGTCCATGCAAGTTCAAGTTCACCGCCTGTAAAGACAGGCACTGTGGCCTGTTTAAAGGGACCAGCTTCCCAGCCCGCTTCTAGAGTGGTCCCCCCCCCATGATGTGGGACCCTGCGGGGGCAGGGATAGCAATCCCACTTGCAGGAGACATAGGGAGGGAGCTGACACCAGGTTTTAAACATGGGGAGGAAACTTTCCAACCACCAGCAGCGGGTGGTGAGAGTATGCCTGCCCCCAGCACAGGAGTGGGCAGGGAAGAGCAGACAAACCCAGTGAGAGATTTGCACCGGCAGGCTGCCAGGTACATTACACAGTGCGGGCTATTTGGACATGGGGGAGAAAGTTCCCAGTCAGCTGGGGCTGTGACCCAAGCTCAGGGTCCGCCAGCCAAAGTTTCCCCCAGAGAGACACCCCTCAGAAGGCCTCAGCGGGTACCCCAGCCTAAGAAAGCATGGTCACCCACTTTACAGTGGAGTAGGGCGGTCTCCGGAGCCAGGGAGAAGCCAGAGAACAGAGGCCCACACTCAACAGCCATAAGCTGCGAGGGACCAGAGACAGGAGGCAGTCCAGCTTCGCTGCAGCCAGCAGCAATCTGTGACAGTGCCAGAGATTAGTCTGGCCGTTCAGAGATGGGCGGCATCTGTATCATAGCTATGTGTGTTTATATATCGTGCTTTTAAGGTGTATTTTAAGTTTTATTGATTTAACTAGTTTTAAGTTAAAGTGCAAAGAGTTTAAGTTTACATGTGTGCCAAATGTTTGTATTTTTGGTCCGAGGTCGAGGGACCCGACCATGTCTCCACCTAAGGCAGCAGGTCAGTGAGACCTGGCTGCATGTCACTTTTAAGTTTTTGCAGGAGATGGGAAAATGAAGCAGCCATGTTCGCCCAGCCCAAGCTGGACATCGAATGAAGATACGGAATGTTGGGGATCATCCAGGAGACCCCGCAGCGATCTTCGGGAAAAACAGGACAGAGTCCGGAGGAATTTGCCTACTCCTCCTACGGGGAGGAGATGGCCCCAGCTGGGTGGGGCATGGCCCCCAACCCAGCACTATCCTGACCGAAGTTCACTTGCGGGGGACCTCGCTGTTGAGGAGTCATGATGTGGAAACGTGGGCACCTGGTCATAGCGATGCATTCCTCGGGGGTGGGTGGTGATGGCCCGGGAAAGATCGTATAGAGGAGGGGGAGACCCAAGAGTCACATGGGTGTGGTCGGGGGAGGGAGGAACTCACCCGGGGGCCCACGGGCAAAGAGGATAAGTGTGGCTGGGAAGGATGAGTGGGTGGCCAGATCAGTGTGGGGCCAGGGAGAGCCGCCACACAGGCACCCATCATTTTCTGCAGCCAGTGGAGGGAAGATGGGAGGGGGAGGGACTGGGAGTCATGAGATCCCATACACCTCGGTCTCGGACTGTGCCAAATTAATTTTAAACGTGAGGAGTACCCCGCCTCCACAAAGGGACAAGGGAACGGTTCGGGGCTGGTGGAGCAGGCTGGTCGGTAAATCCATTCTGCCTGTTTTAAAGTTTAAGACGATCAAAGGGGGGTGGAAGGCACTTTTACTGCCCGAGTGGGAGGAGCAATGCCCACTCGAATCTCGTGACCCATCATCGGCACGTGATGATCGGGCTTCATTTAAGCATGTTGTTTAATGATTTTTTTGTATTTTGTGTTGCAGCCCCAAGTTGAGCAGAGGCGTAGGATCCTCTCCTTGCTTGGGACCATTTTGTGACAACTCCAAGTTGAGTAGAGGCGTAGGACCCTCTCCGTGCTTGGGATCATTTTGATTACATTGCGTATCTAAGATTGCAACATTTTGTAATAAATTACGATGAAAAAAAGTGACTGTAAATTTGGTTTACACTGTATAATTTTACAAGCGTGCAGGGGCATGAGACCCCTTATTGAGAAGTGAAGTATCTGTAAGATGCCTACCGTATCATGGTTGTTCTCTTGAATTTAAGGGGAATAGATGGGACGGGGATCAGTGGCAGATAGCTATTAGGTAAATATAGGGGATGGTTGTTTGTGAGGGGTCAGAAATTATTGCTCATTTCTTCAAGAGGATACTACAAGCAAGCTGGAAATATCCAAGGGCGGACTGTAAGAATTTGCAATAATTTACAGTTCTCAAGATCAATTTTTTTGATTAAATAATCCCTGGGCGTTTTGCTTTTAAATTTCCAGGGATAAAAATGGCTGTCACCAAATGGCCGAAGACAAAGGACAATACTTTGTTTACAAAGCAATTGAATGCTATTAGCATTTGTTTGTATATCGAGTGGATACATCTAAACTGCAGAAGAGACTTTTGTACCTTGAATGGGTCTAAATCACTTAGCATTCTGGTCAATAGGGCTGTTGCATTCTGTTTTGTTTCAGCCCAGGGAGCTCCGGAAGACACATTAATCCAGTCTAACCACTTTGAGTTAGCCAATCACAGCTTTCTCTTGTGTATTGGACTCTTTGGGCGGGGAATTTGGCACACAGCCCTTGCAGGGCAGAACAGCAGCACCTGACCAGGTATAAAGATAGCTGCTGACAAGCTATCTGGCCTCTTACTTCGCTGGATTACAGGTGAGCCGAGTTTCTGACTATTCATCAAGGCAACCTAGCAGGAGTTAAGTGGTGGTGATTTAAGGGTATTGCTAAGATTGTTTAAATAACATTGAAGCCATCGTATCCCTCGCTTTCGCTGTCTGCCACCCCCTGTTATATAGTTTTATTTACTGTAATTACTGTGTTCGTGTGGTATAGTTTGATATTTTGATTATAGTTTCTTTTAGTTAATAAAACTTGATTTTTTTCTCTCATCCAAACTATGTGTCTGTTTTAATATCAATAATTATAAGCCCTGCAGTCAGAACTGGAAGTTGGGGTAGCGATTCGAAACCGATGTTTTAAAATTGGTTTTATTGGAATTGGTCTAGGAGCAGGCAAAGGCTGCAAGACCAGGAAAATTATTTTAATCAGTTTAAAGAAGCCCCAACCCTTACAATTGATTCAGGCAGCAAACCGTCCAGTAACCGTGGTTGGTATGCAGATGCCAAGCTTATGTGTCCCAAATTTCCAGCAGCTGGGACAACAAGAATTCAACTTTCACTGAGATTTAAACTCGGATCGCTGGATTCAGAATCCAGAGTGCTCACCATTACATCATGGAACCGTTGCTGAAGAGTTCATTAGATTCCTTTCTCAAAATCAACAACATTACCGTCTCCACCATTATACTTTGTCTCGGCCTGGTCTCATCCTTAACTTCAGCTTGCCCACATGCCCCTCTGCTAAGCCTCGGTTCTGAGCAATTCACACAGCTGCCTGGATGGCTATCGGTTCACAAATCTCTGCTTCTTTTTCACACTGCTCACAGCAGCTTGTATTGCCGTCTTGCTAGGTAAAATGTGTATAACCTTTGCAAGGCAGTTGTGGTGTATGTGCCTTTAAGAGCCTCCTGTGTACTGTAATGCCGGTAATGGCCACTCGGGCTATATAAGCGTGTATATTGTCTTGTATCTGTTTGTTCACCTCCAGACTTTGTTCAGTAAACACCTGTGAAACCAACTCCTGGCTTCCGTGTCTGCATTAACACACGGATACAACAGTGGCGACGAATTGGAAACGGACTTACCTGCAATTCGGCAACACCTCAAGGAAATCGAATCCTCAGAGGAAAGTCGAAGAAAGGCAAGAAAGAAAAAACAATAATAATCTGTGGTTTCACCAGCTAGCCGAGCTGGCGGCAGGTACTGCAATAATCCTTCCTGGGTGGCGGGCTGGGGCTCCATCGGCTGGCTCTGCAGCGGGGCCGAGCAGCGAATGCGGAGGCAAACAGAGACAGAGGGGGGGAGCACTCGGGAGACGGCCGGCGCTGCAAAGCAGGTCGGCGTTCAGACCAAGCAGAGGGAGGGAAAAGTCCCAGAGAGTCCGGCGGGAACGAGTCTCCAACTGTAAATAAAAAACGCGGAAAGCAGCGTTGTCAGCAGCAGCAGCGGCGGGAAAGCGCGGGAAGCGCCATTTTTTTCTGCAGGGAAGAAAGGAATGGGCGGGAGTCGCCTTTTTTTTCAGGATGCCTAAGGCTGGCAATATTAATGCTTTCGATAACGATATAGAGGAGTGGACCACATATGTGGAAAGAGTGGAGGTATATTGCACAGCAAATGAAATAGATGATGATAAAAAGGCATCAGTACATTTTAAATCTAATGGGCGCAAGGACATACGGGCTGTTATGAAACTTAGTCACTCCAGCCAAACCAAAGGACAAGAGTTTTAAGGAGATTGTTGATACCCTACAGGAGCACTTAAACCCAACACCGCTGCTGATAGCAGAACGATTCAAATTCTTCAAGAGGAATCAGCACAAGAATGAAAGTAACGCTGATTACCTCACTGAATTAAGGAAGCTATCAAAGCACTGCCAATTCGGGGCAGGTCTGGCAGATTCTCTTCGAGACAAATTCGTCTGCCGTCTCCTAAGTGAAGGCACACAGAAAAGGCTACTTTCTGAAAAAGATTTGACACTGGACAAGGCTTTCATTATGGCTGTATCATACGAAGCAGCCGCAAGAGGAGCTGCAGAGATACAGCAAAAGCCACAGGACTTCGGCACCCATGAAATGACACAGGGTTTTGAGAGATGTTATCGCTGTGGCAGATCCACCCATGACCAGAGGGACTGCTGGTTCAAGGACAAAGCATGCGGGCAATGCAGAAAGATTTGACACATTGCACGTGTATGCCGATCTGGACAAAAAAAATCCATGGACAGGAAAAAAATCAGTAAGGAAAAGTACAGAAAGGTACAAATGATGACGGACAGCAGCTCCAAAGACCAGAAGAGTGATAGCGACTCCAGAAACAAGAGACTAATCTGTCTCAAATTCCATAATGTAATTGCCAAAGAAGAATACCAGACCATTTGGGTTACCCTCATGACAGCGGTGTCCCCAGTTAAAATAGAGCTAGATACAGGATCAGCTCTGACCATCATAAGTCGACGGGATTATGAGCGGCTATTTCCGCATATACCTTTGAAAGACACGTCCATTATCTTGAAAACATATACGGGGCAGAAAGTATACCCCAAAGGGAAAATAAGGGTGCCTGTTGTATACAACGGCAAGGAAATACAGAAGTTGTATTTATACGTTCTGCAAGATGGTGGTCCACCGCTGTTGGGACGTGAATGGATCAGGAAGATAAGTTTAGACTGGCACTCCATTCAGGCACTGACGGTGACCAGTAAGAAAAAAAATGATGATGACTTCATACCTGAACGACTAAAAGACATCTTGGCCAACGCCAAGGAAGTGTTTCAACAGAAACTAGGAACCTTGAAAGGCATCACCGCCTCAATAAAAGTGGAAGATGCGGCAATTCCCAAGTTTTTTAAGGCAAGGCCGGTGCCATACGCAATTCGTCCAGCAGTCGAGGCAGAGCTGGAGGATTTGGAAAAGACAGGCGTATTATCCAAGATAGATTGGAGCGAGTGGGCAACACCCATCGTCCCGGTCATGAAGAAAACGTTGAATAATGATAAATCTGAAGAACAGAGAAAAATTCGCATCTGTGGGGACTTCAAGGTGACTTTAAACCCGGTCCTTCACACGGTACAGTATCCTCTTCCGAGGATGGAATATATTTTTGCCTCACTATCCGGAGGGAAACGTTTCACCAAAATTGACTTGGCACAGGCATATCTACAGATGGAGGTTGAAGAGGCCTCTAAAAAGTATCTCACGATAAATACACACAAAGGCCTGTACCAGTACAATCGACTGGTTTTCGGAGTAGCATCAGCTCCAGCTATCTGGCAAAGAGTTATGGAGCAAGTCCTCCAAGGGATTCCGGGGACTCAATGCTACCTAGACGACATCCTTTTAACAGGACAGAACGACAACGAGCACCTTGCCAATTTGGAGCAGGTGCTCACTAGGCTGAGAGAATGGAGAGGCCTACGAGTAAATTGCCCCAAGTGCGAATTTTTCCAGAAACAAATATCATATTGTGGCCACATAATTAACGAGGAAGGGTTGCATAAGTAACCTGAAAAAATTGAAGCGGTCATAAAAGCCCCAGCAACTGAAAATGTCTCACAATTAAGGTCGTTCCTGGGATTGATAAATTACTATCATAAATTTTTATCGAACTTGTCAACTCTTCTGTACCCTCTTAAAGAACTGCTACAAATGGGAGTTGTTTGGAAATGGAGCGAAGACTGTAAACGTGCCTTCCATAAATGCAAAGGCTTGATCACGTCCAAGGAAGTTTTGGTTCATTACAACCCATCATTGCCAATCAGACTGGCGTGCGATGCATCCCCTTACGGCGTAGGAGCGGTATTATCATACAGATTCCCTGATGGCTGAGAGCGGCCGATAGCTTTTGCGTCACGCTCATTGAACTCAGCTGAACGTAACTATGCCCAGATCGGCAGGGAAGCACTCAGCCTGGTATGGGGAGTGAAGAAATTCAACCATTACCTACACGGACACAAATTTACCTTGTTGACTGACCATCAACCCCTCGTCTCCATATTCAACCCTAAAAAGGGTGTTTCCATTATGACAGTGCAAAGGCTACAGAGGTAGTCCCTTTTCCTAGGGGCACACCAATATGACATAGAATACAAAGGATCAAAACAGCATGGGAATGCTGATGGTTTGTCGTGCCTACCGTTGCCAACGGTAGAAGAGGCACCTACAGTAGACCAAGTGGAGATGTTCCACTCAACCATAGTGGAATGTCTACCAGTAATAAATTCTGCCATTGAAAAGGAAATGTGAAATGACGCGACTCTCTCACGAGTCTACGATTTAATGGTGAAGGGATGGCCAGCACATGGTGAACCACTGTTGCCAGCATTCTTGCAAAGAAGAAAACAGCTGTCAGTGTGCCGAGGAACGTTGATGTGTGGATCCAGAGTGGTGATTCCACCCAAAGTCCAGGATAAAGTGCTAAAGGAGCTTCACGAGGGGCATCTGGGTGGAGTGAAAATGAAGAACCTAGCCAGAGCGTTTGTGTGGGGGCCAGGTATCGATGGAGACATCGAAGAAATGACCAAGAGCTGCCTAGGATGCCAGAAGGTCCAAAACGCCCCAACACAAGCCCCTCTACATCCATGGGAGTGGCCCTCATCTCCATGGCAAAGGGTACACATCGACTTTGCTGGTCCATTTATGGACTCAATGTTGTTAATCGCGGTTGATGCCCACTCCAAATGGCCGGATGTAATAAAGATGTCCTCCACCACCACGGAAAAAACCATCACAGTATTAAGGGCCATATTTGCCAGGAATGGGCTGCCTGAACAGATCTGTTCTGATAATGGACTGCAATTTGTGTCCGAAGAATTCAGGAAGTTCTTAAAAAACAATGGGGTTAAGCATTACACGTCCGCCCTATACCATCCCGCCACCAATGGATTGGCTGAAAGGTTTGTCCAGACCTTCAAGAAGGCCATAAAGTCCATGGGTAATGAAGACATAAAACTTCAGCATAAGGTAGATAACTTCTTGTTTGCATACAGGAATGCAACACATGTGGTTACAAACCAAACTCCCACCCTGATGTTCTTCAATAGAAGCCTAAGATGCCGGCTGGATTTGATCAAGCCAAACATCAGAAGGGACGTGGTGAACCGACAATTTCAAGGCATGAATGAAAGGCCAACTAGAACCTTCCAGATTAGTCAACAAGTTTTGGCCCGGGACTACCGTACCGAGAAATGGCAGCCTGGAACTATTTGCACACGACTAGGACCATTGATGTATACTGTGAACATTGGAGAAAGCATAATAAGGCGTCATCCAAAAAGGGACAACCTACACTCAACTCTATATGCCTAATGATGAAGCAGAGATACCCATAGTATCTACCTCCGATCCGGTGATACTGGAACCAGATGAACCCGACACTGGCATTCAAGCCGAATCAGCCTTGCCAAAAGAACCTACTACACCACCAGAAACTACTACACCACCGAGGCTTTATCCGGACCGAGTCAGGAAGCCTCCAGAGAGACTGAATTATAATTGATTAACTGCAGCAAATGTGTAGATTATTGTTCTTGTAACATATTAATTAATGATTACTTAAAATATTATTTACTGGTTGTCTAAAAGGGGAGGAATTGTGGTGTATGTGCCCTTAAGAGCCCCCCTGTGTACTGTAATGCTGGTAATGGCCACTTGGGCTGTATAAGCCTGTATATTGTCTTGCATCTGTTAGTTCACCTCCAGACTTTGTTCAGTAAACACCTGTGAAACCAACTCCTGCCTTCCGTGTCTCCATTAACACACGGATACAACAGCACTGCTGCATGAAAGAAAAGCAATTGTTAACTGTGGCTGTTTCAAGAATGATGTTGAGCAGCGGTGTGGAAAGTTGTGAGTTTGATGAGGGGCGAGCATTTCTCCATACGGGTGCGTTGAATGGTGGCAATTCAAGCAGCCCCAAAACACACTGTCGCCTGACAGGGAATCGAACTCTCTTCAGTCAATCTAACCAGACCAGATCTCGGAGCTTAGACTGTATTAATGTAAAGCTGGAGTGTTGATAACGATAGAAAACTGACACAGAATAGGGGACCTCACCGTGTTGGACACAGCGTGAAATGCACTGAAATGTTCAAATAAAGTTACAGAGCACAACACATGTGTAAAATTCCCTGTACTTTTCTCTGCACTGATGGGTTGTGAAGGGAGAGACGGGCCGAAGTCTCACTGAGCCGCACTGATCACGAGCCAAGCTGAAATTATGTCAAGTTCAATCTTCAGCAGATATGATGCTGAGCCCCACACAGAACTGAAAACGGCCAGGCTCCATGCCCAGCAGGATCTAGACATTCCTGCGAGGGGAAACAATCTCTCAGCTTCTACATTGGCAATCTCCCTCAGAACCTTTTATGTTTGAATGCAATCATCTCTCACTCTTCTAAACTCCAGAGAGTATAGGCCCAGTCTACTCAATCTCTTCTCACGGACAAGCTTCCCCCCCCAGTGATCAATCCAGTGAACCTTCGTTACACCACCTCTAAGACAAATATGTTCTTCCTGAAATAAGTAGACCAAAACTGTGCACAGTACTCCAGGTGTGGTCTCGCTAGAGCCATTTACAATTAGAAACAGAGAATCATAGAATAGTTACAGCACAGAAGGTGGCCATACGGCCCGTCGAGCACTTAACGGCTCTCTGCAAGAGCAGTTCAGCTAGTCCCACTCCCCAACCCTTTCACCCTAGCCCTTCAATTTGTTTCCTTCATGTACTTAGCCAATTCCATTATGAAAGCCACAATTGAATCTGCCTCCGCCAGCTCTTCAGGCAGTGAATTCCAGGTGCAAATCACTCGCTGCGTAAAAAAGTTTTTCCTCATGGCGTATTTGGTTCTTCTGCCAATCACCTTAAATCTGTGTCCCCTGGTTCTCGACCCTTCTGCCAATGGGAATAGATTTGCTCTAAGTACTCAGTCTAGACCCCTCATGATTTTGAACAGCTCTATCAAATCTCCTCTCAACCTTCTCTGCTCAAGTTCCTCATCCCTGGAACCATTCTTGCAAATCTTTTTAGCGCCCTACCAAAAGCATTCACATCCTTCCTAAAGTGTGGTGCCCAGAATTGGACACAATACTTCAGTTGAGGGCGAACCAGCATTTTACAACAGTTCATCATTACTTTCTTGCTTTTGTATTCTATGCCTCGTTTATAAAGCCGAGGATCCCGTCAGTTATTTTAACCACTTTCTCAATCTGCCCTTCCAACTTCAATCATTTGTGCACATATAAACCCCAGGTCTCTCTGCTCATGCGCCGTTTAGAATTTTACCCTTTGTCTCTCCTCGTTCTTCCTACCAAATTGTAGCACTTCATACTTTCCTGGATTAAATTTCATCTGCCACTTGTCCACGCATTCCAGCAGCCTTTCTTCGTCCTCTTGAAGTGTATCACTTTCCTACTCAATGCTCATCATATTTCCAAGTTTTGTTTCATCTGCAAATGTTGAAATTGTGCCCTGTACACCCAAGTCCAAGGTACTAATATATATCAAGGAATGCGGAGGTCCGAGTGCCGACCCCTGTGGACACCAATGTATACCCTCCTCTCGGCCGAAAAACAACCGTTCAACACTAATCTCTGTTTCCTGTCACTTAGCAAATTTCGTTTCCATGTTGCCACTGTCCATTTTATCCCATGGGCTTCAACTTTGCTGGTAAACCTATTATTTGGCACTTTATCCACGCCTTTTGAAAGTCCATGTACACCTCATCAACCGCATTGCCTTCATCACCCCTCTCTGTTACCTCATCAAAAGACTCAATCAAGCTTGCTAAACACGATTTGAGTGTGTCAAATCCGTGTTGGCTTTCCTTAATTAAGCCACATTTAGCCCGTATTATCGCTGCTTAAAGCTTCCCCACTACCGAGGTTAAACTGACTGGCCTGTAATTTCTGGGTTTATCCTTACACCCTTTTTTGAACAATGGTGTAACAGTTGCAATTCTCCGGTTCACTGGTACCACACCCATATCTCAGGAGGATGCGAAGATTTTGGCAAGTTCCTCCACAATTTCCACCTTTACCTCCCTCAGCATCATAGGTTGCATCCCATCCGGTTCTGGTGACTTATCTTCTTTAAGAGCAGCCAGCCATTCTAGGACCTCCTCTTTCCCAATATTTATCTTATCCAGTAGCTCCACTACCTTATCTTTCACTATGACTTCGGCAGCATCTTCTTCCTTGGTAAAGACAGATGCAAAGAACTCATTTAGAACCTCAGCCATTCCCTCAGTCCCTAATTGGCCCCAACCTACCACTCTAAATGGCCACATTCAGCCGTTTATTATTTATATGCCTATAGAACATTTTTGGATTGTCTTTTATATTGGCTGCCAATCTATTCTCTTGCGCTCTTTTTGCCCCTCTTATGTCATTTTTCACTTTCGCTCTGAATTTCTATATTCAGCCTGGTTCTTACTTCTTTTCTCAGCCTGACATCTGTTATATGTACACTTTTTCTGCTTCATCTTTCTATCAATTTCGTCATCCATAGATGTCTGGCTTTGGTTGCCCTACATTTTCCCCTTGTGGGAATGTACCTTGACTGCATCAAACCATCTCCTCTTTACACGCAGTCCATTACAATTTTACCTGCCAATCATTGATTCCAATTTACCCGGGCCAGATCCGTTCTCAACCCACTGACATTGGCCCTCCGGCAATTAATTATTTTTATTCCAGCTTGATCCTTTTCATTATCCATAGCTAATCTAAACCTTATGATACTATGGTAACTTTTCCCTCAATATTCCGCTACTGACACTTGCTCCACTACAGCCAGCTTATTCCCAGATCAAGCAAAGCGTTCATCCTCCTTTGGGCTGGGAACATACAGATCAAGTAACTTCCCCATAACACATTTCAGAAATTCTTTCCCCTTTCTGCCTTTACATAAAGGAGGTCCAAGAAATTGACATGTAAAGGGAAAATGGAATATGAGAGTAAACTAGCGAGAGACATAAAACAGAGTGTAAATGATGCTGTAGGTGAGTAAAGAGGAAAAAACTGGCGAAAGTAAAAGGTCGTCCCTTACAGACTGAGCCAAACGAAAGTAGAATGGTGAATAAGGAAATAGCAGAGAAATTCAATAACTACTTTGTGTTTGTCTTCACGGAAGAAGATACAAAAAACCTCCCGGAAATAGTGGAGAACCAGGGGTCTAGCTTGAATGACGAACTGGAAGAAATTAATAATAGTAAAAAATACTATTGGAGTAATTAATGGGGCTGAAAGCCGATAAATCCCCTGGATCTGATGACCCTGATCCTAGGGTTTTGAAAGAGTTGACTATAGAGATAGATGATGCAATGGTTGTCATTTTCCAAAATTCCATAGGTTTTGGCACGGTTCCCATGGATTAGCCGGTAGCAAATATAACCACGGTATTTAAGAAAGGAGTGAGAGAGAAAACGGGGAAATACAGACCCGTTAGGCTGACATCAGTAGTAGGGAAAATGCTAGAATCTATTATTAAGGACGTGGTAACAGGGCATTTAGAAATAATAATAGGATTGGGCAGAGTCAACACGGATTTATGAAAGGGAAACCGTGTTTGACAAATCTATGAGCATTTTATGAGGTAACTAGCAGAATGGAAAGGAGGGAAGCAGTAGATGTGGTGCTTTTAGATTTTCAGAAGGCATTCAGTAAGATGCCACACAAGAGGTTATTAAACAAAATTAGGGCTCACGGGTTTCAGGGAAATATACTAGCATGGCTTGAGGATTGGTTAACGGACAGAAAACAGAAAGTAGGGATAAACGGGTCATTTTCGGGTTGGTAGGCTGTAACTAGTGCTTGGGCGTCAGCTATTCACAATCTACATCAATGATTTGGATGAGGGGGCCAAATGTAATATATCGAAGCTTGTTGATGACACAAAGCTGGATGGGAATATAATTTGTGTGGAGGATGCAAGGAGGCTTCTAGGGGATATGGACATTCTAAGTGAGTGGGCAAGAACATGTCAAATCGAATATAATGTGGAGAAATGTGAAGTTATCCACTTTGGTAGGAAAAATAGAAAAGCAGTGTATTTTTAAATATTGAGAGATTCGGTAATGTGGTTGTTCAGAGGGATCTGTGGATCTTTATACACAAACCACTGAAAGTTAGCATGCAGGTACAGCAAGCAATTTGGAAAGCAACTGGTATGTTTGCCTTTACTCAAATAAAAGTTGGGTATAAGAGGAAAGACGTCTTACTGCAATTATATAGGGCCCTGTTGAGACCACAGTTTTGGTCTCCTTACCATAGACAGAGTGCAACGAAGGATCACCAGACTGGTTCCTGGGATGGGGGGGATTGTCCTTTGAGGAGCGAGTGAGTAGATTAGGCCTATAATCACTAGAGTTTAGAAGAATGAGAGGTGATCTAATTGAAACATATAAAATTCTACAGGGCTTGACAGTGTAGATGCAGCGAGGATGTTTCCCTTTTGCTGGGGAGTCTAGAACCAGTGGTCAAAGTATCAGAACAAGGTGTCGGCCAATTAGGACTGAGATGAGGAACAATGGGTGGTGAATCTTTGGAATTTTCTACCCCAGAGGGCTATCGAGGCTCAGTCGTTGAGTATATTGAAGTCAAAGATAGATAGATTTTTGAATATTAAGGGAATCAAGGGATATGTGGATAGTTCAGGAAAGTGGTGACGAGGTAGAAGATCAGCCATGATCTTAGTGAATGGCGGAGCGGGCTTGAAGGGCCAAATAGCCGACTCCTGCTCCTATTTCTTATGTTCTTATGATATCTCCTCATATCCTTCCTGGATTATTTTCAATTATCTTAAATCTGCATTATCTGGTTACTGACACTCCTGCCAGTGGAAACAGTTTTTCCCTACCAACGCTATCTAAACTCTTCATAATTTTGAATGCATGTATTAACTACCCGCTTAGCATTCTCTGCTCTAAGGAGAATAATCCTCGCTTCTCTAGTTTCCACACATAACTGAAGTCCCTGGAAACAATTCGGTGATTAGGTCTTTGTCTGATGGGGATCCCTGGAAATATGATTTATTTGCACTCTGCCCCTGGAAGTGAGAAGTTAAGTGCAAGAAACTCCAAAGAGTGCGTTCTTGGCAGGGCTTCTGTGGAACAATTAGTTCTTGTGGATGGGCCCCCAGGAATTGTGCCAGTAAGAATATAAGAACATAAGAAATACGAGCAGGTGTAGGCCATTCGGCCCCTGGAGCATGCTCTGCCATTCAATGAGATCATGGATAATCTTCTGCCTCAACTCCATTCACCAGCACTATCGCCATATCCCTTGATGCCCTTAATAGTCAGAAACCCATCGACTTCTCTTTGATTATACCCAATCATTGAGCCTCCACAGCCCTCTGGGATAGAGAATTCCAAATATTCACCACCCTCTGTATGAAGAAATTTCTTCTCATCTCAGTCCTAAATGGCCTACCGTTTATTCTGAGGCTTTGGCCCCTGGTAATAGACTCCCCAGCCAAGGGAAACATTTTCCCAGCTTCCACCCTCTCAAGCCCTGTAATATATTTGCATAGTTCAATGAGATGCCCTCTCATTCTTCTCAATTCAAGGGAATACAGGCCTCGTTTCCTCAATCACTTCTCATACGACAGTCTCGCTCACTTAGGAATTAATCTCCTGAACGTTCATTGCACTCCTTCTTGGACAAGTATATCCTTCCTTAGGAAGGAGGCCAAAATTGTTCACTGTACTCCAGGTGTGTACGCAAAAAGGCCCGATATAATTTGATTACTCCTGTACTCAAATCCTACTGTAATGAAGGCCAGCATACCATTTGCCTTCCTAATGGCTTGCTGCACCTGCACATTCACTTTCCGTGACTCATGTACAAGGACACCCCGGTCCCTTTGAGCAGCTGCATTTCCCAAACTTTGACCATTCAGGAAATACATACATAGATACATAGAAGATAGGAGCAGGAGTAGGCCATTCGGCCCTTCGTGCCTGCTCCGCCATTCGATGAGATCATGGCTGATCCTTTAATTCAGTATCCCGTCCCCGCCTTCTCTCCGTAACCCTTAACCCCTTTTGCCCGTAGAAATATATCTAATTCCCTCTTAAATATATTTAATGAGCTGGCGTACACTGCCCTCTGTGGCAATGAGTTCCACAGGTTCACCACTCTCTGAGTGAAGAAATTCCCCCTCATCTCTGTCCTAAATGGTTTAGCCCTTATCCTTAAATTATGTCCTCTAGTTCTGTTCTCACCCGCCAAGGGAAACATTCCTTCTGCATCCAGTCTGTCTAGACCTGTCAGAATTTTATACACTTCTATGAGGTCCCCTCTCAATCTTCTAAACTCCAGTGTGTACATCCCTAAACTACATAGTCTCTCCTCATAGGTCATTCCCGCCATTCCTGGTATCAGCCTGGTGAATCGCCGCTGCACCCCCTCCATGGCAAGAACATCCTTCCTCAGATGAGGCGACCAAAACTGTACACAGTACTCGAGGTGTGGTCTCACCAGTGCCCTGTACAGCTGCAGCAAGGTATCCCTGTTCCTGTATTCTAACCCTTTTGCTATGAAGGCCAGCATACCGTTTGCCTTCTTGACCGCCTGTTGCACCTGCATGCTCGCCTTCAGTGACTGGTGTACAAGAACACCCAGGTCTCTCTGTACTTCCCCCTCTCCCAATCTATTGCCATTTAAATAATAATTTGCCCTCCCGTTCCTGCACCCAAGGTGGATAACTTCGCACTTGTCCACATTATAGTGCATCTGCCATTTATCCGCCCAATCGCCCAGTCTGTCCAAATCGCTCTGGAGCTTCCTGGTCTCTTCCTCTGAGCCCACCCCCCCTCCTAGTTTAGTGTCGTCTGCAAATTTGGAAATGCTGCATCCGACTCCCTGATCCAGGTCATTAATGTAAATTGTGAACAGCTGGGGGCCCAGGACAGATCCCTGTGGTACCCCACTTGTTACTGCCTGCCATTCAGAAAATGAGCCGTTTATTCCAACTCTCTGTTTTCTATCTGACAGCCAGTTCCCTATCCACGCCAAAACTTTCCCCTTTATCCCATGAGCCTCAATTTTCCATGCTAATCTTTTATGTGGGACCTTATCGAAGGCCTTTTGGAAGTCCAGGTACACCACATCTACTGGCTCTCCCCCATCTATTCTACCAGTTACTCCCTCAAAAAATTCCAATAGATTAGTCAAGCACGATTTACCCTTTGTAAATCCATGTTGACTCTGTCCTATCCTGTCCCCATTTGCTAAGTGCTCCGCTATTTCATCCTTAATGATGGACTCCAGCATTTTGCCCACAACTGATGTAAGGCTTACAGGTCTGTAATTACCTGCTTTTTCCCTACACTGCCTTTCTGGTTTTTCTACCAAAGTGGATAACTTCACATTTATCCACGTTATATTCCATCTGCCATGTTCTTGGAATAAAATTAAAATAGTTACAGGATTAGTACCTGGAGAAAGTGACTTACCAGGGACACCAATAACAGCGAGCGTGGGATAATAAATCCTCTGTATACCAAAAAGAGTCCTCAATACCTGTTCCATTCTTTCAACTTCTGTCGAACGCTGATACCGGGTTTGTCTGGAGACCAAGCTCCGAGAGACACTCTGGGTTAACACTGAGCGAAGGCCCTTATGTAAGGCGGGAGATACCTCCACTGACTTAATTAGAGCGCAACATCATGTTGCAATATCATAATTTATATTTCATCAGATATTGCATGGATGGAAAGTGAATCTCCCCAAAGCCCAGGGATAAACAGACGTTGTGAAATCATCAGTATGTCCGCAGTGGGTGCAGCGAGAACAGGTTTATTTACAGCATGAGGATTGGGATCATTTTAGAAATCTGCAATGGAGGACCAAGAAATTGATAAAGAAAGGGAAAATGGAATATGAGCACAAACTAGCGAAAATATAAAAACGGATTGTAAAATCTTCTATAGGTATGTGAAAAGGAAAGGACTGGCGAAGGTAAATGTAGGTCTGTTACAGTCAGAGACGGGAGAGCTCATAACGGGGAATGAGGAAATGGCAGAGAAATTAAATAAATACTTTGCTTCTGTCTTCACGGAGGAAGACAGAAAAAAACTCCCAGAAATAGGAGAAAACCAAGGGTGTGACGAGAATGAGGAACTTAAAGAAATTATTATTAGTAAAGAAACATTACTAACAAAATTAACGGGGCTAAAAGTCGATAACTCTCAAGGACTGGATGACCTACATCTAAGGATTTGAAAGAGGTGGCCATTGGAAGTGGACACATTGGTTATAATCTTCAAAAATGTTATAGATTCTGGAACATTTCCTGCAGATTGGAGGAGAGCAAATGTAACTCCGCTATTTAAGAAAGGAGGCAGAGAGAAAACGGGGAACTACAGACCTGTTATCCTCACATCAGTGTTTGGGAAAATGCTGGAATCTATTATAAAGGATGCAATAACTGGGCACTTAGAAACTGATAGTAAGATTGGGCAGAGTCAACATGGATTTATGAAAGGTAAATCCTGTTTGACAAACCTATTGGAATTGTTTGATGCTGTAACTATGGAGTAGACAAAGCGAAACCGCTAGATGTGATGTTTCTGGATTTATAGAAGGCCTTCAAGAAGGTCCCACACAAGAGGTTGGTGAACAAAATTAGGTCAAATGGAATTGGCAGTAATATGCTAGCATAGATTGAGAATGAGTTAACAGACAGAAAACAAAGAGTAGGGATAAATGAGTTTTTAAGGATGTGAGTAGTGAGTAGTGGGGTACCGCAAGAATCGGTGCTTGGGCCCCAGCTATGCACAATCAACATCAATGATTTGGATGAGTAGACTAAATGTAACATTTCCAAATTTGCCGATGATACAGAGCTAGGTGTCAGTGTCAGTTGTGAAGAGGATGTGAAGAGGCGTCAACCGATCTCGACAGGCTCAGTGAGTGGGCGAGAACATGGCAGATGGAATATAATGTAGATAAATGTGAAGTTATCCACTTTGGTAGAAAAAAACAGAAAGGCAGAGTATTTCCAAAATGGTTAAAGATTGGGGAATGCAGATTTTAAAAGGGACCTGGGTGTCCTTGTACATGGTTCACTGAAATTGAATGTGCAGGTGCAGCAAGCCATTAGGAAGGCAAGTGGTATGCTGGCCTTCATTAAAAGAGGATTAGAGTACAGGAGTAAAGAACTCTTACCCCAATTACATAGGCCATGGTAAAACCACACTTGGAGTATTGTGTACACTTTTGTTCTCCATACCTCAGAAAGGATATACTTGCCATAGAGGGAGTGCATTGCAGGTTCACGAGGATGATTCCTGGGATGGTGGGACTGTCGTATGAGAAGAGATTGAGTAAACTAGGCCTGTATTCTCTTGAATTCAGAAGAATGAGAGGGGTTCTCATTGAAGCATACAAAATTATTACAGGGCTTGATAGGATGGATGCTGGGAGAATGTTTCCCTTGGCTGGGGAGGATAGAACCAGGGGTCACAGCCTAAAGATAAAGCGTAGGCCATTCAAGACTGAGATGAGAAGAAATTTCTTCACACAGAGGGTGGTGAATATTTGGAATTCTCTCCCCCAGAGGGCTGTGGAGGCTCAGTCATTGGGTATATTCAAAACAGAAGCCGATACACTCCTGACAAGTAAGGACATCAAGGGATATGGTGATAGGGACGGTGAATGGAATTGAGGCAGATGATCAGCCATGATTTCATTGAATGGCGGAGCAGGCTCGAAGGGCCAAATGGCCTACTTCTGCTCCTATTCCTTATGTTCTTATTTTCTTATGTTCTAATAAAAAGTGGGCGAGAAGGATTTACAGAACCAGACACAGCCCTTCCATTGATTTTAAAGGAAGGTGAATCGGGCAGGTTCTATTATTGGTGAGGGGTCTGTTCTCCACCCCGATTATGTCTTTGAGCTCCGGACAAACGCTGCTTAATTGTTAGACAATGAAGACAGAATCCAATCAAATCAGAAATATGTTCATGTCTTTTAGGACATTTCTTTATATCTGCTGGGTAAAATTAATGATACCTAGTTACAATTGGCGATAAACCATTCCAACTGATTGTAATTCCAATTGATTGTAAATGGAGTAACATGCAGAATAGATTCCATTATTATTTCATCATTTTATATTCCCTCGATCAATTTGAAATCTATTCAGTTCTCACTCATATGCGGACAGCGCCAGATTAACATTGTTCCAGTTACATTCAGATACTTTATCAAACAGAAGGTGGCAGATCTTATCGTTAGTTACATCATGTGCCCCAGGTGATTTCAGAATATTCTCCTTTGGTCCATTTTTCCACTGCCGTTTCACACCCCAGATGTTTCCTGCCCAGAAATAGAGGATTGAGCCTTCTCTCAGTCTCAGCTGTTTGCTGCAGTATTCCAAAAGTGAATTCCCAGACCCACTGTCTCCTCATGGTCCGGTGTCTTCCTCTGACTCCTGTACTGATCTCTTTATTTAGAAGCAGATCCTCTTAGAGTGATTTTCGCTTTCTCCTGTTCCGACCTATCTCACTGCTGATGTTTATTTTGAAAGATCTCATTGATGTTTTTAATTCACTCTTGTTCTCTGCCTCTGCAAATAATTTCAGGTAAACTTTGAACGAAATCCGCCCGGCGGGAACAGGGCGAGTTCGGGCCGGACACCCGTTTTACTGCCCGCTCCATTTTGCTCTGCATTGACTTCAATGTTGTGGACAATTGGTCAGTGAGTGAAACAGGTGTCTGAACCAAAGCCGCCCTATTCTCGTTGGACGGTTTTGTTTAAACTCCGGGTTTATACCGGTCCTTGCTTGGTTTCGGTACCAGGGACCACTCTGAAATTTACTTTCATAAAATTTAAGGCCAGTCACCAGGTGTAAAAGGTCATTCTGCCATGGCACCTAACATGGCTGTGCAATCCTGTGGTTCGTCAAACATTCAAACAGGCACTTTCCAGCAGAAGACATTGCACAGTGAATAGGAGCAGCACCCTGTGGAATTACAATAATATCCCAGGGTCACTGATCAGGAGAGCAGCCCTGGGGATTAACCCCACCATATCCCAGCGTCACTGAGCAGGAGAGCCGCCCTGGGGATTACCTCACCATATCCCAGGGTCACTGGTCAGCAGAGGAGCCCTGGGGATCACCCCCCCATATCCCAGGGTCACTGATCAGGAGAGGAGCCCTGGGCATTACCCCCACCATATCCCAGGGTCACTGATCAGGAGAGGAGCCCTGGGGATTACCCTAACCACATCCTAGTGTCACTGATCAGGAGCAGCACCCAGGGGATTTGCAACCATATCCCCGTGTCCCTGATCAGGAGCAGCACCCAGGGGATTACCACAACCATATCCCAGGGTCACTGATCAGGAGAGGCACCAAGGTTATTACCAGCCATATCCCAGGGTCATGATCATGAGAGACGCCCTGGGGATTACAAATCATATCCCAGGGTCACTGATCAGGAGCAGCACTCAGGCCATTACCAACCATATCCCAAGGTCACTGATCTGGAACAGCACCAGGGGATTGCTCAAACATTACCCCTGGGTCACTGATCAGGAGCAGCACCCAGGAGGTTCCCCCAGCATATCCCAGGGTCATTGAACAGGAGCAGCACCCAGGGGGTTACCCCCAACATATCCCAGGGTCACTGGTCAGGAGCAGCACCCAGGCAATAACCCCCACCATATCCCAAGATCACTGATCAGGAGCAGCAGCCAGGGGATTACCCCAACATATCCCAGGGTCACTGATCAGGAGCAGCACCCAGGGGATTACTCCACCATATCCCAGGGCCACTGATCAGGAGCAGCACCCAGGGGATTACTCCACCATATCCCAGGGTCACTGGTCAGGAGCAGCACCCAATGGGTTACCCACACCATATCCCAGCGTCACTGATCACTAGCAACACCCCGGGGGATTACCCCCATCATATCCCAGGGACCCTGGTCAGGAGTAGCACCCAGGGGATTACTGCACCATATTCCAGGGACCCTGGTCAGGAGTAGCACCCGGGGGATTACCCCCACCATATCCCAGCGTCACTGATCACTAGCAACACCCCGGGGGATTACCCCCACCATATCCCAGGGAACCTGGTCAGGAGTAGCACCCAGGGGATTACTCCACCATATTCCAGGGACCCTAGTCAGGAGTAGCACCCGGGGGATTACCCCCACCATATCCCAGCGTCACTGATCACTAGCAGCACCCCGGGGGATTACCCCCACCATATCCCAGCGTCACTGGTCAGGAGCAGCACCCTGGGGATTAACCCAACCATATCCCAGGGTCACTGGTCAGGAGCAGCATCCAGTCAAATACCCAAACCTTACCCCAGTGTCACTGGTCAGGAGCAGCACCCAGGGGATTACCCCCACCATATCCCAGGGTCACTGATCACTAGCAGCACCCCGGGGGATTATCCACACCATATCCCAGGGTCACTGGTCAGGAGCAGCACCCAGGGGATTACCCCCACCATATCCCAGGGTCACAGATCAGGAGCAACACCCAGGGGTTTACCCCCACCATATCCCAGGGTCACTGGTCAGGAGCAGCACACAGGGGATTACCCCCACCATATCCCAGGATCACTGATCAGGAAAAGCACCCAGGCGTTTACCCCCACCATATCCCAGGGTCACTGGTCAGGAGCAGCACCCAGGGGATTACCCCCACTATATCCCAGGGTCACAGATCAGGAGCAACACCCAGGGGTTTACCCCCACCATATCCCAGGGTCACTGGTCAGGAGCAGCACCCAGGGGATTACCCCCACCATATCCCAGGGTCACAGATCAGGAGCAGCACCCAGGGGATCACTCCCACCATATTCCAGGGTCACTGATCAGGAGTAGCACCCAGGGGATCACTCCCACCATATTCCAGGGTCACTGATCAGGAGCAGCACACAGGGGATTACCCCCACCATATCCCAGTGTCACTGACCAGTAGCAACACCCGGGGGAATACCCCCACCATATTCCAGAGGCAGTGATCAGGAGCAGCACATAAGAGATTACCCCCACCATATCCCAGGTCACTGATCAGGAGCAGCATCAAGGCAAATAGCCAAACATTACCGCAGGTCAATGATCAGGAGTAGCAGCCGGGGGATTACCCCCACCATATCATATGGTCACTGATCAGGAGCAGCACCCAGGAGATTACCACAACCATAACCCAGTGTCACTGATCAGGCGCACCCAGGGGATAACCCCCATCAATATCAAGATTCATTGATCAGGAGCACCACTCAGGCGATTATTCACACCAAATTCCAGGGTCCCTGATCAGGAACAGGACTCATGTGGACAATGTGCAACAGAAAAGGTGAGAGATAACATAAAGAGAATGGAAAGGACTTCCAAAAGTGATAATAATAGTGTAAATCGAGGGACTGTCAGAGATATAAAGGAGAGCAAAGGAAGACAATGAAGACAGTAGGAGCTGTAAAGAGCGAATACAGAAAGAAAATTGCGATTGTTATCAAAATGTAACACAAAATGTTTTTACAATTACGTACGAAAAAACGGAGTGAGGAGTAATGTGGCTTCTTTAAAAACAGGTACTGGTAATATTGCAAACGAAAATAAGGAAATACGAGACTTGTTGACTAATTACATTGGAACAGAGCCTATACACATAAGAGTGCATCAGAAAGTGGGGTCAGTGTCGGGAGAAATGGTAAAAAGACAAAATTAAATCACCATATCTGAACGTACATAGCATTCTTAACAAGATAGATGAGTTGACAGCAGAAATAGAAATAAATGGGTTTGATCTGATAGCCATTAGAGAGACGTGGTTGCAAGGTGACCAAGGCTGGAAACTAAATATTACAGGGTATTTGCAATTTCGTAGGGATAGGCAGAAAGCAAAAAGAGGTGGTGTAGCTCTGTTAATAAGGGATTAGATCAGTGCTGTAATGAGAAATGATATTGGCCGAAAAGATCAAGACCTAGAATCAGTTGGGGTGGAGATAAGAAATAATAAGCATAAGAAGTCACTTGGCGGAGTGGTCCACAGGCCTACAAAAAATAGCCACACAGTAGGACAGCGTATAAGTCAAGAAATAATTGAGGCTTGTAAGAAAGTTACTGCTATAATCATGGGAGATTTGAATCTTCATATTGATTGGACAAAGAAAATTGGCAAAGAGAGATTGAGAAAGAGTTCTTAGAGTGTATACAGGATCGTTTCATGGAACAATAAGCCGTGAATGCAACCAGGGAGAAGACTTTTTGATAACTGGTCATTTGTAAGGAGGCTGGATTAATTAATGATCTCGAAGTAAAGGATCCACTTGGGAAGAGTAAACATAGCATGGTAGAATTTCAAATTCAGATTGAGGGTGAGAAAGCTAGGTCTCAAACTAGTGTCCTGAACTTAAGCAAAGGTCATTGGAAAGGTATAAAGGCAGACTTGGTTAAATTGAACTGGGAAAATTTATTTCAGGGAGTGTCTGTAGAAAAGTAGTGGCAAACATTTAAGGGGATATGTCATAACTCTCAGCAAAAATATATTCCAGTGAGAAAGAAAGACTAACTAAGGAAAGAAAGGATGGTATCAAATTGAAAACAATAGCATACAATGATGCGAAGAATAGTGAATGGCCAGAGGATTGGGAAATTTTTTAAACCAGCAAAGGTTAACTAAAAAAACGATAGAGAAGGTAGCTTATGAGAGTAAGCTAGCAGGAAATATAAAAACAGACAGTAAGCGCTTCTACATGTATACAAAAAGGAAGAGAATAGCTAAAGTAAAAGTTGATCCCCTGGAGGATGAGGCTAGGGAGCTACTAAAATTGGAAACACGGAAATGCGGGAGACATAGAACAAATATTTTGTATCAGCCTTCACGGTAGAAGACACTAAAAACATCCCAATAATGGATAATCAAGGGGCTATTCGGGTGGGATGGAACTTAAAACAATCACTATCACTAGAGAGAATGTACTAGGCAAACTAATGGGGCTAAACGTGGACAAATCCCCTGGACCCGCTGGACTTCATCCTAGAGTGTTTAAATGGGTGGCTGCAGAGATAGTAGATGCATTTGTTGTAATCTACCAAAATTCTCTGGATTCTGGAGAGGTCCCAGGGGACTGGAAAACCGCAAATGTAACGCCGCTATTTAAGAAAGGACGGAGACAGAAAGCCGGCAAATATCGAACAGTTAGCCTATCATCTGTCATTGGGAAAATGCTGGCATCCATCATTAAGGAAGTGATAGCAGGATATTTAGAAAATCATAATATAGTCAAGCAGAGTCAACATGGTTTAATGAAAGGGAAATCATGTTTGACAAATTTGCAGGAGTTCTTTGAGGATGTGACGAGCAGGGTGGATAAAAGGGAACCAGTAGATGTCATGTACTTGGATTTACAGAAGGCATTCGATAAGATGTCAAATAGAAGGTTAGTACACAAGATAAGAGATGACGCAGTTGGGAGTAATAGAGGAGGGTAGCCTCAGTCTGCAGAACGATATAGATGGGTTGGTCAGATGGGCGGAACAGTGGCAAATGGAATTTAACCCGGAAAAGTGCGAGGTGATGCACTTTGGGGGGTCTAACAAGGCAAGGGAATACACAATGAATGGTAAGACCCTAGGCAAGACGGAGGGTCAGAGGGATCTGGGTGTGCAGGTACACAGATCCCTGAAGGCGGCGGAACAGGTGGATAAGGTGGTAAAAAAGGCATATGAGATACTTGCCTTCATTAGCCGAGGCATAGAATATAAGAGCAAGGAGGTTATGATGGAGCTGTATAAAACACTGGTTAGGCCACAGCTGGAATACTGTGTGCAGTTCTGGTCGCCACACTACAGGAAAGATGTGATCGCGTTAGAGAGGGTGCAGAGGAGGTTCACCAGGATGTTACCAGGGCTGGAGCGCTTCAGCTATGAAGAGAGACTGGGCAGATTGGGTTTGTTTTCCTTGGAGCAGAGGAGGCTGAGGGGGGACATGATTGAGGTGTACAAAATTGTGAGGGGCATAGATAGGATGGATGCTGAGGAGCTTTTCCCCTTAGTAGAGGGGTCAATAACAAGGGGGCATAGATTCAAGGTAAAGGGAGGGAGGTTTAGAGGGGATTTGAGAAAGAACTTTTTCACCCAGAGGGTGGTTGGAGTCTGGAACTCACTGCCTGAAAGGGTTGTGGAGGCAGAAACCCTCACAACATTTAAGAAGCATTTGGATGAGCATTTGAAATGCCATAGCATACAAGGCTACGGGCCAAATGCTGGAATATGGGATTAGATTAGACAGGGCTTGATGGCCGGCATGGACACGATGGGCCGAAGGGCCTCTATCTGTGCTGTATTACTCTATGACTCTATGACTCTATAATGGCTAGAGGATTGGCTAATTAACAGAAAGCAGAGAGCCGGGAAAAATATTTCATTTTTAGGTGGACAAACTGTAACTAGTGGGTGCCGCAGGGATCAGTGCTGGTGCCTCAACTATTTACAATCTATATCAATGACTTGGATGAAGGGATTTAGAGTAATTTTGCCAAATTTGCTGATGATACAAAGATAGGTGGGAAAGCAAATTGTGTGGAGGACGTAAAGAATCTCGAAATGGGTATAGATAGACTAATTGAGTGGGCAAAAATCTTGCAGATGGAGTTTAATATGTGAAAATGCGAGGTTATCCACTTGGGTAGGAAACATTTAAAATATAACAAAATGCTGCAGTTCATAGGGATCTGGAGTTCCTTGTACATGAAACACAAAACGTTAGCATGCATATACAGCAATTCATTAGATCGGCAAATGGAAAGTAAGGGGGCTGGAATATAACAGCAGGGAAGTCCTGTTACAACTGTAAAGGGCTTTGGTGAGACCACACCTGGAGTACAGTTTTGATCTCCTAATTTAAGGAAGGATATAATTGAATTGGAGGCAGCTCAGAGAAGGTTCACGAGGTTGATTCCGGAGATGAAGTGGTGGTCTTATGAAGAACGGTTGAACAGGTTGTGTCAATAATCATTGGTGTTTAGCAGATGTGAGGGGATCTTATTGAACCATATGTTTCTGAAGGGGCTTTACAGGGTAGATGCAGAAAAGATGTTTCCCCTCGTGGGAGAATCTAGAACTAGGGTGCATAATTTCAGAATAAGGGGTCACCCATTTAAATCGGAAATGAGGAAGAATTTCTTCTCTCAGAGGGTCGTGAATCTTTGGAATCCTCTCTCCCAGAGATCTGTGGAGGCTGGGTCGATGTATATATTTAAGGTGGAGATAGTCAGATTTTGAAAGGTAATTGAGTCATGGGTTATGGGGAGCGGGCAGGGAAGTAGATTTGAGGCCACGATCAGAGCCGCCATGATCTTATTGAATGGCGGAGCTGGCGTGAGGGGACAAATGACCTAATCCTCCTCCTACATCTTATATACTTATGTTCTTATGTCAGCATTCACAATTGAGGAAGATGATAATATACCTGACATCCCAGGGAAATTATTAACGAATCAATGACTGGAACCCACAAAAAATAACGTAAGCAAGAAACCAGTATTAGCAAATATAATGGTAGGAAAGTATGATAATCTCCAGGGACAGATGGTTTCCACCCCATAGTTTTAATGGAACTAGTGAGGAAATAGCAGAAGCTTTAGCCATAATACTTTGAAGCTCTCTCGAGTTAGGAATTGTCCAGTTAGGTTGCAAAATTACAAATGTAATTGTTATTTAGGAAAGCTGAAAGAGAGAGAAACCAGGAAATTATAGACCAGATATTCTAACAGCTGTTTTTGGGAAGTTATTCAGCAAAACTGAGCATTTAAAAAAAAAAATTGTTTATGGGATGTAGGCTGCACTGGCGAGGCCAGCATATATTGCCCACCCCTCATTGCCCTTGAGAAGGTGGTGAAGAAGGTACTCCCACACTGCTGTTAGGGAAGAAGTTCCAGGCATTTGATCCAGCTACGATGAAGAATCGGCGATATGCTTCTAAGTCAGGATCGTGTATGACTTGGAGGGGAACTTGGTGGTGGTGGTATTCCCAGCTGCCTGCTGTCCTTGCTCTTCTAGGTGGAATAGATCGCGGGTTTTTGAGTTGCTGCCGAAGAAGCCTCGGTGAGTTGCTGCAGTGCATTTTGTAGACGGTACACACTGCAGCCACGGTACGCCGTTGTTGGAGGGAGTGAATGTTTAAGGTGGTGGATGGGGTGCCAATCGAGCGGGTTACTTTGTCCTGAATGGTGTCGAGCTCTTTGAGTGTTCTTGGAGCTGAACTCATCCAGGCAAGTAGAGAGTATTCCATCACACGTGTGCCTTGTAGATGCTGGAAAGGCTTTGGGAGTCAGCATGTGAGACACGCACCACAGAATACCTTGTCTCTGACCCACTCTTGTTGCCACAGTGTTTATGTGGCAACAAGAGCAGGTCCATTTAATATCTGGTCAATGGTGACCCCAGTAAGTCGATTGTGGGGGATTCGGTGATGATAATGCTGTTGAATGTCAAGGGAAGGTGGTTAGACATTAAGTGATACGGAACCGATTTAGATGAATCAAATTTGAATACCGATAGACTTGATCTCATGAAATGGCGGAACAGCCTCGAGAGGCTAAATGGTACACTGCTGCTCCAATGTTCATATGTTCTGAACACCCCATAATATCCCAGGGACACTGGTCAGCATCAGGACTCAGGGGTGTGCATACTCAGCAAATCCCAGGGTCAATGACCACCATCAGGGCTCAGGGGTGGGCATACTCAGCAAATCCCATGGTCGCTGAGCAGCATCAGGACTCAGGATTGTTCATACTCAGCAAATCCCAGGGTCACTAATCAGCATCAGGACTCAGGGGTGTGCATACTCAGCAAATTCCAGGGTCACTAAAAAGCATCAGGACTCAGGAGTGTGCATATTCTGCAAATCCCAGGTTCACTGGTCAGCATCAGGACTCAAGGGTGTGCATACTCAGCAAATCCCAGGGTCACTGATCAGCATCAGGACTCAGGGGTGTGCATTCTCATCAAATCCCAGGGTCACTGGTCAGCAACACGACTCAGGGGTGTGCATACTCAGCAAATCCCAGGGTCACTGGTCAGTGTTAGGACTCAGGGGTGTACATACTCAGCAAATCCCAGGGTCACTGGTCAGTATCAGGACTCAGGGGTGTGCATACTCAGCAAATCCCAGGGTCACTGATCAGCATCAAGACTCAGGGGTGTGCATGCTCAGCAAATCCCAGGGTCACTGATCAGCATCAGGACTCAGGAGTGTGCATACTCAGCAAATCCCAGGTTCACTGGTCAGTATCAGGAATCAGGGGTGTGCATACTCAGCAAATCCCAGGATCACTGATCAGCAGCTGCACCATATTAGAGGAAAATACTGCAGAGGCTGGAAATCTGAAATAACAACAGAAAATGCTGGAAATACTCAGCAGGCCAGGCAGCATCCGTGGAGAGAGAGAAACAGAGTTAACGTTTCAGGTCTGGGACCCTTCATCAGTTCTGATGCTGCCTGGCCTGCTAAGTGTTTCCAGCATTTTTTGTTGATATAGCAGCAGGGTTGAATGGTGTTTACACCCTCAGCTTATCCCAGAGTCACTGATCAGGAGCAGGACCAAAGGGGGTTACACCCTCAGCCTATCCCAGGGTCACTGATCAGGAGCAGGACCGAAGGGGTGATACACCCTCAGCATATCCCAGAGTCACTGATCAGGAGCAGGACCAAAGGGGGTTACACCCTCAGCTTATCCCAGAGTCACTGATCAGGAGCAGGACCAAAGGGGTTACACCCTCAGCCTATCCCAGGGTCACTGATCAGGAGCAGGAACCAGGGGGATCAACCTCACCATATCACAGGGTCACTGATTCCAATTGTAACTGACTAGGCCCAGATTCGATGCTGGGATCTTCTGTCAGCACTATCGGGTTTTGTTGGCACCAGTCAGGGCGTTTACTCTTTGTTCATCAGCAGGGACCATATTCTATTATTGGACATTTCTGAATAAGCATAACCGTGTTATTTTTCGTGTTTATTTAACCAATTTGCTCAGACCTGGACTTCTCAAATCATTACTGATAGTTGACTTGAAGCCTTATCTCCATAATAACGTTCTGTCTCGTTGGATTCCTTCACGGGATGTAGTGGGCTTTCAGTAAATGACATCCATTGATCCACAGCACTGATATTTCTGCTCCCATTCTAATGTATAGTTTCCATTTTCCCCCTTCCTTACAGTTAACTTAGTGACGATTGTGACCCTGTCTCGGGGAAAGTGTGGACTCTCCAAATGTGTCACTCGGTACCTGGTGGCCATGGCAGCGGCGGATCTACTGGTCGTTATCATCGATCTGATACTGAGGCACATCCCCATTGTTTATTATAAAACGTTTGACTTTCTGTTCGATATTAAAGTGTGTAACATCCACGCCGTCCTACTTTATGCAGCCACAGACTGTTCTGTCTGGTTCACCGTCGCTTTCACCTTTGATCAATTTGTGGCTATGTGTTGCCAGAAGCTAAAAAACAAATATTGCACCGAGAAATCGGCGGCGGTGGTTACTGGAACAATGACTGTGTTGTTCTGTGTGAAGAACATTTTCTGGTACTTTTTGTTTACAGGCAGCTATCTGCTTGTGAGACTACCTTGGTTCTGCGCTATGCCCTACAGCGTTATGTTTTCACCAGTATGGACAGCAATTGAATTTCTACATTATATTTTCACCCCGTGTGCACCATTTATCCTGATTCTTATGCTCAATATTTTAACTGTCAGACACATTTTGTTGACCATCAGAATTCGCAAGCGACTTCGGGACCGGGTCAGTGGGGAGAGTCCCAGTGACCCAGAGTCAAAAAACAGGAGAAAATCAATTACTGTACTGTTTGTGATCTCGGGGAATTTTCTCCTTCTATGGGCTGTACTCATGGTGGCCACGATGTATTGTAGATTTACTTTGCTGAATATACTCGATGGTTTTCTAAACTTCAACATTGTACTTGAAATTGGATATATGCTCCAGCTCCTGAGTTGCTGCACAAACACTTTTATTTATGCCGTGACCCAGAGTAAGTTCAGAGAGGAGCTGAAGAATGGGGTGAAATATCCCTTCACTGTGCTTTCTAAGATTGTAAAATAACGAGGAACACGGAAGATTTGCACACGAAGGACACAATCTTGACTCACAGCTTATCTCAGCCCCTCTCCACCCAGTCTCTGTAATCGTGCTGTTTTGACGGCAAACCGAGCTGGTTTGATTGAGATTGTATTTGGTGCAATGTGTGTTTTGTTAACTTGGAGCAGCTGCCGTTCGTGGAGAATCCTTTACTGTAATCACACATTTAGAATAAAATTAAACTGATATGGAACATCCCCTGTGGCAACAGTTTATTACATTTCATTGCTGTCTGTTTTCATGGATTTTGGCCGGATGGACTGTGACTCAATGTAATGGCTTGTAGCTGGGAAAACATACACCAGTTCGCAAAACCGCGAGTTCCTCTTTACAGAGACCATCTCTGGCTAGTTTACTGACTCCTGCAGCCCAACTGCTGAAATACAAGTTCTTCATAGTTAACATTCGTCATGAGGTGTATATGAGGAGTAAATTACCGCTCAGCTCATGGATACTGTGCGCATTACAATGGTTAACTTTATAAAGCCCGGAATTTGCGGTGGGTAATGACGGCGAACTAATAACGTTCGCTGTTATTACCCCTTTGAAGCTGACCGCAACTTTGCGAAATAATGCATGGGCATCTAACCGCGAAAATTCTGATGCTGCAGTCAGTCATTCACTGTTCCGACACTAGCTGCATGTGTCCCTGCCCCCACCCCCATAGCCGACAATCAGTGCAATCAGGGAAATCAGTGAAACTGACCAAACTTGGGCTTTTCCTGGCAATATCGCTGTTAAATACCCCATTAAATTTTAGACCTTGTTGGATTCGGTATAAATGGGGTTTCAACACCGAATTCATAGAATCATATAAAGTTACAGCATGGAAGGAAACCATTTCGGCCCATCGTGTCTGAGCTGGCCAACAAAGACCTATCCAACCTAATCCCACTTCCCAGCTGTTGGTCCGTAGCCCTGCAGGTTAGAGCATCTAAAGTGCACATCCACGTACTTTTTAATATGTTTAGGGTTCCTGGTTCCACCACCCTTTCAGGCAGCGAGTTCCAGACCCCCACAACCCTTTGGGTGAAGAAATTTCCCTTCAAATCCCCTCTAAACCTTCCACCAATTACGTTAAAACTGTGCCGCCCTGGTTTTTGACCCCTCTGCTCAGGGAACTAGGTCCTTTCTATCAACTTTATCTCTGCCCCTCATAATTTTTTACACCGCGATGTCTCCACTCCACCTCCTTCGTTCCAAGGAAAACAGACCCAGCCTATCCAATCTTTCGTCATAGCTAAGATTCTCTACTCCCAGCAACATCATTGTCAATCTCGTCTGTATCCTCTCTAGTGCAATCACATCTGTCCCGTAATGTGGTGACAGGAACTGCACACAGTACTCTAGTTAAGCCATAACTAGTGTCTTATATAGTAGAAGTCTAAACCTCCTGCTCTTGTATTCTATGCCACGGCTAATAAAGGCAAGAATTCCGTATGCCTTCTTAACCACCTTATCTACATGGCCTGCTACCTTCAGGGATCTGTGGACATGCACTCCAAGGTCCCTTCGTTCCTCTACATTACTCACTGTCCTACCATTTAATGTGTATTCCCTTTCCTTGTTAGCCCTCCCAAATGCATTACCTCACACTTCTCCGGATTGAATTCCACTTGCCACTGTTCTGCCCACCTGACCAATTTATTGATATCTTCCTGCAGTCAACAACTTCTTTCCTCAGGATCAACCACACAGCTGATTTTAGTATCATCTGCAAGCTACTTAACGATACTGCCTATAATCATGTCTAGATCGCATATATATACCACAGAATGCAAGGGAACTAGGACTGAGCCCTGCAGAACCCCACTGGAAACAGCCTTCCATTCACAAAAACACTCATCAGCCATTACCCTCTGCTTCCTGTCTCCGAGCCAGTTTTGAATCCAACTTGACACATTGCCCTGGATCCCACGGGCTTTTAACTTTGTGACCAGTCTGCCATGTGGAACCTTATCAAAAGCCTTGCTAAAGTCCATATAAATGACATCAACCACCCTACCCTCAGACGCCCTCCTTGTTAACTCCTCAAAAAATTCAATCAATTTTGTCAGACACGAACTTCCCTTAGCAATGCCGTGCTGACTAGCCTTGATTGATCCGTGTGTTCCTAAATGAAGATTTATTCAGTCCTTCAGAATTATTTCCAATAATTTTCCGACCACCGATGTTAGGCTGACTGGCCTTTAATTACTCGGTCTATCATTTTCTCCCTTTTTAAACAAGGGTACCACATTAGCAGTCCTCCAGTCCTCTGGCACCACATCTGAAACCAGAGAGGATTGAAAAATGATTGTCAGTGCCTCTGCTATTTCCTCTTTGCTTCGCTTAATAGCCTGGGATACATTTATCCACTTTTAGAGCTGCAAATCCCCTTAATACTTCCTCTCTCAGTATTTTGATTTCATGAAGTATTTCACACTTCTCCCCCCTGATAGCAATGTCTGCTTTGTCCCTCTCCTTTGTGTAAACAGACGCAAAGTATTCATTTAGAACCCTACCGGCGTCTCCTGCCTCTACACACAGATTAAACCCATGGGCCTAGAAATTAGGTATAGCCCCGCTAGGTCTTTAGCGCCCGAAATTTAGCGCTCGGCCGGATTCCCGTAGCGCCCGCCTGAAATTCAGCTGCGCCGCCCCAACACGGAGGCGGGCGCTATTGGAGGGTTTGAGCGCCTCGTTTGGGGTGAAGAATGTCAGTTTCAGGCGTCCAGCTGCCGCTGCGGCACCCGATGCGGTGCGGCAGGCTGGGGTACTGCAGGCCTCCTCCTTCTCTTAAGGAGGAGCTGCCTGCAGCCGTGAGATCGCCGCTGGATTCCCCCGGCAAATGAGCCCGGCACCACGGAGAAATGCCGGGCTCATGGGAGTGACACACCAATGCCGCAGGGGGGGTGGTGCAGGAATCCGGGGAGGGAGGTGCGGCCAGTCGGCCGCCGGGAAAGCGGCCGGCCGCCCCTCCACCTTTATGCGCCGGCCTCTCGGAGCTGCAAGGCACCGTTTTGTAAACGCTGTTTGTGGCCGCCACGGGAGAGTCGGCCGCAACTGAATTTGGCGGTTGGACCGGAATTGCATTGGAACCGGGGCGCTGCGCACACCGATGACGTCATCGGTGCCGGCGCAGCGCTACCGGCTAACGTCGATGTTACGGACCAACTGAATTTCGGGTGCGAAAGAACTTCCGGCGCAAACCACTCTATAGCCCATAAGTGGGCGCAAACACGACTGAATTTCTAGGCCATGATCTCTAATAGGCCCTACCCTTTCTTTAGTTATCCTGTTACTCTTAATATTGACTGTTATACAAGCATTATCGCCCTGAATAAATATTTTTTTAATTTTGTGGAGTGTCATATTTCTCCATTTGATAAAATGACGTTTTAAAGACATTTTAAACAAAATTATATTTTTTTAAAGTTAGTTCTTATTTATTTCAGGTGTATCTTTTCCCCATGTGAGAGCCCTAATCTTCGTTTTTCACTCGAAAATATAGAAACATAGAAACATAGAAGATAGGAGCAGGAGCAGGCCATTCGGCCCTTCGAGCCTGCTCCACCGTTCAATTAGATCATGGCTGATCATCCAAATTCAGTACCCTGTCCCTGCCTTCTCCCCATATCCCTTGATCCCTTTAGCCTTAAGAAATATATACAACTCTTTTTTGAATATATTTAATGAACTGGCCTCCACCGCCGTCTGTGGCAGAGAATTCCACAGGTTCACCACTCTCTGGGTGAAGAAATTCCTCCTCATTTCAGTCCTAAATGGCTTACCCCTTATCCTTAGACTATGACCCCTGGTTCTGGACTCCCTGGCCATCATAAACATCCTTCCTGCATCTAGTCTGTCCAGGCCTGAAAGAATTGTATAGGTTTCGATGAGATCCCCTCTCAATCTTCTAAACTCCAGTGAGTATAAGCCCAATCGACACAATCTCTCCTCATACATCATTCCTGCCATCCCAGGTATCAGCCTGGTGAATCTTTGCTGCACTCCCTCCATGGCAAGAACGTCCTTACTCATGTAAGACGACCAAAACTGCACACAATACTCAAGGTGCGGTCTCACCAAGGCCCTGTACAACTGTAGCAAGACATCCTTGTTCCTGTACTCGAACCCTCTTGCTATGAAGGCCAACATACCATTTGCCTTCTTAACCGCCTGCTGCACCTGCATGCTTACCTTCAGCGACTGGTGCGCAAGAACACCCAGAGCTCTTTGCACTTCCCCTTCTCCCAATCTATTCCCATTGAAATAATAATCTGCCTTCCTGTTTTTGCCACCGAAGTGGATAACCTCACATTTATCCACATTATAGTGCATTTGCCATGTTTCTGCCCAATCACCCAATCTGTCCAAATCGTACTGGAGTTTCACGACATCCTCCTCACAGCTTACCCTCCCATCCAGCTTTGTGTCATCAGCAAATTTGGAGATATTACATCCAATTCCCTCGTCCAGGTAATTAATATATATAGTGAACAGCTGGGGTCCTAGGACCGATCCTTGCGGTTCCCCACTAGTCACTGCCTGCCACTCGGAAAATGACCCATTTATTCCAACTCTTTGCTTTCTGTCCGCCAACCAGTTCTCTATCCAAGTCAATACCTTGCCCCCAATCCCATGTGCCTTCATTTTGCACGCTAATTTCTTATGTGGGACCTTATCGAAAGCCTTCTGAAAGTCCAAATACACCACATCCACTGGTTCTCCCTTATCTATTTTACCAGTTACATCCTCAAAAATTCCAGTAGATTAGTGAAGCATGATGTACCTTTTGTAAATCCATGTTGACTTTGTCCGATCCTGTCACTGCTTACCAAGTGCTCTGCTATTACATCTTTTATAATAGATTCTAGCATTTTCCCCACTACCGAAGTCAGGTTTCCCCGTTTTTTCTCTACCACCTTTTTTGAATAGTGGGGTAACATGAGCTACCCTCCAATCCATGGGTACTGTTCCAGAGTCTATCATGTTCTGGAAGATGACCAGAAATGCATCTACTATTTCTAGGGCCACTTCCTTAAGTACCCTGGGATGTAGATTATCAGGCCCTGGGGATTTATCAGCCTTCAGTCCCATCAATTTTCCTAACACCATTTCCCTACAAATATTGATTTCTTTCAGTTCCACCCTGTCATCAGGCCCTATGTTCCCCGGCATCGCTGGGAGGTTATTTGTGTCCTCCTTTGTGAAGACAGAACCAAAGTATGAATTTAGTTGGCTGTCATTTCTTTGTTTCCCATTATAAATTCCCCTGATTCTGACTGCAAGGGACCTACGCTTGACTTCACCAATCTTTTTCTCTTCACATATCTATAAAAGCTTTTACAGTCAGTTTTTATGTTCCCTGATAGCTTATTCTATTTTCCCTTTCTTAATTAATTCCTTTGTCCTCCTTTGTTGAATCCTAAACTGCTCCCAATCCTCAGGATTATTGCTTTTTCTGGCCAATTTATATGTCGTCTCCTTGGATCTTATGCTATCCATAATTTCCCTTGTTAGCCACGGTTGAGTCACCTTTTTGTTTTATTTTTATGCCAAACTGGGATGAACAAATTCTGTAGCTCATCAATTCGGTCTTTGAATGTTTGCCATTGCCTTTCCACCGTCAACCCTTTGAGTGACATTCCCCAATCAATCCTACCCAACTCGCTCCTCAGACGATCGTAGTTTTCTTTATTTAAATTGAGGACCCTAGTCTCTGAGTCAACTACTTCAATCTCCATCTTAATGAAGAATTCGATCATATTATGATCGCTCCGTCCCAAGGGGCTTCGTACAACAAGATTGCTAATTAATCCTTTCGCGTTACATAATACCCAGTCTAAGATGGCCTGATCTCTGGTTGGTTCCTCGACATATTGGTCCAGGAAACCATCCCGTAAACACTCCAGGAATTCCTCCTCCACAGTATTGTTACTAATTTGGTTGGCCCAATCTATATGTAGATTAAAGTCACCCATGATGACTACTGTGCCCTTATTGCACACTTCTTTAATTTCTCTTTTCATGCCACACCCAACCTCTGCCTTACTGTTGGGAGGTCTATATACCACTCCCACTAATGTTTATTTCCCCTTAGTATTTCTCAATTCTACCCATACAGATTCCACATCATCAGAGCTAATATCCTTCATTACAATTGTATTAATCCCTTCCTTTACCAGTAATGCTAGCCCACCTCCCTTTCCTTTTTGCCTATCTTTCCTGAATATCGAACACCCCTGGATGTTGAGTTCCCAGTCTTGGACATCCTTGTGCCACGTTTCCGTAATCCCAACCAAATCATATTCGTTTACCTCTATTTGCGCAGCCAATTCGTCCACGTTATTACAAATGCTCCTCGCATTAAGACACAAAGCATTCAGGCTTGTTTTTTAACGCTCTTAGAACTATTAGAATTATTATTTACTGTGGCCACGTTTGATTTAAACCGTTGATTTCTCTGACTGCCACTTTTGTTTTTCTCCTTCCTATCTTTTGCTTTTATCCCTGTTTCCCTTTCCTCTGTCTCCCTGCTCAGGTTCCCAACCCCCTGCCATTTTAGTTTAACCCCCCTGAACAGTGCTAGCAAACCTCCCCGCAAGGATATTTGTGCCGCTCTGGTTCAGGTGCAACCCGTCTGACTCATACAAGTCCCACCTTCCCCAGAAGCAGGCCCAATGATCCAGGAAACTAAAGTCCTCACTCCTGCACCAACTCTTTAGCCACGCATTCATCTGCTCTATCCTGCTATTCCTATACTCACTAGCACGTGGCACCGGGAATAATCCAGAGATTACAACCTTCAAGTTCCTGCTCTTTAATCTGCTACCTATCTCCCTAAATTCTTGCTGCAGGACCTCATCCCTCTTCCTACCCATGTCATTGGTCCCAATGTGAACCACGACCTCTGTCTGTTCACCCTCCCCCTTCAGAATGCCCTGCAGCCGTTCAGTGACATCCTTGACCCTGGCATCAGGGGGGCAACAAACCATCCTGGAGTCACGTCTACGGCCACAGAGATGACTATCTGTTCCCCTTACGATAGAATCCCCTACCACTATTGCACTCCCACTCTTTTTCCTCCCATTTTTAAAAAGTCTGAATAACCACAATTTATTCACGTCCTGCTTCCTGTGAGAATTCTACATTGTGTTGCACAGGCTATAAGTTGATAAATCAGCATCATTAACAATATAATTAGTTGAAGCTATAGCCAATAAAAAGTTTTTGAATAAACATCTAAGGATGAAATTGGCCTGGGCAGGGACAGTAAAACGGGCGATGGTGAATCGGCAGCCTTTATGACGTGCCCTCGGTTTACTTTTCCATTTAACACAGTGCTCCATACGGGGTCTGACCAAGGCTCTGTATAACTGAAACATTAATTCCTCCAATTCATATTAGAGCTCCCTTGAGATTTGATGTTTAATTCCTCTCAGGACACCTTGGAATTGGCACAAATGATGCCTTGCCAGAGCTGCCGACAGACCAAGGAGCAATCATTGAAAAAACTGAATTAATCTTTCAAAAAGTGAGTATGACGTGGTGCAGCTGAATTATAAGTAGCCAAGATTTTTTATTTAATTATTACAAAATACAGCACCTTAAAATGACAATAGTAGAGGCAGTTCAAACACCAGCGACCACTAACATACACGGATGAGCGATTTGATTTCCATCTTACACCACGTATCTCTCGTAATCTTCTGCTGTGCCTTTTCTAGTTTCAGTGTTTCTAGAAGTCTTGGACAACTATCATCGTGGCTTCTTTAACATGAGAACCTCCATAAAGCAACTGCATAGGGTTTATGCAACCTGTCATCATAACTTGACCCTATAATCCCATATAATCATTGTGGTGAATCTGGGCTGTTCCTCCTCCCGAACCATAATATATATTTCCTGAGGTTCGATGACCAAAATTTAATGCAGTACCGCAAATGGGGCCTGGCTTCACTTCCTTTCATTTGTGTTTCAGCCCCCATTAGCATCGAATCATAAAGCCCTCCAGGCAACAAGGGAGTGGCAATAAATTGAACCATGTCAGCGTCACCCACAACCCAAGAACCAACAAATAATAGAACGCCTGTATAATTGAAAATGTTCAAACCTGTAGTGGTGCAGATGCAATAAAAATATAAAGATATTTTTATTTCAAAATTACAGAAGATAAATAATCTGTGGCCACTAGTGGAGGCCAATTTTACACCCAGAAACTATACATCGATAGCCATTTTAATTTGTATATTAAACTGGTGAATCTCGAGATTTTCTGCGATGCCTTTTCTCTTCACTGCATTACAAGAAACCTTGGCAAACCTTCAAAGCTAACTTAAATATGAGAACTTACGTAAAGCAAATGCATAAAGCATGGAAGACTGAGTGAAAGGCTCACCTTATCTGATGAATTGCTGCTGCCAAGAGTTTGGGCCTTTGATTAAATCATTTAAAAAACTTTTAGAAATCAGAGATAATATGTGAATACATGGTTTTGGCCAAAACTCCAACCAAACAATTTTACAGCTCATGAAGAGGTCAATCTGCTCATTGAGCCTGTGCTGCAGCACTCCATCATTAAACTCACTACCTCTCCCCACAGGCCGCTATTTTCATTTGTTTCGTATAATTATCCAAATTCGCTTTTGAGGATGCAATGATCTCTTCATTTACCATCCTCTGTAGCAAATTATTCCATGCTCCAACAATCCTCTCCTCAATCTCCTGGTGACAATTCTGAATTGGGGCCCCATCGTCACTGACCATACTCCATGCACAGAGGGAATAGTCTTTGATTGTTCACTATATCAAAAGAACCTATAAATGTAAAGATCTCTTTAAATTCCCTATTAATCTTGTCTGCTCCCATGGAAATAATCCAAGTATCTCAAATATACTTACATAGCTATTGTCTCCCATCTCTGGCACCTTCCTGTGCTGTGCTGTGCTGTTCGCTCTGTATGGCATTAATATCCTATGTATAATGCGATGTCCAACAGTGCATGAAGTACTCTAGCTGTATCCTAACCAAAGCTTGGTGCAAAATTATCAGTGCCTATTAGATAGACACAGATATTGACTTAATAGGGATATTAAGATTCAGTCATTCCGGTCATTATTTAATCCTCTTATTTACAGTATATTTGCATTATATTTAAATATTTTGAATCAGAGTGGTTGAAACAATATCACATTTAAAGTAGCCAAACGTGGTTATAAACCTGCAAACTAACAAGTGACGAGAACGTGGAATGCCTCTCTTGCAACCTAACTTTCCATTCAGCCATCCTAGAACAGGATAACACAAGCCACCTCCCCAGGGGAAAGCTAGACAGCAACACCCCCTTTATCCACCCCACTGACATAGGACCCAGCACTCAGAAGATCATAGCAAGTGTTGAATCGAATTGGCTGAAGACTGGCTTCTGTGATGGTGAGGACCTCAGGAGGAGGCCGATAAGGATCATCCACTCGGCACTTCTAGCTTAAGATGGTTGCAAACACGTCAGCCTTGTCTTCTGCACTCAAGTGCTGGGCTCCACCTTCATTGCGGATGGGGATAGTCATGGAGCCTTCTCCTCCCGTTAGTTGTTTAATGGTACACCACCATTCACGACTGGATGTGACAGGGCTGCAGAGATTTAATCTGTTTGCGTGATTATGGGCTCTCTCTCTATAACCTGCCTCATCCACATTTCAGCATGCATGTAGTTCTGTGTTGCAGCTTCCCTAACACAACATATAACACATTATTATAGGGACAATAGTAGAGGCAGTTCAAACACCAGAGAGTACGATTTTCGGAGCTTGAGCGGCGGCTGGGTTAACTGCGGTGCACCGTCAGGCTGAGCGTTACGTGGGTAGCACGTTTTAGAGGTGGTCACCCCGCAGCTTAATAGTATGCAGGCAGAGCGGGAATGGGTGACCACCAGACAGATGTGGAAGACCAGGCAGGTAGTGCAGGAGTCCGCGGAGTGCATTGAGCTCTCCAACCAGTATTCTTTCTGAGTACTGGTGAGGGTGATGGTTCCTCTGGGGAATGCAGCCAGAGTCAGGTCCAGGGCACCATGGGTGGCTCAGCAGCACAGGAGGGGGGAAGGAAAAAGAGTGGAAGAGCAATAGTGGTAGGTGATTCGATAGTTAGGGGAGAAGACAGGCATTTCTGCGATGTTAGATGTGACTCCACAATGGTATTTTGTCTCCCTGGTGCCAGGTTCAAGGATGTCACTGAGCAGCTGCAGGACACTCTGAGGGGGATGGGTGAAAACCCAGAGATCGAAAGAGGAATGATGTCCCGCAGGCAGAATTTAGGGACCTAGGAGAGAGATTTCAAATCAGGACCTCAAAGCTAGTATTCTCCGGATTACTCGTGGTGCCATGTGCGAGTGAATACAGGAATAGGGGGATAGAATAGAGGAATGCGTGGCTGGAGAGATGGTGCAGGAGGGAGGACTTTAGATTCCTGAGAAACTGGGAATGTTTCTCTGGTAGTTAGGACCTGTACCTGCCGGACGGGTTACACCTCAACAGGGCTGAGACCAATATTCTCACGGGAAGCTACATTAGTGCTGTTGTCGAGGGTTTAAAGTAGCTTGGCAGGGGTTGGCCACCAGCATATAGGAGTAGAGAAGAGCAGTAAGGCGCATAAAGGAGTGAGTGTGTTGGATAGTACTAGAGAAGATAGTAATAGAGGGGGTAACTGCACCATATTCGATAGGAGCAGACTAAAAAGACGTAGAAAAATTTAAAAAATGGGTTTAGAATGCATATACATAAATGCGCAAAGGGCGGTGAATAAGGTTGGTGAGCGACAGCAAAACTAGCCGTGTGGCAATATGATGTTGTGGCAATAACGGAAACGTGGCTTAAAAATGGTGAGGACTGGGCACTTAATGTTCAAGGGTACAATGTGTTCAGAAAAGATTGGGAGGGAAAAAACGTAGGTGGGGTGGCTGTGCTGATTAAGGAAGACAATGCCGTTTTGGAAAGAGAGGGTGTTCTGGAGGGAACAAGGACAGGATTCAATTGGTTAGAGTTGAAGAGCAAAAAGGGTATCATCTCACTATTGGAGGTATTCTAAAGGCCGTCAAATAGTGAGAGGGAGGTAGAGGAGCAAATCTGCAGGGAAATCACAGAGAAAAGTAAGAGCTTAAGAGTGGTGATATTGGGCGACTTTAATTACCCAAATATCGATTGGAAAAATGCTGCGATAAAGGAAAAGTAGTGAGGGGTGTTCAGAAGTTAGTTCAGCAGAATTTCTTTGACCAATATGCTCTTGGACCAACTAGGAAGGAGGCATTTATGGATCTGGTGCTGAGGAATGAGGAGGGCCATGTCGACCAAGTGTCTGTGGGAGAAAACTTGGGTACGAGTGATAATTGTGTCACAAGATTTAGATTAGCAATGGAGAGGATCAAGGAGCAAGCTAGAGTGGAACTTCTAAACTGGAATAGGGCTAAATCAATGGGATGTGAAAGGATCTAGCCAAATACAATGGAAACATAGACTGATAGGAAACACTGTAACTGAACAATGGGTGATCTATGAGGAGGCGACGCTCCAAGCACAGGCTAGTTACATTCCAAAAAAGGGAAGGGTGAGTAAACCAAAGCAAGGTCTTCTTGGATGACGAGGAAGATAGAGAAGTCGGTGAAACAAAAAAAAATGGTGTACGATGTATGTCAGATGAATTATTCAAGGGAGAACCAGTCCAAATACAATAAGTTGAGAGGGGCTGTGAAGATGAAAATAATATTGGAAAAGTAGGAATATGAGAGTAGAATGGCGGTTAACATAATGGGGAACACAAAATACATCTAATGGCATGTAAACAACAGCAAGCGGGCGGGGGGGTTGGCGACTATTAGAGACAAAGAAGGTGATATTTGGTTAGAGATGCAGGGAAAAGCTAGAATGCACAATGAGTACTTGGTTTTGGTGTTTACTAAGGAGGGGAATCCTGACAAAATTTCGGTAGAAGTGGAAAATGTAGAAGCAATGGAAGAGGTGAAAATTGATAGACAGGATGTACTAGAAAGACTGGGTATGCTCAGAGAGGACACGCCGCCTGGTCTAGATGGCTTGCATCCCAGTTTGCTAAGGAACTTGGCAGAGGAGATAGCAGAACGGCTTGCCATAATTTTACAATCTTCCCTAAATGCGGGGTTGGAAAGTGGCAAATGTCACACCATTGTTTAAGAAAGGGTGTAAGGACAATCCTAGTAAGTACAGGTCGGTCAGTTTAACATCAGTGGTGGGTAAAGTTTTAGAAACAATAATCAAGGAAAAAAGTAACAGGCACTTGAAGAGGTTAAAGCTAATTAAGGAGTGCCAACACGGATTTCCTACGAGGAACAGCACCTCATCTTCCGATTAGGCACTCTGCAGCCTTCCGGACTCAATATCGAGTTCAACAATTTCAGATCATAACCTCGGCCCCTATTACAAATTTTCTTGTAATTTTTTCCACTCCTTTCCCCCCGCTTTCCTTTTGTTTCTCTCTCACACCTGGCAGCTATCTCTTACCCTGCCAGTACACTTCACACCTAATCTCAGCCTATTACCATCTCGTCTAGCTTCGAATACCTTTTATTGTCTCTTTTATTCCTTTTGTTTCTTTTACTTCTTTTGTCCGAACGCAGCCCTGCCTTCGATCTATTTTCTTTTCTTTCCAGTTTTGAAGCAGGGTTCGACCCGAAACGTCAACTCATATTTCTCTCCACGAATGTTGCCTGACCTGCTGAGTTTTTCCAGCATTTTCTGTTGTTATTTTGTAAAAGTCAGATCGTGTTTGACTAATCTAATTGAATTTTTTGATGACGTAATAGAGAGGGTTGATGAAGGGAATGCGATGGATGTTGTCTGCATGGATTTTAATAAGGCGTTTGACCAGATACCACATAGAAGGCTGGTTAACAAAATTGAGGCTCCTGGAACAGATGGGTCAGTGGCAGCTTGGATGAAGAATTGGCTTAAGGATAGAAAGCAGCGAGTTGTGGTAAATGGCTGTTTTTCAGACTGGAGGATAGTAGACAGTGGTGTTCCCAAAAGGTTATTTCATGGGCCACTGCCTTTCTTGATATATATAAATGACCTGGATATTGGAATAGAGAGAAGGATTTTTAAATTTATCGATGACACCAAAATGTGCGGTGTAGCAAACAGTGTGGATGATACCAATCGACTGCAATGGGACATAGAACGGCTAGCAGAATGGGCAGACAAATGACAGATGGAATTTATTACAGAGAACTGTGAGGTGATGCATTTTGCCATAAGGACATGGAGAGGCAATATACACTTAATGGCACAGTTTTAAAGAGTGTACAGGGACAGAGGGACCTGGGGTTTAATGTGCATAGGTCCCTGAATATGGCGGGACATATTGAGAGGGTGGTTTACAAAGCATATGGGATCTTGGGCTTCATAAATAGAGTCATTGAGTACAAAAGTAGGTAAGTTATGCTGACCCTTTATAAAGCGTTCTGGGGCTGAGGGATCTTAGCTACAAGGACAGGTTGGAGAAGCTGGTTTTGTTATCGTTAGAGCAAAGTAAGTTGAGGGGTGATTTGATGGAGGTGTACAAGAATGTGACGGGTTTAGATAGGCTAGATGGTGAAAGGCTGTTTCCACTAGTTGACAGTACAAGGACTAGGGGACACAGATTTAGGGTTTTGACAAGAGATACCCTGGGAATTCGAGGAAGATCTTTTTTTCACAATGAGTGGTGATGACGTGGAATGTGCTGCTGATGGAATTGGTGGAAGTGGAGACTCTGAATGTTTTCAAGGGGAGACTGGATAGGCACTTGGGGGGCTACGGGGTTAGAGCGGGCGAGTGGGACTGCCTGGATTGCTCTACAGAGAGCCGACATGGACTCGAAGGGCCGAATGGCCTCCTTCTCTACCGTTATGACTCTTTGACTCGATGACCTGTATTTGTAGACCGTGGTTCTCTGCTGAGATGTTCTTACTACAGCTCACGGAGCCGAGTTCCCAATGTGTAGTTGTTGTCACGTTCACCTAATACCTGAAAGGCCCTCGGTTTGAAACCGAGCAGAAACATTTTGCAAAACATTCCCCATTAAAATTGAATTAATATAATATAATGACTAATTTTTGTGGTTAAATATGAATTAAATAAATTATCTCATAAAACCCGTGTATTTTCTCTGCACAATTCTGGGCCATAAGCAGCAGTAGAATTGTATTCAACCACAATCTGTAGCCTCCTAGCCTGGCAGATCCCTCAGTCTACCATTACCATCAACCCAGGGGACCAAACCTGGTGCAATGAGATGTGTGGAAGAGCAGGCCAGGAGCGGCACCAGGCGCACCTAAAAATGAGACCATTCCAAACTGCTGAAGCTGGATATGGAACCAAGACGGGCCAATGCAGTTGAGATACAAATTATCCAGGATCTAATGGAATGATGGAACAGGGCTGAGGGGCTGAATGGCCTCATCCTGTTCCTAATAAGCTCCCACAATTAAGAAAATGTTACAAAATGTCTTTCTGGTATCCCAGTGGATGATCTCACATTACTGACATTGTACCCAGTGCTCCAGTTAACCCCTGTGTCCCGGCGCCTGGCTTAATAACAGGACAGCGTTCATGGGAGGGGTTGTTCAGCTGTGGTCCGATAATAATTTTTAGAATGAGGTTTGTTAGATTAAAGAGCTCTTTTTCTGTTACCTTCGATTTACACTCTGCCCAGTTGTATTTACGAACAGTTAACAATGTTTCCTCGGTGTGGTGTGTTCAATGTTTGTGCAGTAACTCGGTCACCCAGTGTGAGTATGAAAGACAATCCCCAGCCTGGGCTCAAACCAATCCAAATGCGCAATCTGTGGACGGTGTAGAACCTGGTGCGCATAAAACTCAGCGTGCAGGTTCGATCCCCGTACGGACTATTAGAATATTTGATAATTTTACACTTTATCGTAACAATTAAAATACAAACTTTATAAAGCAAGAAATCACATCAGAATCTCATTGGGGAATTATTTGGATTAACATCCATTGCACCTTTTCCACCAGGCTGAGCGGAAACACACATCTTTCTGTTTATTTGTGTTTCTGGGTTTGCTGATGGACAAATACACCAATGAAATATTCAGCTGGCACCGAGAGAGACAACATCCAGAGAAAAGCACAGAAGGACATAGAGAAACAAAAACATTTCCCATCCTTGATGTCTCTCTATGACTCAGTGCCAGAGAAAAAAATTCAGTTCAATTCGTGAACCGGACTGGAAAGGAATTTAAATGAACTGAATCCTGCCGAAATCCGAGATTAAACCTTTAGTCTAGCGCTCTCCCAACTGAGCTATTCCGGCTTCACGGTAAATTAAAATGTGTGTCATCCACTTGGCGAACACAACTCCGGGTGTAATGACACCTCCCGCTCATTCCTTACTGCGGTCAATGTGACCCGACCAGATCTCGGAGCTCAGTTTACTTTAATGTAACGCTGGAGTGTTGATAAAGATACAAAGCTGACACAGCAGAGGCGATGTCACTCTATTGGACACAGAGTGAAATACAGTGAGATATTCAAATAAAATTACAGAGCACAAAATGTGTGTAAAATTCCCCTTTGTTTTCTCGGCGCTGCTGGGTTGTGAAGGGGCTGACTAACCGAAGTCCCACTGAGCCGCACTGACCGCGAGACAAGCTGACCTTATATCAATATAAAAGCAAAATACTGCGGAGGCTGGACATCTGAAATAAAAACAGAAAATACTGGAACTACTCAGCAGGTCAGGCAGCATCTGTAGAGAGAGAGAAACAGAGTTAATGTTTCAGGTCAATGACCCTTCGTCAGAACTGGAAAAAGATGGAGTTGTTGGAGATGTGATGGGCTGCCATTATGTGGGATATGTGGAACATTCTTTGTTCCAGTCCTACTCCAGTCCCCTCCCTCAGCTCTTTTTCCGGTACATTGATGACTGTATCAGTGTCGTCTCCTACTCTCGTCCTGATCTTGAAAATTTCATTCACTTTGCTTCCAATTTCCATCCTTCCCTCACCTTCACATGGCCCACCTCTGACTCTTCCCTTCCCTTCATCGACTTCGCTGTCTCCATCTCTGGGTTTAGGCTATTGACAAATGTTGACTATAAGTGCACTGACTCCCCCAGCTACCTGGACAACACTTTCTCCCTTCCCGCTTCTTGCAAGGACTCAATTCCATTCTCCCAGTTTCTCCTTCTCTGCCACATCTGCTCTGACGATGCCACCTTCCATGCCAATTATTCCGACATGTCTTGCTTTTTCCTCAACCGAGGATTCTCCTCTACCGTGGTTGACATGGCCCTTGGCCGTGTCCATTCTATTTCCCACACTTCTGCTCTCACCCCTTCCCCTCCCTCCCAGAACAACTTGACCTCACCTTTCACTCCACCAGCCTCCACATTCAATGGATCATTCTGCACCATCTACGCCACCTCCAAAGTAATCCCACCACCAATCACATCTTCCTCTCACCTCCCCTTTCAGCTTTCTGAAGGGACCGCTCCCTCTGCGGCACCCTGGTCCACTCCTCCATCACCCCCAACACACCTTGCCCTTGCCCGGCACCTTCCCATGCAAGCGCAGGAGATACAACACATGCAATTTTACCTCCTACCTTCCCACTGTCCAGGGCCCCAAACACTCCTCCCTGGTGAACCAAGGATTTACTGGGTGAGGTGAGAGTGACTGCACTTGATATCAAGGCAGCATTTGACCGAGTCTGGCATCAATGTGCTCTAGTGAAACTGAAGTCAATGGGAATCAGGGGAAAACTCCCCACTGGCTGGAGTCATACCGAGCACAAAGGAAGATGGTTGCGGTGGGTGAAGGTCAATCATCACAGCCGCAGGACTTCGCTGCAGGAGTTCCTCAGGGCAGTGTCCTAGGCCCAACCATCTTCAGCTGTTTCATCAATGAAATTCCCTCTAAAGTAGGTTAGAAATGGGAATGTTCGCTGATGACTGCACTGTGTTCAGTGCCACTCACAACTCCACTGATAATGAAGCAGTCCATGCCCACATGCAACAAGACCTGGACGACAATTAGGCTTGCAGGTAACATTCGTGCCACAGAAGTGCCAGGCAATGAATATCTCCAACAAGCGTGAGTCTAACCATCTCCCCATGACATTCAATGCCATTACCATCACCAAAGCCCCCACTATCAACATCGTGGGTGTCACCATCAACCAGAAACTTAACTGGACCAGCCACATAAATATTGTGGCAAAAAGAGCAGGTCAGATGCTAGGTATTCTGCGGCGAGTGTCCCATCTCCTGACTCCCCAAAGCCTTTCCACCATCTACAAGGCACAAGTTAGGAGCGTGATGGAATACTCTCCACTTGCCTGGATGAGTGCAGCTGCAACAACAGGCAAGAAGCTCGACACTATCCAGGACAAAGCATCCCGATTGACTGGCACCTCATCCACCACCTTCAAGATTCACTCCCTCCACCACCAGCGTACTGTGGCTACATTGTGTACCATCTACAAGATGCACTGCAGCAACTCGCCAAGGCTTCTTCAGCAGCACCTCCGAAACCAGCGATCTCTTCCACCTAGAAGGACAAGGGCAGCAGGCGCATGGGAACACCATCACCTCCAGTTCCCCTCCAAGTCACACACCATCCTGACTTAGAAATATATCGCCAACCCTTCATCATTGCTGGGTCAAAATCCTGTACACTGTGGGAGCACTTTCACCACACGAACTACAGCGTTGCAAGAAGGTGGCTCACCACCACCTTCTCAAGGTCAACTATGGATGGGCAATAAGTGACGCCCTTGCCAGCGAAGCCCAGATCCCATAAGCGAATTTTTAAAAAACTTCTACTTCTGACAATTCAGTATACTGTATTCGCTGCTCACGATGCGGTCTCCTCTACATTGGGGAGTCCAAACGCAGGTTGGGTGACCGCTTTGCGAAACACCTCCATTCAGTGACCCCGACCTTCCGGTCACCTGTCACTTTAATTCTCTCCACTCCCAGTCTGTCGTCTCCGTACTCGGCCTCTTACACTGTTCCACTTCATCTGAACGTAAGCTCGGGGAACAGCACTTCATCTTTCGATTAGGCACTTTACAGTCTTCTGGGCTCAACATCGAATTCAACAATTTCAGCTCATAACCTCGGCCCCTTTCTTGTTATTCTCTCTCTCACATGGCAGCTGTTGATCATCCTGTCGTTGCCATTCACACCTCATCTAGAGTCATCATTTGTTTCTTAACTTGTCCCATTAACATTTCCTTTTGCCTTGCCACCTTATCATTGTTCTCTCTTAATATCTCCTGCCTTCCATCCTATTGCAGATCTTCCCCTTTGTTCTTCCCTCCTCTCAGCACTCTCCCTGCCCCTATGCTTCCTTAAAAAGCAGTTACATCTCCAACTTTTTCCAGTTCTGACGAAGGGTCATCAAACTGAAACGTTAACTCTGTTTCTCTCTCTCTAAAGATGCGGCCCGACCTGCTGAGTATTTCCTGCACTTTCTGTAATTATATCAAGTTCAATCTTCAGCAGCGAGATGCTGGAGAGAGACAATAGTTCCAAATCATGGAGTAATTTTCTGGTTCTGATGTTGAATCTCATTTATATCAAGCACCCCTTGAATTCCCAGCTGGGGGATTCAGAGCTGGGGATCGCCTGTGAAATCACCTTAAACACATTGAAACAACAGCCTCTATCCCTCCTCCCTGTCTGTTATTGCTGGGTGGCAGCTGATGGCTCTGTCCCAGGGGCTCCGCTTGTGAGCAGAGTTTTCAGATCTTTCCCGGTGTGGTACTGAGCCCCACACAACAGAATGTGATCAGTTTCCTTCCTCGGCCTTGGGCCTGTTAGTTTATTGCAGGCGGTGTGGTACTGAGCCCCACAAAGAACAGGGAATGCCCAGGCTCCATCACCGGTCTGTGTTGTGTTACTCCATCTCAAGCAGTGTGTTATTGAGCTGCACACAGTAGGAAGGGCCCAGGCACCATCCCCGGCCTGTGGTGTGTTTCTCCATCTCAAGCAGTGCGGTACTGAGCCCCACAGAGTAGGAAGGGCCCAGGCTCCATCCCCGGCCTGTGGTGTGTTACTCCATCTCAAGCAGTGTGTTACTGAGCCCCACAGAGTAGGAAGGGCCCAGGCTTCATATCCAGCCTGTGGTGTGTGACTCCCTCACAAGCAGTGCGGTACTGAGCCCCACAGAGTAGGAAGGGCCCAGGCTTCATCCTCGGCCTGTGGTGTGTTACACCATCTCAAGCAGTGTGTTACTGAGCCCAACATAGTAGGAAGAGCCCAGGTCCCATCCCCGGCCTGTGGTGTGTTACTCCATCTCAAGCAGTGTGTTACTGAGCCCCACAGAGTAGGAAGGGCCAGGATCTATCCCCGGCCTGTGCTGTGTTACTCCATCTCAAGCAGTGTGACACTGAGCCCCATGCAGACATGGAAGGACCAAGGCTCCATTGCAGGCCTGTGGTATGTTCGTTGTTCGGTGAGCTCCTGACCCATAAAGTGCAGAAAGGGCAGAGTCCCATCAGCAGCCTAGTGTTCTGGTGTATCTTTGGACCAAGGTGGTAATGAGGTCTGGAGCAGTGTGGTCCTGGCGGAACTGAAACTGAGCTTCAGTGAGCAGGTTATTGGTGAGTAAGAGCCGCTTGCTAGCACGGCTGATGACACCTTCTATCACTTTGCTGATGATTCTAAGTAGACAAATGAGGCAATAACTGGCTAGATTCGATTTGTTCTCCTTTTTATGAACGGGCCATACCTGGGCAGTTTACCACTTGTTCATGCAGGTGCCAGTGTTGTAGCTTGGCTAGAGGCATGGCTAGGTCTGGAACACAATTCTTCAGGACTACAGACGGGATGTTATCGGGTCCCATAGTCTTTGATTTAGCCAGTACGCTCAGTCGTTTCTTGATATCACGTGGGGTGATTCGAATTCGCTGAAGATTGGCTTCTGTGATGGTGCGGACCTCAGATGGAGGGCGAGATGGATCATCCACTCGGCGCTTCTGGCTGTGCTCTGCCATCACTGAGGATGGGGATGTTGATGGAGCCTCCTCCCCTCGTTAGTTGTATAATTGTCCACCATCATTCGAGACTGGATGTGCAGGACTGCAGTTCTTTGATCTGATGCATTGGATTTGTGATCGCTTTGCATGTTGCTTCTGCTGTCTATAGCATGTTACTTCAGCTGTTTACCATGTATGCAGTCCTGTGTTGCAGCTGCACCACGTATGCACCTCATTTTATGTCCAGCTGATGCTGCACCTGGCATGTGCTCCTACTCGCTTCATTGAACCAGTAATGCAGAGGTGGGGGATGTCATTAAAAGGGAAATTAGAGAAGCGTGCAATAAGGGCACAGCAGTCATCATGGGTGACTTTAATCTACATATAGATTGGGAGAACCAAATTAGTAACAATACTGTGGAGGAGGAATTCCTGTAATGTTTACCGGACAGTTTCCTGGACCAATATGTCGAGGAACCAACTACAGATCAGGCCATCTTAGACTGGGTATTATGTAACGAGAAAGGATTAATTAGCAATCTTGTTGTACGAGGCCCCTTGGGTCGGAACGATCATAATATGATGGAAATCATCATTAAGATGGACAATGAAGTAGTTGACTCAGAGACTAGGGTCCTCAATTTAAATAAAGGAAACTATGATGGTCTGAGGCGCGAGTTGGGTAGGATTGATTGGGGAATGTCACTCAAAGGGTTGACGGTAGATAGGCAATGGCAAACATTCAAAGACTGCATGGATGCACTACAGAATTTGTTCATCCCAGTTTGGAATAAAAATAAAACAAAAAAGGTGATTCAACCGTGGCTAACAAGGGAAATTAGGGATAGCATAAGATCCAAGGAGAGGACATATAAATTGGCCAGAAAAAGCAATAAACCTGAGGATTGGGAGCAGTTTAGGATTCAACAAAGGAGGACAAAGGGATTAATTAAGAAATGGAAAATAGAATATGAGAGTAAGCTAGCAGGGAACATAAAAACTGAGTGTAAAAGCTTTTATAAATATGTGAAGAGAAAAAAATTGGTGAAGTCAAACGTAGGTCCCTTGCAGTCAGAATTAGGGGAATTTATAATGGGGAACAAAGGAATGGCAGACCAATTAAATACATATTTTGGTTCTGTCTTCACAAAGGAGGACACAAATAACCTCCCAGAGGTGAAAGGGAGGAACTGAAAGAAATCAGTATTTGTAGGGAAATGGTGTTGGGGAAATTCATGGGATTGAAGGACGATAAATCCCCAGGGCCTGATAATCTACATCCAAGGGTACTTAAGGAAGTGGCAATAGAAATAGTAGATGCATTGCTGATCATCTTCCAACATTCAATGTAATCTGGAACAGTACGCATGGTTTGGAGGGTAGCTAATGTTACCCCACTATTCAAAAAAGGTGGTAGAGAGAAAATGGGGAATTACAGACTGGTAAGCCTCACATCGGTAGTGGGGAAAATGCTCGAGTCCATTATAAAAGATGTACTAGCAGAGCACTTGGAAAACAGTCACAGGATCGGACAAAGTCAACATGGATTTACAAAAGGTAAATCGTGCTTGACTAATCTACTGGAAATTTTTGAGGATGCAACTGGTAAAATAGATAAGGGAGAACCAGTGGATGTGGTGTATTTGGACTTTCAGACGGCTTTCGATAAGGTCCCGCATAAGAGATTAGTATGTAAAGTTAAGGCACATGGGAATGGGGCAAGATATTGACTTGGATAGAGAACCAGTTGGCAGACAGAAAGCAATGAGTTGGAATAAACTGGTCTTTTTCTGAGTGGCAGGCTGTGACTAGTGGGGTACCGCAGGGATCGGTCCTTGGACCCCAGCTACTCACAATATATAGTAATGATCTAGACAAGGGAACTAGATGTAATATCTCCAAATTTGCAGATGACGTAAAGCTGGGTGGGCGTGTGTGCAATGAGCATGATGCCGAGAAAAAACAGGATGATTTGGACAGGTTGGGTGATTGTGCAGAAGCATGGCAGATGCAATATAACTTGTATTGTGCCCTTGCAGCGCATTCCTATGCAGAGCTAGACAGGTAGCTAACAACTTGATATCTTCCCATAAAAATCACAAGGTTTGACTTTTCTTGTAAACTTTACTGAAAGATTCTTATTGTGAAACGGAAATACAATACAGAAGTGGAAGCATACATTAGTACACAAGCACATAACTGATATGCATACACGTTAAACTTAGGTAAGCATGAGCAATACAGTACATTTGGCATGTAACTTACCAAAACACGTGAAAACACAGCTTACTGTGAATATACATTTAGCAAACTGAAAGGCATTCTCTTACATTCACTTTGAATTAGCCCTGTACATAGTGCATCAAAATAAAGCTACAAGCTAACCAGCTAGACACAGGGAGCGAGCAATTCATGGCTAGCTGTGTAGGTTTGCTTACACAGAAAGGTTACAAAACTAAACATTTTCTGCAAAATAAAGTGTACACTAATCAACTATAACATTCTGAACTACTTACAGACAAATAGTGTCCAAGGCCGAAACGTAACAAGAAAATAACTTCCAAGACCATGTGTCAAGCTGCAGGTCTTGTGATATACAGCAATTTACTTTACAGCACTTACTTTACTGCACTTTACTGCGCTTTACTGCACTTGCTATGTACCAAATACCCACTAGGTGGCGGCACACAATGGGAATCGACGCAACTTAATTAAACCCCTGAATTAACTTGAAAACCAACATAAGTTCCTAAAGGAAGGCAGCACACTCCCCGCTTGGTACAATTCCATTGTACCACTACAGATACAAAATAAAACCTAAAAAAACGTCCTTTGGCTGCAAACATACTCAGAACCCTTTCTCCAGGTTTCTTCAGAAAGGAGGACTATGATCTCTGAGACTGGCCTCAGAAACACTTTGACAGTCCCCTCCTTGACAATCTTCACCTCCACCTTGCGGACCCTCTTGCCCCTGCTTGGCAGAGTTTTGACAACCAGTCCCACTGGCCATTCATTTCTGTGTGCTTGGCTGTCTTACAGCAAGACAACATCTCCCACTTTGACATTTGGCTTGTGTTCTGTCCATTTCCTATGGCTCTGTGGGATGGAACATACTCTCCTCTCCATCTCTTCCAAAAAGGTGTCTGCAAGGCACTGGACTTGCTTCCACTGCTTCCCGTGCAGCTCAGCCATGTCGAATTTTCCAGAGGGGGCTGAAATGGCACTCATCTTTTGAGTCAGGAGCATCGCTGTGGTGAGGACTGCAGGCATGTCTGGGTCGGTGGACACCGGCACCAGGGGCCTTGCATTCATGATCGACATGACTTCAGCCATGAGAGTGCTCAAAACGTCGTGTGAGAGACAATTGGGTCCCGTCCAAAGCAGCATAGCGTCCAGATTTCGCCTGGCAACACCGATGAGCCTCTCCCATGAACCACCCATGTGGGATGAATGCGGGGGGTTAAACATCCACGTGCATCCTTTCTTTTGCCGGTCTTCGAGAGCCTTCAAGGACTCCTTCCATAGGTTTCTTTTTGCTTCTTTTTCTGGGAGGAGTGGAGCATCCCAATCACTCTGATCAGATGAGAGCTCCCGTACTAATGCTTTTCCTTGCATTGTTATGGGAGCTACGAACGCCAGAGGGTCATACAAACTGTTGACTGTGGACAGGACACCACTCCGTGTGAATTGCCTGTCTTCACGGGACACCAGGAATTAGAAGCTGTCTGTTTCCAGGTTCCAGGAGAGTCCCAGGCTCCGTTGAAGGGGGAGAGGATCCACTCCAAGGTGCAAATCCTTCAGATCCTTAGCACGGTCCTCTGCAGGGAAGGCTACCATCACCTGTCCACTATTCGATGCTACTTTGTGTAGTCTCAGGTTGGGCTCTGCCAACATCTCTCTGGTTCTTGTCAGGAGATCTATTGCTTCTTCAGGTGTGGTAACCGAGGTGAGACCATCGTCAACATAGAACTGTCTCTCAACAAAATGCTTCGCATCGGAGCCATATTCCTGCTCACCTTTCTGAATGGCTCACCTCATGCAGTAGATGGCCACAGCAGGTGAAGGGCTGCTTCCAAACACGTGGACCTTCATCCTGTACTCTACCACATTCTTGTTGATGTCGTTGTCCTGATGCCAGAGGTAGCGGAGATAGTCCCTGTGGTCTTCTCGGACGACAAAACAATAAAACATTTGCTGCACATCTGCTGTCGGGGCTATAGGTTCTTTCCTGAACCGCAGAAGAACTCCCAACAAGGTGTTGTTCAAGTCTGGGCCGCTGAGGAGTACATCGTTCAGAAACACTCCTTCACATTCAGCACTCGAATCGAACACAACTCGTAACTGGTCCAGCTTTTGTGGGTGATACACACCGAATGTTGGCAGGTACCAGTGTTCTTTACCTTCCTCCAGAGGTGGAGCAGGCTCTGCTTGGTCGTTGTCCAGCATCTTCTGCATGAACTCTATGTAATGGCCCTTCATTTCTAGCCTTTTCTCCAGTGTTCTCCTGAGTGAGCAGAGGCGCTTCATAGCTTGTTCCCTGTTGCTCGGAAGACGGCGTCTAGGAGAGCGAAATGGTAAGGGTGCCACCCAGCTGTGACCATCGTCCTGGTAAACCTCCTCATTCATGATGGTTAGGAAAGCTTTGTCATCCACGTATAGTGCAGTTTTGTCATCATCCTTGGACCTTTCAAACACAGAGTATCCTAGGCTGTCTGTGCTCACAGTGAGGCCTGCCTCTTCCTCACAGGCAGAGGAGGATGACCTATGATGCTGCGTCATGCCATCGTAGTCTTCCTTTACCTGGATCCTGTTTGGGCATGGGCTGAGAAAGGATTGCGACCGTTGTGCAACACGTTTGCTTTATATACGTTGGCATCCACTGGTTTGTGGACTGTTCCCAGGCAAACACCACCCACAAGGACCCATCCCAGGTCAAGCCGCTGTGCATAAGGAGCATTGTGGGGCCTGTTGATTTGCTCACGTACCTTGTGCACCCATAACATGTCTCTTCCCAAGAGCAGGAGGATTGGAGCGTTCGGGTTCACAGCTGGAATCTTGTTGGCAACTGGCTGTAGGTGGGGCTGATGGCGTGCGACCCCTGGGAAGGGAATTTCTGTCCTATCATCTGGCATCATGTCACACTCAATTAAGGTGGGGAGGGGAAGATGTAGTTTCCCATCCATGGACTCGATTATGAAGTTGCCAACTCTCCTACCCGTAGTCTCTGTTGTCCCTGAACAGGTTTTTAGCGTGTACGGAGCTGCGCTGGCCTTGACTTCAAAGAGATTGAAGAATTCTGTCTTCGCCAGAGACTTGTTACTTTGCTCAAGCACTGCATACATCTTGATTGCCTTCTCCTTTCTCTCTGTAGGATATGCTTTAACCAAACAGATTTTAGAGCATGAGCATGGGCTGCTTGCATTTCCACAAACCTCTGTACACTTGGAGGTGACTGAAGAAGATGCGCTTTTGCTTTGCTCCCTGCTATCCTCTTTGTTAACCGCACCACCCTCGGTGGTCGAAGGAGGAGGACCTGGAAGCATGGCTGCGATGTGTTTTTCACTGTTGTACTTGAAGCACTTGATTGTCGCCTTGCAGTCTTTTGCCATGTGCATAGTCGATCCACAACACCTGAAGCAGATGCAATTCTCTTTCAGGTACGATTTGCGCTCATCAATAGGCTTGCATCTAAAGCTTTGACACTTTTTGAGCGGGTGGGGCTTCTTGTGTATTGGACACTGACGATCTGGGTCATCCACTTTATTCCCAGCAGAACTGGATTGGTTGACTGAGGGTTCGGCTGGAACATTTGTTTTGTGCACGCTCACAGAGGCCTTGTTGCTGTACTTCGTGGGTTTCTCTGTTCTCGAAGGAGCGTGACTGCTGGAGGTGGAGAAAGTGAAATTTGGATCATTCCTCACCTTTGCCTGTTGTTGGACGAACCTGGAGAAGAGAGAGAAGGGAGGAAATGCCACTCCGTAGTCCTCCTTGTACTTGGATGCCTTAGCTATCCATTTCTCTTGAAGGTTGTAGGGGAGCTTTTCCACTATTGGGATTACCCCACGAGCTGTATCGAAATACGAGAGACCTGTCGGGTAACCTTCTCCCTTAGCACACTCCAGTTCGAGGGGAATGTCACCCAGTTCTCGACGCTCGACATTATCTTTGTTGGTTAGCTTCGGAAAGTCCTCAATCTTCTTAAGCAGTGCGTGTTCAATGACTTCTGGTTTCCCATAACAGTCTTCGAGACATTGCCAAACCATGTTGAAGCCTGCTGTGGGATTGCTGACGTGCACTGGGCGAATTCTCTTCGCCTATTCTGACGACTCAGCTCCGAGCCACTTTGTCATCAAATCTAGTTCTTCTCTGGCTGACAGATTCAAGTCCTTGGTGGTACTCAGGAAGGACGCTTTCCATGACCAATAATTTTCAAGACGGTCATCAAATTCTGGAAGACCTGAACTTAACAATTCTCGGCAGATGAGGTACCTAGCGAGGTTTTGTGCACCTTGTGGCTCGGGTAAGGACTGCTTGGCTGGATTGGCCGAGTGCTGTGGAGGTCTCTGCAGGTAAGTCTTACTTGCTTCTTCTCTTTTAAGCTCAGTGTCTCCGAAAACAGGCTGTTTGTTACTGTGGTGAGTAGTTGGTTCTGCATCAAGATACCTGGATATTTTGTGTGAGTCTGCTGGCTTGTGTTTCGATGATGCTTCCTTGAAGAACATTTGGAGTGTTGTTGGACATACTCACTTGTACGTTGCACTGGACTGAGGGGCAGTTCCAGAACATATGATTCATGGCTGTGCTCCCCGCCTTCATTCTGCTCACCTTCTTCATAAGCTGCAGCTTCAGCTTCAGCGGCAGCGGCAGCTCTCTGGCTTTGTAGAATGCGGAAACTGGCGTCGAGGTCAGCTCTCTGCTTCATCACACTGGCGTCGAGGTCAGCTCTCTGCTTCATCACACTAGCTTCTTTTTCAGCGAAGGACAATTGAGCCTGGGCAGCTTTTGCCTTGGCGTGCGCTTTGGTGGCTGCAGAAGCTGTCGATGACGATGGTCTGCTAGACCGCCGAGATGATCTAGAGGATGCTTTAGAGGACTGTGACTTGGCATCATTTGCTCGAAGCGGCTCATGCTTCTCAGTTGTCTGGTCGACATCCTCTATGGTATATTGTCTCCATGAGCATAGGCACATGGTAGCTGGGTGCTATCTTCTTGTGCTTCAGCCCGCTGTGCTGTTGTCTTTTCACTATTCTGCCCTTGCAGCGCGTTCCTATGCAGAGCTAGACAGGTAGCTAACAACTTGATATCTTCCCATAAAATCACAAGGCTTGACTTTTCTTGTAAACTTTACTGAAAGTTTCTTATTGTGAAACTGAAATACAATACAGAAGTGGAAGCATACATTAGTACACAAGCACATAACTGATATGCATACACAAACTTAGTTAAGCATGAGCAACACAGTTCATTTGGCATGTAACTTACCAAAACACGTGAAAACACAGCTTACTGTGAATATACATTTAGCAAACTGAAAGGCATTCTCTTACATTCACTTTGAATTAGCCCTGTGCATAGTGCATCAAAATACAGCTACAAGCTAACCAGCTAGAAACAGAGAGCGAGCAATTCACGGCTAGCTGTGTAGGTTTGCTTACAGAGAAAGGTTACAAAACTAAACATTTTCTGCAAAATATAGTGTACACTAATCATCTATAACATTCTCAAGTACTTACAGACAAATAATGTCCAAGGCCGAAACGTAACAAGAAAATAACTTCCAAGACCATGTGTCGAGCTGCAGGTCTTGTGATATACAGCAATTTACTTTACAGCACTTACTTTACGGCACTTTACTGCACTTGCTAGGTACCAAATATCCACTAGGTGGCGGCACACAATGGAAATCGACCCAAATTAATTAAACCCCTGAATTAACTTGAAAACCAACATGAGTTCCTAAAGGAAGGCAGCATAACGTGGATAAATGTGAGCTTATGCACTTTGGTGGCACAAAAATAGGAAGACAGATTTTTATCTGAATGGCAATAGATTGGGAGAAGGGGAAGTGCAACGAGACCTGGTTGTCCTTGTGCACCAGTCGCCGAAGGTAAGCATGCAGGTGCAGCAGGTGGTTAAGAAGGCAAATGGTATGTTGGCATTCGTAGTGAGAGGGTTCGTGTACAGGAACAAGGATGTCTTGCTGCAGTTGTACAGGGCCTTGGTGAGACCACATCTTGAGTATGGTGTGCAGTTTTGGTCTTCTTATCTGAGGAAGGATTTCCTTGCCATGGAAGGAGTTGAGCGAAGATTCACCAGGCTCATACCTAGGATGGCAGGAGTGACGTATGAGGAGAGATTGGGTCGATTGGGCTTTTACTCACTGGAGTTTAGAAGAATGAGAGGCGATCTCATGAAACTTATAAAATTCTGACAGGACTGAACAGACTAGATGCAGGAAGGATGTTCCCGATAGTCGCGGAGTCCAGAACCAGGGGTCACAGTCTAAGGATAAGGGGTAGGCCATATAGGTCAGAAATTAGGTGGAATTTCTTCACCCAGAGAGTGGTGAACCTGTGGAATTCTCTACCACAGAAGGCAGTAGAGGCCAATACATTAAATATATTCAAGAATTAGTTGGATATTTTTCTAAAACTAAAGGGATCAAGGGGTATGGGGAGAAAGCAGGGACCATGTACTGAATTTGGATGATCAGCCATGATCGCATTGAATGGCGGAGCAGGCTCGAGGGTCCGAATGGCCTACTCCTGCTCCTATCTTCTATGTTTCTATATTTCTATATTTCTATGGTTGGTCCCCAGTCTTGATGATAATTGTAGATTGAGTGATATGCCATGCATGAGATTACAGATTGTGCTGGAATACAATTCTGCTGCAGCTGCTGGCCCACAGCACCTCATGGATATCTGGTTTTAAAGCTGCTAGATCGGTTCCGCATCTCTCTAATTGAGCTCGGTGCTGGTGCTGCACAACTCAGTTGCATCAAACCGCTACGACAGACATTAATATGAACAAAACTGCATGGACCCCCCATCATTGACCTAGGTACCAGATTCGGCATTACAACAGCCAGCCCCGTCAACCCTGCAAACTCCTCGTCACTAATATCTGCGGACATCTACCAAAATTGGAAGAGCTGTCAGCCTGACTTTGTCAAACTCACGGAGGCATAAATTTCTGTTAACGTCTCAGACCCTTCCATCAGCATCGCTGGACTTTCCTGACCCACCGGCAGGACAGACCCACCAGATGTGCCTACACATCGGTATCCAGTGAGAAAGCAGTGGCCCTGGGAGACCTCAACATTGACTCCAGGCCATCGTCTTATGGCATCAGGTCAAACATGGGCAAGCACCCTCCTGCTCATTGTCATATACCGTCCACCCCTCAGCTGATGAATCCGTGCTCCTCCATGTTGAGCATCACTAGAATGAAGCACTGAGCATAGCAAGGGTGCACAATGTATTCTGGGTGGCAGACTTCAATGTCAATCACCCCGTGTGGCTCGGTAGCACCACCACTGATCGAGCTGGCTTAGTCCTGAAGGACAGAGCTGCCAGACTGGTTCTCTGGCAGGTGGTGAGCGAGCCAACACGAGGGAAATAGATTCTGTGAGTATGACAATGTCAGGCTCTTCCAATTTTGGCACAAGTCCACAGATGTTAGTGATGAAGACTTTGCAGGTTTGACTGGGCGTGCCATTTTAAAGCCAAATCTGGTTCCTAGGCCAATGCTGGGGGGTCCATTCAGTTTTATTCTTATTAATGTGTTTCATAGTGGTTTGATACAACTGAGTATCTTGCTGGACCATTTCAGAGGAAAATTAAGAGTCAGCATGCTGCTACGTGTCGGGAATCACATATGGGTCACAACAGCAGATTTCCTTCCCTAAAGGACATTAGTGAACCAGATGTGTTTTTAAATCAATCCGGCAGTTTCATGGTCAGCACTCCAGAATTATTTAATTGAATTTAAATTACTCAGCTGCCGTGGTGAGATTTGAACTGTAGGGGGCCATCTTTTAACTGGTTTACGTTAATTTACCTTCCTTTACCTGTTTACGGTAATTTACCTGGTCATGGAGCTTTTTTCCGCTACACTCTGTGACCAATTCCAATCAGCGATTTCGAATCGCTAAACCACCCCTTCCAGTTCTGACTGGAGGCACTTATAATTAATGATATATAAAAAACGGACAAATGATCTGGATGAAAGAAAGTCAAACTTTATTAACTAAATAAACTACACCACATGATCAATGTAATCACTGTAAAATTGCTTAAACAGGGGAGGGAAAACGGGCATAACGAGGGAAAACGACTAAAATAACAACTCTTAACGAAATTCCTACTTTACCCCCCACCCCTAAGCCTATCATAAGTTGCCTTGTGGAAGGTCAGAAAAATATATGCTCACCACTATAATGCCAGCTACCTCCATGCCCTGCGTTCTTAGTTCTTCACTGCCCAGAAGTGAAAAACACCCCAGTGTTTTAAAAGTAAACTGCTGGTGTTTTTACTTCTTCAGACAGACTTCCACGCTGTAGAAGGCACACGGAGGCAGGCGAGAGAGGGAGATGCTCTGAGAAGCTATCTCTTATATCCCAATTTTGGGGCTGAAATGTTCCTGCCCAAATCCAGAAGTTTCTGGGCTAAAACACAAGGACCCAGACCGTCCCCTGTCTGGGATGGGTTTGAATAAAGTTGCCATTGTCTGTGATGGCTATCGAAAAAACTGCAGGGGTTTTGAATGTGTCTTCATTCTGGGGCAGAAATGTTCCCGCCCAAATCCAAGTTCATCTGGGCTAAAACAAAAGGATCCAAACCATCCCCCCCCCTTTGTCTAGCAATGGGTGATTCAAACCCATTCAACCTTAAACTGTTCCTTTTCTTAGTCTCAAAGTCTCTTCCGTAGTTTGGGTGTGTCTCATGGTGTGTGATGGGTTTTGAATGGAGTTGGGTTACTAGGTAAACAGAAGCCCTTTGTCCTGCGGTCACTGAAACCGCAGCCTAAGTGGATAATCCTTTATGTCAACATAAACAAACATTGATTGCCTCTGAAGGGAAGGGACACTCCCTTTTTGATTGACAGGATCTGACTGCCACTGCTTCAACCCTCCACCTTTTCACAGACATCCATGAGCTGCTTCCAAGCCTCTTTGTCCTGGGCCATGCTTTTCTGACGGCCATTTTTCAATTTACCAAACTCAAGGGTACAAATTTTAAGAAAATGTACTGTCTTAAAGTGTGCAAGTTTTACGCAAAGTTCCTCAATTCGGGTGTTGTCCATGCGCTGCCCAGCTCAATGCAGCCTTTCGCAGTTCTGGGCACGTTTTAAACACTGTCCAACCCAGAGACAATTTAAAGTCACACAAAACTTCGTCCATGATGTGGATTAATATTTCCTGATCTTCGGGGGCTGAGGGGGATTTTGTGAACCCCTACATTCCACCCTTTCGATACTTCCAACTTGCTTGCAGCATCCACTTGAAGAAGTGAGCAGAATTTTCTGACCCCCGACAAACAACCATCCCCTGTATTAACCTATACCTACCTATCACTGATTCCCCGACCTGTCTATTCCACTCAAATCTGAGAAAGACCGTGGTACGGTAGGCATCTACAGATACATCAATTACAAAATGTTACAAGAAGGGGTCTCATACCCCTGCACCACTTGTTACATTATTTCATATTACAAAATGTTGCAATCTTAGATATACAATGCAATCAAAATGGTCCCAAGCACGGAGAGGGTCCTACGCCGCTGCACCACTTGTAAGTGTAAAACAAGATACAAAATCTCCATTAAACATACAAAGCAAAATGCTGAAATAAACCCAACCATCACGTGCCAATGATGGGTTGTGAAATGCGAGTGGTTATTGCTCCTCCCACCCGGGCAGTAAATGTTCCTTCCACCCACCCTTTAATTGTCTTAAACCTTTAAAACATACAGAATGGAGTTACAGAACAGTCTGATCCACCAGCCCCGAGATGTTCCCTTGTCCCTTTGTGGAGGCGGGTACCTCTCATGTTTCATAGACTAAGACCGGAGAGTATGAGATCAAGACTCCCAGTCCCTCCCCCTCCCATCTTCCCTCGACTTGCTGGAGAAAATGATGGGTGCCTGTGCAGCGGCCCCCACTGGCCCCACACTCACACTAGGATCCCAGATCCAGCCACCCACTCATCCTTCCCAGCCACACTTACACTCCAACTTGGTCCATGGGCCCCAGGTGAGTTCCTCCCTTCACAAACGCACACACGCGACACTTGGGTCTCCGCCTACCCTTTGCAATCTTTCCCAGGCCAACACCACCACTTCAGGGGAATGCGTCCCTATCTGACAAGGCGCCCGCACTTACCCACCATGACTCCTCAAAAGCGAGGTCTCCCGCAAGCGAAATTCGGTCAGGATAGTGCTGGGTTGAGGGCCATGCCCCACCCAGCTGGGGCAATCTCTTCCACGTAGGATGAGTAGGCACGTTCCTCTGGACCCTGTCTGGTTTCTCCTGAAGGTTGCTGCGGGGTCTCCTCCTGGATTTGTCCAGTGACGAGGTGGTCCCCAACATTCTGTAACCATATCTTCATTCAATGCCCAGCTCGGGCTGGGCGAACAGGGCTGCTCCTTTGTCCACTCTCCTGCAAAAAACTTAAAACGGCATGAAGCCAGGTCTCTCACTGACCTGCTGCCTTAGGTGGAGGCATGGTCAGGTCCCTTAACCTCGGACCAAAATACAAGCATTTGGTGCACTTATAAACTTAAACTTTAACTTAAGCTCAAACTACTAGTAAAAACAAAACTTAAAATTCAAACACCTTAAAAGCAAGTTATAAACTCAAATGTATAATACAAATGCCACTCGTCTCCGGACGGCCAGGCTAATCTCTGGTGTCACTGTCGCAGATTACTGCTGCCTGCAATGAAGCTGGACTGATTCCAACTTTTGGTCCCTCACAGCTTATGGCTTCTGATTGCAGACCTCTGCCCTTTGGCTTCTCCCTGGTTCGGGGGATCAGCCTACTCCACTGTAAAGTGGGTGACCATCTTATCTCGGGCTTGCGGACCCGCTGAGTTCTTCTGAGCCGCGTCTCTGTGGGGGAAGCTTTGGCTGATGGAACCTGAGCCTGGGTCGCAGCCCTAGCTGGCTGGGAACCTTCTCCCCCTGATGCCAACAGCCTGCACTGTTTAATATAACTAGCAGTCTGCTAGTACTCCGGGTTTGTCTCCTTTTTCCTACCTACTCCTGTACTGGGGGCAGGTATTCCCTCACCACCCGCTGCTGATGGCTGAAAATCTTCCTCTCCAGGTCCAAAACCTGGTATCAGCTCCTCCCATTTGTCCCCTGCAAGAGGGATTGCTATCCCCCGTCCCCAGAGTCCCACACCATAGGGGGAACCAATCTAGAAGCGGGCTGGGAGGCTTGTCCCTTTAAACAGGCAACTGTGCCTGCGCAAACCCCCTCCCCGGAGTCCCATGGCAGAGGCTGTGAAGCCTCTGTCTTCAGACAGGCGACTGCACCTGCGCAAACCTCCTCCCCAGAGTCGCACGTGAAGCCTCTGTCTTCAAACAGGCGACTGCGCCTGCGCGGGAAAACCGAAGGGGAGCCGCTGGGGTCACAGGCTGGGGAACCGCGCATGCGCGAAGCTCCTCCTGAGAGTCCTGCAGCACAGGCTGCGAAGCCTCTGTCTTCAAACAGGCGCCAGCGCCTGTGCGGGAACGCTGAGGGGGAGCCGCTGGGGTTACAAGCTGGGGAACTGCACCTGTGCATTCGATTTCACTGAAAAAGGTAGGAAGGACCGCTGGGCCTTCCAAGCAGGCTACTGCGCCTGCACGTATAGACTGGGGAGCAGGGACCTTTAAATGGCCGACTGCGCCTGGACAAACCTCCTCCTCGGAGTCCTGCGGCAGAGGCTATGAAGCATCTGTCTTCAAACAGGCGACTGCGCCTGCGCAGGACAACTGAAGATGAGGGGCTGTGGCCAAAGGCTGGTGGTCTGTGCCTGCGCGAACTTGGTGTTTGGAAACCTCTCCCCTCAGGCGCACGACTGCGCCTGCGTGCACCTGGTCTTGGGAAACCCCTCCCCTCAAGCGCGCGACTGCACCTGCGTGCACCTCTTGTTCAAAAGACTGGGGAATCCCTGTCTCCAGACTAGCAACTACGCATGCGCGGGCAGTCTTTTCTGTGAATGAACTCGCAGCAGCTTGCAGATTTCTACTGTCAGGCTGCTGTTTCTCTGTTTCTGAACTAGATAACTGGTTCAAATTTAAACTTTGGCCAAAACTTAGGTGCCACTGGGGCGGGGAAGTGTCCCAATTCGTAGGCCGGACAACTTTTCCCTTGAAACAAGCCACAATGCCTGTCCTAACAGCCTGTGATATTGAACTTGTATGGTCAGATTTATACAATTTGCATTGGTTGGCGTGGAACCACTTTGTGCACCGGGGTAGTTTTACTGAATAGACCATGGGGCTGGCCCTATCAACTATACTATAGGGTCCCATGTAGATTGGCTCTAAACTTCCCACCCAGGCATAGTTTCATACCATCACTAGGTCTCCTAACACCCACTGGTGGCTTCTGCTGGGCTCGAGCAGCAGCTGGTTATTCCCATGATGCTTCCCCATGCTGTCTGCTGCCTGCCCATAAATTCGTTTGAGGTGTTCCAGGAGGGTTCGGGTGAATTTATCCTGGCTTATTTCCTGCAGTTGTCCTTCAGTGAGGACTAGGGCAAGGACATGAGTGAAGGTCCTCAGAACTCTGCCGGTCATGAGCTCATGTGGTGAACGCCCTATACTTTTGGACTGGCTAGCCCGGATCCCCATGAGGATCAGAGGTAGGGTCTCTGCCCATTTTTTGGGTGACCCCGCGACCTCTTTCCTCAGTCTTTCTTTAAGGGTGTGGTTCATACGCTCCATAATCCCTGAGGGCCGCGGGTTGTAGGCTACGTGCCACTTCCCTTGAATACCAAGCAGCCTGAGGGTGTTCTGCATGACTTGGCCAGTAAAGTGGCTTCCCTGGTCAGACTCCACGAACTGGGGCAGTCCCCACCGCGAGAACACCTCCTTCGCCAAGATCTTTGCAGTCCCCATTGCTGTGGCCGTCCTTCAGGGGAAGGCTTCCACCCTTCAGGGGAAGGAAAACACATCCACCAGGATGAGGCAGTATTTGCAGCCTCCCTGGGTGGTGGGCAAGGGCCCTATATAGTCGATCTGGATCGACTGCCATGGTCCCTCCACCTTCCTAATGTGTCCCATGAGTACCTTCCTTTTGTGGGGATCGGGGTTATTTGCTGCACACACAAGACAGCTAGCACAGAACTCACGGACATCATCCTGGAGACCTGGCCACCATCCCGCCTGTTCCACCCATTGCCAGGTGGTCTCAGGCCCGGGGTGTCCCGCTCACAGCCCCTCATGTGCCAGATGAAGCAACTGCCTCCGGTGTTGCTGGGGTACTACCCACTGTTCCCCCTGAACAGCATGCCGACCCTTATGGAGCGGTGGGCTGCACCGTAAGGGCCTTCTAACTTCCTGCCCTCCACCACTGCACTCATGACAACTTTCAGGACTGGGTCCTGGGCTTGGACTGTCTTGAGGTCTGGGGCTAACACTACCCCTGAGCTCCCTTGGGTCCCATCCCTACCTCTAACTGCCGCCACGGGCCCAGACTCATACAGGTCTCAGATAGTGCCGGTGTGTGCGCCCTCCTTGGCCAGCATGTCGGCTTGCTGGTTTCCCTGGCTGCGGGGTTCTGTGGAAGAATGGGCTTTCACCTTATGGATGAAAACTGCACCTTCCTCCCACACAGCTGCCAGGATTTTCTCCAGCAGGGGCTTTACTGTCAAGGGCTTCCCGTCGGCGGAGGTATATCCACGACGGGACCAGATGGCCAGGTACTCCGTACATGAGCTGCAAGTGAACATACTGTCAGAGCAAATCCTATACGGGGTACGGAAGATGTCGGTGTGTGTAACCACGTACATCATCGTGGACAGTTCAGCCTGCTGGGCACTCATGGTGTTAGGGAGCTTGTTTGCCAAGGTAATGCCTGCCATTGTGTCAAAGATCCCGCAAACCGTGAGTCGAACCCCAGCGGATACCATGCTGGAACCATCTACATAGACTCCCAGCCCATAAACCTATGTTGAATTCCCATACCCCATCTATGGAACATCAATGGGCTGTTCCAGGGTATACCATGTTGGCCGCAAGCTTTGGCTCGCAAAGGCCCTTTACCTTCATATCCATCTGCGAGAGGAGGAGGTTCCAGCGTGCAATGCGGGCACTGCTCACTGTCCCATCTTTAATCCTCCCATCCAAAAGCATCTGGGTGGGTGTGTGGTGTGTGAGGAGGGTGATGGGAGAGGTGCCTGTGAAAATTAAAGATCTTTTCACAGCCCAATATGTGGCCAAAAGGTGCCGTTCACAGTTGGAGTAGCTCCTCTCCACATCCGCGAGGACTCTGGAGGAGTAGACCACGGGCCTTAGCCTGCTCTGCCGCTCCTGGAGCAGCACAGCACTGAGACTATCCCCGCTGGCTGCTACCTCCAAGAAGAACTCCCTTTTCCCATCTATCGCTCCTAGGGCTGGTGCGGTCTGCAGGTCTCCCTTTAACTTAACAAATGCTGCCTGGCATCCCTCATCCCAGGACCACTCCACTCCCTTGTGTAGGAGATGGAGCAGAGGGGCTGCTGTGGCTGCATAGTCCTCTATAAAATCCCTGCATTACCCTGTCAATCCCAGGAACGACCTCACCCCTCTTACTGCATTGGGAATCGGTAACTCCTGGACCACTTCCCTCCTTGCCCTTTCTCCAGTGCAGACGGCCAGACCCAGGAATTTGACCTCCTGCTGGCCGTTCTGCGCTTTCTTTGGGTTTACCTTGAAACCACTTTTCCTAAGCAGCTACAGCAGTTCAGCTAATAGTGGGCCGTGCTCCTCTCTTTAATCAGTGAACAGGAGCAGGTCATCCACATATTGAACCAACTGTGTGGGCTGGCTGAAATCTTTTAAACTATCTGCCATACACTGGTGGAAGATGCTGGTGCTGTTGTGGAAACCTTGTGGCAGACAGTTCCAGGTATACTGTTGCCCCTTAAAGGTAAATGCAAACTTGTACTGATCCTCCCTTCTTAAAGGGATGGACCAAAACCCATTAGAAATATCCAGCACCGTGAAAAAGTTTGCGGATGCTGGAATGATTCCTATCAGGTCGGCAACTGCTGCCACCGTGAGTGCACGGGCTGGAATATTGCTGTTAAGCACCCGATAGTCCACCGTGGCTCTCCACGTATTGTCCGCTTTTCTGACAAGCTAAAGCGGAGAGTTAACATGGGTGGCTATGGGCCTCAACACTCCCTGCTGCACCAAAGAGGAAATGGCTGCCTCCATGTCGGGTTCTGCCTCCTTGGGGAAATTATACTGCCTTTGGGGCTGGGCCATGGGGTCCCCATCCAATCTAACCTCAAACCCTGTGACCCTCCCACAGTCATGTTTATGCATGGCAAATGCAGCTAGATTAGCCTGCACGACTGCCTGGAATTCCCCTGGGACACCCTCGACCATGAGCCCGCGGTTGTAACCTTCTTTAGGCTTCACAGTGCACCGGGTCCCCTTTCCTTCCTTGCTGGGGATGATTACTACACCTTCCTCTCCACCCGTGTTGGCTCCCCACAGGCAATGATTGCGGAGATCCACGAGGATCCCGTGGCCCAGCAGGACGTCGGCTCCTAGGTTCCCCTTTCCTCCCTCCGCCTCCCACCTTGCCAGGATACACGTCCATTCGGTCCGGATCGAGCCCAGGCTGATTGAGAGCGGCTTGGTGTATACCCCCACCTGCTGCTGACCGGTGAATCCCGATATTATGTATGGAACCCCATTAGCCAGAGGTGGGGTGAAGTGATCGGATTATCCATATGGATCACGGTGCATGATGCCCACATATCCAATAGATAAGTCCCTGTAACCTTCTCTACCTCCATCTGCACGAGCGGTCTCTTCCATTCATCGTACCGGAGATTACACAGGTAGACAGGCTGTGTGGGCTATAGTCATAGTGGGGCGGCAGAGGTGGGTGAGGGGGCTGCAGCATCATTGATGGCTGCTACCTTTCCATGATTGGCCCTGAGGAAAGATCTTATCGACTCCAGAACGGACTCGACTGTATCGGGAGGAGTTTCTGTCTCTGCCTTCTGAGCTTGGGTTGCGGGGGCCCTGGCTTTATCGTCTCTTCCAGGCTTTTTACAATCACTGCGCCAGTGGCCTTCCTACCCGCACCTGTAACAAGTGACCATGTTCTGGGAGGGACAGCTCCCCTCCTGGCGCCACTCTTTCTTATATTGAGCCCCAGGTATAACCTCGTAACCTTACCCTTCTGCTGGTGGGGTCCCACTATTCCTATCATTCACGGGTGGACCGTACCTCCGTTGTCGGAGCGGGTACACTGGTCCTGGTCCCCGCCTGCCTAGCGGGAACTGCTGGCATTCTCCTACCACCCCATTGCCCATCCCTTCTTGCTGCCAGAGCTCCTCAAAACTCGGAGCTGTGGGCTGCGGTCTTGTGATCTCTAATTCCCTGGCCAGCTCTGTTCTGGGTGTTACCTGTGGGGCGGTTTGATTTGGGCTGCTGGTACAATCCGGCTGGGCTGCCTTCGGGCTGATCAGGCAAATCATCCCCTTTCCACCTTTTAAAGCCATCTTAAGGCTTTCTATCTCTGCCCTACAGGGGCCATGATCTGCTCCACTAAACCTTTGTTCGCAGGCCAGCTTATGAGCTGCCTTTACCTCAGTAACCCTTCCCTCCTGCTCTGTTACGTCTGAGGTGAGGTGGGCATTCTCTTCCCACAGTCTCATCTCGTTACTCTTTGCTTCTGTAGTTTGGCACTTTAGGAACTCTATCTTGTGCCTCGCATGGGTTTTGCCCTTGCTATCTTCTTATGTGAGGTGTGCATTTTCCTCCTGTAGCCTCATCTCACTGTCCCTAGCCTCTGTGATTTCCTGCACAAGGCACTCTATCTCTGCCTGGCATTTTGTGACCGCTAGTGTGAGGCGTGCATTTTCTTCCCGCACCTTCATCCCACTATCTCTGGCCTCATTCACCTCTCTTATGAGGCGTTCTACCTCGGCCTGGCATTTTTCAAACTCAGACTCCCGATTCTTGGTCTCTGTAACCTCCTCCCACATCTCACCCTTCTTAACCCAGCCACCTATAACATAACAGGTCAGCTTACACATTGCTGCTAACTTCTGCAGGGCTACCCACAGACTGAAAGCAAGAAAAGCAAGAGCTGATGCTTTCTCTAGATCCAGAACACTTATCATATCAAAAACTGCCTCCAGTCCTGCCGCGGTCGCCAAATTGTAGGGGGCATCTTTTACCTGGTTTATGGTAATTTACCTTCCTTTACCTGGTTTATGGTAATTTACCTGGTCATGCAGCTTTTTTCCACTGCACTCTGTGACCAATTCCAATCAGCATTTTCGAATTGTTAAACCACCCCTTCCAGTTCTGACTGGAGGAACTTATAATTAATGATATATTAAAAACGGACAAATGATCTGGATGTAAGAAAGTCAAACTTTATTAACTAAATAAACTACACCACACAATCAATGTAATCACTGTAAAAATGCTTACACAGGGGAGGGAAAAACGGGCATAATGAGGGAAAATGACGAAAAAATCAATTCTTAACGAAATCCCACTTTACCCCCCACCCCTAAGCCTATCCTAAGTTGCCTTGTGGTAGGTCAGAAAAATGCCAGTTACCTCTGTGCCCTGCGATCTTAGATCTTCACTGCCCAGAAGTGAAAAACACCCCAATGTTTTAGAAGTAAACTGCTGTGGCTAGAAATTGACTTTGGGGCGGCCAGCTCGCTTGCGCCCAGAAATTACCGCTGCGCGCGGGGCCACTTGCGCCCACCGGATATTCAGTTTCAGCACCCCAAGTCGAAGCCGGCCGCAAAACTAGGGTTTCGGCGCCCCCACTTGGGGCGCTGAAACTGAATATCGGCACGCTAAGTGCCACAGCACCACCTGCTGCGGAGCGGCAGGCTGCGGTACTGCAGGCCTTCCTCCCTCTCTTAAGGGGGAGGTGCCTGCAACAGCGCAATCGCCACTCGCTAGTGCCGGCAAATGAGCCCGGCACCACGGAGAAGTGCCGGGTCCCGGAAAACAGCCGGCAATGTCGCGGGGGGGGGGGGTCGAGGAGGCCGGGGAAGGAGGTGTGGGAAGGCGGCCGCTGAAAAAGCGGCCGGCCGCACATCCGCCTTAACTCGCCCCACTACCGCATCAGGTAGGTCCCGTTTTCTGGTCGCTGTTTGCGGCCGCCGCGGAAGAGGCGGCCGCAACTCAATATGGCGGTCGGGCCGGTAGCAGGGCGGTAGCGGGGCACTGCGCACACCGATGACGTCATCGGTGGTGGCGCAGCGCTGCTGGCTAATGCCGCCATTACCGCACCGCTGAATATCGGGGGAAGTTTAGCAAGTGGCGCAAAAGCCCTCTTTGGGCGAAAACTGGGCGCAAAGCCAACCGAATTTCTAGGCCCTGGTGTTTTTACTTCTTGAGACAGAATTCCACGCTGTAGAAAGCACACGGAGGCAGGCAAGAGAGAGAGAGAGGGATGCTCTGAGAAGCTATCTCTTATACCCCAATTTTGTGGCCAAAATGTTCCCGTCCAAATCCAGAAGTTTCTGGGCTAAAACAAAAGGATCCAAACCCTCCCCTCTCTGGGATGGGTTTGAATAAAGTTGCCATTGTCTGTGATGGCTATCGATAATACTGCAGGGGTTTTGATGTCTCTTCATTCTGGGGCCGAAATGTTCCCACCTAAATCCAAGTTAATCTGGGCTAAAACAGAAGGATCCAAACCGTCCCCCCTACCCTTTGTTTAGTAATGGGTGATTCAAACCCATTCAATCTTAAACTGTTCCTTTTCTTAGTCTCAAAGTCTCTTCCGTAGTTTGGGTGTGTCTCATGGTGTGTGATGGGTTTTGAATGGAGTTGGATTACTAGGTAAACAGAAGCCCTTTGTCCTCCGGTCACTGAAACCGCAGCCTAAGTGGATAATCCTTTATGTCAACATATACAAACATCGATTGCCTCTGAAGGGAAGGGAAACTCCCTTTTTGATTGACAGAATCTGACTGCCACTGCTTCGACCCTCTCCCCCTTTTCACAGACATCCACGAGCTGCTTCCAAGCCTCTTTGTCCTGGGCCATGCTTTTCTGACGGCCATTTTTCAATTTACCAAACTCAAGAGTACAAATTTTAATAAAATGTACTGTCTTAAAGTGTGTGAATTTTTCCACAACGTTCCTCGATTCCAGTGTTGTCCACGTGCCGCCCATCTCAACGCAGCCTTTTGCGTTTCTGGGCACATTTTTAAACATTGTCCAACCCAGAGACAATTTAAAGTCACGCACAGTCTCTGTCCACGATGTGAATTAATATCTCCAGTATCTTCGGGGCTGAGGGATTTTGTGAACCCCTACAGCGTCGAAGACAGAGTCGAGGTTAAGGAGATCTTCAAAGTGATCCTTCCATCGGGCACTGACTGCCTCTCTGTCCTTGATGAGTACCTCTCCATTCTTGGCCCGCAGTGGGGAAGGGCCTTGGGTGCTTGGGCCGTAGGTGGTCTTGACTGCTCTAAAGAATCCACGCACATCGTGGTTGTCAGCTAGCTGCTGGATCTCCTGTGCTTTCACCACCCACCATCTGTTCTTTTGGCCACGAGTTTTTTGTTGGACCTCGGCCTTCAGGCGTCTGTAGAGCTGCTTTCTTGCTCTTGAGTTCTGTTGCTGTTTCCAGATCAGGAATGCCTTGTGCTTGTGGCTTATTAGTTCATGGATTTCCTGATCGTTCTCATCGAACCAGTCTTGGTGTTTCCTGGTCGAGTGACCGAGCGTCTGATTAGGCAGACCTTGAGTTCAGACCAGGCGCTGTGGGCACTCTGGGTCTCTGCATCACTGGGAGTTGTCAGGATGTTGGTGAGGCGCAGGCTGAATAGGGCCTTCTTAGCACGGCCTTTGAGTGCACCAGCATTGATTTTCCTGCGCCATTCTTTCTGTTGTCGCTGCTGATTTGGGGTCACATTGATGTAGCATCTTTGAAAGTGCGATCCAATTAGTCCCACTCTGCTGCTCTTCACTCATAGCCCTGCTGTCCCTCTTGCCACTGGAAACAGTTTCCCCCATAATTTTGATCACCTCTATTACATCTCCTATGGACCGTGATTAATGTAGTTCAACGTGGGCAAGTGTCAGATCATTCACTTTGGGCCTAAGAAAGATCAGTCAGTGTATGTTCTGAAAACATCATGTCAGAGAATATTTTTTTTCTCTGTGAAATTTAACAAAAGTTGCCCCAGATCCCTGCTCTCACAAGCAATGAACATTTTAAGTATTCTCCTAAAATACAACGTGTAAAATGAGATCTGGGTTAGCAGTTCAGCACATGCAAAGAGCAAAAGAAATGAGTGAAGTTTCGAATGTCCCTCAGTAACCATATTCTCATTTCTTTCATTCTGCAAAAGAAAGTTGTTGGTTCCTTAATGGTGATTAAAACAATTCATATTTTATTATGTTATATGCATGTTATTAATTTAATAAACTTTCTTCGCAGTAATTAAAAACGGTGATATCAAATTTAATTCCATAACCGGGAATCGAACCTGGATTGCAGCACTGATAGGAATAGGTTATTGCATCATTTAAATGTGCCCTCGAACAATTTGACACTGCTAAATTAAAAGCACGGCTATAATTAGTTTCGGTGTTGAACAAGGGGATTGAAAATGACAATAAAAACACCAGGGAATGCCCGCAGTGAGATAGGGTTCGAACTCACAAAGAAGTTAGCACTGCAAAGTAACCACTGAGCTAAAACTGATGCCTGCTAAAAGATGAGAAACCGCTCAATATAAAGGATGAGCTCACACACATCAGGCGCAGTGCAGTCTGGTCAACGTCAAGCCCCTCCTTTCTTAGTCAGAGACATGAACGGGAGTCAGACACCACAAGCTTTAATTAAAGACATAAATACGGTTAACACTTACTTCCAAATCTTTTCGCTGTAAAATGTTTTCACTTTTTTTCAAAGCTGACTGCGTAGAATCTGAAAGTCAGCACCATGAGATTTGAAGTTCACTGACTGATTCTATTTTCTGTCCACGGTAGAAATAACTGGTCCTGTTCAATTTGACAAAAGTTGCCCCGGATTCCTGGTGTCATCAGCAATGAACATTTTAAACCAAACTCCTAAAGTACAGTGTGTAAAATGAGATATGGGAAACAGCTAACATGCAAAGCAAATGATTGAAGAATCGACTCTCGCTCAGTTATGATTTCTTACATTGTGCAAAAGAAGATTATCGGTTAATTGATTAAGCTTTACCATGAAAGCAACTTAAAAGCTGATCAAAAAGCACTCGCCTAACGTGGGGCTCGAGATCCCACGACCCTAAAATTAAAAGTCTCATGCTCTACCGACTGAGCTGGCATGGCCTGACATGCTTGCATGCCCTTGTCGCTGCTTGCAGCCAGGCACCTGCTAGTTTCGAGCCAGAGGTTTAACTTGTTCTGCAAACCACGAACCGAATCGCTCTTTCTGCAATAATTTCCTTTCACTAACATTTCTCTGACCGAAACTGCACAACTCAAAAACTTGCCTTTCAAACTCATTGAACTCCAGAATTTCCTTCCATCTGAATCGGTGGCATAGTGGTTAGCACTGTTGCCTCACAGCGCCAGGGACCCGGTGTTCGAATCCGGCCTCGGGCGACTGTCTGTGTGGAGTTTGCACATTCTCCCTGTGTTTGCGTGGGTTTCCTCCGGGTGCTCCGGTTTCCTCCCACAGTCCAAAGATGTGTGGGTTAGGTTGATTGGCTATGATAAATTGACCCTTAGTGTTAGGGGGGATTAAATACATGGGGTTGCAGGGATAGGGTGGGATATGTGTTGGGGTTACGGGGATTGGGTGGGATATGTGTCGGTGCAGTCTCGATGGGCCGAAATGGCCTCTATCTGCACTGTGGGATTTCTGTGAATCAGATGCCTCTAGTTTTGGTCACTCAATCCATGTCCCTTTGCAATTTTCTGCTCCCATCCACATTACTTACTGTGCCACTAATGTAGTGTCGTTAAACTTGGTAATGTATGCCTAGAGACGAATTTTGGATGACCTTTAATGTTAGCTGGCTTTCTATTCTCATACCCTCTCTTTGCCCCTCTTATTTTCCTTTTCACTTCTCCTCTGAACTTTCTATATTTAGCCTGATTCTCAGATATATTAAGATAGTTGAAGTCCCCCATTATCACTACTCTGTAGTTCGTAGTCATCGAGGCACAGAGTCATAATGGCACAGAAGGAGGCCATTTTGCCCATCAATTCTGTTCCAGCTCTCTGTGCAGCAAATACTGTCAGTCGCATTGCTCCGCTCTATCCCTGTAGCCCTGCAAGTTTATTTCCCTCAAGTGCCTATCCAGTCTCCCCTTGAAATTATTGAGTGTCTCTGTTTCCACCACTTCTGTTGGCAACGAGTTCCAGGTCCTGACCACTCGCTGCATAAAAAAGTTTTCCTAACGTCCCCCCTGTATCTTTTGCCCAATGCCTTAAACCTGTGTCCTTAGTCCTTGTACCATCAACTTGTGGGAAGTCTTTTCCCATCTAGCCTCTCCAAACCCATCACAATCTTGTACACTTCTATCAAGTCACCCGTCAACATCCTTTGTCTTACAATAATCCTGTGCAGCACTTTGGGACGTTTTACTACGTTAAAAGCCTATATAAATATTTGTTGTTTTAATGAAAGCAAATGCAGCTTCTCCAACCTGTCCTTGTAGCTAAGATACCCCAAACCCGGAACATTTCTGGTAAATCTCCTCTGCACCCTCTCAAGGGCCTTCACATGCTTCCTACATTGTTGTGACCAGAACTGGATGCAGTACTCCAGTTGTGGCCTAACCAGCACTTTATAAAGGTTCAGCATAACTTCTCTACTTATGTACACAATATCTCTATTTATGAACCCAAGATCCCATGAGCTTTGCTAACCACTCTCTCAATATGTCCTGCCAGTTTCAGGGAATTATGTACATTAACTCCCAGATCCCTCTGTCCCTGCACACTGTTTAAAACTGTGCCATTAAGTGTATATTGCCTCTCCCCGTTCCTTCTGCCAAAATGCATCACCTCACACTTCTCTGTATTAAATTCCATCTGCCACTTGTCTGCCCATTCTGCTAGCCTTTCTATGTCCTGCTGCAGTCGATTGGTATCATCCTCATAAGTTTGGTGTCATCGGCAAATTTAGAAATTCTACTCTGTATTCCAATATGCAGGTCATTTATATATATCAAAAAAAGAAGTTGCTCCTGAACTGACCCTTAGGGAACACCACTGTCTACCATCCTCCAGTCTGAAAAACAGCCATTTACCACAACTCGCTGTTTTCCATCCTTAAGCCAATTCCTTATCCAAGCTGCTGCAAATCCACCTATTAAATGAGCCTCAATTTTGTTAACTAGCCTTCTATGTGACACTCTGTCAAACGCCTTCCTATAATCCATGCAGATAACATCCATTGCATTCCCTTCATCAATGCTCTCTGTTACTTCATCAAAAAAATTCAATTAGATTAGTCAAACACAATCTCCCTTTTACAAATCCGTGTTGGCACTCCTTCGTTAGTTTCAACCTTTCGAAGTGCCCATTAATTTTTTTCTAAATTGTTGTTTCTAAAACTAAAACTGATGTTAAACTGACCGGCCAGTAGTTACTAGGATTATACTTACACACTTTCTTGAACAGTTCTTGAACCTCTCTGTAATTTCTCTGCAAATTTGCTTCTCCATATTTTCCCAATCGTTGGTGACCTATAGGATACACATAGTAGTGCAATGGCACCTATATTATTTCTTAACTCTAGCCAAATAGATTCTGTCCTTGACCCCGCCAGGACAGCCTCTCTCTCCAGCATTGTAACATGCTCCTTAGCCAATACTGCCACACATCTTTCCTTCCCTATCTTTTTGAACTCCTTATATTCAGGAATATTTGATACCCAATCTTGCCCGTTTTTGAGCCAGGTCTCCGTTATTGCCACAACGTCATATTCCAATGTGGCTATTTGCACCTGCAGCTCATCAACCTTGTTTACTATGCTTTGTGTATTCACATACATGTACTGTAAACCTTCTTAGACCATGAAGTGTTCTCTCTTAGTCTCTCCCCACCTAATACCTGTAGAAATAGGGGGGGGGGGTGTAATGGGGTTATTGTCTCCGGCCAGTCAGAAGTATCTGAGCTGCTCCAGAGCCCCGTGTCATTTCGAATCGCTCCCCTTTTCTGGTTCTGACCGCCGGAATACTTCAGTAGCAATATAGACAAAACGAGACTCATGGTTGGGTGCAAAGAAGACCAGCATTTATTGAAATAAAGAATAAATTGAAAATAATGATGAATACAGCGCACTTTTGCTTAATACAGCATTTTTTGCTTAATACAGCACACCTTTGCTTGATACAGCACACCTTTGCTTGATACAGCACACCTTTGCTTAATACAGCACACCTTTGCTTAATACCGCACTTTTAATTAACACAGCACACTTTTGCTTAATAGGGGAGGAGAAATGGACATTTCGAGCAACAATTGACTAAAATAACGATTTAACAAAATTCACCTTAATTCGCACCCCTAATAGTTATCTAGGTTGCCTTGTAATGGGCCAGAAAGTTTCATGCTCACTAGTAAACGCCTGCTCCGTTCCCCTGCGCTCGGTCTTGGGTTCTTCACTGCCCCAAAGTAGAGATACCCAGTAGTTCAAAAGTAACTGCTGGTATTCCACTTCTTTGGGCGGGCTATTGAGCTGTTCTTCTTGTCGGCAGGGCACGGAAGTGAGGCGGCAGAGAGAGAGAGAGAATGGCTTCCTGAGGGACTATCTTTATACCCCATTGGGAGCCGTTGTCTTTGCACCCAAATCTGCATGCATCTGGGCTATACAAAAGGGACCGAAATGTCCCCATTGATTGTAATGGGTTTGAATGTGTTGGCCCATTCATTTTAACTGGTTTTCGACCAGTTTGAAATGTCCTACTGAATTTCAGTCAACAGCACTCAAGTGTTTGTAAACAAAGCATTGTCCTGCGGTCACCGCCCAACCGCAATTGAAATACAGCTTTAAGTACTTTAGCCTTTGATTCATCATTGTAGAGAGTTCTGTAAACAAACATACTTCGTTCTGTGCGTGAAACTTCCTAAGCTGCAGTTGATTGACAGTTTCAAGTACTTCAACATTCACACAGGCTGGTGTTTTCAAATCCTTTTGTAAGCCAGTGATGCGAGAGGCTGTCTTTGTCTTCTGCAATGAGGCCTGGCAGCCATTTTGATACCCTGGGTTTTTAAGGTATATTCCACCCAGGTTTTCTTTAATCTAAAATAATCTTCGGGGCTGTAGAAATTTTCCAAAATTTTTGCAAACCTTACAGTCCCCCATTGGATACTAAAACTTGCTTGTAGTATCCTGTTCAAAGGTGAGCAATAATTTCTGACCCCCCACAAACAACCTTCCCTTATGCTTATCGATACCTATCTTGGATCCCCCGACACCTCCATCCCCCTTACCCAGAGAGAATCGCAGCACACGGTAGGCACCTATTGATAGAAAAACATGATTAGTTACAATCATTTAAACATGGAGGGGGTCGAATGCCCCTGCAACACTGAGTATTTACAATAGTTCAAGCATAGAGGGGTCCAATGCCCCTGCACCACTTGTGACATAGTTTTAACATGATACAACATCTTTAATGGGATTACCACTAAGCCAAAACATGCCTGATAAAAATACTAATGGAAGAAAACCAGCTTCCTTTTCTCTTTTTTTTATAATGCAATTGCCTGACACTTTAATAAATGGCACCATTCTTCAGCCATAAATGTATTTCAAATTTCCACAATCTGCAAAAACAACAATTCACAGTCATATGCAATTTCTTTTTCAATTGACTCCAAACAAATAGTACAATCTTACAGTTAGGAACCAAATTCACACATTATTTCCTTTGGAGTTGGGACCAGTACATAATGCAGAATATAAAATGATTAACAAGCTTTTTGTAAACTCTTAATCTTAACCTGAATTTCCAATAACAGTTTAATTGCTGTGGGCATCTGTCTCCTGCAGACCCCACCCTTCGTGGGCTAGGGCTGCTCCCTTCCCCGAGCATCTAAAGAAACAATGGTCCTCTGCACCTTCCGAAACTCTGAAAAAGATTTTTTTTAAACACATCTAGCCAGGTTCCCTGGCTCGGGGGAATGTGATCAGGTACCACGACCTCGGCTCATATAGACAACACTCTGGAACGCTACCATACTTAAAACTTATACTCTAATAATTTACACTACCGAATTGCAATATAAAATTAAAATTAAAACATTCTAACTTAATCCTCTATACACGTTACTTGAACAAATCTATTTACAAGTGCCGCCCATCTCTGGGCGGCCAGCCTAATCACTGTTTGGGCTGCCACAGGCTGCTCGCTGCGGCATGGGTGGACTGATCCCAAATTCTCGTCCCTCGCACCTTATGGCTGCTGGTTGGGGACTTCTGTCATTTGGCTTCTCCTCTCATGCACACGACTACGCCTGCATGTGCAGTCTGTGTGAGTGTATGCGCTGCAGGCTGAGGATTTCTATTCTCAGGTTCAATCCCAGCCGCCCATTTCCCTGCCTCCGGCTTAAACAACCTGTAGTGTTTAATATAACTGGCAGCCTGCCAGTTCCCCTGTTCTAAATCCTTTTCCCTTACCAGGGCAGCCTTAAAGTTGGAATCTTGGGCCTGGACCTGCTTTTGGCCCGGGGCCAAAACTATCCCCTGTGTGCCTCCGTTGTCCTGGATTGCTGCTACCGAATCTGCTCTACAGGGGTCCCAGAACTCTCCTTCCCTGTCCCCCTGCTTAGCAACTTACACTGGACATGAATGACTCCTCCCCTAACACAAGCCACAGCGCCTGTCTGTGCAGTCTGTGAGCTTGTACCCGCTGCGGGCTCAGGATTTCTGACCTCAGGTTCACTCCCAGCTGCCCGTTTCCCTGTGGGTCCCATGAAGCTAACTGGGACCTTTTTAGACCGGGGTGAATTGGTCAGGTCTTCCGAGTGGACCACCATGCTGGAAGCTCCAGTGTCCACCGAATATCTCCCCTGCCCCGTCTTCACCCCCATCTTAACATAGGGCCTGCTCCCCTCAGCATTTTCGTGGGGACACAGGTCGACAGGCTGTGCTGGCTCTAGCCATTGCTGGGAGCGGGATGGGGCAGACATGGTCAAAGCACCAGTGGTGGCTGCTATTTTTCCCTGGCTGGCTAGGAGGAGAGATCGTAGGGACTGTAAAAATGACTATCGCTGCGGGAGGGATATCTGGCCCTGCCTTTTGGGCTGCGGCTGTGGGATCCTTTCCCTTGTTATCCTTCCAGGGATTCCTACAGTCTTTTCTCCAGTGACCATCTTTCCCGCACCCATAACAATTTAACCGAGCCTGGGAGGGACGGTTCCCCTCCTGTTGCCAGTCTGTCTTACTCTGGCTCCCAGGTTTAACCTCATGGACTTTTCCCTTGGTTTGGGGCGTCTCGATACCCCTCATCTTTCTCGGAGCTCTGGGTGGCGGTCGTGGGACCTCTGATTCCCTGACCAACCTTGTTCTGGGTGTTGCCTATGGGACAGTTCTATTTGGGTTGCCGGTAAATTCCGACTGACCTGTCTTCGGGCTGATAAGACATATCATCCCCTTTGCCCTCTTTAAATCCATATTCAAGCTTTCTCTCTCTTCCCTACAGGGGCCATGATCTGATTCCTCAAAACTTTGGTCGCAGGCCAGCTTATACGCTGCCTTTACCTCCCAAACCTTTTCCTCCTGCTCTTTTACTTCTTCTATGAGGCGGGCGTTCTCCTCCCACACACTCATCTCATTGCTCTTGGCCTCTGCAACTAGGCACTTCCGGTACTCTAATTCATACCTCGTGTGGCTTTTGCCCTCAATAAACTGGACCACCAGGTGCTCTATCTTGGCTTGGTATTCTTCAATCTCCCTTTCCTTATCCCAACTCTCTGCTCTAACTTCCCTAAGCCTGTGGGAACCTAACCACAAACAGATCAGTGGGATTAAAAGAAATCCAATAATGGCTGCTCTCTCCAGACCCAAACCACCGTCTGTCACATCGCAAACTGTTGCTGCTGGTCCTGCCACAGTCGCCATTTTGTAGAAATACGGTGGGTGGGTTCTTTGATTATTGTCTCTGGCCAGTCAGGAGTATCTGAGCTGCTCCAGAGCCCCGTGCAGTTTTGAATCGCTCCCCTTTTCTGGTTCTGACCACCAGACTTATTTCAGTAGTGATATAGAGAAAACAAGACTCGTGGTTGGGTGCAAGGAAGACCAGCATTTATTGAAATAAAGAATAAATTGAAAATAATGAAGAATACAGCACGCTTGTGCTTAAGACAGCCTACCTTGGCTTAATACAGCACACCTTTGCTTAATATAGCACACCTTTGCTTAATACAGCACTTTTACTTAAGACAGCACACTTTTGCTTAATAGGGGTGGAGAAACGGACATATCGAGGGAAAATTGACAAAAATTACAATTTAACAAAATTCCCGTTAATTCCTACCCCTAGTACCTATCTAGGTTGCCTTGTAATGGGTCAGAAAATCCTTGCTCACCAGTGAACGCCTGCTCCGTGCCCCTGCATTCTGTATTCTTCACTGCCCCGAATTAGAGATACCCCAGTAATTAAAACTAACTGCTGGTATTCCACTTCTTCAGGCAGGCTACTGAGATGTTCTTCTTGTAGGCAGGGCATCGGAGGCAAAGCGGCAGAGAGAGAGAATGGTTTCCTGAGGGACTATCTTTATACCCCATTGGGAGCCGTTGTCTTTGCACCCAAATCTGTTTTTTAATTTTTTTTATTAATTGATGGGATGTGGGTGTCGCTGGCTGGCTAGGCCTACATTTAGTGCCCATCCCTAATTGCCCTTGAGAAGATGGTGGTGAGCTGCCTTCTTGAACCGCTGCAGTCCATATGCTGCAGGTACACCCACAATGCTGTTAGGAAGGGAGTTCCAGGATTTTGGCCCAGCGAAAGTGAAGGAACGGCGATGCAGGTCCAAGTTAGGGTGGTGTGTGGCTTGGAGGGGAACTTTTAGGTGGTGATGTTCCCATGCGTCTGCTGCCCTTGCCCTTCTAAGTGGTAGAGCTCGCGGGTTTGGAAGGTGCTGTTGAAGGAGCTTTGGCGAGTTGCTGCAGTGCATCTTGTAGATGGTACATACTGCAGCCACAGTGCACCGGTGGTGGAGGGAGTGAATGTTGAAGGTGGTGGATGGAGTGCCAATCAAGCGGGCTGCTTCATCCTGAATGGTGTCGAGCTTCTTGAGTGTTGTTGGAGCTGCACTCATCCAGGCAAGTGGAGAGTATTCCATCACACTCCTGACTTAGCCTTGTAGATGGGGGAAAGGCTTTGGGGAGTCAGGAGGTGAGACACTCGCCGCAGAATTCCCAGCCTCTGGCCTGCTCTTGTAGCCACAGTATTTATATGGCTGGTCCAGTTCAGTTTCTGATCAATGGTAACCACCAGGATGTTGATAGTGGGGGATTCAGCGATGGTAATGCCATTGAATGTCAAGCGGAGATGGTTAGACTCTCGCTTGTTGGAGATGGTCATTGCCTGGCACTTGTGTGGTGCGAATGTTACTTGCCACTTGTCAGCCCAAGTCTGAATGTTGTCCAGGTCTTGCTGCATATGGACACGGACTGCATCAGTATCTGATGAGTCTGGAATGGGGCTGAACAGTGTGCAATCATCAGCGAACATCCCCACTTCTGGCCTTATGATGGAGGGAAGGTCATTGATGAAACAGCTGAAGATGGTTGGGCCTAGGACGCTGCCCTGAGGAACTCCTGCAGTGATATCATGTGATTGAGATGAATGACCTCCAACAACCACAGCCAACTTCCTTTGTGCTAGGTATGATTCCAACCAATGCAGAGTTTCCCCTTGATACCCATTGACTTCAGTTTTGCTAGGGCTCCTTGATGCCACACGTGATCAAATGCTGCCTTGATGTCAAGGGCAGTCACTCTCACCTCACCTCTTGTGTACAGATCTTTTGTCCATGTTTGGACCAAGGCTGTAAACAGGTCAGGAGCTGAGAGGCCCTGGCGGAACCCAGACTGGGCGTCAGTTAGCAGGTTATTTCTGAGTAAGTGCCGCTTGATAGCACTCTCGATGACACCTTCCATCACTTTGCTGAAGATTGAGAGTAGACTGATGGGATGGTAATTGTCCGGGTCGGAGTTGTCCTGCTTTTTGTAGACAGGACATACTTGGGCAGTTTTCCACATTGCCGGGTAGATGCCAGTGGTGTAGATGTACTGGGCTATACAAAAGGGACCGAACTGTCCCCATTGACTGTAATGGGTTTGAATGTGTTACCCGATTCATTTTAACTAGTTTTCGACCAGTTTGAAATGTCTCACTGACTTTCAGTCAGCAGCACTCAAGTGCTTTGTAAAGAAGCATTGTCCTGCGGTCACTGCCCAACCGCAATTGATTGACAGCTTTAAGTACTTGAGCCTTTGAGTCAACATTGTAGAGAGTTCTGTAAACAAACATTCGTTGTCCTGTGGGTGAAACTTCCTAAACTGCAGTTGATTGACAGTTTCAAGTACTTCAACATTTGCGCAGGCTGGTGTTTTTTTCAAATCCTTTGTCAGCCCATGATTGAAGATATACAGGCAGGCTGCCTTTGTCTTCTGCCATGAGGCCTGACAGCCACTTTGATCCCCTGGGTTTTTAAGGTATATTCCACCCAGGTTTACTTTCATCAGAAATAATCTTCGGGGCTGCAGAAATTTTGCTAAACCTTACATACCTTACTATTTTCTTACATTAGTGCTATCCCTTTTTCCATGTCCGTTGTGCACCTTGTTTTTTCTTTCTATTGGTACATCCTGGTGACCATACCCATGCCAACTTAATTTTAATTTCTCCCCAACAAGACTAGCAAACATCCCCATGAGGAAAGTGATACCAGCTCTGTTGGACTGCAACCCGTGCGGCCTGTACTGGACCTACCTCCCCCAGAACCAGCCCCAAAGCCCCAGGAATCTCATCCATCTTTCTACATATGTCATTGGTACCGCTATAGACCTCGAGCTCTGGCTGTTCTCCTTCCTCCCTCCGTATATTCTACAGCTGCTCAGTGACATCCTTGACCCTGGCACTGGGGAGGCAGCATCCCATCCTGGAGTCATGTCTGTCCTCCTCTCCCCTCTAACGGTCACCCATTCCCTCTCTGTCTGTACACTCCTTAGCTGTGGGGTGACCACCTCCTGAAACATGCTGTCCATGTACTGCTCAGCCTCATGAATGCACAACAGTGACGCCAGCTGCTGCTCAAGCTCCGAAACCCAGAGCTTGAGCTCCTCCTACTGACAACACTTCCCACATACGTGGTTGTCCAGGACACGGGAAGCGTCCTGGATTTGTCACATGGCACAGGATGCAGATTCCGTGGGACTGAGCTGCCCTGCCATGCCTTTATTGATTCTGCTATTAATTAAATTTACAGAAAATTAAGACTAAGATGTACCTAATTAAATGTATTCACTTCCAGCACACGTGTTCGCCCTGGACACTGAATGTGTCCCTGACTTCCCACCTAGCACAAGAGCTGAGCTGCCTTGCCAGGTCCTGCCCTTGATTTATTCCATTTACGTCCTCTAAATTAAAGAATATTTGAAACACTAGGGACCTTCTTCACTTTAAACACTACTCACACTAAACTAGAGACCTTACTTTTACTTTAGTGACCGGACTGTAGAAATACTCACCAATCAGCTCCTTCACTGGTTGTGATGTCATTTTAGTGGTTTTGCAGCTGTTGTTGTTGTTTGACTGCTCCTGCTCTCCGACTCTTTTCTGGGTGTAAAGTAAGAACCAAATCCTACAGAGTGAAAAGTTAGGGAAAGAAAAGGTGAAGCAAGGGAGCTGCTCCTCCTTCCACTCCTCCCCCACCTAATTCCCTCACTCACCCAACTCTCAGCGCTCTGTGCAGATCACACTGCAAAGCCTGTTTTTAGTGGCCTAGATTCCCTAGTTAACTGCCTTCAGCTGCTCTGAATTATTCTCTGCCTTCTCCAGGGCTGTAGACTCCTTTCAGTTTGGAATTCAGGAGAACTTGGTTCGTGGTTTGCAGAAACTATGACTTAGATCAGCAGTTGTGACCGGGCTGGAGCCACCAGGTGCCTGACTGCAATCAGTGACAATGATGTGCAACTTGAGCAGGCACGGCCAGCTCAGTCGGTAAAGCATAAGACTGCTAATTTTAGGGTCGTGGGTTCGAGCCCCACGTTGGGTGGCTTATTGTGTAAACTTTTATGCTGCTTTCATGGGAACCTTGTTTTGCACAATTAAAGAAATGCTAACTGAGGGAGAATCGATACTTCAATAATTTGTTTTGTGCTTTGCATGTAACTGTTAGCCATATCTCATTTTACACAATGTATGGGCTACTCCTGCTCCTAATTCTTTCGTTCTTAGGTCCCTACACAGGAGAGCAAACTCGCCCTTGGACATGCATAAACAGCAAGTTCCAACAAAATGATTCCGCAAAAGGGATAGCTGCCACACTGCGGAATCATCTCCACTTTCAGTACGAGGGCAGCTGGAAATGTTAAGGGAGCAGGTGAACCACTGAATCCCATTTTAAAAGGATGTTCCAAAGCGCCTTGACAGTGGTGTCAAAACAAATGAGTTCCACTTAGTAATTAAAAGTAAAGTAAGTCAGAAGAGGGATTCAAAACCACACATCCACAGAAGACTGCGATCTGAGAGCAGCACCTTAGACCGCTCGTCCATTCTGATGTGTTAATGGCATTTCTGCAGCTCATCACTTCCGCATTGAGAAAGTTTCAGACTGGGAGCTTGTTCAATGCTGCTCGAAGACTCAATGGCCGGGATATCATCTCCCCCGGGGTTTTCCTGAGCCTATGTTCGGTGTATGGGGAGGTTTGGCCCGGGTCCCTGGTATCTTGCAGCCCAGGTATTGACAATAACAATCTGAGCTCTGAAGTTGGGGAAGAGCGAATAATTAATGGGTTTGTTTCTGCATCTGAACTGCGACTTAGATCTGTTGGCATTAACGGAGGCCGGGGCTGTGAATTATAACATTTTGTTGTCATTTAATCAGAGGAATATCCACAATCAGGAGCTGATAAGGATCATGAGCTGAAAAAAACACGACAAAAATGATAAGAAATGTCAGCAATTGTGATAAACCGTTTAATGTGTTTTCTGGTAGCGTATTAGTTCAAATGTTTTAATCAGCATTCATTAACCGATACCATCACTCTGCAGAATGAAAGAAATGCTCAAACTGAGGGGCAGTCAAAACTTCAATAATTTGCGAAACGTTATTCATTGATGAAGTTTTATCCCCTATCTGAAATTACACACTATGTATTTTAGGAGGTTTGTTTAAAATATTCATTGCTTCTGATACAAGGAACCAGTTAAATTAATTTCACAGAAAAAATACACTTGAACATAATGGCCCCGAATTTCGGGTCTCCACGGGTGAGTACTCATGGGGTACTCACCCGTAGGCCCAATGGAAGTGCCGGTTTTCTGCATGCACTGCGCAGATATACTGACAGACCAGACAGTCCAGAGAGATAAACCGACAGACAGACAAGCCAAAGAGACCAGACAGACAGACCAGACAGAACAACATACAGAAAGACAGATAGGCCAGACGTACCGGGCAGAGAGACAGACCGACAGACAGACAGATAGACAGACCGAACGGTCCAGACAGACAGATAGACAGACAGACAGACCTGACCAGATAGACGTGCAGACCTGACAGAGAGACAGATAGGCCAGACAGAAAGAGAGGCCGACAGGCAGAGACAGACCATATGCATTAGATAGACTAGACCGACTGAACAACAGACAGACAGACAACCAGACAGACAGACCAGACAGACAGAACGACAGATAGACAGACAACTGAGACCGACAGGTAGACTGACAGAGAGGCAGACAGACAAACCAGAAAGACCAGACAGACGAGACAGACGAGAGAGACCTGACAGTCAGACAGACCAGACAGACAGACTGGATGACAGGCAGACAGACAGACCATACAGATCAGACAGCGCAGACAGACAGACCAACAGACAGACAGACAGAATGATGAGACAGACCTGACAGTCAGACAGACAGAGAGACAGACTGGCTGACAGGCAGACAGGCAGAGAGACAGAGTGGCAGACAGGCTAACCAGGCAGACCAGAGAGACACACAGACAGACAGACAGACAGACAGACCAGTCAGATAGACCAACAGACAGACAGAGCGAGAGACCGACAGACAGGCAGACAAACCGACCAACAAAGCAAGAGAAAGACAAGACCGACCTGACAGTCAGACAAATTACCGACAGACAAGCCAGAAGGCAAACAGACAGACACAGACAGACAAGATAGAGCTGACAGTGAGACACACAGAGAGACAGACCAGACATACCATCAGACAGACAGAAAGACCAGACAGACCGACAGACAGACAGAAAGGCAAGGCAGACCAGGTGGACAGATATGCAGACCGCCAAACAGAGAGATAGACCAGAAAACAGAAAGATAGACAGAGTGACAGCCAGAAAGAGACAGACCAGACAGAACAGACAGACAGACGAGACCAACAGACAGACCGACAGACAGACAGAGAGGCAGACAGATGAACCAGACAGACCAGAGAGACACCCAGACCAACAGACAGACATACCAGGCAGATAGACCAGCAGACCAGATAGAGCAAAAGACTGAGAGGCCTACAGACAGACCGACAGACAGATAGAAAAGCAAAGCAAGGCAGACCAGGTGGACAGATATGCAGACTGCCGAACAGAGAGATAGACCAGAAAACAGACAGATAGACAGAGTGATAGCCATAAAGAGACAGACCAGACAGAATAGACAGAACAGACAGGCAGATGAGATCGACAGACAGACCGACAGACAGACAGAAAGGCAGACAGACGAAGCAGACAGACCAGAGAGACACACAGACCAACAGACAGACAGCCAGACAGATAGACCAGACAGATAGACTAGCAGACCAGATAGAGCGACAGACAGACAGACAGAGAGGCAGACAGATGAACCAGACAGACCAGAGAGACACACGGCCCAACAAACAGACAGACAGACCAGACAGATAGGCCAACAGAACAGATAGAGTGACAGAGAGAACAGAGAGACAGATCAGACAGAACAGACAGACAGACAGACAAACACACAAAGACAAAGACAAGTCAGACCTGGCAGTCAACCAGACCGACAGACAGACAAACAGACCAGACAGAACAAACAGACCAACAGACAGACAGAAAAGACAGACATGACAGTGAGACAGAGAGATAGACAGGCCAGACAGACAGACAGGACTACAGGCAGATAGGCAGACAGACAGACCAGACTGAATAGACTGTCGGACAGACTAGTCAGACAGACAGAGTGACAGCCAGACAAGACAGTCAGACAGACCAGACAGACAGACCAGACATACAGACAGACCGACCAACAGGCAGACAAACAGACCAGACTGACCAGACAGTTTGATAGACTAGCCAGACAGACAGACGGACAGCCAGACCTGACAGACAGACCAGACAAACATACCAGTCATACAGACAGACAGACCAGACAGACCAACTGACAGACAGAAAGACAAGGTAGACCAGATGGACAGATAGACAGAGCGACAGACAGACAGACCGAAAAACAGACAGATAGACAGAGTGACAGCCAGAAAGAGAAAGACCAAACAGGCAGCTAGATAGACCAGTCAGAGCAGACATGCAGATAGACAGTCTGACAGACAGAGAGAGATGCAGAGGAACAGGAAACGGATGAGACAAGACAGACAGACAGACCGACCAGACAGAAGGACTGACAGATGAGATAGATATGACATACAGACCAGATTTGCAGACAGACAGGCCGACAGGCATATAGGCAGACATACAGACCATACAGATTAGACAGACCAGACAGACAGTCAGAATGACAGACAGAGAGAGAGACTGCAAGACAGACAGACAGGCAGACAGACAGACCAGTCAGATAGACCAACAGTCCACATAAACAGACAGACCAAGAGACCATATAGACAGATCAGACAGACAGAACAACAAAGGGAGAGACAGAAAGTCAGACCTGACAGTCAGACAAAGAGACAGACAGACAGGCAGACAGCCATACCAGAGAGGACAGACAGACCAACAGACAGACAAGACAAACATGACAGTCAGATAGACAGGCAGGCAGACAGACCAGACAGACATACAGACTAGACAGGCAGACAGACTGGACATACAGAGAGAACGCCTGACAGACAGGCCAGACCGGATGGAACATCAGACAGGCAGAAAGACAGCCAGACAGACCACCAGACAGACAGACCGAAAAACAGACAGATAGAAACAGAGACTGCCAGAAAGATTGAGCAGACAGGCAGATAGACAGACCTGACATACAGATAGAGAGTCCGAAAGACACACAGACAGAGACACAGGCTGAATGACAGATGGACCAGACAGAACAGACAGACAGGCAGACAGACAGACATACTGACAGACAGGCAGACCAGGCATATGGACAGTCAGACAGACAGATGAGACAGACATGACAGTAAGACAGACAGACCAGACATACATACAGACAGTCCAACAGGTAGACAGGCAGACATAAAGACCATACAGATTTGACAGACCAGACAGACAGAATGACAGAGAGACAGATCGACAGCAAGACAGGCAGTCCAGACTGAGAGACCAACAGACAGGCAGACAGATCATCAGACAGAATGACTGAGAGACAGACAAGACAGACAGGCAGACAGATATTCAGAGAGAAAGTAAAGGCAGCCCAGATGGACAGACGGACAGACCATGAGTCAAACAGACAGACAGAACAAAGAAGAAACAGATAGACAGAGAGACAGCCAGACCAGGCAGACAAAAGACCAACAGCCATACAGATAGAAAGAGACAGACCAGACACACCAGACACACCAACAGACCAGGCATAACACACAGACCAACAGATAGACAGATAAGACTGACCTGACAGTGAGAGAGACAGATAGACCAAACAGATAGAGAGACCAGACAGTCCAGACTGACAGACAGACAATCTAGACAGAAGAGAAAGAGAGACCGAGAGGCTGAGAGACAGGCTGACATAAAGATAAGACAGATCAGACAGACAGACAAGCAGACCGACAGACAGGCAGCGAGATAGACAGAGGAGACAGACAGAACAGACAGACATACAGTCAGACCAGCTGACAGGCAAACATGCAAATAGACAGACAGAGAGCGCAGACAGACAGACACATCAGACAGGCCAGACAGGCTGACAGACAGACAGACCAACAGACAGACATGCAGATAGACAAATAGACAGAGAGGTCAGACAGGCAAGACAGACAGACTGACAGACAGACAGTCCAAACAGAGCAGACCGACAGACAGACAGACAGACAAGACAGAACAACAGAGAGAAAGATTGACAGACCAGATGTACCAGGCAGATAGGCAGACCAACAGACAGGCAGATAGGTATATCAGAGAGTGCAGAGTGACAGAACAGACAAATAGACCCGACAGAACAGACAGACAGACGGACAGAGAGACCGACAGAAAGAATAACAGATACACAGAACGACAGGCCAGACAGGTCAAGCAGAGAAATTGACAGACAGACAATCCCAACAGACCAGACAGACAGACAGAAAGACAGACTGTCAGACTAGACAGAACGACATACAGAAAGACTGACAGACCAGACGTACCAGGCAGAGAGACAGACAGACAGCTAGAAATACCAGGCAGTCCAGAGAGACAGAAAGAGAGAAAGACAAGACAGACTAGGCAGACAGACAAGCAGACCGACAGACAGGCAGACAGACAGAAAGACAGGGAGGCAGACAAATTAACCAGACAGACCAGAGAGACACACAGGCCAACGGACAGACAGACCAGGCAGATAGACAAACAGACCAGATAGACAGACAGACCTGGAGACTGACAGACAGCCAGAGAGTACAGACAGACAAGCAGACTGACGGACAGGCAGTGAGATAGAACGATGGATAAGACAGTCCAGACCGACATACATACAGGCAGACAATCCAAGCAGAGCAGACAAACAGACAGACCAGACAGAGCGACAAACAGAAAGACTGACAGACCAGACAGATAGACAGACCAACAGACAGGCAGATAGACATATCAGACAGTGCAGAGCGACAGACCAGAGAGAACATACAGACAGAGAGAGACAGCCATGCAGATAGACAGAATGACAGGCCAGAAGGGTCAAACAGACAAATTGACAGACAGACAATCCCAATAGACGAAACAGACAGACGGAAAGACAGACAGACAGACCAGAGAGAACGCCATACAGAAAATGCTGGACCAACTCAGCAGGTCAGGCAGCATTTGCAAAATGAGAAACAGAGTTAACGTTTCAGGTCGATGAATTACACAAACGGAAAGAATGACAGAGCAGACGTACCAGGTGCAGAAAGACTGACAGACCAGATGTACCAGGCAGAGAGACAGACAGACAGACAGACAGATAGATAGACAGACCAGACAGTCCAGACAGACAGACAAGGTAAGCATGCAGGTGCAGCAGGTGGTTAAGAAGGCAAATGGTATGTTGGCCTTTGTAGCGAGAGGGTTCGAGTACAGGAACAAGGATGTCTTGCTGCAGTTGTACAGGGTCTTGGTGAGACCACACCTTGAATATTGTGTGCAGTTTTGCTCGCCTTGTCTGAGCAAGGATGTTCTCGCCATGGAGGGAGTGCAGCAAAGATTCACCAGACTGATACTTGGGATGGCAGGAATGACGTATAAGGAGAAATTGGGTCGATTGGTCTTATACTCGCTAGAGTTTAGAAGAATGATCTCATTGAAACTTATAAAATTCTAACAGGACTAGACAGACTAGATGCAGGAAGGATGTTCCCGATGGCGGGGGAGTCCAGAACCAGGAGTCACAGTCTAAAGATAAGGGGTAAGCCATTTAGGACAGTGATGAGGAGGAATTTCTTCACCCAGAGAGTGGTGAACCTGTGGAATTCTCTAGCACAGAAGGCAATTGAGGTCAATTCATTAAATATATTCAAGAAGGAGTTAGATATATTTCTTAAGGGATCAAGGGATATGGGGAGAAGGCAGGGACAGGGTACTGAATTTGGATGATCAGCCATGATCTGATTGAATGGTGCAGCAGGCTCGAGGGGCCTATGTTTCTATGTTTCTATGAAAGACAAGACAGACTAGGCAGGCAGACAAGTAGACCGACAGGCAGACAGATAGACAGACAGACCAGAGAGACAGACCGTCAGTCAGAAGAGAGACAGGCATAGAGCCTAGGCAGACCAATCAGATAGACAGGAAGAGAGACCGACAGAAAAACAGACCGACAGACACAGAATACAGACCGACACACCAGACAGACCAGAAAAAACAGGCAGACAGACTGGCAAGCCAGATCAGACAGAGAGTCAGACAGACAGACCGACAGACAGAGAGACAGACATAGACAGACAAACAGAGCAGATAGACAGACCAGACAGACTGGAGAGACTGACTGACAGACATACTGTTAGAGAGAACAGACAGACCAGACAGACAGACAGACAGAGACAGAATGACAAGACAGGACAGACAGACAAGTAGAGCGACATACAGGCAGGCAGAAAGACAGACAGACCAGACAGCCAGAATGACAGTCAGACTGACAGACATAGAGTCCAGACAGACCAGTCAGATAGACAGGCAGACAGACCATCTGAAAAATAGACCGACAGACAGAGAATCCAGACAGACACAACAGACAGGCTAGACAAACCAGACAGGCAGACAAGGCAGACCAGAAAAAGAGACAGACAGACAGACTGACAGATATACAGACAGAGAGACAGACAAACGGAGCAGACAGAGCAGGCAGACAGAACAGACAGACAAGACATACCGACAGACAGACAGACAGACGGAGAAGACAGACAGACCAACAGAAATTGACAGACAGACAGAAGGACAAGACAGACCAGACAGGCGGTCAAGCAGACTGACAATCAGGCAGACAGATAGAATGCCAGACCAGACAGACAGAATGTCAGTCAGACAGACAGACATATATAGAGTACAGGCATACCAGTCTAATAGATATACAGACAGAAAGAAAGACCGACAGACAGAGAGAGCATCCAGACAGACAGACACACCAGACTGACTAAACAAACCAGATGGACAGACAAGCCAGACCAGGAAGAGAATCAGATAGACAGACTGACAAACAGACAAACAAACAGAGCAGACAGACAGAGCAGACAGACTAGACAGGCAGACATAGATAACGATTGACAGAGAAGACAGGTAGACAGACAATAAGGCAGACAGACAGACAGACCAAACAGGCCAGGCAGACAGAGCGACAGACAGACAATCCAAACACACCAGACATACAGACAGAAAGACAAGACAGACCAGACAGACAGACAAGCAGAACGACAGACAGGGAGAGAGAGAGAGACAGATGGACCAGACAGACCAGACAGACAGACATACCGACAGACAGACATAGAGACAGATATAGAGTCCAGGCAGACCAGTCAGATTGATAGGCAAACACATCGGCAGACATAGAGACTGACAGACAGAGGAGCCAGACTGACAGACAGAACAGACAGACCAGAAAGAGCAGATAGGCAGCCAGAACAGACAGACATACAGATCATACATGCAAGACAGAGAGTCAGGCAGACAGAGCAGACAGACAGACCAGATGGAAAGAGAGACAGACCAACCGACAGACAGAGAGACAGACAGCCACACCAGACAGACAGACAGACCAGACAGACAAGACAGACTTACGAGAGAGACCGACAAACAGGCATACAGATAGACAGGCAGACCAGACAGGCCAGGCAGACAGACCAACATACAGACAAACAATCTAAACAGACAAGACAGAAAGAAAGACAGGCCGACAGAGAGAAAGACAAGACAGACCAGACAGACAGACAAGCAGGCTGACAGTCAGGCAGCGAGATAGACAGGTGGACCAGACAGACATTCAGTGCGACAGAGAGACATACAGACAGGGATAGAGTTCAGGCAGACAAGTCAGATTAACTGTTAGAGTCACCGACAGACAGACAGGCCGATAGGAAGACAGAGAATCCAGACAGACAGAACAGAGTGACAGGATGGAGCAGACAGAAAGACAGACCAAACAAACATATAGCCCGGGAATACCAGACAGAGAATCAGAAAGACAGAAAAACAGACAGACAGAGAGAGAGACAGATAGACAGAGCAGACAGACAGACAGACAGATTGAGAGACAGGCAGACAGAACAGACAGACCAGAGAGACAGACAGACAGCCAGACCACACAGGCAGACCAGACCGAGAGAGCAGACATACAGACAGACCGATCGACAGGCAGACAGAGAGACCAGACCACACAGGCCTTCAGACAGACAGACCAGGCAGACAGACAGACCGACAGACAGACAGAGAAGGCAAACCAGATGGGCATATAGACAGACCGCCAGACAAACAGACAGACAGAATAACAGACAGATAGTCACAGAGACAGCCAGAAATAGACAGCCCAGACAGACCAACGGTCAGAAAGACAGACTGACAGAAAGACCAGACAGACCAGTAGAGAGACAGACAGACAGAACGACAAGGCAAACCAGATGGACAGATAGACCGCAAGTCAGACAGACAGAATGAAAAAGAGATAAATAAACAGAGAGACAACCAGACCAGACAGACAACAGTCTGACAGACAGACAGATAGAGACAGTCCCGACAGACCAGACAGAGAGGCAGACAGACAAACCAGGCAGACCAGAGAGAAACACAGACCAACAGACAGACAGACCAAGTGACCGACGGACAGACAGACAGAACAACAAACAGAGAGACAGACAAGTCAGATGCGACAGTCAGACAAACAGACTGACAGACAGACAGACCAGACAGGCAAACAGACAGACAGACAAGACAGACCTGACAGTGATACAGACAGATAAACCGACCAGACAGATGGACAAACTGACAGGCAGACAGAAAAACAGACAGACCAGACAGACGTACAAGACAGACAGACAGACCAGACAGAACAGACCAACAGACCAGACATACAGACCGACCGACCGACAGGGAGACAGACAGAGCAGACCGGGTGGACCAACAGACAAACAGATGGACAGAAAGACAAGGCAGACCAGATGGACCGACAGACAGGCTGTGAGCCAGACAGACAGAACAGAAAATAGACAAATAATCAGAGAGACCGCCAGATCAGACTGACAACAGACCGACAGACAGACAGATAGAAAGAGACAGACCGACAGACCAGACAGACCAGACAGAAAAAACGGACCAGACAGACAGAGTCATACAGACAAACCAGGCAGACCAGAGAGACACACAGACCAACCGACAGACAAACAGACCAAGAGATGGACAGACAGTCAGAACATCAAACAGAGAGACAGACAAGTCAGACCTGACAGTCAAAAAAACAGACCAACAGACAGACAGAGAGACCAGACAGAACAGACAGACCAAGAGACAAACAGACAGACAGACACCCAACCAGGTAGTCAGACCAACAGACAGAGAGAACAGCGGACAGACAGACAACCAAACCAGACAGAGAGAGAGACAGACAAGACAGACAGACAGAACGACAGGCAGACAGATCTGATTAAACAGACCATCAGACAGACAGGCAGATAGACTAGACAGACCTGCAAACAGGCAGACAGACAGAAAGATAGACAGAAAGAAAAGGCATACTAGATGGACAGACAAGACAGACCAGACAGACCAGAATGACAGAGCGACAGACAGACACACCAGACAGACCAGGCAGATAGACAGAACGGCATACAGACAGACAGGTGTACCAGACAGACCAGACAGACCAGACAGAAAAGAGAGACCAGACAGTCAGAGAGGCAGACAGACAAACCAGGCAGACCAGAGAGACACACAGACCAACAGACAGACAGATAATCAGGCCGAGAGACCGACAGACAGACAGAACAACAAACAGAGAGACAGTCAAGTCAGAACAGGCAGTCAGACAAACAGACCGACAGACAGACCAGACAGAACAGACAGACAGATCGACAGACAAACAAACAGACCAGACAGACAAACAAACAAGGCAGACAGACCAGACAGACAGACCAGGCTGACAGACCACACATACAGACCAACTGACCGACAGGCAGACAGACAGAGCAGACCGGGTGTACCAACAGACAGGCAGAAACAAAAGGCAGAACAGATGGACAGATAGACAGGCCGCCAAACAGACAGACAGAAAAACAAACAGATAGTCATAGAGACAGCCAGAAAGAGACAGCCCAGACAGATCAATGGTCAGAAAGACAGGCAGACAGAAAGACCAGACAGACCAGTAGTCAGACAGACAGACAGAAAGACCAGACAGACCAGTAGTCAGACAGACAGACAGAAAGACCAGACAGACCAGTAGTCAGACAGACAGACAGAAAGACAAGGCAGAACAGATATCAGACAGACCGCGAGCCAGCCAGACAGACCGTGAGCCAGCCAGACAGACAGAACAGAAAAGATACAAATAGTCAGAGAGGCAGCCAGATCAGGCAGACAACAGACCGACAGACAGACAGATAGAAAGAGACAGACCCGACAGTCCAGACAGACCAGACAGAACAGACAGCCCAGACAGAAAAGACAGACCAGACAGACAGAGGCAGACAGACAAACCAGGCAGACGAGAGAGCCAAACAGACCGAGAGACCGACAGACAGACAGGACAACAAACAGAGAGACTGACAAGTCAGACCTGACAGTCAGAAAAACAGACAGACAGACAGAACAGACAGACCAACAGACAGACAGGCAGACAACCAGGTAGACAGACCAACAGACAGATAGAACAGCGGACAGACAGACAACCAAACCAGACAGACAGAGAGACAGGCAAGACAGACAGACAGATGGACAGGCAGACAGAGCTGACTAAATGGACTGTCAGACAGACAGACAGATAGACCAGACAGACTGGCAGACAGACAGACAGACAGAAAGACAAGGCATACCAGATGGACAGACAGACACACCAGGCAGACCAGGCAGATAGACAGAAGGGCATACAGACAGGCAGACGTACTAGAACGTCCAGACAGACAGACCGACTGACAGACATACCTACAGACATATATACAGATAGACAGACCAAAAGACAGACTGTCCAGACAGGTAAATAGACAAATCGACAGATAGACCAGGCAGACAGACAGACGGGCAGACAGACAGACATAGCAGCGAGTCCAGACATACAGATAGAAAGACAGACAGACAGGTCAGGCAGGCTAGACAGACAGACAGACAAAACAAACAGACCAGATAGACAGACAGACAGCCCGAACAGAACAGACAGACAGGCAGAAAGAGAGTCCATTCAGACATACAGTTAGAAAAACAGACAGACAAATCAGGCAAGCCTGACAGACATACTAACAGACAGACAATCCAAACAGACCAGACAAACAGACCAACAGACAACCAGACAAACCGAACAGAATGGCATACAGAACAACAGACATGCCAGGCTAGCAGGCAGAGAGACAGACCGACAGACAGATGGACAGAGAGTTTTCACAGACAGACAGAGATACCAAACTGTCCAGACAGATAGGCAATACCAACAGACCAGAAAGATAGACTGAGAGACCGACAGACAGAAAGACAAAACAGATCAGACAAACAGACGAACCAACTGAAAGACAGGCAGAGAGATAGACAGATGGACCAGACAGACCAGACAGACATACAGACAGAGAGTCCACACAGATAGACCAGAAAGAGCAGACAGACAGACCAGACATACAGAGCAGATATACCAGACAGAGAGCCCGACAGACAGAGAAAAGACAGAAAGACACACCAGACGTACAGACTGAGCAGACAGACAGAACAGACAGACAGACAGATCGACAGACAGAGAGAAAGTCAGAGCAGACAAACAGACAGACCAGACAGACCAGACTGACCAGACAGACCAGGCAGACCAGGCAGACCAGACAGACCAGACAGACCAGACAGGCAGGCCGACAGACAGACCAGACATGTACATAGACAGACTGACAGACAGTCAGACAGACATACCACAACGAGAAGGCAGACAGACTGATGGGCAGACAGACAGACAGAAGTACCAGACAGACCAGACAGACAGGCAGACTGACAGACATGCAGTCAAACATACAGATATACAGTCGAAAACACAGACAGGCCAGACAGACCAGACAGGTACATAGACATACCGACAGACAGACCAGTCAGTCCAGACAGACAGAGCGACAGACAGACTGACAGACCAGACAGAGAGACTGACAGAGAGACAAAAAGACAAGACAGATCAGACAGAGCAGACAGACAGAGAGACATACATAGTGTCCAGACAGACCAGTCTGATAGACAGGCAGACAGACAGAGATTCCACACAGACGGCACACCAGACAGACGAGAGAAACCAGGCAGGCAGATAAGCCAGACCAGAGAGAGAGTCAGCAGACAGACTGACAGACAGACAGAGAGTCAAACAAACAGCGCAGACAGACCAGACAGAGCAGACAGACCAAACAGACCGACAGACAGAAACATATATAGAAAGATTGGCAGAGAAGAGAGACTGACTACACTTAGGCAGACAGATGGACCAGACAGGCCAGACAGACAGACTGACAGACATTCCAAAAAGACCAGTCAAGCAGACCGACAGACAGGCAGAGAGATAGACAGATGGACCAAACAGACCAGACAGACAGTCATACCGACAGAGAGACATACAGACAGACAGAGAGTCCAGGCAGACCAGTCAGATTTATAGGCAGACAGACAGACCAAACAGGCCAGACAGACAGATCGACAGATTGACAGACAGACAGAATGACAAGACAGAACAGACAGGCAGACAAGCAGACCGACAATGAGGCAGACAGATAGAGAGACAGACGAGACAGACAGTCTGACAGACAGACGTAAATAAAGTCCAGACAGGCCTGACTGATAGACAGGCAGTCTGCTTGTCTGTCTGTCTGTTCTGTCTTGTCATTCTGTCTGTCTGTCAATCTGTCGATCTGTCTGTCTGGCCTGTTTGGTCTTTCTGTCTGTCTCTAAATCTGACTGGTCTGCCTGGATTCTCTGTCTGTCTGTCTGTAAGTGTCTCTGTCAGTGTGACCGACAGAAAAAACAGACCGACAGACAGAGAATACAGACAGACACTCAAGACAGACTAGAAAAACCAGACAGACAGACAAGCCAGATCAGACAGAGAGTCAGACAGACCGACAGACAGACAGACAGAGAGACCAGAAAAACAGAGCAGACAGAGATGACAGACAGACCAGACAGAGCGGACAGAGCAGACAGACCAGACAGACTGACAGACAGACATAGAGAAAGATGGACAGAGAAGACAGACAGGCAGACATACACTTAGGCAGACAGACAGAGCAGGTAGGCCAGAAAGACAGAACGACAGACAGACAATACAAACAGGCCAGACATACAGACAGAAAGACAAGACAGACCAGACAGGCAGGCACGCAGAACGACAGACAGCCAGAGAGATAGAGAAATGGAACAGACAGACCAGACAGACGTACAGACAGACAGACAGAGATAGAGTCCAGGCGGACCACTCAGATTGTTAGGCAGACACACCAGCAGACAGACCGACAGACAGAGAGAGGGGCCAGAAAGACAAACAGAACAGACAGACCAGACAGGCAGACAGAACAGACAAACATAAAGACCAGATGTACAAGACAGAGAGACAGACAGACAGAGAGACAGACCAACAGACAGGGAGGGAGACAGACCAACAGACAGATAGAGAGACAGAGAGTCAGACCAGACAGAGCAGGCAGACAAGACAGGCTTACCAGACAGACATTCTGACCAACAGACAGATAGACAGACAGACAGATATAGGGTCCAGGCAGACAAGTCAGATTGACAGGCCGAGTCACTGACAGACAGACAGACAGAGCGACAGGCAGACAGGGAATCCAGACAGACAGGTGAGACAGACCAGATAGAGCCGACAGAAAGACAGACCAGATAGACATACAGACCAGACATATCAGACAGAGAGTCAGAGAGACAGACAGGCAGAGCAGACAGACAGACCAGACAGACAAGCTGAACGAGAGACAGGCAGACAGGTAGGCTGGCAGACCAGACAGACAGACCGACAGGCAGGCAGACCAGACAGACAAACAGACAAGACAGACAGACAAGACCGACAGACCAGACATATGGAGAGACCAACCAACAGGCAGAGAGACCAGGTAGACCAACAGTCAGAGAGACAGAAAGACAAAGCAGACCAGATGGACAGACAGCCAGACCGCCAGACAGTCAGACAGAAAAACAGACAGAAAGTCAGAGAGACAGCCAGAAAGGGACAGCCCAGGCAGACCAACAGTCAGAAAAATGATAGACAGATAGACCAGAAAAACTGGTAGTCAGACAGACAGAAAGACAAGGCAGACCAGATGGACAGACAGACAGACCATGTGTCAGACAGACAGAGCGAGAGTCAAACATACAGATAGACAGGCCAGACAGAAAAGACTTACCAACAGACAGACAGGCAGAGAGGCAGACAGGCAAACCAGGCAGACCAGAGAGACACACAGACAAACAGACAGACCGATAGACTGCCCAGACAGACAGACAGACAAACTGACAAGGAGACAGACAGACAAACAGACAGACCAGATAGACAGACACACTAGACAGACAGACCTGACCGACAGACAAGACATACAGACCAACCGACCGACAGGCAGACAGACAGAGCAGACGGGATGGACTGACAGACAGACTAGACAGAGCCAACAGACCAGGCAGACAGACGAGACAGACAGACCAGACCAACAGACCAGACCAACAGACCAGACATACACACCAACCAACCAACAAGCAGACAGACAGACTAGACTGGATGGACAGACAGACAGAAAGACAAGGCACACCAGATGGACAGATAGACAGATCACCAGACAGACAGACAGAAAAACTCACAGATAGACAGAGAGACAGACAGAACGAGACAGACCAGACAGACAGACAGCGACACAGACCGACAAACAGACAGACCAGGGAGAACAGGCAGGCAGACAGACAGACAAACAGACAGAGAGTTAAGACAGACCTGACAGGCCAGATAGACAGACCAACAGACAGACAGACCAGCGGACAGACAGAGAGACAACCAAATCAAACTGACAGATAGACAGACAAGACAGACAGAGATAGGGTCCACGCAGACAAGTCAGATTGACAGGCAGAGTCATGGACAGAGAGACAGAGCGACAGGCAGACAGGGAATCAAGACAGACAGACAAACAGACATGACAGACCGGATAGAGCCGACAGAAAGACAGACCAGACAGACATACAGAGCAGACGTACCAGACAGAGAGTCAGAGAGACAGACAGACAGAGAGACAGAGAGACAAGCAGACAGACAGACAGACTCGACAGATCAGACAGACAGACAAGCAGATCGAGAGACAGGAAGACAGATAGACTGACAGACCAGACATACAGACAGACCAGACCGACAGACCAGACATAGGGACAGACCGACCAACAGGCCGTCAGCCAGACAGACAGACCAGCCAGACAGACAGAAAGACAAGGCAGACCAGATGGACAGATAGACAGACCGCCAGACAGAAAGCAAAACAGACAGATAGTCAGAGAGACAGCCAGAAAGAAACAGCGGGACAGACAAATGGTCAGAAAGACAGACAGACAGATAGACCAAACAGACCGGTAGACAGTCCGACAGACAGAACGACAAGGCAGAGCAGATGGACAGACAGACAGACCATGAGTCAGACAGACAGAACGAAACAGAGACAAATAGAGAGAGAGGAAGCCAGACCAGACAGACAACAGACCGGCAGACAGACAGAAAGAAAGAGACCAGACAGACCAGAGAGACCAGCTGGACCAGACAGACCGACAGACAGAATGAATGACAAGGGGTACCAGATGGCCAGACAAGATAGACCAGACAGATCAGACAGACCAACTGGCAGATAGACAATCCAAACAGACCAGAATGACAGACAGACAAAGCAGACCCACAGACTGACAGAAAGATAATCAGACAGATATACAGACAAACAGGCAGAATAGTCAAGCCAGACAGAGAGACCGACAGACAGATAATCTAAACAGACCAGACAGACAGACCGACAGACAGACAAACAAACCGGACAGAATGACATACAGATAAACAGACAGGCCAGACTACCAGGCAGAGAGACTGACCGACAGACAGACAGATGGACATACCAGATGACCCAGGCAGACAGACAGACAGAGTGACCAGACCGTCCAGACAGACAGACAAGCCAAACAGACCAGATAGAAAGACTGAGAGACCGACAGACAGAAAGACAAATTAGATCAGACAGATGAGCAGACTGAAAGACAGGCAGAGAGGTAGACAGATGGACCAGACAGACATACAGAACAGACATTTGATACAGAGAGTCCGACAGACAGAGAAAGAGGCAGAAAGACAGATAAGACAGACAGACCAGACAGACAGACAGACAGACCAGACAGAACAGACAGACAGACTGACAGGCAGACATAGAGATAGAAAGACCAGACAGTCCAGACAGATGGACAGACCAGACCAGGCATGTACATAGACAGACCAACAGACCGACAGACAGACATACCAGACAGACAGATAGACAAGCAGACAGACAGATGCACCAGACAGGAAAGACAGACAGGCAGAGCGACAGACTGACAGACCGGCAGTCAGACATACAGAGACAGTCCGAAAGACGGACAGACCAGGCAGCTACATAGACAGACCGACAGACAGACCTGTCAGACCAGACAGCCAGACCGACACACAGGCATACAGATAGAGAGAGCAGACGTTCCAGACAGACAGACCAGCCAGTTACATAGACAGACCAACAGACAGACAGAGCAGACAGACCAGGCAGATAGACGGGCAGACAGACAGACATAGCAGGCAATCCAGACAGACAGACAGACTGACAGGCCTACAAGCAGACATACAGCTATTCAGTGTGAAAGACAGACAGTCCAGACAGGTACATAGATAGACTGCCATACAGACCAGACAGACAGACAGCCATACAAGACAGTCCAGACAGACAGAAAGACTGATAGACAGACAGACCTAGAGTCAGACATACAGATAGAAAGACAGACAGACAGGCCAGACAGACAAACCAGACAGGCCAGAGAGACAGGCTGACAGACAGATAGACAATCCAAACAGACGACATAGACAGACACACCAAAGAGAACAGACAGACAGAAAGGCACACAGACAGACATAAAAATAGACAGAAAGACAGACAAAAAAAGCCAGATAGACAGACCGACAGACAGACAGACAATCCAAACAGACCAGACAGACGAACAGACCGACAGACAAACAGGACAGAATGACATACAGAAAAGCAGACAGGCCAGACTACCAGGCAGGGAGACAGACCGACAGACAGACAGATGGACAGACCAGACTTCCCAGACAGACAAACAGACAGGCAGAGAGACAAGACCATTCAGAAAGACAGACAATCAAAACATACCAGGCAGATAGACTGAGAGAACGCCAGGCGGAAAGACAAAACAGATCAGACAGACAGATGAGCAGACTGAAAGACAGGCAGCGAGATAGACAGACAGACCAGACAGACCAGAGAGGCCAGAGAGACCAGACAAACATACAGACAGACAGAGAGTCCACACAGACAGACCAGAAAGAGCAGACAAGCATACAGAATAGACTTACGAGACAGAGTCGGACAGACAGAGAAAGAGACAGAAAGACAGATCAGACATACAGAGAGAGAGAGACAGAGCAGACTACAGACAGACCAGACAGAGCATAGAAACATAGAAGGTAGGAGCAGGAGTAGCCCAGTCGACCCCTCAAGCCTGTTCCGCCATTCAATTCGATCATGGCTGATCATCCAAATTCAGTACCCGGTCTCTGCTTTCTCCCCATACCCCTTGATCCCTTTAGCATTAAGAAATATATCCAACTCCTTCTTTAATATATTTAATGTACTGGCCTCCACCGCCTTCTGTGGTAGAGAGTTCCACAGGTTCACCACGCTCTGGGCGAAGAAATTCCTCCTCATTTCTGTCCTAAATGGCCTACCCTTTATCCTTAGACTGTGTCACCTGGTTCTGGAGTCCCCGACCATCGGGAACATCCTTCCTGCATCTAGTCTGTCCAGTCCTGTCACAATTTTATAAGTTTCAATGGCCTAGAAATTCACTTTGGGGCGGCCAGCTCGCTCGCGCCCAAAAGTTAGCGCTGGACGGGGAGCCATTAGCGATCATCAGATATTCAGTGTTTGTGCCCCAATTCGGAACCGGGCGCTATACCAGGGTGTGCCCGCCACCGCTTGGGGCGCTGACACTGAATTTCTGCGCTCTTGGCGCCGCTGCGCCAGCCGCTGCGGAGCGGCAGGCTGCAGTACTGCAGGCCTCCTCCTTCTCTTAAGGGGGAGCTGCTTGCAACGGGGAGATCTCTGCTGGAGAGTGCCGGCAAATGAGCCCGGCACCACGGAGAAGTGCCGGGTTCATGGAAAGCGGCCGGCAATGCCGCGGGGAGGGGGGTTGAGGAGGCCGGGGAAGGAGGTGCGGGCAGGCGGCCGCCGAAAAAGCGGCCGGCCGCACCTTCCCCTTTAAAGCGCCCCACTAAGGCTACAGCACGGCCCCGTTTTCTGGCCGTTGTTTGCGGCCGCTTCGGAGGAGGCGGCCGCTACTAAATATGGGGATCGGGCCGGTTTTGGGGCGGAACCGGGGCACTGCGCACACCGATGATGTCATCATTGCCGACACAGCGCTAACGGCTACCGCCGCCAATACCGCTGCGCTGAATATCAGCGCAATCTCATTTTTGGCGCAGAAGCCCTCTTTAGGCAGTAACTGGCCGCAAAGCTGGCAACGCCTTAGTGAATTTCTAGGCCAATGAGATCAGGTCTCATTCGTCTAAACTCCAGCGAGTACAAGCCCAATCGACCCAATCTCTCCTCATACGTCGTTCCTGCCATCCCAGGTATCAGCCTGGTGAATCTTTGCTGAACTCCCTCCATGGCAAGAACATCCGTCCGCAGATAAGGCGACCAAAACTGCACACAATACTCAAGGTGTCGTCTCACCAAGGCCCTTTACAACTGCAGCAAGACATCCTTGTTTCTGTTATCGAACCCTTTCACTACAATGGCCAATATACCATTAGCCTTCTTAAACGCCTGCTGCAACTGCATGCTTACCTTCAGCGACTGGTGCACAAGGGCACCCAGGTCTAATTGCACTTCCCCTTCTCACAATCTATTGCCAATTAGATAATAATCTGCCTTCCTGTTCTTGCCACCAAAGTGGACAACCTCACATTTATCCACGTTATATTGCATCTGCCATGCTTCTGCCCAATCACCCAACATGTCCAAATCATCCTGGAGTTTCTCGACATCCTCCTCACAGCACACACGCCCACCCAGCTTTGTGTCATCTGCAAATTTGGAGATATTACATCTAGTTCCCTTGTCTAGATCATTAATATATATTGTGAATAGTTGGGTTCCAATGACCGATCCCTGCGGTACCCCACTAGTCACTGCCTGCCACTCCGAAAAAGACCCAATAATTCCAACTCTTTGCTTTCTGCCTGCCAACCAGTTCTCTATCCAGGTCAATACCTTGCCCCCAATCCCATGTGCCTTAACTTTACACGCTAATCTCTTATGCGGGATCTTATTGAAGGCCTTCTGAAAGTCCAGATACACCACATTGCCTGGTTCTCCCTTATCTATTTTATCAGTTACATCCTCAAAAAATTCCAGTAGATTAATCAAGCACGATTTACCCTTTGTGAATCCATGTTGACTTTGTCCGATCCTGTCACTGTTTTCCAAGTGCTCTGCTATTACATCTTTAATAATGGACTCTAGCATTTTCCCCACTACCGATGTCAGGCTTACCAGTCTGTAATTCCCCGTTTTCTCCCTACCACCTTTTTTGAATAGTGGGGTAACATTAGCTACCCTCCAATCCATGGGTACTGTTCCAGATTCCATCAAATGTTGGAAGATGATCAGCAATGCATCTATTATTTCTAGGGCCACTTCCTTAAGTACCCTAGGATGTAGATTATCAGGCCCTGGGGGTTTATCGGCCTTCAATCCCATCAATTTCCCTAACACCATTTCCCTACAAATACTGATTTCTTTCAGTTCATCCCTTTCATCAGACCCTATGTTCCCCGACATCTCTGGGAGGTTATTTGTGTCCTCCTTTGTGAAGACACAACCAAAATATGTATTTAGTTGGTCTGCCATTTCTTTGTTCCCCATTTATAAATTCATCTGATTCTGACTGCAAGTGACCTACGCTTGACTTCACCAATCTTTTTCTCTTCACATATCTATAAAAGCTTTTAATGTCAGTTTTTGTGTTCCCTGCCTGCTTACTCTCATACTCTATTTTCCCCTTCTTAATTAATCCCTTTGTCCTCCTTTGTTGAATCCTAAATTGCTCCCAATCCTCAGGATTATTTCTTTTTCTGGCCAATTTATATGTCCTCTCCTTGGATCTTATGCTATCCCTAATTTCCCTTGTTAGCCACGGTTGAGTCACCTTTTTTGTTTTAATTTTATGCTAAACTGGGATGAAGAAATTCTGTACTTCTTCCTTGCGGTCTTTGAATGTTTGCCATTGCCTATCCACCGTCAGCCCTTCGAGTGACATTCCCCAATCAATCCTACCCAACTTGCACCTCTGACCATCGTAGTTTCCTTTATTTAAATTTAGGACCCGAGTCTCTGAGTCAACTACTTCATTCTTCATCTTAATGAGGAATTCGATCATATTATGATCGCTCTGACCCAAGGGGCCTCGTACAACAAGATTGCTAATTAATCTTTTCTCGTTAAATAATACCCAGTCTAAGATGGCCTGATCTCTGGTTGGTTCTTCGACATATTGGTCCAGGAAACCATGCCGTAAACATTCCAGGAATTCCTCCTCCACAGTATTGTTACTAATTTGGTTAGCCCAATCTATACGTAGATTAAAGTCACCCATGATGACTACTGTGCCCTTATTGCACGCATCTCTAATTTCCCTTTTAATGCCATCCCCAACCTCCGCCTTACTGTTTGGAGGTCTATATACCACTCCCACTAACGTTTTCTGCCCCTTGGTATTTCTCAATTCTACCCATACTGATTCCACATCAGCAGAGCTAACATCCTTCCTTACAATTGTGTTAATCCCTTCTTTAACCAGTAATGCTACACCACCTCCCTTTCCTTTTTGCCTATCTTTCCTGAATATCGAATACCCCGGAATGTTGAGTTCCCAGCCTTGGCCTTCCTTGAGCCACGTTTCCGTAATCCCAACCAAATCATATTTGTTTACCTCTATTTGCGCAGCCAATTCATCCACCTTATTACGAATGCTCCTCGCATTAAGACACAAAGCCTTCAGGCTTATTTTTTTTAACGCTCTTAGATCTATTAGAATTATTATTTACTATGGCCATGTTTGAATTAAACCGTTGATTTCTCTGACTGCCACTTTTGTTTTTCTCCTTCCTTTCTTTTGCTTTTATCCTTGTTTCCCTGTCCTCTGTCCCCTTGCTCAGGTTCCCAAACCCCTGCCATCTTAGTTTAAACCCTCCCCCAGAGCACTAGCAAACACTCCCCCTAGGACATCGGTACCAGCCCTGCCCAGGTGCAAACCATCCGGTTTGAACATGTCCCACCTCCCCCAGAACCGGTTCCAAATTCCCAGGAACATGAATCCCTCCCGCTGGCACCATTCCTCTAGCCACGTATTCAACTGAAACATCCTTCTATTTCTACTCTGACTAGCACGTGGCACTGGTAGCAATGCTGAGATTACTAACTTTGAGGTCCTATTTTTTAATTTACCTCCTAACTCCCTATATTCAGCTTTTAGGACCTCATCCCGGTTTTTTCCTATATCGCTGGTACCTATATGCACCACGACAACTGGCTGTTCACCCTCCCCTTCCAAAATGTTCTGCAGCCGCTCTGAGACATCCTTGATCCTTGCACCAGGGAGGCAACACACCATCCTGGAGTCTCGTTTGCGGCCGCAGAAACGCCTATCTATTCCCCTTACAATAAAATCCCCTATTACTATAGCTCTACCCCTTTTTTCCTCCCGTCCTGTGCAGCAGAGCCACCCCTGGTGCCAGGAAGTTGACTGCTGCTGCCTTCCTCTGATAAGCCATCCCCCCCAACAGCACTCAATGTGTTGTATCTGTTGGAGAGGGGGATGTCCACAGGGGACCCCTGCACTACCTGCCTGCATCTAGTACTCTGGCTGTTGGTCACCCCTTCCCTTTCTGCCTGTCCAACCTCTACCTGCGGTGTGTCCAACTCCCTAAACGAGCTATTCACGACGTCCTCAGCATCGTGAATGCTCCAGTATGCATCCAATCGCAGCTCCAGTGCTGCAATGTGGTCTGTCAGTGGCTGCAGCTGGATACACTTCCTGCACACAGAGTTGTCAGGGACACAGGAAGTGTCCCTGAGTTCCCACATAGCGCAGGAGGAGCATTCCAAGTGGCCGGGCTGTCCTACCATGAATTACCCTTTAATTAATTGATATTAAATTAAATCAATCAATCCCCACCAATTATACTACAGTTAAATGGTTTCCCAACAGTCCCCGCTACACCAGAGAGACATTAGTAACTATAAACCACAGAGTTAAAGTTTAAAAAGGGAGAAATACTCACCAACCAATCACCTACCTGCTTTCTGGTGACGTCACACTTCAATTACTTTTTACTTCTCTCCCTCCCGCTGAGCTCGGAGATTGGAGATTAGTAAACCTACCTGGTCTCGGAGCAGCTTTTTACCGCCGCCCCTCAGCCGCCTCATACCTCGCAGGTCTGCCCACCTGCTGCCACTGCTCTGAGGCCTACCTGGTCTCGGAGCCGCTTTTACCACCACCGTTCAGCCGCCTTGTCCCTCGCAGGTCCGCCCGCCTGCCGCCGCTGCCAGACCAGACCGACAGACTGAAAGACAGACATACAGATAGAAAGACCAGACAGTCCAGACAGACATACAGACCAGGCCAGACATCTACATAGAGAGACCGACAGATATACAGACATACCAGACAGACCAGGCAAACAGACAGACGGGCAGACATACAGACAGATATACCAGACGGTCCAGATAGACAGGCAAACCGACAGACTGACATACCTGCAGTCAGACATACAGAGAGACAGAGCAGACAGTCCAGACAGGCATACAGACAGACCAGCAAGGTACATAGACAGACCGATAGTCAGACCAGTCAGACCAGACCGCCAGACCAACAGAGAGACATACAGATAGGCAGAGCAGGCAGTTGAGACAGACAGACAGACCAGCCAGGTACATAGACAGACCGACAGACAGAGAAAACAGACCAGGCAGACAGACAGACGGGCAGACAGGCAGAGAGACCTACCAGACAGTCCAGACCAACAGGACTACAGTCAGACATACAGAGAGACAGTCAAAAAGACAGACTGACCAGACAGTCCAGACAGACAGGCAGACAGACAGACAGACAGACAGACCAATAGACAGACAGACCTAAACTCAGACATAGAGATAGAAAGAAAGACAGACAAACCAGACAGACAAACCAGACAGGCCAGACAGACAGACCGACAATACAAACAGACCACATAGACAGACAGACCAAGGAGATCAGACAGAAAGACAGACAGATAGAAAGTCAGACAGACTAGACAAGCCATAGAGACAGACCGACAGACAGGCAATCCAAACAGATTATACAGACACACCGACAGACAGAAAAACCGGATGGAATGACATACAAAATAACAGACAGGCCAGACTACCAGGCAGGGAGACACACCGACAGACAGACAGAAGGACAGACCACATGGCCCAGACAAACAGAGAGAGAGACCAGACCGTCCAGACAGACAGGCAATCTAAACAGACCAGACAGGTAGACTGAGAGACCGACAGACAGAAAGACAAGACAGATCAGACAGACAGATGAGCGGACCTAAAGACAAGCAGAGAGACAGACGGACGGAGCAGACAGACCAGACAGACATACATAGAGACAGAGGCCTAGAAATTCGGTGGGCTTTGCGCCCTGTTACAGACCAAAGAGGGCTTCTGCGCCAGTAGGGGTGGTAGCGCTGATTTTGAGGGCCGCGGTAATGGCGGCGGTAGACGTTAGTGCTGCGCCGGCACCGATGATGTCATCAGTGTGCGCAGTGCCCCGGTTCCGCCCCGCTACCACCCCGACCCCCATCTTCAGTAGCGGCCGCCTCTTCCGTGGCGGCTGCTAACAACATCGGGAGACCGGGTCCTTACTGCAGCTTTAGCGAGGCGCTTTAAGGTGGAGGTGCGGCCGGCCGCTTTTTCGGCAGCCGCCTGCCCACACCTCTTTCCCCGGCCTCCTCCACCCCCCCCCCCGCGGCATTGCCGGCTGGTTTCCGTGGAGCCCGGCACTTCTCCATTGTGCCGGGCTCTTTTGCCGGCACTCGCGATCGGGGCTCCGGCCGTTGCAGGCACCTCCTCCTTAAGAGAAGGAGGAGGCCTGCAGTACAGCAGCCTGCCACACCGCATCGGGTGGCGCAGCGCCACCGGGAGCGCTGAAATTCACTTTCAGCGCCCCAAGCGGGGGCGGGCACACCCTGGAACAGCACCCGGTTCCGCCTTGGGGCACTAAAAGTGAATATGGGACGGGCGCAACTGGCTCCGCGGCCAGCGCAAAATTTTTGGCGCAAACGAGCTGCCGGGGCTATACCCAATTTCTAGGCCAGAGAGTCCACACAGACAGAGCAGAAAGAGCAGACAGACGTACAGAACAGACATATGAGACAGAGATTCCGACAGACAGAGAAATAGACAGCAAGACAGATCAGACCGACAGACCAGACAGAGCGGATAGACCAGACAGAGCAGCCACAGCAGACAGACAGACTGACATACAGATAGAAAGACAGAAAGACAGATCAGACAAACAGACAGACCAGACAGGCCAGACCAGACAGAGTTGCCAGAACAGACAGAACAGACAGAGCAGCCAGAGCAGACAAACAGACCGAAAGACAGACATACAGGTGGAAAGACCAGACAGTCCAGACAGACAGACAGACCAGACCAGACATGTACATAGACAGACCGACAGACAGTCGTGACAGACAGGCAGACCGACAGACTGACAGACCTGCAGTCAGACATACAGAGAAAGTCTGGAAGAAAGACAGACCAGACAGACAAGACAAGTACATAGACAGACCGACAGACAGAGCAGTCAGACTAGGCAGCCACACCAATAGACAGACTTACAGATAGACAGAGCTGACAGTCCAGAGAGAAAGACAGACAGAGACAGACAGACCAGCCAGGTATATAGACAGACCAACAGACAGACAGACCAGCCAGGTATATAGAGAGACTGAGAGACAGACAGACAGACCAGACAGACAGACAGACAGATGGGCAGACAGACAGACGTACCAGGCAGTCCGGACCAACAGACCTACTGTCAGACATACAGGTAGACAGTCCGAAAGACAGACAGACCAGACAGGTACATAGAAAGAATGACAGACAGACCAGACAGACCGATGGGCAGACAGACAGACATACCAGACAGTCCAGACAAACAGACAAACCGATAGACAGACAGACCTACAGGCAGACATACAGATAGAAACAAAGAAAGACAAACCAGACAGGACAGAGAGATATACCAGACAGGCCAGGCACCAGACACACAATCCAAGAAGACCACATAGACAGACATAGAGACCAAAGAGAACAGACAGACAGACAGACAGAAAGACCAACAGACAGACAGATTAGACAAGCCAGACAGACAGACCAAAAGACAAACAATCCACAGAGACCAGACAGACAGACTGAGAGACCGACAGACAGGCAGACAGAAAGACAAGACTGGCAGAGAGATAGACAGACAGACCAGGCAGACCAGACAGACATACAGACAGACAGAGAATCCACACAGACAGACAGACCAGTAAGAGCAAACAGACAGACAAACCAGACAGACATCCAGGCCAGACATTCCAATCAGAGAGTCAGAGAGACATAGAAACAGACAGAGAGACAGACAGACAGAGAGAGACAGAGCAGGTAAGCAGACAGACCAGACAGACCAGACAGACAGACAGACCGGCTGACAGACAGACAAACAGATAGACAGATTGACCAATAGACCAGTGACTCCAGAAAGACCGACAGATAGCCAGACAATCCAAACAAACCAGCAGACAGACAGTCCACCAGACAGACATACAGACAGACCTGCAGAGCAGACAGACAGACACACCAGACAGATCAGACAGACATACAGACAGACATACAGATGGACAGACGGACCAGACAGACCAGACATACAGATAGGCAGACAGACAGAGCAGACAGGTGAGACAGACAGACCGAGAGACAGACACACCAGAGAGAACGACAGACAGAAAGACTAACAGACCAGACGTATCAGCCAGATAGGCAGACCAACAGATTGACATGTAGACATATCAGACAGTGCAGAACGACAGATCGGACATGCAGACCAGGCAGAACAGAGAGACAGACCGACAGACAGAAATACAGATGGACAGAACAACAGACCAGACAGGTCAAACAGACAGACTGTCATCTTGTCTGGTCTGTCTGGTAGGCTGGTCATTCTGATCTGTCTATCTGGTCTGTTCTGTCCAGTCTGTCTGTTTTGTCTGGTCTGTCCTGTTTGTCTGGTCTGCCTGTCTGGTCTGTATGCTCTGTCTGGTCTCTCTGCCTGGTCCACCTGATCTGTCTTTCTGGCCTGACTGGTCTGTCTGTCTGATCTTTCTAGTCTGCCTGGTCGCTCTGGTCTCTCTGTCTTGTCGGTCTGTCTGGTCTGTCTGTCTGGTCTGTCTGGTCTGTCTGTCTGGTCTGCCTGTTTGGCCTGTCTTTCTGGTCTGTCATTCTGTCTGGTCTGGTACTGGTCTGTCTGTCTGCACTGTCTGATCTGTTTGGTTTTCCTGGTCTGTCTGTCTGGTCTGTCATAGATACATAGAAATAGAGAAGATAGAATCAGGAGTAGGTCATTCGGCCCCTCGAGCCTGCTCCGCCATTTAATGAGATCATGGCTGATCATTCAAATTCAGTAACCTGTCCCTGCTTTCTCCTCATATCCCTTGATCTCTTTAGCCTTAAGAAATATATCCAACTCCTTCTTTAATATATTTAATGAATTGGCCTCAACTGCCTTCAGTGGTAGAGAATTCCACAGGTTCACCACTCTCTGGGTGAAGACATTCCTCCTCATCCCGGTCCTAAATGGCTTACCCCTTATCCTTAGACTGTGACCCCTGGGTCTGGACGCCACCCACCCCCCCCCCCGCCATCGGGAATATCCTTCTTGCATCTAGTCTGTCTAGTCCTGTTAGAATTTTATAAGTTTAAAGAGATTTCCCCCTCATTCTTCTAAACTCTAGCGAATATAAGCCTAATCGACCCAATCTCTCCTCATACATCATTCCTGCCATCCCAGGTATCAGTCTGGTGAATCTTCGCTGCAGTCCCTCCATGGCAAGAACATCCTTCCTTAGATAAGGCGACCAAAACAGCACACAATACTCAAGGTGTGGCCTCACCAAGGCCCTGTACAACTGCAGCAAGACATCCTTGTTCCTGTACTCAAACCCTCTCACTACAAAGGCCAATATACCATTTGCCTTCTTAACCGCCTGCTGCACCTGCATGCTTACGTTCAGCGACTGGTACACAAGGACACCCAGGTCTCGTTGCACTTCTCCTTCGCCCAATCTATTGCCGTTTAGATAATAATCTGCCTTCCTGTTTTTGCCACCAAAGTAGATAACCTCGCATTTATCCACATTATACTGCATCTGCCATGCATCTGCCCAATCACTGAAACTGTCCAAATCATAGTGGAGTTTCTCTGCATCATCCTCACAGCACACCCACCCATCCAGCTTTGTGTCGTCTGCAAACTTGAAGATATTACATCTACTTCCCTCGTCTAGATCATTTATATATATTGTGAATATCTGGGGTCCTAGCGCCGAACCCTGCGGTACCCCACTAGTCACTGCCTGCTACTCAAAAAAAGACCTGTTTATTCCAACTCATTGCTTCCTGTCTGCCAACCAGTTCTCTACCACCAATCTCATGTACTTTAACTTTGCATGCTAATCTCCTATGCGGGATCTTTTCGAAATCCTTCTGAAAGTCCAAATTCACCCGTATCTATTCTATCAGTTACATCCTGAAAAAATTTAAGTAGATTAGTCAAGCATGATTTACCTTGTGTAAATCCATGTTGACTTTGTCCGATCTCGTCACTGTTTTCCAAATGCTCTGCTATTACATCTTTTATATTGGACTCTAGCATTTTTCCCACAACCGATGTCAGGCTTACCGGTCTATAATTCCCCATTTCCTCTCTACCACCTTTTTTAAATAGTGGGGTAACATTAGCTACCCTCCAATCCATGGGAACTGTTCCAGAGTCTATAGAATTTCGGAAGATGATCAGTAATGCATCTATTATTTCTAAGGCCACTTCCTTAAGTACCCTAGGATGTAAATTATCAGGCCCTGGGGATTTATTGGCCTTCAATCCCGTCAATTTTCCTAACAATATTTCCCTACAAATACTGATTTCATTCAGTTCCTCCCTCTCATTAGGCCCTATGTTCCCTGACATCTCTGAGAGGTTATTTGTGTCCTCCTTTATGAAGACAGAAACAAAGTATGTATTTAATTGGTCACCATTTCTTTGTTCCCCATTATAAATTCCCCTGATTCTAACCACAAGGGACCTACACTTGACTTCACCAATCTTTTTCTCTTCCCATATCTGTAACAGCTTTTACAGTCAGTTTTTATGTTCCTTGCAAGCTTACTCTCATACTCTATATTCTCACTCTTAATTAATACCTTTGTCCTCCTTTGCTGAATCCTAAACTGCTACCAATCCTCAGGTTTACTGTTTTTAGTGGCCAATTTATATGTCCTCTCCTTGGATCTTATGCTATCCCTAATTTTCCGTGTTAGCCACGGTTGAGCCACCTTTTTTGATTTATTTTTATGCCAAACAGGGATGAACAAATTCTGTAGTTAATCCATGTGATCTTTGAATGTTTGCCATTGCCTATCCACCATCAACACTTTGAGTAACATTGCCCAATCAATCCTACCCAACTCGCACCTCATACCATCGTAGTTTCCTTTATTTAAATTCAAGACCCTAGTCTCTGATTCAACTACTTCACCCTCCATCTTAATGAAGAATTCCATCATATTATGATCGCTCCTCCCCAAGTGGCCTCGCACAACATCATTGCTAATTAATCGTTTCTCACTACATAATACCCAGTCTAAGATGAACTGATCTCTAGTTGGTTCCTCGACATATTGGTACAGGAAACCATCCCGCATACACTGTAGGAATTCCTCATCCACAGTATTGTTACTAATTTGGTTAGCCCAATCTCTATGTGGATTAAAGTCACCCATAATAACTGCAGTGCCCTTATTGTCCAAAGATGTGCGGGTTAGGTGGATTGGCTATGATAAATTGACCCTTAGTGTTAGGGGGATTAAATACGTGGGGTTACGGGGATAGGGTGGGACATGTGTTGGTGTAGGGGTTATGGGGATCGGGTGGGATATGTGTCGGTGCAGGCTCGATGGGCCGAAATGGCCTCTATCTGCACTGTGGGGTTTCTGTGATTCTGTGATATTGCATGCGTCTCTCATTTCCCATTTAATGCCATCCCCAACATCAGCATTACTGTTTCGGGTCTGTATACAACTCCCACTAACGTTTTCTGCCCCTTGGTATTACTCAGCTCTATCCATACAGTTTCCACATCATCAGTGCTAATATATTTCTTCCTTACCATTGTGTTAATCTCCTTTTTAACCAGCAATGCTACCCCACTGCCTTTTCCTTTTTGCCTGTCCTTCCTGAGTATTGAATACTCCTGGATGTTGAATTCCCACCCTTGGTCACCCTGGAGCCATGTCTCCGTAATCCCAATTATATCATATCTGTTTACATCTATTTGCGCAGCTAATTCATCCACCTTATTATGAATGCTCCCCGCATTAAGACACAAAGCCTTCAGGCTTTTTATTAACACTCTCAGTCCTTTTAGAATTATTTTCACTGAGGCCCTGTTTGATTTACACACTTGATTTCTGTGCCTTCCACTTCTGCTTTTCTCCTTCGTGTCTTTTGCCTGTATCCTTGCTTCCATTTCCCCTGTCTCCCTGCAGAGCTTCCCAACCCCCTGCCATTTTAGTATAAACCCTCTCCAACAGCACTAGCAAACACTCCCCCATGGGCATCAGTCTCGGTCCTGCCCAGGTGCAAACCGTGCAGTTTGTACTGGTCCCACCTCCCCCAGAGCCGGTTCCAATGTCCCAGGAATTTGAATCCCTCCCCCTTGCACCATTCCTCTAGCCACTTACTCATCTGATATATCCTTCTATTTCTACTCTGACTAGCAAGTGGCACTGGTAGCAAATCTGAGATTACTACCTTTGAGGTCCTATTTTTTAATTTACCTCCTAACTCCCTATATTCAGCTTTTAGGACCTCATCCCATTTGTTACATATATCATTGGTACCTATATGCGCCACGACAACTGGCTGTTCACCCTCCCCCTCCTGAATGCCCTGCAGCTGCTCTGAGACATCCTTGACCCTTGCACCAGGGAGGCAACATACCATCCTGGAGTCTCGTTTGTGGCCGCAGATATGCCTATCTATTCCCCTTACAATAGGATCCCCTATCACTATAGCTCTCCCGCTCTCTTTCCTCCCGCCCTGTGCAGCAGAACCAACCATGGTGCCAGGAAGTTGGCTGCTGCTGCCTTCCCCTGATAAGCCATCTCCTCCAACATTATCCAAAGCGGTATATCTGTTTGAGAGGGGGATGGCCAGAGGGGACTCCTGCACTATCTGCCTGTGCCTACTACTCTGCCTGGCGATCACCCATTCCCTTCATGCCTATGCAGCCTTTACCTGTGGTTTGAATAACTCCATAAACGTGCTATCCACAACATCCTCAGCAGCGCGAATGCTCCAGCAGGTATCCATTCGCAGCTCCAGCACCGCAATGCGGTCTGCCAGTAGCTACAGCTGGATACACTTCCCACAAACATGGTTAAAGGAACACAGAAAGTGTCCCTGATTTCCCACATAGTGCAGGAGGAGCATGCCACGGGGCCGAGCTGTGCTGCCATGACTTACCCTTTAAGTAATTCAAATTAAATTAAATCAAATTAATCCCACTAATTACACTACAATTAAATGATATACTCAAGGGCTCTTGTTTACTTGCACTCCCCGCTACACAACAGGGACCTTAGAAACTATAAACCATGAAATTAAGACCTTCTAAACCTTATGCACTATTAACTTAATCAACAGCTTCCTCTTGCCGCCTCACTTTTTGAATCATGACTTGGCTATGGAATGCCACCGCCGGTCAGTGAGATTGGTAAGCCTCCTGTCTGTCTCTCTGTTGGTCTATCTTATCTGTCTGGTCTGTTTGTCTGACTCTTAGGTTTAAATTTTCTGTCTCTCTGTTTGTTGGTCTGCCTGTCTCTCTGTTCAGTCTGATCCGTCTGTCTGTCTGTCTGGCTGATGGTCTCTCGGTCTGACTGTCTATGTGGTCTGTTGTTGTATCTGTTTGTTCTGGCTGTCTGTCTGTCTGTTGGTCTGTGTGTCGCTCTGGTCTGCCTGGTTTCTTTGTCTGCCTCTCCGTCTGTCTGTCGGTCTTACTGTCGGTCTCGTCTGTCTGTCTGTCTGTCGTTCTAGCTGTCTGGTCCATCTGTCTGGTCTGGCTTTCCATCTGTCTGTCTTTCTCGTCTGTCTGGCTGTCTGCCTGTCGGCCTGTCTGTCTGCTCCGTTTTTTCTCCGTCTGTTGGTCTATCTGCCTGTCTCACTGTCAGCTCCGTCTTGTCTGCCTGTCTGTCTTTTGGTCTGTCTGGTCTGTCTATCTGTCTGTCTGTCAGACTGCTTGTCTGACTGTCAGGTCTGACTTTACCATCTCTCTGTTTGTTGGTCAGTCTGTCTGTCTGTTCTGTCTGATATGACTCTCTGTCTGTCAGTCTCTCGGTCTGTCTATCTGGTCTGTTAGTCTATCTGTCTGTTCTGGCTATCTGTCTGCCTCTCCGTCTGTCTGTCGGTCTTACTGTCGATCTCGTCTGTCTATCTGGTCTGTCTGTCTGTCGTTGTAGCTGTCGGGTCAGCATCTCTGGTCTGGCTTTCTGTCTGTCTGTCTTTCTGGTCTGTCTGTCTGTCTGGTCAGTCTGTCTGCCTGTCAGCCTGCCTGTCTGCTCCTTTTCTTGTCTGTCTGTCTGTCGGTGTTTCGGTCTGTCTCACTGTCAGGTCTGTCTTGTCTGTTGGCCTGTCTGTTCTGTCTAGTCTGTCTGTCTGCCTATCAGACTGCTTGTCTGACTGTCAGGTCTGACTTGACTGTCTCTCTGTTTGTTGGTCAGTCTGTCTGTCTGTTCTGTCTGATCTGACTCTCTGTCTGTCTCTCAGCCTGTCTGTCTATCTGGTCTGTTGGTCCAACTGTCTGTTCTGGCTCTCTGTCTGTCTGTTGGTCTTTGTGTCTTGCTGGCCTATCTGGTTTGTCTGTCTGCCTTTCCATCTGACTGTCGGTCTGCCTGTCTGTCTGGTCTGCCTGGTCTGTCTCTGTCTGTCTGTCGTTCTAGCTCTCGCTCTCCTCTGTCTGTCTGTCTGTCTGCTGGTCTGTCTGTTCTGTATGGTCTGCCTGTCTGCCTGTCTGTCTGTCTGGTCTGCCTTTCTGTTTGTCTGTCTGACTATCCGGCCTGTCTCATCTCTCTGTCTGTCTGTTCTTCTGTCTGCCAGTCCATCTGTCTGTCTGTCTAGTCTGTATGTCTGTCTAGATTGTCTGTCTGTCTGGTCTGTCTATCTGTCCATCTCACTGTCAGGTCAGTCTTCTCTGCATGTCTGTATGTTGGTTTGTCTGTTCTGTCTGGTCTGTTTGTCTGACTGTCAGGTCTGATTTGTCTGTCTCTATGTTTGTTGGTCTGTCTGTCTGTTGTGTATGATCTGTCTGTATGTCTATCTGTCTGTCTTTCTATCTGGATGGGCTGTCTGTCATTCTGTTATTCAGTGTGTCTCGCTGTAACGTCTGGTTTTTCTCTCTGTTTCCTGTCTGTTTTTTCAGATCCATCTGTCTGTCTGTTTGCCTGACTGTCAGGTCTGAATTGTCTGTCTCTGCTTGTTGGTCTGTCTGTTCTGTATGATCTGTCTGTATGTATGTCTGTCAGTCCTTCGGTTTGTCTGTCTATCTCTCTGGATGGACTGTCTGTCTGTTATTCAGTGTCTCTCTCTGTTCTGTCTGGTTTGTCTCTCTGCCTCTCGGTCTGTCTGGTCTGTCTGGTCTTTCTGTCTGTTGGTCTGTGTTTCTGCCTGCCTATCAGACTGTCTGTCTGTACGTCTGGTTTGTCTGTTCTGTCTATCTCTCTGTCTGGTGTGTCTGGTCTGTCAATTTCAGGCTGTCACTCTGTCTAGTGGTCTGTCCATCTGTCCATCTGGTCTGCCTTGTCTTTCGGTCTGTTTGTCGGTCTGTCTGATGGACCATCTGGTCTGGTCTGTATGCCTGTCACTGGGTCTGTCTGTATCTCTGGTCTGTCTGTCTGTTCCCTCTGTCTGGTATAATTGTCCATCTGTCTGTCTAGTCCATCTGTCTGGTCTGTCTAGTCTGTCTGTCTACTTGTCTGCCTTTTGGTCTGCCTGTCTGTCTGGTCTATCTATCTGTCTGTCTCACTGTCTGGTCAGTCTTGTCTGCCTGCCTGTCTGTTGGCCTGTCTATTCTGTCTGGTCTGTTTCGCTGACTGTTAGGTCTGACTTGTCTGTCCCTCTGCATGTTGGTCTATCTGTCTGGCTGTTCAGTCTGATCCGTCCTTCTGTCTGTCTGTCTGACAGTCTCTCGATCTGTCTGTCTATCTGGTCCTGCTGTCTGTCTGTTGGTCTGTGTGTCTCTCTGGCCTGTCTGGTTTGTCTGTCTGCCTCTTTCTCTTTCTGTCAGTCTTACTGTCAGATTCGTCTGCCTATCTGGTCTGTCTGTCTGTCGGTCTGGCTGGTGTGGCTTTCCATCTGACTGTCTTTCTAGCCTGTCTGCCTGTCGGTCTGTCTGTCTTGTCTGTCTTATCTGTCTGTCTCACTGTCAGGTCTGTCTTGTCTGTCTGCCTGTTGGTCTGTCTGTTCTGTCTGATTTGTTTGTCTGTCAGTCTGCTTGTCTGACTGTTGTGTCTGATTGACTGTCTCTCTGTTTGTTGGTCAGTCTGTTCTGTCTGATGTGTCTGTCTGTCATTCGGGCTCTTGGTCTGTCTGTCTACCTGGTCGGTTGGTCTATCTGTCTGTCTGTTGGTCTGTGTGTCTCGCTGGCCTATCTAGTTTGTCTGTCTGTTGGTCTGTCTGTCGGTCTGATCTGTCTGGTCTGTTTCTGTCTGTCTGTCGTTCTAGCTCTTGTTCTCCTCTGTCTGTCGGTCTGTCTATCTGGTCTGTCTGATCTTTACCGTCTACCTAATGTGGAAATTGACATTATACTTAGCATGCTGGGTAGAATAAAATGACCAAGTTAAAGAACAAACTTGCTTAAATTGTAGCTAAAGCAAGAAAAGCAAATGTGTCACAATGTGTCTAGGACCAAGAGATGTTTCATAATACCCACCCACATTGAGGATGTGATAACAGCTATAATTGACTCACTAGCACAAGGGAGGCATAAGGCTTTAGAATAGATAAACTATTAATGATTGTCGCTAGACAAAGATACAAAACTATTGAGTAAGCTGATCATCTTGGTAACAAGATGATCAGACATGAGTAAGTAAATCATTTTGGTAGCAAGATTCAGACAGAACCTCCTGACAGAATATAGGATTACCTAACCTTTTCTGGTGATATTTCTGTCCTGCTGACCTTTTGATTGTCCTTGTGTAAACTCTTAATTTGTTTCAAATGATACAATACCATTACACGTGATTTATGGAATGCTTGCTTGTCTGAGTGTATATATATGCTGCATTCGCTGATGTTCTTTGGAGATGTTGGCCTAGCCTTTGTCCAGGCAGCTCACCCCTTGTGCAAGCAAAAATTAAACTAACAATCTGACGGTACTGCTTGTGTTTTAGAGTCTTACTCGGAGTCGAGATTTCGACAGTAAAACTTGGAGGTTCCACCAAGATTGCTTACTACCTATCGGTGAGTAAACGGACAAAAACATGATGACTCTCTCAGAATGGACCCTAACTGGCCAGTTATCAGTGGTGCTTAGTCACCAAAGGGGTTCCTCCTTGGACAAGTACAGTAGTGTAGTCTGTTTGTCTCAGCGGGAGTACTGCGATCTGTTAAGACTCATTTCAGGGTTGAGTTGAAAATTTTTGTTATCACTTCCTCTTTCAGCTTGACAGAAAAGAGAGACAGATTTCGAAAACCTGAACCCTGAAAACAGGCCGGGCAGATTGTTGAAAGGAAGGTAAGAAGAGACGTCAGTAGAGGTCCCTGTTTCTTGAAGGAAGGAAACGATTACCCTTCAAAGAAAGGGAGAGATACCCTTGAAATAGAGGAAAATTTCAAAAAAAGGGACGCTCATCCTTGAAAGATAGGACTTTTCCTTGAAAGACAGGATTTTAAAGTAATAAGTTTTACTGTTAAGGACTCAGTCTGTACAACGCAGACCGAGAATTGACTATTTGTTTAGTTAGAGTATAAGAATTTTGATCTGTATACACCTCTGGGTTTTTGCAATTTTTTGTCAGCTCTGTAATATTTTTTAGCTTTGTATTATTGTGCTACTATTGTCTGTGAGCTCTTGGAAAAATATAACAGGGGATTCAACAGGGGAGGTTGGTTCTTAGAAACACTTAAATTGGTAAAGAGTAAAAAGTGATCAGGGGATCGCAACCAATAAAAATGGGAGCCAGAGCAAGTAAACCACCAGAAAAAGGCACACCTGACTGTTACATGCTCCAGAATTGTGGCCAGACATCAATAGATGACTTACCCAAATGGGTAAAATGGACCAAAAAGGGGAAAAGGCCATTCCCACCTACATTTAATCTAGGCCAAATAATGTGTCTCGAGGGGTGTCTCTTAGAAAGGGACCCAGGGAGAAGTGGTAAAAAGAAAGTCAAAACTGGAAATTACAACAAAATGGGGGACAAAGTAATGAATTTACCCAGGGAAACCGATCTACTCAAGCGCAGGCTCACACCCGCCCTCAAGCGAATTCTTCAGTCCACAACCAGTGGGGAGCACAAAATGCTACCCAGAATCAAAGTGGACAAAGTTTAAATTTACCGTATTCAACATGATGCCTGGGACCTGACCCACAGATTGCCCAAAAGCAATTACCCCGAGTACGATTGCCTGCAGTTTCAACCAATATGACAAAAGAGCCCACCTTAATAATAAATATGGAGGGAAAAGAAATTCCTTTTCTGGTAGATACGGGAGCCACCAATTCAGTGTTGCCAAAACAATATGCAGGTGGAATTCCATGTACAGCCAGTAGTGCCAGTTGCTTAGGATTGTCAGGAGTTACTCAGACCATGACTTGGTCAGAACCCCTCAATGTGCAAGTAGATAATTACAGGAATCAACATACCTTTTTTACTGACTCAAGAAGTACCAGTGAATTTATTAGGATAAGACTTATTATGCAAAATGAAGTCAACGATTGTTTGCTCTGAAAAAGGACTTGAAGTCCATGTTCCCGTAGACAGATGTGGTATACACCTACTACAGATCAAATTGTCCCCGGTCCTATATGCATGGCAGATTGTGAAGATGGTCTTAACAAAACATTGTCAACTATTATAGGTTCCCTCTAATTTGTCCTTAGATCGGTGTCCGAATATCAGAAAGAATTGCATTTGGGCCATTGGCATACAGAGCCCCACTGCACAGCCTTTTATGAAGAGAGAGGAATGGACAAATACCATAAAAGATATTATAAGCCCGTTCTGCAACACAGATATTTGCTGAAAATTCGGAAAATTTTAATTGGTCCCGAAGGCATAACCACCGCTGTTCTTTTACCCATGGAAGCATGGGACCTGTTTGAAGAAAAAGACAGTAAACCACATTGCACCATAGTGGTGGCACAAGGACATGCACCAAGGGACTTGGGACCAATGGTTAAAAGAATGGGAGGGTTAGGAATAGATAAAGAGTGGCAAGGGCCTCAGGGTACCTTGGTCCAGTATGAAGAAAAGCAGGGATACGGGGTGGAATTGCAGACAAGCCTGCTGTTCGAAGGCAAATTTGAGGCAAGGGTGTTGGACAGCCATAACTTCCCGCTCCTACCAGAAGTAGAGAAACTTCTGAGTCAAATCCGCAAGCAAGCAAGTATGGTCTAGCCACCCCAATAAGGTCGGAAAGATGTTAACTGCACAACCATATGGTATGGCAGCTGTAGCTACTATGACCGGAAAGCCCTGCAGCGGGTAGTCAAAACTGCCCAACGCATTACCGGCACCCGGCTACCGACCATAGAGCACATATACCAGAAACGCTGTTTACGGAGGTCGCGGTCCATCTTCAAAGACACTACCCACCCCAGCCACAGTCTGTTCGCCCTCCTGCCATCTGGGAGATGCTACAGATGCATTCGCACCAGTACGACCAGATTTAGGAACAGCTTCTTTCCCAGGGCTGTCATCCTACTGAACTCCACAAATAAACTCTAAAGCCTGCACATCTGCCAATGCACTTAATTATGGTTATGTTTATGTTAATGTATTACAAGCCAAATGTATCTTGAATGTTTAAAGGTCTTAATCTAAATGTACACTCTCGGGAGCCGCAAGCCTACATTTCGTTGTACGGCACTTGTGCACTAACAATGACAATAAAAGTTGATTTGATTTTGATTTGATTTGATTTTTACCCTCAATCCTGCTGTCCCACTCCCAAGAAAGGCACAATATCCTCTCTCCCAAGCAGCAGAACAAGGCATTGAACCAGTAATCAAGCCCTTACTTGACCAGGGCATTGTAATACCAACAAGAAGTCCGTCTGCCGGGATGCCTGCCCGCACTCGCCGCTGCTTACTATGCTGTACAACAAGCACAAGCTGTGACTCTAAATCATCATACAGTACTACATGTCCCACACTCTGTCGAGGTGCTGTTAACCAAATGTGCCACTCAACACCTAACATTAGCATGTACCATTAAGTACGATTTAGAATTACAGTCCAATTCAAAGCTGACCATAAAGCGATGCACAACCCTAAATCCAGCTACGCTCCTCCCGACCATTGAGGATGGCACACCCCACTGCTCTGAGACGGTAACCCAGCTGGTCACCAAACCCCGAGTGTACTTAAGTGAAACAGACAGACATGGTATGCACCGGATATTTCGGCAATTGCAAAACAAATTAGTGAAAAGTGTACTACCTGTCAGATGATGAATCGGAAAAAAAGACGGAGAAAGTACAGTCTGCCTCCCACTCAAATCCAACAGGACCTTTCGTGAATTTGCAAATGGATTTTATTGAATTACCCGCATGTATGAGTTTTTAGTATGTATTGGTTATTATAGATGTGTTTTCTAAATGGGTTGAAGCTTTTCCATGTAAAAAGAATGACGCTGTTACCATCGCTAAAGATTTGTTAGAGAAAATTGTACCATGATTTGGTATACCTGTACAACTCTCGAGTGACAATGGGTCACATTTTACTGGGACAATTACGCGAGAGATGTGTAAGGCTTTGCAAATCAATCAGCATTTTCACTGCAGCTATCATCCACAGTCAGCTGGGCTGGTGGAACGATATAATGGAATGTTGAAAAGTAAGTTAGCTAAGCTATGTGATGAGGCTGGACTCAAATGTGTCGAACTGTTACCCCTAGCATTGATGGTAATGCGGTCAGCAACAAACAGAACAACAGGATTATCAGCACATGAAATCATCATGGGATGTCCGGAATGATTGCCTTTTTCCGCACCGTTTACTGCTAAACAAATGGACCTTCACAAAATGGAAGAAAATATGCTAAACTATTGCATTGCTCTGACAAAATGTATTTCTAGTTTCCATTCACAGGTAAAAGAAGCCCAAGTTGACGCTGCCGAAGGAAGATGCCATAGCTTGGAGCCTGGCGAGTTCATCTACGTACAGGTGTTCAAGAGAAAAAGTAGCCTTCACCCAAGATGTGAGGGTCCGTTCCAGATCCTGTTAACCACCAACACTGCTGTAAAGGTGAAAGAGAGTCCAACATGGATCCACGTCTCACACTGCAAAAGAGCCCCAGATCCCGAGGAAGCGGAATCACCAACCCCATCAGTAAATGGAAATGGACATTAGGACTATGTCTCCTTGTGACACTTATAATACCTGTAATGCCCGAATTGCATGTAAACACCTTTTTGTATATGTCTTACACTTATGCTAGGGGAACTAATGCCTCCAGTTGTTGGGTATTCACACAGGTGCCCATCCGTACGAAGGGAGGAATTCCATTAAGATCTATCCCCTTTAATTCCAATAAAATTGCATATTGGCTGTTTCAACAAAATTCAGAAAATGAGTTAGAAAGGCTCTGAAGAATCCAGATCTGATTAGATTATTGTCCTAGTTAGGACAAAAGGAGGGAATGTGGAAATTGACATTATACTTAGCATGCTGGGTAGAATAAAATGGCCAAGTAAAAGAACAAACTTGCTTAGTTTGTAGCTAAAGCAAGAAAAGCAAATGTGTCACAACGTGTCTAGGACGAAGAGATCTTTCATAATACCCACCCACATTGAGGATGTGATAACAGCTATAATTGACTCACTAGCACAAGGGAGGCATAAGGCTATAGAATAGATAAACTATTAATGATTGTCACTGGACAAAGAAACAAAACTATTGAGTAAGCTGATCATCTTGGTAACAAGATGATCAGACATGAGTAAATAATACATTTTGGTAACAAGATTCAGACAGAACCTCCTGACAGAATATATGATTAACTAACCTTGTCTGGAGATATTTCTGTCTTGCTGACCTTTTGATTGTCCTTGTGCAAACTCTTAATTTGTTTAAAATGATTTATGGAAAGCTTGCTTGTTTGAGTGTATAAATATGCTGCATTTGCTGATGTTCTTTGGAGATGTTGGCCTAGCCTTTGTCCAGGCAGCTTTCCCCTTGCGCAAGTAAAAATTAAACTCACAATCTGACGGTACTGCTTGTGTTTTAGAGTCTTACTCGGATTCGAGATTTTGACACTGTCTGCCTGTCGGCCTGTCTGTCTGTCGGGTCTGCCTTTCTGTTTGTCTGTCTGACTGTCAGGCCTGTCTCGTCTCTCTGTCTGTCTGTTCTTCTGTCTGCCAGTCTGCCTGTCTGTCTAGTCTGTATGTCTGCCTGGATTATCAGGACAGACTACTCTGCATGTCTGACTGCTGGTCTGTCTGTTCTGTCTGGTATGTTTGTCTGACTGCCAGGTCTGACTTGTCTGTCTCTCTGTTTGTTGGTCTGTCTGTCTGTTGTGTATGACCTGTCTGTATGTCTATCTGTTGGTCTCTCTATCTATCTGTCTATCTGTCTGGATGGGCTGTCTGTCAGTCTGTTATTCAGTGTGTCTCGCTGTTATGTCTGGTTTGTCTCTCTGCTTACCTGTCTGTTCTGTCAGATCCGTCTGTCAGTCTGGTGGTCTGTTTGTCTGACTGTCAGGTCTGACTTGTCAGTCTCTCTGTTTGTTGGTCTGTCTGTCTGTTCTGTATGATCTGTCTGTATGTCTGTCTGTCAGTCTCTCGGTTTGTCTATCTATCTCTCTGGATGGACTGCCTGTCTGTTATTCAGTGTGCCTCTCTGTTCTGTCTAGTTTGTCTCTCTACCTCTCTGTATGTCTGCCTGTCGATCTGCCTGTCGGCCTGTCTGTCTGTTCTATCTGGTCCGTCTGTCTGTTCTGCCTGATGTGACTGTCTGCCTGTCAGTCTCTCAGTCTATTGGAATAGTTGGTCTATCTATCTGATCCGGCTGTCTGTCTGTCGTGTCTGTTGGTCTGTGTGTCTCTCTGGTCTGTCTAGTTTGTCTATTACCCCTCTGTCTGTCTGTCAGTCTGTCATTCGGTCTCGTCTGTCTCTCTGGTCTGTCTGTCTGGATTGTCTGGTCTGTCTAACTGTCTGTCTGTTGGTCTGTCTTTCTGTCTGTATTTCTGTGTGTCGTTCTGTCCAATCGGTCTGTCTGTCTGGTCTGATTGGATTGTCTGTCGGCCTGTCGGTCTTTCTGTCTGGCCCATCTGGTCTGTCTGTCTATCTGTATGTCTGATGATAGGGCTGTCTGTCTGTCTGTCTGTCTGTCTGTCTGGAAGGTCTGGTAGTTCTGTCTGTCTGCACGTCTGTCTATCTACCTGGTCTGTCTGTCAGTCTGCCGGTCTGTCTATGTACTTGTCTGGTCTGCCTGTCTTTCAGACTATCTACCTGTATGTCTGGTCTGTCTGGTCTGTCTGGTCTGTCTGTCTGTCTGGGCTGTATTTTTGGTCTATTAATATGTCTGTCTGTCTATCTGTCAGTTGGTCTGTCTGCCTGCCGGCCTGTCTGTCTCTCTGTCTGGTCTGTCTGACTGACCGGTCCATCTCTCTGGTCTGTCTGTCTGTTGTTCTATCTGTCTGTCTGTCTTTCTGTTCTGTCTGGTCCATCTGTCTGTTCTGCCTGATCTGTCTGTCTGTCTGTCGGTCTCTCGGTCTCTCGGTCTATTGGATCAGTTGGTCTATCTTTCTGATCTGGCTGTCTGTCTGTCATGTCTGTTGGTCTGTGTGTCTCTCTGGTCTGTCTATATGCCCCTCTGTCAGTCTGTCGGGCTGTCAGTCGGTCTCGTCTGCCCCTCTGGTCTGTCTGTCTGCCTGTCTGTCAGTCTGTCTCTCTGTCTGTATTTCTGTATGTCGTTCTGTCCAATCTGTCTGTTGGTCTTTCTGTCTGTCCCTTCTAGTCTGTCTCTCTGCCTGCCTGTCTATCTGTATGGCAGTCTATCTGTTGGACTGTTCTATTTGTTCTGTCTGTCTGGTTTGTTTGGATTGTCTGTCTGTCTGTCTGGTCCATCTGTCTATCTGTATGAATGACGGTAGGCCTGCCTGTCTGTCAGTCTGGACTGTCTGGTAGTTCTGTCTGTCTGTCTGCATGTCTGTCCACTTGGTCTGATCGGTCTGTCTGTCTGTCAGTCTGTCAGTCTTTCTGTTTATTTGTCTGATCTGTCTGTCTTTTGGACTGTCAATCTGTATGTCTGATCTGTCGGCCTGTGTGTCTGTCTGTCTGGACTGTCTTTTCTGTCTATTAATATGTCTGTCTGTCAGTCTGTCTGTCAGCCTGCCTGTCTCTCTGTCTGGTCTGTCTGACTGTCCAGTCTGTCTCTCTGGTCTGTCTGTCTGTCGGTCAGTCTGTCTGCCTGTCTGTCTTTCTGTCTGCTCTGTCTGGTCCATCTGTCTGTTCTGCCTGATCTGTCTGTCTGTCAGTCTCTTGGTCTATTGGATCAGTTGCTCTCTCTGTCTGATCTGGCTGCTTGTCTGTCATGTCTGTTGGTCTGTGTGTCTGTCTGGTCTGTCTAGTTTGTCTATATGCCCCTCTGTCTGTCTGTCTGGACCGTCTGGTCTGTCTATATGTCTGTCTGTCGGTCTCTCTCGCTGTCTGTATTTCTGTCTGTATTTCTGTATGTCGTTCTGTCTAATCTGTCTGTTGGTCTTTCTGTCTGGCCCATCTTGTCTGTCTGTCTATCTGTATGTCAGGCTATCTGTCTGTCAGTCTGTTCTGTTTGTTCTGTCTGTCTGGTCTGTTTGGATTGTCTGTCTGCCTGTTGGTCTGTCTGTCTGGCCCGTCTGGTCTGTCATTCTATCTCTATGTCTGATGGTAGGTCTGTCTGTCTGTCTGTCTGTCTGGTAGTTCTGTCTGTCTGTGTGCACGTCTGTCTGTCTACCTTGTCTGTCTGGTCAGTCTGTCTGTCTGTCTGTCAGTCGGTCTGTCTGTGTACTTGTCTGGTCTGAGATCTGTCGTTTGGATTGTCTATCTGTATGTCTGGTCTGTCGGTCTGTCTGTATGTCTGATCTGCCTCTTTCTGTCTGTCTGTTGCCTGACTGGTCTGGCTGTCTCTCTGTCTATCTATCTGTTCTTCAGTCTGACTGTCTGACCGACAGTCTATCTGTCTGTCCATCTGGTCTGCATTGTCTTTCTGTGTGTCTGTCTGCTGGTCTGGCTGGTCTATCCGTTTGTCTGTCTGTCTGATATTCCATCTGGTCAGGTCTGTTTTTCTATCTGTTGTTCTGTTAATCTGGTCTGTCAGGACTAGTCTGCCTGTCGTTCTGTCTGTCTGTCTTGCCTGTCTCTCTGTCTGTCTGGTTTGGCTGTCTGTCTCTCTGTCTGTCTGTCGGACTGTCTCTCTGGCCAGTCAGGTCTGTCTTAACTGTCTGTCTGTCTGTTCTGTCCGGTCCATCTGTCTTTCGGTCTGTGTTTCTGTCTGTATATCGGACTGTCTACTTGTATGTCTTTTCTGTCTCTTTCTGGCTGTCATTCTGTCTATCTCTCTGTCTTTCTGTCTGTCTTTCTGCAGGTCTGTCCATCTGGTCTGCCTTGTCTTTCTGCCTGTCTGACTGTAGGTCTGTCTGTCTGTCGGTCTGTCTATATGGCAAGTCTGGTCTGTCTGTCTATCTGCATGTCTGACTGTAGGTCCCTCTGTCAGTCTGTCTGTCTGGGCTATCTGTTAGGTCTGTCTGTCATTCTGCACATCTGTCTGTCTACCTAGTCTGTCTGGTCTGCCTGTCTGTCTGTTGGTCTGTCTGTGTACCAATGTTGGTCTGTCTGTCCTTTGGACTGTCTATCTCTATGTCTGGTCTTTCTGGTCTGTCTGATCTGTCTCTTTCTATCTGGCAGGCTGTCGGTCTGTTTTCTGTCTGACCTGGCTATCTCTCTGACTATCTGTCTGTTTTTCAGTCTATCTGCCTGTCTGACTCACAGTCTGTCTGTCTGTCCATCTGGTCTGCCTTGCCTTTCTGTCTGCCTGTCTGTCTGTCTGCCTGTCTGTCTGGTCTATCTGTTGAATGGTCCATCTAGTCAGGTCTGTCAATCTGTCTGTTGTTCTGCAAGTCTAGTCTGTCTGCTCTGCTTGTCATACTGTCAGTTTGTCTTGTCTGTCTCTCTGTCTGTCTGGTTTGGCTGGCTGTCTCTCCGTCTGTCAGTCTGTCTGAACTGTCTGTCTCTCGGTTGGTTTGCCTGTCTGTGCTGTCTGGTCTGTCTGTCTGTCGGTCTGTGTTTCTGTCTGTCTATCATACTGTCTGTCTGTATGTCTGGTTTGTCTGTTCTGTCTATCTGTCTGTCTGGTCTGTCACTTTCTGGCTGTCACTCTGTCTAGCGTTCTGTCCATCTGTCCATCTGGTCTGCCTTGTCTTTCTGTCTGTTTGTCGGTCTGTCTGGTCTGTCTGTCTGTCTGATGGTCTATCTGGTCTGGTCCGTCTGCCTGTCACTGGGTCTGTCTGTATCTCTGGTCTGTCTGTCTGGTCTCTCGGTCTGGTCTGGTTGTCCATCTGTCTATCTGTCTAGGCCATCTGCTTTGTCTGTCTAGTCTGATTGTTTACCTGTCTGCCTGTCGGTCTGCCTGTCTGTCTGGTCTATCTATCTGTCTGTCTCACTGTTAGGTCAGTCTTGTCTATCTGCCTGTCTGTTGGCCTTTCTGTTCTGTCTGATCTGTTTCTCTGACTGTTAGGTCAGACTTGTCTGTCCCTCTGCTTGCTGGTCTATCTGTCTGTCTGTTCGGTCTGATCCATCTTTCTGTCTGTCTGTCTGACGGTCTCTCGATCTGGCTGTCTATCTGGTCTTGCTCTCTGTCTGTCTGTTGGTCTGTGTGTCTCTCTGGCCTCTCTGGTTTGTCTGTCTGCCTCTCTGTATTTCTGTCGGTCTTACTGTCAGTCTCGTCTGTCTATCTGGTCTGTCTGTCTGTCGTTCTGTTTGTCTGTCTGGTCTGGCTTTCCATCTGCCTGACTTTCTAGTCTGTCTGTCTGTCTTGTATGTCTGCCTGTCTGTCCCACTGTCAGGGCTGTCTTGTCTGTCTGTCTGTTGGTCTGTCTGTTCTATCTGATCCGTTTGTCTGTCAACCTGCTTGTCTGACTATCAGGTCTGACTTGAATCTCTCTCTGTTTGTTGGTCAGTCTGTCTGTCTGTCATTCGGGCTCTCAGTCTGTCTGTCTATCTGCTCTGTTGGTCTATCTGTCTGTTCTGTCTGTCTGTTGGTCTGTATGTCTAGCTAACCTGTCTGGTTTGTCTGTCTGCCTTTCTGTCAGTCTGGCTGTCTGGTCTGTCTGATCTGTATGGTTTGTCTGTCTGCCTGTCGGCCTGTCTGTCTGTCTGGTCTGCCTGTCTGTTTGTCTGTCTGACCGTCAGGTCTGCCTCATCTGTCTGTCTGTCCTTCTATCTGACAGTTTGTCTGTCTGTCTAGCCTGTATATCTGTCTTGTTTGCCTGGTTTGTCTGTCTTCCTGTCTGCCTGTCATTCTGTCTGTCTGTCTCGTCTGTATATCTGTCTGTCTCACTATCAGGTCAGTCTTGTCTGTATGTATGTCTGTTGGTCTGTCTGTTCTACCTGGTCTGTTTGTCTAACTGCCAGGTCTGACTTGTCTGTCTCTATGTTTGTTTGTCTGTCTGTCTGCTCTGTATGATTTGTCTGTATGTCTGTCAGTCGGTCTCTTGATCTGTCTGTCTATCTGTCTGGATGGGCTGTTTGTCTGTCTGTTATTTGGTGTGCCTCGTTGTTATGTCTGGTTTGTCTCTCTTCCTCTCTGTCTTTTCTGTCAGGTCTGTCTGTTCTGTCTGGTCTGTTTGTCAGACTGCCAGGTCTGACTTGTCTGTCTCTCTGATGGTTGGTCTGACTGCCTGTTCAGTCTGATCTGTCTGTCTGTCTGTCTGCCTGTCTGTTGGTCTCTCGGTCTGTCTGTCTATCTGGTCTGTTGGTCTATCTGTTTGGTACGGCTGTCTGGCTGTCTGTATGTCTGCCTGTTGGTCTGTGTACCTCTCTGCTCTGTCTGGTTTGTCTGTCTGCTTCTTTGACTGTTAGTCTGTTTGCCGGTCTCCTCTGTCTGTCTGGTCAGTCTGTCTGTCATTCTCTCTATCTGTCTTGTCTGCCTGTCTGTCTGGTCTGGCTGTCCATCTATCGCTCTGTCTAGTCTGTCTGACTGTCTGGTCTGTCTGTCTGTCTGTCTGGTCTTGCTATCTGTCTGTCTCACTGTCAGGTCTGTATGTTTGTCTGTCTGTTCAGTCTGGTCTTCCTGTCTGTCTGTCTTTCGGTTTGTCTGACTGTCAGGTCTGACTTGTTTTTCTCTCTGTTTGTTGGTCTGTCTGTCTGTTCTGTCTGATCTGCCTGCCTGTCTGTCTGTCGGTTATCAGCCTGTCTGTCTATCTGGTCTTTTGGCCTATCTGTCTGGTCTGGCTGTCTGTCTCTCTGTTGGTCTGTGTGTCTTGCAGGTCTGTCTGGACAGTCTGTCTGCCTTTCTGTCCGTCTGTTGGGCTTTCTTTCTGGCCTGTCTGATCTGTCTCTTTCTATCTGTCTGTCTGTTGTCTCTCTGGTCTTGCTGTCTCTCTCTATATCTGTCTGTTTTTGCTCTTTCTGTCTGTCTGCCGGTCTGTCTGGTGTATCTGTCTGTCTGTATGTATGTCTGGTGGTTCATCTGGTCAGGTCTGTCTGTCTGTCTGTTGGTCTGTAAGTCTGGTCTGTCTGGCCTGGTCTGCCTGACGTTCTGTCTGTCTGTCCTGTCCGTCTCTCTGTCTGTCTGGTTTGGATGTCTGTCTTAACTGTCTGTCTGTCGGTCTGTCTCTCTGTCTGTTCTGTCTGGTCAGTCTGTCTGTCGGACTGTGTTTCTGTCTGTATATCGGTCTGTCTATCTGTACATATGGTTTGCATGTTCTGTCTCTCGGTCAGTCTGTCTATCTGGTCTAGCTGTCTGTCTGTTTGTTGGTCTGTGTGTCTCTCTGGCCTGTCTGGTTTGTCTGTCTGCCTCTCTGTCTGTCTGTTGGTTTTACTGACAGACTTGTCTGTTGGTCTGGTCTGTCTATCTGTATGTCTGTCGTTCTCTCAGTCTGTCTGGTCTGTCTGTCTGTTCTGGCTTTCCATCTGTCTTTCTTTCTAGTATGCCTGACTGTCTGGTCTGTCTGCTCAGACCATCTGCCTGTCTGCCAGTTTGTCTGTCAGTCAGTCTGTCTGTCTTGTCTCTCTATCTGTCTGTCTCACTGTCAGGTCTGTCTTGTCTGTCTCTCTGTTTGCTGGTCTGCCTGTCTCTCTGTTTGGTCTGAATGATCTGTCTGTCTGTCTGTCTGATGGACTCTCAGTCTGACTGTCTATCTGGTCTGTTGAGCTATCTGTTTGTTCTGGCAGTCTGTCTGTCTGTTGGTCTGCCTGTCTCACTGGACTGTCTGGTATGTCTGTCTGCCTCTCTGTCTGTCTGTCGGTCTTACTGTTGGTCTCGTAGTCGGTCTGGTCTGCCTGTCTGTCTTTCTGGTCTGTTTGACTATCGGGTCTGTCTGGTCAGCCTCTCTGCCTGTCTCACTGTCAGGTCTGTCTTTCTGTTAGAGTCATAGAGTCATAGAGTTATACAGCACAGAAAGAGGCCCTTCAGCCCATTGTGTCCACACCGGCCATCAAGCCCTGCCTATTCTAATCCCATTTTCCAGCACTTGGTCCTTTCAGGCAGTGAGTTCCAGATTGCAACCAACCTCTGTGTGAAGAAGTTTTTCCTCAAATTCCCTCTAAACCTCCTGCCATTTACCCTGAAACTATGTCCCCTGGTTATTGACCCCTGCAATCAGGGGAAATGTTCCTTTCTATCTACACTATCTACGACACTCATAATTTTGTACACCTCAATCAGGTCTCCACTCAGCCTTCTCTGCTCGAAGGAAAACAACCCCAGCCTGTCCAGTCTCTCATCATAGCTGAAGTGCTCCAGCCCAAGTAAAATCCTGGTGAATCTCCTCTGCACCCTCTCCAATGCAATCACATCCCTCCTATAGTGTGGCGACCAGAACTGCACACAGTATTCCAGCTGTGGGATAACAAGCATTTTGTACAGCTCCATCATATCCTCCCAGCTCTTATATTCTATGTCTCGGCTAATGAAGGCAAGTATCCCATATGCCTTTTTAAGCACCTTATCTACCTGCCCTGCTGCATTCAGGGATCTATGTACATGCACACCAAGGTCTCTCTGATCCTCTGTTCATCCTAGGATCCTACCATTCATTGTGTATTCCCTTGCCTTGCTCATCCTCCCAAAATGCACTACCTCACACATTTTGCCACTGTTCTGCCCAACTAACCATCCCGTCTATATCATCCTGTAGCCTGAGGCTATTTACCTCTCCACCACTTTTTGTATCATCTGCAAACTTACTGATCATACCTCCTACATTTATATCGAAATTATTAATGTACACTACATACAGCAAAGGACCCAGCACCGAACCCTGCAGTACACTGGACACAGGCTTCCAGTCAATAAACGGCATTCGACCATCACCCTCTGCCTCCTGCCATTAAGCCAATTTTGGATCCAATGTGCCAAATTGCCCTGAACTCCATGGGCTCTTACCTTCTTGACCAGTCTCCCATGTGGGACTTTGTCAAAAGCCTTACTGAAGACCATGTAGACTACATCAACTGCACTAACCTCATCCACACACCTAGTCACCCCCTCGAAAAATTCAATGAAATTGGTCAGACATGATCTCCCCCTGACAAAGCCATGCTGCCTATTCCTGATTAATCCCTGCCTCTCCAAGTGGAGACTAATTCAGTCCCTCAGAATTGTTTCCAGTAATTTCCCTACCACTGATGTTAGGCTCGCTGGCCTGTAATTCCCTGGTTTATCCCTACTTCACTTCTTGAACAATGGTACTACATTAGCTGCTCTCCAGTCCTCTGGCACCTCCTCTGTGGCCAGAGAGGTTCTGAAAATTTGTGTCAGAGCCCCTGCAATCTGCTCCCTTGCCTCACAAAGCAGCCTGTGATACATCCCGTCAGAGCCTGGGGATTTATCCACTTTTAAGCCCACTGAAACAGCTAGTGCCTCCTCCCCCTTAATTTGTTCAAGTATATCACATTACCCCTGCCTGATTTCTATGCCTGCATTGTCCTTCTCTATAGTGAACACAGATGAAAAATATTCATTTAAAACCTCACCTAAATCCTCCGGGTCTACACATAGATTGCCACTATGGTCCCTAATGGATCGTTCTCTTTCCTAATTAGTAACCAAATTAGTAGCAATGCTGAGGAGGAGGAATTCCTGGAGTGTATATGGGATGGCTTCCTGGACCAATATGTCGAGGAACCAACTAGAGATCAGGCCATCTTAGACCGGGTATTATGTAATGTGAAAGGATTAATTAGCAATAATGTTGTGCGAGGCCCCTTGGGATGGAGCGATCATAATATGATAGAATTGTTCATTAAGATGGAGAGTGAAGTACTTGACTCAGAGACTAGGGTCTTGAATTTAAATAAAGGAAACTACGATGGTATGAGGTGCGAGTTGGGTAGGATTGATTGGGGAATGTTACTCAAAGTGTTGATGGTGGATAGGCAGTGGCAAACATTCAAAGATCACATGGAAGAACTACAGAATTTGTTCATCCCTGTTTGGCATAAAAATAAAACATAAAAGTTGACTCAACCGTGGCTAACAAGGGAAATTAGGGATAGCATAAGATCCAAGGAGAGGACATATAAATTGGCCACTAAAAGCAGTAAACCTGAGGATTGGGAGCTGTTTAGGATTCAGCAAAGGAGGACAAAGGGATTAATTAAGAGGGGGAAAATAGTGTATGAAAGTAAGCTTGCAGGGAACATAAAAACTGACTATAAAAGCTGTTATAGATATGTGAGGAGAAAAACATTGGTGAAGTCAAGCATACGTCCCTTGTGGTCAGAATCAGGGGAATAAGAATGGGGAACAAAGAAATGGTAGACCAACTAAATACATATTTTGGTCCTGTCTTCACAAAGAAGGACACAAATAACCTCCCAGAGATGTCGGGGAACATAGGGTCTAATGAAAGGGAGGAACTGAAAGAATTCAGTATTTGTAGGGAAATGGTGTTAGGGAAATTGATGGGATTGAAGGCGGATAAATCCCCAGGCCCTGATAATCTACATCCAAGGGTACTTAAGGAAGTGGCCCTAGAAATTGTAGATGCATTGCTGATCATCTTCCAAAATTAGGTAGACTCTGGAAGAGTTCCCATTGATTGGAGGGTAGCTAATGTTACCCCTCTATTCAAAAAAGGTGGTAGAGAGAAAACGGGGAATTATAGACCGGTAAGCCTGAAATCGGTAGTGGGGAAAATGCTATAGTCAATTAAAAAGATGTAATAGCAGAGCACTTGGAAAACAGTGACAGGGTCGGACAAATTCAACATGGATTTACAACAGGTAAATTGTGCTTGACTAATCTACTGGAATTTTTTGAGGATGTAACTAGTAGAAGAGATAAGGGAGAACCAGTGGATGTGGTGTATTTGGACTTTCAGAATGCTTTTGATAAGGTCCCGCATAAGTAATTTGCGTGTAAAGTTAAGGCACAGGGGTTTGGGTCAAGGTACTGACTTGGATAGAGAACTGGTTGGCAGACAGGAAGCAAAGAGTTGGAATAAATGGCTCTTTTTCGGAGTGGCAGGCAGTGACTAGTGGGATACCGCAGGGATCGGTCCTAGGACTGCAACTATTCACAATATATATACATGATCTAGACGAGGGAACTAGATGTAATATCTCCAAGTTTGCAGATGACACAAAGCTGGGTGGGCATGTGTGCTGTGAGGAGAATGCCAAGAAACTCCAGGATTCAGCAAAGGAGGACAAAGGGATTAATTAAGAGGGGGAAAACAGAGTGTGAAAGTAAGCTTGCAGGGAACATAAAAACTGACTATAAAAGCTGTTATAGATATGTGAAGAGAAAAACATTGGTGAAGTCAAGCATACGTCCCTTGTGGTCAGAATCAGGGGAATTATAATGGGGAACAAAGAAATGGCAGACCAACTAAATACATATTTTGGTTCTGTCTTCACAAAGGAGGACACAAATAACCTCCCAGGGATGTTGGGGAACATAGGGTCTAATGAAAGGGAGGAACTGAAAGAATTCAGTATTTGTAGGGAAATTGTGTTAGGGAAATTGATGGGATTGAAGGCCGATAAATCCCCAAGGCCTGATAATCCACATCCAAGGGTAGTTAAGGAAGTGGCCCTAGAAATAGTAGATGCATTGCTGATCATCTTCCAAAATTCGATAGACTCTGGAAGAGTTCCCATTGATTGGAGGGTAGCTAATGTTACCCAACTATTCAAAAAAGGTGGTAGAGAGAAAACGGGGAATTATAGACCGGTAAGCCTGACATCGGTAGTGGGGATAATGCTATAGTCCATTATAAAAGATGTAATAGCAGAGCACTTGGAAAACAGTGACAGGGTCGGACAAATTCAACATGGATTTACAAAAGGTAAATCGTGCTTGACTAATCTACTGGAATTTTTTGAGGATGTAACTACTAGAAGAGATAAGGGAGAACCAGTGGATGTGGTGTATTTTGACTTTCAGAATGCTTTTGATAAGGTCCCGCATAAGAGATTTGCGTGTAAAGTTAAGGCACATGGGTTTGGGTCAAGGTACTGACTTGGATAGAGAACTGGTTGGCAAACAGGAAGCAAAGAGTTGGAATAAAAGACTCTTCTTCCGAGTGGCAGGCAGTGACTAGTGGGATACCGCAGGGATCAGTCCTAGGACCGCAGCTATTCACAATATATATAAATGATCTAGACGAGGGAACTAGATGTAATATCTCCAAGTTTACAGATGACACAAAGCTAGATGGGCGTGTGTGCTGTGAGGAGGATGCCAAGAAACTCCAGTATGATTTGGACAAGTTGGGTGATTGGGCAGAAGCATGGCAGATGCAGTATAATGTGGATAAATGCGAGGTTATCCACTTTGGTGGCAACAACAGGAAGGCAGATTATTATCTGAGTGGCAATAGATTGGGCGAAGGGGAAGTGCAACGAGACCTGGGTGTCCTTGTGCACCAGTCGCTGAAGGAAGCATACAGGTGCAGCAGTCGGTTAAGAAATCAAATGGTATGTTGGCCATTGTAGTGAGAGGGTTCGAGTACAGGAACAAGGCTGTCTTGCTGCAGTTGTACAGGGCCTTGGTCAGACCACACCTTGAGTATTGTGTGCAGTTTTGGTTGCCTTATCTGAGGAAGGATGTTCTTGCCATGGAGGGAGTGCTGCGAAGATTCACCAGACTGATACCTGGGATGGTAGGAATGACGTTTGAGGAGAGATTGGGTCCGTTAGGCTTATATTCGCTAGAGTTTAGAAGAATGAGAGGGGATCTCATTGAAACATAAAAAATTCTAACAGGGCTAGACAGACTAGATGCAGGAAGGATGTTCCGGATGGCGGGAGAGTCAAGAACCAGGGGTCACAGTCTAAGGATAAGGGGTAAGCCATTTAGGGCTGAGATGAGGAGGAATGACTTCACACAAAGCGTGGTGAACTTGTGGAATTCTCTACCACAGAAGGCAGTGGAGGCCAATTCATTAAATAGATTCAAGAAGGAGTTAGATATATTTCTTAAGGCTAAAGGGATCAAGGGATATGGGGAGAAGGCAGGGACAGGGTCCCGAATTTGGATGATCAGCCATGATCTCATTGAATGGCGGAGCAGGCTCGAGGGGCCGAATGGCCTACTCCTGCTCCTATATTTTTTGTTTCTATGTTTTCCCTGGTTATCCTCTTGCCCTTAATACACTTATAAAACACCTTGGGATTTTCCTTTATTTTGCCCGCCAATGTTATTTCATGCGCCCTCTTCGCTCTCCTAATTTCTTTTATTAAGTACCCCCCGGCACATTCTATACTCCTCTAGGGATTCCACTGTTTTAAGTCCTTTGTATATGCCAAAAGCCTCCTTCTTTCCCTAACCCATTCTTATATATCCCTTGACATCCAGGGTTCCCTGAGCTTGTTGTTCCCACCCTTGACCTTCATGGGAACATTTTGGCGTTGTACTCTCTATTTCCTTTCTGAAAGACTCCCATTGCTCCGATGTGGATTTTCCTACAAGTAGCTGATCCCAGTTTATTTTGGCCAGATCCTGCCTTATCATATTAAAATCGGCCTTCCCCCAATTTAGAACCTTTATTTCCGGTCCATCTTTATCCTATTCCATGACTACCTTAAATCTCACCGAATTATGGTCACTGACAACAAAATGCGCTCCTACTGACACATCTACCACTTGCCCAGCTACATTCCCTCGAATTAGGTCCAGTACCGCCCCCTGTCTTGTAGGACTTTCTGCATGTTGACTCAAAAAGCTCTACTGGATGCACTTTAACAATTCCGCACCCGCCTTTCACAATCTGGCTATCCTAGTTATTATTGGAGAAGTTGAAATCCCCTACTATTATTATCCTATTATTTATATACTTCTCTGAGGTTTGCCTACATTATCGTTCCTCTATCTCCCCCTGACTGTTTGGGGGCCTATAGTACACTCCCAGCAAAGTGCTTGCCCCCTTTATGTTTTTAAGTTCTACCCATATGGCCTCATTAGAGGAACCTGCTAAGATATCATTCCTCCTTACTGCAGTAATTGACTCCTTGATTGATATTGCGACACCCCTCCTCTTTAACGCCCCCCTTTGTCTCGCCTGAAGATTCTATACCCCGGAACATTGAGCTGCCAGTCCTGCCCCTCCCTCAACTATGTCTCTGTGATAGCAACAATATCAGACTCCCATGTGTTCCTCAACACCTTCAATTCATCTGCCTTACTCGCAAGACTCCTTGCATTAAAATAAATGCATTTTAGCCTTGCCATTCTCGCTTGTGCCATTACATATTTGCTCTGCGTTCCAGGCTGACTTTTTTTCCCCTCTATATTTGGCTGTGCATCACCCCCTACTATATCCCTACTCTGTATCCCATCCGACTGTTGGTCTGTCTTTTCTGTCTGTTCTGTCTGGTCTGTCTGCCTGTCAGTCTGCTTGCCTGACTGTCAGGGCTGACTTGACTGTCTCTCTGTTTGTTGGTCAATCTGTCTATCTGTTCTGTCTGATCTGTCTGTCTCTCTGTCGGTCTCTCGGTGTGTCTGTATATCTGGTCTGTTGGTCTATCTGTCTGTTCTGGCTGTCTGTCTGTTGGTCGGTGTGTCTTGCTGGTATGTCTGGTTTGTCGGTTTGTCTGTCTGCCTTGCTGTCTGTCGGTCTGTCTGTCTGTCTGTCATTCTAGCTGTCTGTCATGTCTGTCTGTCGGTTTGTCTGTCTGGTCTTTCTGATCTGTATGGTCTGTCTTTCTGCCTGTCTGCCTGTCGGTCTGTCTGTTGCTCTGGTCTGCCTGTCTGTTTGTTTGTCTAACTTTCAAGTCTGTCTCGTCTATCTGGCTGTCTGTCCATCTGGCTGGCAGTCCGTCTGTCTCTCTGGCTAGCCTGTATGTCTGTCTTGTTTGTCTGGTGTGTCTGTCTGCCTGTCTGCCTTTCGGTCTGTCTCTCTGTCTGGTCTGTCTATCTGTCTGTCTCACTGTGAGGTCAGTCTTGTCTATATGTCTGTATGTTGGTCTGTTGGTTCTGTCTGGTCTGTTTGTCAGACTGCCAGGTCTGACTTGTCTATCTTTCTGTTTGTTAGTCTGTCTGTCTGTTCAGTCTGACCCATCTGTCTGTCTGCCTGACAGTCTCTCAGTCTGTCTGTCTATCTGCTTTGTTGGTCTATCTGTCTGCTCCGGCTGTCTGTCAGTCTGTATGTCTATCTGTTGGTCTGTGTGCCTCTCTGATCTGTCTGGTTTGTCATTCTGCCTCTTTTTCTGTCAGTCTGTCTGCCGGTCTCACCTGTCCATCTGGTCGGTCTTTCTGTCTGTCATTCTCTCTATTTGCCTGGTGTCTCTGTCTGTTCTGGCTGTCCATCTCTCTAGTCTGTCTGACTGGCTGGTCAGTTTATCTGCCTATCTACCTGTCGGTCTGTCTGTCCTTCTATCTGTCTATCTCACTGTCTGGTCTGTCTTGTCTGTATGTCGTTCTGTCTGTTGGTACGTCTGTTCAGTCTGTCTGTCTGTCACTCTGTTTTTCTGTCTGTCACATCTGACTTGTTTGTCTCTCTGTTTGTTGGTCTGTCTTTCTGTTCTGTCTGATCTGCCTGTCTATCTATCTGTCGGTCTGTTGTCTGTCTGGTCTGGCTGTCTCTCTCTCTCTATCTGTCTGTTTTTCAGTCTGTCTCTCTGTCAGACTCGCAGTCTAACTGTCTGTCCATCTGGTCTGCCTTGTCTTCCTGTCTGTCTCTCTGTCTGCCTGTCTGTCTGGTGTATCTGTCTGATGCTCCATCTGGTCAGGCCTGTCTATCTGTTACTCTGTAATCTGTTCTGCCTGGTCTGGCCTGCCTGTCGTTCTGTCTTGTCTGTCTCTCTGTCTGTCTGGCTTGTCAGTCTGCTTGGTTTGGCTGTCTGCCTTAACTGTCTGTCTGTCGATCTGTCTCTCTGTCTGTTCTGTCTGGTCCATCTGTCTGTTGGCCTTTGTTTCTGTCTGTATAATGGACTGTCTATCTGTAAGTCTGGTCTGTCTGTTCTGTCTATCTTTCTCTCTGGTCCGTCTGGTCTGTCTCTTTCTGACTCTCTCTCTGTCTATCTCTATTTTTTTCGGTCTGTCTGTCTCACTCGCAATCTGTCTGTCTGTTCATCTGTTCTTCCTTGTCTTTCAGTCTGTCTGTCTGTCTGATGGTCCGTCTAGTCAGGCCTGTCTGTCTGTCTGTTGGATCTGTAAGTCTGGTCTCTCTGGTCTGCCTGTCGTTCTATCTGTCTGTCTTGTCTGTCTCTCTGTCTGTCTGGTTTAGCTGTCTGTCTCTCTTTCTGTCGGTTTGTCTGTCTGTCAAATGTCTGTCTGGACTGTCAGGACTGTCTTTACTGTCTGTCTGTCGGTCTGTCTGTCTGTCATGTCTGGTCCATCTGTATGTCGGTCTGTGTTTTTGTCTGTCTATCTGTATGTCTGGCCTGTCTGATCTGTCTATCTTTCTGTCTGGTCTGTCAAGTCTGTCACTTTCTGACTGTCACTCTGTCTATTTGTCTGTTTTTCGGTCTGGCTGCCTGTCTGGTGGTCTGTCCGTCTGGTCTGCCTTGTCTTTCTGTCTGTCTGCAGTTTGTTTGGTTTCTCTGTCAGTCTGTTGGTCTGTCTGCCTGGCCTTTCTGTCTATCTGTATATCGGACAGTAGGTCTGTCTGTCTGGGTGGTCTGGTAAGTCTGACAATCTGTCTGCATGTCTGTTTGTCTGCCTGGTCTGTCTGTCTTTCTGGCTGTGTACCTGTCTGGTCTGTCTGTTTTTAGGACTGTCTACCTTTATGTCTTGTCTGTCTGTCTATCTATCTGTCTGGACTGTCTGGTCTGTCTTTCTGTCAGGTCTGGCTGTCCGTCTGTCTGTCTACTCTGTGTGTCTGGTCTGTCTAACCTTTCTGTCTGGCTGTCTGTCCGTCTATCTGGACTGTCTGTCATTCTCTCTTTCTGCCTGGTCTGTCTGTCCAACTGTCTGTCTAGTCTGTCTGTCTGGTCTGTCTCACCTTTTGGTCTCTCTGTCCATCTATCTGGACAGTCTATTTGTCTGCCTGTCAGCCTGTCTGTCTGTCTGACTATCAGGTCTGTCTCACCTTTCTGTCTGCCTGTCCGTCTATCTGGACTGTCTGTCTGTCTATCGTTCTCTCTGTCTGCCTGGTCTGTCTGTCCATCTGTCTGTCCATCTCTCTGACTAGTTTGTCTGTCTGGTCTGTCTGTCTATCTGTCTGTCTGTCAGACCTGTCTGTCTGTCTGGTCCATCTATCTGCCTGTCTCACTGTCAGGTCAGTCTTGTCAGTCTGTCTCCCTGTTGGTCTGTCTTTTCTGTCTGGTCTGTTTGTCTGACTGTTCGATCTGACATGTCTGTCGCTCTGTTTGTTGGTCTGTCTGATCCGTCTGTCTATCTGTCTGATGGTCTCTCGGTCTTTCTGTCTATCTGGTCTGTTGGTCTATCTGTCTGGTCTGGCTTTCTGTTGATATGTTTGTCTCTCTGGTTTGTGTGTCTGCCACTCTGTCTGTCTTTCAGTCTTTCTGTCTGTCTCGTCTGGCTGTCTGGTGTGTGTGTCTGTTCTGGCTTTCCATCTGTCTGTCTGTCTAGTCTGTCTGACTGTCTGGTCTGTCTGATCAGCCTGTCTGCCTGTCGGGCTGTCTGTCTGACTTGTCTGTCTATCTACCTGTCTCACTGTCAGATCTGTATGTCTGTCTCTTTTGTCTGGTCTGCTTTTCTGTCTGTCAGTCTGTTTGTTTGACTGTCAGGTCTGACTTTTCTGTCTCTCTGTTTGCTGGTCTGTCTGTTCTGTCAGATCTGTATGTCTGTCTGTTGGTTTCTCGGTCTGTCTATCTATCTGGTATGTTGCTCTATCTGCCTGGTCTGGCTGTCTGTTGTCCTGTGTGTATCGCCGGTCTGTCTGGTTTGTCTCTCTTCCTTTCTCTCTGTCTGTCTGTCGGGCTCATCTGTCTTTCCTGCTAGATGTCTGACAGGCCCGTCTGTCTGTCTAAAGGTCTGTCTGCCTGGTCGGTCCGATCTGCATGTCTGCCTGTCAGCATGTCTGTCTGTCTGGCCTGCCTGTCTATTTGTCTGTCTGACTGTCAGTTCTGTCTCGTCTGTCTGTCCATCTGTCTGGCTGTCCATCTGTCTTTCGGTCTCGCCTGTATGTCTGTCTGGTTGGTCTGTCTACCTGTCTGCCTGACTGTCTGTCTGCTCTATGTATCTGTCTCTCTCACAGTCAGGTCAGTCCCTTCTGTCTGTCTGCCTGTCTGTCAGTCAGTCTGTTTCACTGATTGTCAGGTCTGTCTTGTCTGATGCTGTTTGTTGGTATGTCTGTCTCTCTGTTCTTTCTGATCTGCCTGTTTGTCTGTCTGTCTGTTGGTCTCTTGGTCTGTCTGTCTATCCGATCTGTTGGTCTATATGTCTGGGCTGGCTTTCTGCCTGCCTGTTGGCCTGTGTGTCTCGCTGGCCTGTCTGGTTTGTCTGTCTGCCTTTCTGTTTGTCCATCGGTCTGTCTGTCAGTCTCCTCTTTCTTTCTGTCTGTCATCTGGTCTATCTATCTGTTGGCCTCTCGGTCTTTCTGCCTATCTGGTCTGTAGATCCAACTGTCTGACTCGTTTGCCTGTCTACTGCTTTCTCTGTCTGTCTGTTGGTCTCTTGGTCTGTCTGTCTGTCTGGTCTGTTGGTCTATCTGTCTGGTCTGGCTGACTGTCTTTCTGTCTGTTGGTATGTGTGTCTGTTTGGTCTGTCTGGTTTGTCTCTCTCCCTCTCTGTCTCCCTCTCTGTCTGTCTATCAGTCTGTCTGTCAGTCTGTTCTGTCTGTCAGTCTGTCTGTCTGACTGGTCTGTCTGGTCTGTCTGTCTGCCTGTCTGTCTCCCTGGTCTGTCTGTCTATCTGTGTAAATGTCAGGTCTGTCTCATCTGTATGTCTGTCTCTCTGCCTGTCGACCTAGCCGTCTGGTCTGCCTGTCTTCTGTCTGTCGGTCTGTATGTCAGTCTGTTCTGCCTGTTTCTCCATCTGTCTGTCGGTCTGTTTATCTGACTGTCAGATCTGAATTATCTGACTGTCTGTTGGTCTTTCAGTCTGTCTGCTCTGTCTTTCTCTCTGGTCTCTTGGCCTGTCTTTCTCTCTGGTCTGTTGGTCTATCTCTCTGCCAGTCTACCGGTCGGTCGGTCTGTCTGTCTATCTGTATTACATTCAGTTCTGTCTTATCTGTCTGTCTGTCTCTCTGTTGGTTTGTCTGTCTGGTCTATCTGCCTGTTGGTCTGTCTGTCTGGCTGGATGGCTGGCTAGCTGTCTGATCTGCCTGTCGTTCAGTCTGTTTGCCTGACCGCCATTCCTGACTTGTCTGTCTCTCTGTTTGTTGGTCTGTCAGTCTGTCTGTTCTATCTGGTCTGCTTCTCTGTCTGTTGGTCTCTCAGTCTTTGTGTCTATCTGGTCTGTAGTTCTAGCAGTCTAGTCTGACTATCGGCCTGTCTGTCTGTTGCTCTGCATGCCTGTCTGGTCTGTCTGTCTACCCCTCTGTCTGTCGGCCTGTCTGTCTTCATTCTGTCTGTCTGTCTGTCTGGTCTGCTTGGTCTGACTGTCTTCCTCTCGGCCTGTCCATCTCACTGGCCTGTCTGTCTGTCTGTCTGACTGTCAGGTCTGTCTCATCTGTATGTCTGCCTGTCAGACTGACTGTCTGTCTGGCCTACTTGTCTGTCTGTCATTCTGTAAATATATCGGTCTGTATATCTGTCTGGTCTGTCTGTTTCTCTATCTGTCTGTCGGATGTTTATCTGACTGTCAGGTCTGAATTGTCTGACGCTTTGTTGATCTGTCTGTCTCTCTGCTCAGTCTGGTCTGTCTTTCTCTCTTGTCTGTTGGTCTCTCGGTTTGTCTTTCTCTCTGGTGTATCAATCTGTCAGTGGTCTGGCTGTGTGTCTGTCTGCCTGGTCTGTCTTGCTGTCTGGTCTGACTGTCTGTCTGCATGTCTATCTGGTTTGCCTGTCTACGTCTCTGTTTGACTGTCGTTCTGTCTGTCTCTCTGTTGGTCTTTCTTTCTCTCTGGTCTGTTAGTCTCTCAGTCTGTCTTTCTCGCTGGTCTGTCGGTCAATCTGTCTGGTCTGACTGTCTGTCTGTCGGTCTGTGCGCCTATCTGGTCTGTCTGGATTGTCTGTCTACCTCTCTGTCTGACTGTCATTCTGTCTGTCAACTCTGTCTGTCGTTCTGTCTGTCGGTCGGTCTGGTCTGTCTGTCTGATCTGTATATCTGTCTCACTTTCACGCCTGTCTTTTCTGCCTGTCTGTCTCTCTATCGGTCTGACTCTCTGTCTGGTCTGTCTGTTTTTCCGTCTGGCTGTCGGTCTTATTTCAGATTGTCACGTCTGATTTGTCTGTCTGTTTGTCTCTCGGTCTGTCTGTTTATCTTTTCTGTTGGTCTATCTGTCTGATCTCTCCATGTGTTTGTCTGTCAGCTCTGTCTGTCTGGACAGGCTCTCTGTCTGTCTCTCTGTTGGTCTGTCTGGTTTGTCTCACTCCCCCTCTGTCTGTGGATCTGTCTGTTTGGCTCATCTGACTATCTGTCTATCTCTGTCAATCTGTCTGTCTGACTGGCAGGTCTGTCTTGTCTGTCTGTCTGTCCTGTCTCGTCTGCTTGCCGGTTTGTCTGTCTATTCTGTCTGGCTGTTACTGTGTCTGCCTGTCTGTTCTGTCTGTCTCTTTGTTGGTCTGTCTGTCTGGTCTGGTCTGGTGGTGGAATGAGCTTCCACCACCTTCTCAACTATTGCGCTCCAGATCCCGACAACTCTGAGTGGATAAAAAATCTAATTTCCCTTCTAAATCTTTTTCCAATGACTTTAGAACTATGACTCCCAATTATTCACCCACTTGGCAGAGGGACTCTTTCTTCCCTACTTGTTTTTATTGGTTTTGGGGATTTGGGTATCGCTGGCCAGGCCAGCATTTATTGCCCATCCCTAATTGCCCTTGAGAAGGTGATGATGAGCTGCCATCTTGAACCGCTGCAGTCCGTGTGGTGAAGGTACTCCCAGTGTTGTTCGGGAGGGAGGGAGTTCCAGGATTTGGACTCAGCGCTGATGAAGTATTGGCGATATACTTCTATATCAGGATGATGTGTGTCTTGGAGGGGAAATTGCCGGTGCTGGTATTCACATGTCCCTGCTGCCCTTGTCCTTCTAGGTGGAAGATGTTTTGGATTTCGAAGGTGCTGTCAAAGAAGCCTAGGCAAGTTATTGCATTGTATTAAGTCGATGATACACACTGCAGCCAATGTACCCCAGTGGTGGAGGGAGTGAATGTTTGAGGTGGTGGATGGGGTGCCAATCAAGCGGGCTGCTTTGTCCTGGATGTTGTCGTGCCTCGAGTGTTGTTGGAGCTGCACCCAGAGTATTCCATCACACTCCTTAATTGTGACATGTTGATGGTGGAAAGGCATTGGGAGTCAGGAGGTCAGACACTCGCCACAGAATACCTAGCCTCTGACCTGGTCTTGTTGTCACAGTATTTATGTGGCTGGTCCAGTTAAGTTTCTGGTCAATAGTGACCCCCAGGAATAACAACAGAAAACGCTGGAAAAACTCAGCAGGCCAGGCAGCATCCATGGAGAGAGAGAGACAGTGCTTCTTTTTCTCACATTGAACAACCTCTCCTTTGACTCCACTAATTTCCTCTAAATCAAAGGTGACCACATGTGTCCTAGCTATGCCTACCTTTTCGTGGGATATGTGGAACACTCTTAGTTCCAGTCCTACTCTGGTCCCCTCCCTCAACCATTTTTCCGGTACATTGATGACTGTATCGGTGCCATCTCCTGCTCTTGCCCTGAACTATAATATTTCATTCACTTTATTTCCACTTTCCACCCTTCCCTCACCTTCACGTGGCCCATCTCCGAGTCTTCCCTTCCCTTCCTCGACTTCTCGTCTCCATCTCTGGGGATAGATTATTGACAAGCATTCACTACAAGCCGACTGACTCCCACAACTACCTGGACTACACTTCCTCCCACCCCACCTCCTGTAAGGACTCTATTCCATTCTCCAAGTTTCTCCATCTCTGCCGCATCTGCTCCGATGATGCCACCTTCCACACCAGTGCTTCCGATATGTCTTCCTTTTTCCACAACCGAGGATTTCCCGTGGTTGACATGGCCCTCGACCATATCCATTCTATCTCCCGCACTTCTGCCCTCACCCCTGCCCCTTCCTCCCGGAAGCTCGATAGAGCTCCACTTGTCCTCACCTTTCACCCCACCAGCCTTCACATTCAACAGATCATCCTCCACCATTTCACCACCTCCAGCATAATCCCACCACCAAATGCTTCTTCACCTCACCGCCCCTTTCAGCATTCTGTAGGGACCGCTCCATCCATGACACCCTAGTCCGCTCCTCTACCAACCCCAGCACCCCCTCCCCTTCGCCCGGCACCTTCCCGTGCAAGCACAGGAGAAGCAACACATGCCTTTATACCTCCCTCCTTCCCACTGTCCAGGGACCCAAACACCCCTTCCAGGTTAAACAGCGATTTATTTGTATTTCTTGCAATTTAGTATACCGTATTCGCTGCTCATGATATGGTCTCCTCTACATTGGGGAGACCAAACGCAGATTGGGTGGTCACTTTGCAAAACACCTCCGTTCAGTCCGTAAGAGGGACCCCAAACTCCCGGTGGCCTGTCACTTTAATTCACCGCTCCATTCCCACTCAGACCTCACCATCCTCGGCCTCTTGCATTGCTCCATGGAAGCTCAGTGTAAGCTCGAGGAACAGCACCTCATCTTTCGATTAGGCACTCTACAGCCCTCTGGACTCAACATAGATGTCAACAATTTCAGATCATAACCTCCGCCCCTATCACATATATATATTTTATTTTTTATTTAACACCACTTTTTGTTTGTGCCTTTTTTTCTTCCCTCCCACAGGGCAGCTGTCCTTCATTCTGCCAGCAAAATTCACACTTCATCTACAGCTGTCCTTTGTTCCTTAACCTCACCCATTACCACCTGCTCTTGCCTTGAATATCTCTTAATGTCTCCCAGCGTCTCTTAATCCCTCCTGCTTTCTATCCTATCACTGACCTTCCCTTTTGTTTTCACCCACTCCACCTTTTCCCAGCCCCTAAACTTGCTTTCCATTTCCTGCTTTTTTCCAGTGCTGATGAAAGGTGTTCGACCTGAAACGTTAACTCTGTTTCTCTCTCCACGGATGCTGCCTAGCCTGCTGAGTTTTTCCAGCGTTTTCTGTTATTTTGGATGTCCAGCATCCGCAGTATTTTGCTATTTCATTGTATTAGTGACCCCCAGGATGCTGATGGTGTGGAATTTGGCGAAGGTAATGCCGTTGAATGTCAAGGGGCGGTGGTTAGACTTTCAATTGTTGGAGATAGTCATTTCCTGGCTCTTCTGCAGTGCGAATGTTACCTGCCACTTATAAGCCTAAGCCTGAACGTCATTCAGGTCTTGTTGCATACGGGCATGGACTGCTTGATTATCTGAGGAATTGTGAATGGCGCTGAAAACTGTGCAGTCATCAGCGTAAATCCCCATTTCTGATCTTATGTTGGAGAAAAGGTCATTGATGAAGCAGCTGAAGATGGTTGGGCCTAGGACACTTACTCTATCAAACCAGATTATTCTCTCTCCCCAGCTCCAGAGTGAGTGAGGCCAGGACAAACAGCAAAATTCCTGCCCTGCAATCTCCAATCACCATCAGGAGTCTTGTTAGGAACATAACTGGAGTTGAATGTACACTTTGTGTGTTCAAAATCGTGTCTACTTATTTGTATAGCTCTAGGTACATAGGTTCCTAAGAACGCCGGAAATTGGAGCGGGAGTTGGCCATACGGCCCCTCGAGCCTGCTCCATCATTCAACAAGTTCATGGATAATTTCTTATCTCAACATCACACCCCTGTCCTAACCCCATATCCATTGATTCCCTTGTATTAAGATGTAGCGATCTCAGTGTTTCATATTCTCAACGACTGAGTATTCACAGCCCTCTGGGCCAGAGAATTTCAAAGATGCACAGATCACTCGGGACAGAGTGGAACTGACCAGTTCCAGACCTCTGCTCTGATTGGGAATGGGTTGCTTCACCTGAAACAACATCCCTTCTGCCCCACACTAAAATCACTCAATCCTTATCCTCCGTTGTCATTTACAAATATTTCACACCTGATGTGATCTAACCAGGACTTTGTATATCTGTAAAAAAAAACCTTCTCCCCTTTATATAACTGCCTCTGTAACAAATTATACAGCAAGTTTAATGAGGTTTTATATAGTGACTCTGAAATATAAAAACCGATTAATCAGAATAAAGGAATTAAAAATCGGTTTGAAATCAATTCCATCATTTTTTTAATTTCAAAACTATATAAGAATCGCGAATTCAACTGTCATTGGATCTTGGAAAACGCATCAGGCACCACATTCTGTGCATCGACACTGTAGACTCCAACACCTAGGAACATAAGAAATAGGAGCAGGAGTCAGACATTCGGCCCCTCGAGCCAGCTCCGCCATTCATTAAGATCATGGCAGATCATCGACCTCATCTCCACTTTCCTGCACTCTTCCCATATCCCTTGATTCCCTTACTATTCAAAAATCTATCGATCTATGTCTTGAATACACTCAATGACTGAGCCTCCACAGCCCTCTGGGGTAGAGTGTTCTAAACTTTCACCACCCGCTAAGTGAAGAAATTACTCCTCAGCTCAGTCCTAAATGGCCGACCCCTTATTCTGAGACTGCGACCCCTGGTTCTAGACTTCCCAGCCAGGGAAAACATCCTCCCTGCACCTACCCTGTCAAGCCCTGTAAGAATTAAGTATGTTTCAATGAGATCACCTCTCATTCTTCTAAACTCTAGAGAATATAAGCCTAGTCTACTCAACCTCTTTCAATATTGCTTTTTCTTAACTCTCAGTTTTAAATGCGAATCGGGGCGTCAGATATTTACAATCTATATTAATAACTTACATAGTAGGACCGAGTGTAATGTATTCAAGTTTGCTGACGATACAAAGCTAGGTGGGAAAGGGATGTAGACAGGTTAAGTGAGTGGGCAAGAATGTGGCAGATAGAGTATAATGTGGGGAAATGTGAGGTTATTCATTTTGGTAAGAAGATTAGAGAAATAGAATATTTTTAAATGGTGAGAAACTATTAAACGTTTGTGTTCAGATGGATTTGGGTATCATTGTACACGAAATACAGAAAGTGAATATGCAGGTACAGTAAGCAATTAGGAAGGCACATAGCATGTTGGCCTTTATTGTAAGTGGTTTAGAGTATAAGAGTAAGGAAGTCTTGCTGCAATTGTACAGGGCTTTGTTGGGACTGCACTTGGAGTACTGGGTACTGTTTTGATGCCCGTAACTAAGGAAGGATAAACTTGCCTTAGATTGGGTGCAAGGAAGGTTCACTAGATTTACTCCTGGGGTGAGAGGGCTGTCCTATGATAAGAGATTGAGTAGAATGGGCCTATACTCTCGGGCCTTCAGAAGAATGAGAGGAGATCTCTTTGAAACACATAGAGGCCTTGAGAGTGCAGCTGCTGAGAGGCTGTCCCTTCTGGCTGGAGAGTCTAGAACCAAGGGTCACAGTCTCAGAATAAGGGGTCGGCCATTTTGGACTGAGGTGAGGGGAAATTTCTTCACTCAGAGGGATGTGAATCTTTGGAATTCTCTACCTCAGAGGGCTGTGGCTGTTCAATCATTGAGTATGTTTTCGGGACGGTTATCTGGACCAATATGTCGAGGAGCCGACTCGAGATCAGGCCATTTTAGACTGGGTATTGTGCAATGAGAAGGGACTTATCAGCAATCTTCTTGTACGAGGCCCCTTGGGTCAGAGCGATCATAATATGATCGAGCTCTCAGTCGAGATGGAGAGTGAGGAAATTGAATCAGAGACTAAGGTCCAGAACTTAAATAAAGGGAATTACGAGGGTATGAGACGGGAATTGGGTAAGATTGATTGGGTGGTGTTTCTGTGGGGATTGACAGTGGATAGACAATGGCAAGCATTCAAAGATAGAATGGAAGAATTCCAGAACATGTTTATACCGGTTTGGCATAAAAATAAACCTAAAAAGGTGACTCAACCGTGGATAACGAGGGAAATTAGGGACAGCATAAAATCAAAAAAAAGGGCATATCAACTGGCAAAAAAAAGCACCAGACCGGAAGATTGGGGGCAGTGCAGGATACAGCAAAAGAGGAAAAAGGGATTAATCAGGAAGGGGAAAATAGAATACGAAAGTAAACTTGCAGCAAACATAAAGACAGACTGCAAAAGCTTTTATCGGTATATCAGGAGGAAAAGACTGGTAAAATTCCAAGTCGGTCCCTTGCAGTCCGATTCGGGAGAATATATAATGGAGAATAAGGAAATGGCAGACCAATAAAACTCATACTTTGGTTCTGTATTCACAAAGGAGGACACAAATAACCTCCCAGGAATATCGGCAAACATAGGGACTAATGAGAGGGAGGAGCTGACAGAAATTAGTATCTCTAGGGATATGGTGTTGGGTAAGTTGAGGGGACTGAAGGCCGACAAATCCCCGGGGCCTGATAAACTACATCCTAGGGTACTTAAGGAGGTGGCCCTGGAGATAGCAGATGCTCTAAGGATCATCTTCCGGAACTCCATTGACTCGGGAACAGTACCCGTGGATTGGAGGGTAGCTAATGTTACCCCAATATTTAAAAAGGGGGGTAGAGAGAAAGCAGGGAATTATAGACCAGTAAGCCTTACATCGGTTGTGGGCAAAATGCTAGAGTCCATTATTAAGGATAAAATAGCGGAGCACTTGACAAATGGGGAAAGGATCGGACAGAGTCAACATGGATTTACAAAGGGTAAATCGTGTTTGACTAATCTGCTGGAATTTTTTGAGGAAGTAACTGGTAAAATAGATGGGGGAGAGCCAGTGGATGTGGTGTACCTTGACTTCCAGAAAGCCTTCGATAAGGTTCCACACAAAAGATTATCATGCAAAATTAAGGCTCATGGGATTGGGGGCAAAGTATTAACGTGGATAAAGAACTGGCTGGCGGATAGAAAACAGAGATTTGGAATAAACGGCTCGTTTTCGGAGTGGCAGGCAGTGACCAGCGGGGTGCCGCAAGGATCTGTCCTGGGACCCCAGCTGTTCACAATATATATAAATGATCTGGATCAGGGAATTGGATGCAATATTTCCAAATTCGCTGACAACACTAAACTAGGAGGAGGGTTGGGCTCTGATGAGGATGTCAGGAGGCTGCAGTGCGATTTGGACAGGTTGGGGGAATGGGCGGATACGTGGCAGATGCACTATAATGTGGATAAATGCGAGGTTATCCACTTTGGGGGTAAAAACAGGAGGGTAGATTATTATCTAAATGGCAATAGATTGGGAGATGGGGAAGTGCAGAGGGACCTGGGTGTTCTTGTGCACCAGTCACTGAAGGAGAGCATGCAGGTGCAACAGGCGATTAAGAAGGCAAATGGTATGTTGGCCTTCATATCAAGGGGGTTCGAGTATAGGAATAGGGATACCTTACTACAGCTGTACAAGGTGCTGGTGAGACCGCATCTGGAGTATTGTGTACAGTTTTGGTCGCCCCATCTGCGGAAGGATGTTCTTGCCATGGAAAGAGTGCAACGACGATTCACCAGGCTGATACCTGGAATGGCGGGAATGACCTACGAAGAGAGATTAAATAGTTTGGGCTTGTACTCACTGGAGTTTAGAAGATTGAGAGGGGATCCCATCGAAACATATAAAATTATGGCAGGCCTGGACAGGCTGAATTCAGAGAGAATGTTTCCAATGGCCGGGGAGCACAGAACCAAGGGCCACAGTCTAAAAATAGCGGGCAAATCATTTAAAACAGAGATGAGGAAGAATTTCTTCACTCAAAGAGTGGTGAGCCTGTGGAATTCCCTGCCACAGAGGGCTGTGAAGGCTAATTCAATAAATATTTTCAAGAGAGAATTGGATATATTTCTGAAGGCTAAGGGGATTAAGGGTTACGGAGAAAAGGCGGGGACGGGGTACTGAACTGGTAAGATCAGCTATGATCTCAGACGAAGATCAGCCATGATCTCATTGAATGGCGGAGCAGGCTCGAAGGGCCGAATGGCCTACTCCTGTTCCTATCTCTATGTTTCTATGTTTCTATGTTTCTATGTTCAAGGCTGAGATCGAAAGATTTTTGGACAAAAAGGGAATCAAATTAAATGGGAATAGTGTGGGAAAGTGGAGTTGAGGTTAAAGATCAGCCAAGATCTTATTGAATGGCAGAGCAGGAGAGATGCGCGGTATGGCCGACTCCTGCTCCTATTTCCTATGCTCTTACGATACATAGTTGAACTGCAAAGTTTTGCAGGGCTAAGAGGAAAGAGCCGGGGAGTGGGACTAAGTAGTTAGCTCTTTCAGAGAGCCAGTACAGGCACGATGAGCTGAAAGAAATCTTGCGCTGTATCGTTCAATGATTCTATTAATAGATCAATTTCTGCCATTCTGTACAGCCCTCCTAAACAATGCACCGGAATTCTATTTCGGTAAAGGAGCTGTTCATGCTCACATCCTCTTCAGCCTCAGGCACGCATCATCTTTGCCCTCCCGCTCACATCCCCTTCACCCTCACGCTCGCGTCCCCATCGCCCTCGAACTCGTGTCCCCTTACCCCCGCACCCTCGCATCCCCTTCCCCCTCCCCTTTCACTTCCACCTCCCCCTCCCCCTCCCCCTCGCTTGCCCGTCCCCCTCCCCCCTCACGTCCTCTTCCCCCCTCAAGTCACCTTCCCCCTTGCATCCCCTTCCCCCCTCACGTTACCTTCCCCTCCCCTTCGTGTCCCCATCCCCCTCCCCATTCCCCACGCGTCCCCTTCCCCCTCCCCATCCCCCTCGCATCCCCTTGCCCTCGCATCCCCTCCCCATCCCCTCCCGTTCCCCTCCCCCCTCACCACCCACCTCCCCATCGCGTCCCCTTCCCCCTCCACCTCGCTTCCCCTTCCCCTCACTTCCACTTCCCCCTCACGTCCCCTACCCACTCCCACTCCCCTTCCCCTTCCCCCTCACCATCACCCTCCCCCTCGTGTCCCCTTCCTCCTCCTCCTCATGTCCCCTTCCCCCTCCTTCCCCCCTCGCTTCCCCCTCCCTCCCCCCTCGCTTCCCCTTCCCCCTCCCTCTCCCCCTCACTTCCCCCTCCCCTTCCCTCTCCCACTCACTTCCCCCTCGCCCTCGCATCCCCTTCCCCCTCCCTCTCCCCCTCACATCCCCTTCCCCCTCCCTCTCCCCCTCGCTTCCCCCTCCGCCTCCACTTCCTTTCCCCTTCCCCTTCCGCCCTCCCCCTCACGTCACCCTCCCCCTCCCAACTCCCCCCTCGCGACCCCTTCCCCCTCCCCTTCCCCCCTCACGTCCCCCTCCCCCTCCCCACTCCCCGCCCGTGTCCCCTTCCCCCTCCCCATCCCCCCTCGCGTCCTCTTCCCACTCCCCTTCCCTTCACGTCCCCTTTGCCTCGCATCTCCTTCCCCTCCCCCTCGCACATTCCCCTCGCATCCCCATCCCTCTCCCCCTCCCCCTCCCGTCCCCATGCCCCTCCCCCTCGCGTCCCCTTCCCCCTCCCCATCGCGTCCCCCTCCCCATCGCGTCCCCCTCCCCATCGCAACCCCTCCCCTTTCCCCCTCCCCCTCGCATCCCCGTCCCTTTCCTCTCATGTCACCTTCCCCTCCCCCACGCCCCTTCCCCTTGTGCCCCCTTCCCCACCTCCCCATCACGTCCCCCTCCCCCTTCCCCATCCTCGTTGCTTCCCCTTCCCCCTCCCCCTCCCCCTCCCCTTCCCCTCCCCCTCATGTCCACTTCCTCCTCCACTTCCCCTCCAGCTCCCCCTCATGTCCCCTTCCCCCTCCCCTTCCCCTTCCCCCTCCCCCTCCCCTTCCCCTCCCCCTCATGTCCCCTTCCTCCTCCACTTCCCCTCCACCTCCCCCTCATGTCCCCTTCCCCCTCCCCTTCCCCCTCCCCCTCCCCCTCCCCTCCCCCTCCCTCTCGCGTCCCCTTCCCCTTCCCCCTCCCCCTCTCCCTCACGTCTCCTTCCCCCTTCCCTTCCCCCTCGCATCCCCTTCCCCCTCGCGTGCCCTTCCCCCTCGCATCCCCTTCCCACTCCCCCTCCGTCCCCTTCCCCCTCCCCCAAGCGTCCACTTCCCCCTTCCCCTCACGTCCCCGTTCCATCAAGGTCATCATCTGAATCCTGTGCAGTAGAATTCTTGCATGAACTCACCCAGTAGTGAGCTGACACCCGATCGGCCTCTTTCCCCTGGCCTGGCTGCAGCCCACTGGTGTTCAGTAGATCACCACGTGCAGAGCCCGCCTCCATACTACACTCTAAAATCCTCGCTGTGCCATTTCCTGAGCTGGTGCCTTTGACTGCCAGATGCACTGATGGTGTGTCTTCTTCTCCTCTTTCAATGCTCTCCTCCATCGATTTAGGGACTGGCTGTTCATGTTGGAGTTCTTGCATAACTGAAAGGAGAAAGGCACACGGGTCAGGATGTGGTGAGGAAAGGGGAAAGCAAGATACCCATGCATACGCCATCAACAGCCTATAAGTGAGTATAGTGTGTGAGCTGAGGGGCAAATGGGATGTGAGAAGAAGGATTAGGTGTGAGCAGACCGTCATCATAAGCAATGATTTCAACTTTCCCGTTCGCCACGGCCTCTGTGAATGCTGCTCGAATGATGTCGGACGCTGTTCCCTCCAACTCCATCAGGTTCTCCAGACGGGCTTTCCCTCCACCCATCTGCTGTGGCTGCTGGTGGTTAACAGCAACCATTTCCTGCAAGAGAACTTGAAGTGTCAGTGAGTGTGGTGCTTTGTGTTTTGGTGATGTGCCTGCCATTGTTGAATAGTTGCCAGTGTGTGCTATGTGTGTGATGTGGTTGTGTGTCTTGCAGCAGTGGTCAGTGTGTGTGGGTCACGTGAAACTATGATTCTGAAGTATGATTGGTGATTGCTAGAGACTGTAGGTAGGTGAGTGATGGGGGTGTGGCCCATTGAGCAATGTGTGAGACTTGTGGTGCAGAGGGTGTGATATGGCATTTGATAATGTATTCACGCAAATTGACCACTCATCTGAGGTCAATAAACTTTTTGATGCACAGTAGCCAGGTCCTGGGCCTAACTCTTATCGCACTGACGGCTTCAGCGATCTCTCCCGCAGTCTTCTGGTTTTCTGCCTTGAAGGCCTCTTGAGCCCTAGGATGGTGTGTCTTCTTCTCCTCTTTCACTGCTCTCCTCCATCGATTCAGGGACAGGCTGGCCAAGTTGGAGTTCTTATGTAACTGAAAGGGGAAAAGCACAAGGGTCAGGATGTGCTGATGAAAGGGGGAAAAGCAAGAGACACATGCATATACCATCAACAGCTTATAATTGAGAATATATTGTGGGCTGAGGGGCAAGTGGGATGTGAGAAGACGGATTAGGTGTGAGCAGACCGCCATCATCATCAATGCTTTCAACTTTGCCGTTCACCACGCACTCTGTGAATGCTGCTCGAATGCTGTCGAGCGCTGCTCCCTCCAACTCCATCAGGTTCTCCAGACGGTCTTTCCCTCCACCCATCTGCTGCAGCTCCCGGTGGTTATCATCGACCATTTCCTGCTAGAGAAAGTGAGGTGTCAGTGCACGTGGTGCTTTGCATTTGGATGATGTACCTGCCATTGTTGAATAGTTACCAGTGTGTGCTAGGTGTTGTGATGTGGGTGTGTGTCTTGCAGCAGTGGTCAGTGTGTGTGGGTCATGTGAAACTATGATTGAGTAGTATGAGTGGTGATTGCTAGAGATTGTTTGTAGCTGAGTGACTGGGGTGCGGCACATTGAGCAATGTGCGAGGCTTATGGTGCAGATGGTGCGATATGGCATTTGATGATGCATTCACCCACCTTGACCACTCGTCTGAGAACATTAAACTTTTGTGGTACTGCATCCAGGTCCTGGAGCTAACAATTGTCGCAACACAGCCCTCTGATGTTCTGCCTTGAAGGCCTCTTGATCCTCTGGGATAGATGGCCTGAAGCGTTTATGAAACCCCAGGACCAAGGCCTGATTGCTGCATCTGAAAAAGTACTCATCCTTTCCCTAAGCTGTTAGAACATGACTCTCTCCACAATGACAATGAGTTGCTTCTGCATCAAAGCACTTCCTCCTAAAGTAGTGCAGTGAACCTAGGCCAAACTTTATTGGCCATTAGAATGCACATGATACTGCCCCCCTGTTCAGTGCTATGCCAATCAGCAGCGGGTTTAGGGCTGAGATCAGCTTTGCAATCATTTCAAAGAGCAGGATTTTGTGTGTTGCCTGCAACACTTACAAATGACTGGAGCAGATCGATCTTTGCGCTGCCTGCGCCTGTTTTCAGGCCTTGTACAATTTCTAGAGCTTTATTACAGATCACAACAAATTGCCGCATAACAACAATGCTCCTGATGTCCCTACTGGATTTTGTTGCCAATTATCTTAAATCTGTGTCCTTTGGTAACCGACCCTCCCGCCAGTGGAAAGAGTTTCTCCCTATATACTCTATCAAAGCCCTTCATGATTTTGACTGCCTCATGTAAATCTACACTTATCTGCTTTAAGAAGAACAATCCCAGATTCTCTAATCTCTCCACATAACTGAAGTCGCCGTAACAATTCAGGGAGTAAGTCTTTGTGTAATGGGGATCCCTGGAACTGTGATTTATTTGCACTTTGCTCCTGGAAGTGAGAAAATAAGTGCAAGAAACTCCTGACAGTGAGTTCTTTGCAGGGCTTCTGTGGAACAGTTAGTATTTGTGGATGGGTTCCCAGTAATTGTGCCATAACCCCAGTAATTTCCATGCAATTGTAAATCTTTATTCAGTTACCAATGACTCCATCACCATTTACAATAATAGGGCTCTTGGAATCTTGTCACATGGGTTTCTGGATGCGTATCAATAATAGTGGGGTTCCCTCAAGAATATTTCAATGTTTAGAGCAGGAAAATGGCCATATCTGACTATGTGCAGGGTCAATGGTTGTGTATTTCTGGGAAAGATTCTGAGTCATGTGCAGGCATTCCTTGCGGTTGGCAGGAGTGTGTCAGCATTTTGTGGGCAATGGAAATAGGAAAATGTTTGTCATGGATCTTCAGGAATGAGTAAAGAATATTCCCGGGGTCACAAACACATGGGCCCAGAAATTCGGGTCGGAGGCTTCCCACGGGTCCAAGCCGCTGACCTGCATTTATCTAGTGCGCCGGCCGTTGAGCTGTGGGCCTGCATGGGATTTCGATCCTGGGCCTCCTCCAACTGCCGGTATGCAGTTTCGATATCCCAGGGACGCGGTTCGTTCGATGTATCCCCTGGGATCACGTGGGCCATGGAGAGCCAATCGTAGCAGGGAATGCTTCATTCATAAGTTTGACAGGAAGAGCTGTCAAATCTATAATTACTCTAAGCTCCAATACATCACTAAAACTTGAAATAAATTTTTAAAAATCACATTTTTAGAATAGCTATAAATTACGTGAAATAGCTATTTTAAACAATAATTTAAATTTGTGAAAAAAATAATTACATTTTCTAACGGGGCTAAAAATGAACCTACCTTTCTTTAAAGTATTTAAAATAATAAAACTGTGACAAAATGATTTAATTTTAATTAATTCACCACTGGGCCATGGTTTGCTTTCACTGACTGAGGTTGAAGTCCACACTGAGAACTGGATAGAAATTCTCTGAAATTACAGAACGTCATTATCACAGAGATCATCAGAAACCTGTAAATAATCCTGTTCTTGCTTCACCCAATATGGTCATACTGGCGATTGCACAGAGCGTGTTTAATCCTGAGCTTTGGGGAGATTCAAATTACATCTGTGCAATATCGGGTTAAATATAATTTATGATATTGCAACACGTTCTGTGAAAGAGATTAACTGAATATGTTTGTTTAGTCACTGTAAATAATGTCAGTCTCCTTGCGCCCTAATCATGTCAGTGGAGATTTCTCCCGCCTTATATAAGGGCCTTCGCTCAGTGTGTTAACCCAGAGTGTCTCTCGGAGCTTGGTCTACAGAAGAACCCAGGATCAGCACTCTGCAGAAGTTTGAAGAAAGGATCGGAGACCTCCATGAGAAAATATGGCAATGGCTGCAACTCTACGTGTGCAGAAGATTTATTATCCCACCCTTGCTGTTATTGGTGTCCCTGGTAAGTCTCTATCTCGTAGTATTAATCCTGTAATCATTTTTATTGTATTCCTGTCTGGAACTGTCAAATCCCAGTTGCTGTTGGTGTTCCTTGTAAGTGTCCCTGTCCCTATTTCATGCAGTAAACGATATTTATCTGTAAACACTGTGCTCATTATGCAAGTCTCCATATCCAACAATTCATTGTATTCTGTTTACTCCTCTTGCTGTGTGATTGAAAGTATATTGTTCCTTGGCAGTGTTACTGGGTGATTTATTGAATGAATCATTCCAGCGGCGTTCTGGAGCCACGTCATGATCCAAAACGTGACGTGGCCAGGAGGGAGCAGCTGATTGGGTGAGTATGGCCAGGGAGTATTTATACTCTATAGATTGACAGTTAAGCTTCATGGTTTATAAAGTTTAGAAGGTCTTCATTTTTTGGTGTTTATAGTTTCTAGTGTTAGTAACCAAGGGCCCTTGAGTGTATCGTTTAATTGTAGTGTAATAGGTGGTATTGATTGATTTAAATTACTTTAAATTAATTGAAGGGTAATTCATGGCAGGACAGCTTGGTGTCGTGGTATGTTCCTCCTAAACTATTTGGGAATCAGGGAAAATTCCTGTGTCCCTGACGACCATGTGTGTGGGAAGTGTTTCCAGCTGCAGCTACTGGCAGACCGCATTGCATCGCTGGAGCTGCGAATGGATACATACTGGAGCATTTGCGATGCTGAGGATGTCGTGAATATCATGTTTAATGAGTTGGTCACACCGCAGGTAAAGGCAGCACAGGCAGAAAGAGAATGGGTGACCATCAGGCAGAGTAGTAGGCGCAGGCAGGTAGTGCAGGGGTCCCCTGAGATCATCCCCCTCTCAAACAGATATACCGCTTTGGATATTGTTGAGGAGGATGGCTTATCAGAGGAAGGCAGCAGCAACCAACTTCTTGGCACCGTGGGTCATTCTGTTGCACAAGGCAGAAGGAAAAATAGTGGGAGAGCTATAGCAATAGGGGATTCTATTGTAAGGGGAGTAGCTAGGCGTTTCTGTGGCCGCAAATGAGACTCCAGGATGGTGTGTTTCCTCCCTGGTGCAAGGGTCAAGGCTGTCTCGGTGTGGTGGCAGATCATTCTGGAGGTTGAGGGCGAGCCGCCAGTTATCGTGGTGCATATAGGTACCGACGATATTGGTAAAAACCGGGACGAGGTCCTAAAAGCTGAAAATAGGGAGTTAGGAGGTAAATTTTTAAAAAAAGGACCTCAAACGTAGAATCTCAGGATTGCTACCAGTGCCACGTGCTAGTCAGAGTAAAAATAGAAGGATGCTTCAGCTGAATACATGGCCAGAAGAATCATGCAAGGGGGAGGAATTCAAATTCCTGGTACATTGGAACCGGTTCTAGGGGGAGGTGGGTCCAGTACAAACCGGACGGTTTGCACCTGGGCAGGACCGGGCCCGATGGCCTAGGGGGAGTGTTTGCTAGTGCTGTTGGGGAGGGTTTAAACTAAAATGGCAGGTGTTTGGGAACATGTGCAGTGAGACAGAGGAATGGGAAACAGGAATCGAAGCAATAGTCAGGAAGGAGCAAAGCAAAAGTGGCAGGCAGAGAAGTCAAGGGTTTAAATCAAACATGAGCACAGTAAATAATAGTTCTAAAAGGTCTAAAAGTGTTAATAAAACAAGCCTGAATGCTTTGTGTCTTAATGCGAGGAGCATTCGTAATAAGGTGCATGAATTAGCTGCTCAAATAGATATAAATGGATAGGATATGATTGGGATTATGGAAACATTGCTCCAGCGTGACCAAGGCTGGGAACTCAACATCCAAGGGAATTCAGTATACAGGAAAGACATTCAAAAAGGAAAAGGAGGTGGGGTAGCATTGCTGATTAAAGAGTAGGTTAACACAATAGTAAGGAAGGATATTAGCTCTGCTAATGTGGAATCTGTATGGGTAGAGCTGAGAAATACCAAGGGGCAGAAAACGTTAGTGGGACTTGTATACAGACCCCCAAACAGTAATGCTGAGAATGGGGATGGCATTAAAAGGGAAATCAGAGATGCATGCAATAAGGGCACAGCAGTTATCATGGGTGACTTTAATCTACATTTTGATTGGGCTAACCAAATCAGTAACAATACTGTGGAGGAGGAATTCCTAGAGTGTATACGGGATGGTTTCCTGGACCAATATGTCGAGGAACCAACTAGAGATCAGGTCATCTTTGACTGGGTATTATGTAATGAGAAAGGATTAATTAGCAATCTTGTTGTGCGAGGCCCCTTGGAGCACAGCGATCATAATATGATAGAATTCTTCATTAAGATGGAGAGTGAAGTAGTTGACTCAGAGACTAGGGTCCTGAATTTATATAAAGGAAACTACGTTGGTATGAGGCGCAAGATGGGTACAATGATTGGGGAGTGTTACTAAAGAGGTTGACTCTGGATAGGCAATGGCAAATATTTAAATATCGCATGGATGAACTTCAGAATTTGTTCATCATTTTTGGCATAAAAATAAAACAAAAAAGGTGACTCAACTGTGGCTAACAAGGGAAATTAGGGATAGCATAAGATCCAACGAGAGGACATATAAATTGGCCAGAAAAAGCAGCAAATCTGAAGTTTGGGATCAGTTTAGTATTCAGCAAATGAGGACAGAGGGATTAATTACGAGGGGGGAAATTGAATATGAGAGTAAGCTTGCAGGGAACATAAAAACTGATTGTAAAAGCTTCTATAGATATGTGAAGAGAAAGAGATTGGTGAAGTCAAACGTAGGCACCTTGCAGTCAGAATCAGGGGAATTTATAATGGGGAACAAAGAAATGGATGACCAATTAAATACATACTTTGGTTCTGTCTTCACAAAGGAGGACACATGTAACCTCCCAGAGATGTCGGGGAACATAGGGTCTAATGAGAGGGAGCAACTGAATGAAATCAGTATTTGTAGGGAAATGGTGTTAAGGAAATTGATGGGATTGAAGGCCGATAAATCCCCAGGGCCTGATAATCTACATCCAAGGGTACTTAAGGAAGTGGCCCTAGAAACAGTAGATGCATTGCTGGTCATCTTCCGAAATTCAATTGAATCTGGAACAGTTCCCATGGATTGGAGGGTAGCTAATCTTACCTCAGTATTCAAAAAAGGTGGTAGAGAGAAAACAGGGATTTATAGACTGGTAAGCCTGACATCGGTAGTGGGGAAAATCCAGGAGTCCATTGTAAAAGATGTAACAGCAGAGCATTTGGAAAACAGTGACAGTAATGGACAAAGTCAACATGGATTTACAAAAGGTAAATCGTGCTTGACTAATGCACAGGAATGTTTTGAGGAAGTAACTGGTAGAATAGATAAGGGAGAACCAGTGGATGTGGTGTATTTGGACTTTCAGAAGGCTTTCGATAAGGTCCCGCATAAGAGATTAGCGTGTAAAGTTAAAGCACATGGGATTAGGGGCGAGGTACTTACTTGGATAGAGAACTGGTTGGCAGACAGGAAGGAATGAGTTGGAATAAGCGAGTCTTTTTTCGAGTGGCAGGCATGACTAATGGGGTACCGCAGGGATCGGTGCTAGTACCCCAGCTATTCACAATATATATTAATGATCTAGACGAGGGAACTAGATGTAATATCTCCAAGTTTACAGAAGTCACAAAGCTGGGTGGGCGTGTGTGCTGTGAAGAGGATGCTGAGAAACTGCAGTATAATTTGGACACGTTCGGTGATTGATCAGATATATGGCAGATGCAGGATAATGTGGATAAATTCGAGGATATCCACTTTGGTGTCAAAAACAGGAAGGCAGATTATTATCTGAACGGCAATAGATTGGGAGAAGGGGAAGTGCAACGAGACCTGGGTGTCCTTGTGCACCAGTCGCTGAAGCTAAGCGTGCAGGTGAAGCGGGCAGTTAAGAAGTCAAATGGTATGTTGGCCTTCGTAGCGAGAGGATTCGAGTACAGGAACAAGGATGTCTTGCTGCAGTTGTACACGGCCTTGGTGAGACCACACCTTGAGTATTGTGTGCAGTTTTGGTCGCCTTATCTGAGGAAGGAAGTTCTTGCCATGGAAGGAGTGCAGCGAAGATTCACCAGGCTGATACCTGGGATGGCAGGAATGACGTTAAAGGAGAGATTGGGTCGATTGGGCTTATACTCGCTGGAGTTTGGAAGAATAAGAGGGGATCCCATTGAAACTTATAAAATTCTAATAGGACTAGACAGACTAGATGCAGGATGGATGTTCCCGATGGTGGGGGAGTCCAGAACCAGGGGGTCACAGACTAACGATAAGGGATAAGCCATTTAGGACAGAGATGAGGAGGAATTTCTTCACCCAGAGAGTGGCACAACTGTGGAATTCTCTACCACAGAAGGCAGTTGAGGCCAATTCATTAAATATTTTCAAGAAGGAGTTGGATATATTTCTTAAGGCTAAAGGGATCAAGAGATATTTGGAGAAAGCAGGGACCGGGTTCTGAATTTGGATGATCAGCCATGATCTCATTAAATGGCGGAGCAGGCTCGAGGGGCCGAATGGCCTACTCCTGCTCCTATCTTCTATGTTTCCATGTTTCTATGAATATCTTACAGTCTGCTGTCTGCTCTGAGTCTGGGAGTAGATTTTACTCTTTACCATCTGGGAGTTAAACAGCGAATGAGGAGGCCGGTGGGATAAAAAGAGGGCGAGACGGATTTTCAGAACCAGCCATGGTCCTTCCATTGATTTTAAAGGAAGGTGGATCGGGCGGGTTCTATTATTGGTGAGGGGTCTGTTCCCCGAACCGATTAGTTGTGTGTGATCCGGACAGGCGGTGCTTAATTGTTAGACAGTGAAGACAGAAGCAAATCAAGTCAGAAAGAAGTTCATGTCTTTAAGGATATTTTTTACATCTGCTGGGTAAAATTAATGATACAGTGTTGCAACTGGCGATAAACCATTCCAATTGGTTGTAATTCCAATTGACTGTAAGTGGAGTAATGTGCAGAATAGATTCCTTTATCAGTTTATCGCTTTTTAATCCCTCGATCAATTTTAACCTATTCAGTTCTCACTTATATGTGGACAGCGCCAGATTAACATTGTTCCACTTCCATTCAGATATTTTCTCAAACACAAGGTGGCAGATCATATCGTTAGTTACATCATGTGCCACAGTTGATTTAAGAATATTCTCCTTTGGTCCATTTTTCCACTGCCGTTTCACACCCCAGATGTTTCCTGCCCAGAAAGAGCTGATGAGCCTTCTCTCGGTCTCAGCTGTTTGCTGAGATATTCCAAAAGCGAATCCCCAGACCCACTCTCTCCTCATGGTCTGGTGCCTTCCTCTGATTCCTCTACAGAATCCTCTTTAGTTAGAAGTAGATCCGCTGAGTGTGATTTTCGCTGTCTCCTGTTCCGACCTATCTCACTGCTGATGTTTATTTTGAAAGATCTCATTGATGTTTTTAATTCACTCTTGTACTCTGCCTCTGCAAATAATTTCAGCTAAAGTTTGAACCAAACCCGCCCGGCGGGAACAGGGCGCGTTCAGGATGGACACCCGTTTTACAGTCCGCCAGATTTTGCTCTTCATTGAATTCAATGTTCCGGACAATTGGACGGTGAGTGAAACAGTTGTCCGACCCGAACCCGCCCCATTTCCACTCGCCGAGTTAGTGTAAACTTCGGGTTTCTACAGGTCCTTGCTTGGTTTCGGTACCAGGGACCACTCTGAAATTATCGTTAATAAAATGTGAGGCAAGTCAGCAGGTGTAAAAGGCCATTCTGCCAGGGCACCTAAAATGGCTGAACAATCCTGTTGCTCGGCAAACATCCAAGCAGGCACTTTCCAGCAGAAGGCATTGCACAGTGAACAGGAGCAGCACCCCGGGGATTACCAACCATATCCCAGCGTCACTGAGCAGGAGAGCCGCCCTGGGGATTGCCCCCACCATATCCCAGGCTCACTGATCAGGAGCAGCACCCAGTGGATTACCCCCACCATATCCCAGGGTCACTGATCAGGAGCAGCACCCAGGGGATTACCCCCACCATATCCCAGGGTCACAGATCAGGAGCAGCACATAGGGGATTACCGCCACCATATCCAGGGTCACTGATCAGGAGCAGCACCCAGGGGATTACCCCACCATATCCCAGGGTCACAGATCAGGAGCAGCACCCAGGGGATTACCCCACCATATCCCAGGTCACTGGTCAGAAGCAGCACCCAGGGGGTTACCCCCACCATATCCCAGGGTCACTGATCAGGAGCAGCACCCAGGGGATTACCCACACCATATCCCAGGTACACTGATCAGGAGCGGCACCCAGGGGATTAGCCACACCATATCCCAGGGTCACTGGTCAGGAGTAGCACCCAGGGGATTACCCACACCATATCCCAGGGTCACCGGTCAGGAGTAGCACCCAGGGGATTACCCCCACCCTATCCCAGGGTCACAGATCAGGAGCAGCTCACAGGGGATTACCGCCACCATATCCCAGGGTCACTGATCAGGAGCAGCACCCAGGGGATTACCCCACCATATCCCAGGGTCACAGATCAGGAGCAGCACCCAGGGGATTACCCCAGCATATCCCAGGTCACTGGTCAGAAGCAGCACCCAGGGGGTTAACCCCACCATATCCCAGGGTCACTGATCAGGAGCAGCACCCAGGGGATTACCCCCACCATATCCCAGGGTCACTGATCAGGAGCAGCACCCAGGGGATTACCCACACCATATCCCAGGTACACTGATCAGGAGCAGCACCCAGGGGATTACCCACACCATATCCCAGGTACACTGATCAGGAGCAGCACCCAGGGGATTAGCCACACCATATCCCTGGGTCACTGGTCAGGAGTAGCACCCAGGGGATTACCCACACCATATCCCAGGGTCACCGGTCAGGAGCAGCTCCCAGGGGATTACCCCCACCATATTCGAGGGTCACTGATCAGGAGCAGCACCCAGGGGATTACCCCCACCATATCCCAGGTTCACTGATGAGGAGCAGTACCCGGGGGAATACCCCCACCATATCCCAGGGTCACTGATCAGCAGCAGCACCCAGGGGTTTACCCCCACCATATCCCAGGGTCACTGATCAGGAGCAGCACACGTGGGAATACAGCAACCATATCCCAGGGTCACTGATCAGGAGCAGCACCCAGGAGGTTACCCCCACCATATCCCAGAGTCACTGATCAGGAGCAGAACCCAGGGGATTACCGCAACCATATCCCAGGGTCACTGATCAGGAGCAGCACCCAGGGGGTTACCCCCACCATATCCCAGAGCCACTGATCAGGAGGAGAACCCAGGGGATTACCGCAACCATATCCCAGGGCACTGATCAGGAGCAGCACCCAGGGGATTACCCACACCATATCCCAGTGTCACTGATCAGGAGCAGCTCCCAGGGGATTACCCCCACCATATCCCAGGGTCACTGGTCAGGAGCAACACCCAGGGGATTACCCCCACCATATCCCAGGGTCACTGATCAGAAGCAGCTCCCAGGGGATTACCCTCACCATATCCCAGGGTCTCTGGTCAGGAGCAGCACCCAGGGGATTACCCACACCATATCCCAGGATCACTGGTCAGGAGCAGCTCCCAGGGGATTACCCCCACCATATTCCAGGGTCACTGATCAGGAGCAGCACCCAGGGGATTACCCACACCATATCCCTGGGTCACTGGTCAGGAGCAGCACCCAGGAGATTACCCACACCATATCCCTGGGTCACTGGTTAGGAGCAGCACCCAGGGGATTACCCCCACCATATCCCTGGGTCACTGGTCAGGAGTAGCATCCAGGGGATTACCCCCACCATATCCCTGGGTCACTGGTCAGGAGTAGCACCCAGGGGATTACCCACACCATATCCCTGGGTCACTGATCAGGAGTAGCACCCAGGGGATTACCCACACCATATCCCTGGGTCACTGGTCAGGAGTAGCACCCAGGGGATTACCCCCACCATATCCCTAGGTCACTGGTCAGGAGTAGCACCCAGGGGATTACCCAAACCATATCCCTGGGTCACTGATCAGGAGCAGCACCCAGGGGATTACTCCACCATATCCCAGGGTCACTGGTCAGGAGTAGCACCCAGGTGATTACCCACACCATATCCCTGGGTCACTGGTCAGGAGCAACACCCAGGGGATTATCCCCACCACACCCCAAGGTCACTGATCAGGATGTGCACTCAGGGGATTACCCACACCATATCCCAGGTACACTGCTCAGGAGCAGCTCCCAGTGGATTAACCCAACCATATCCCAGGGTCACTGATCAGGAGCAGCACCCGGGGGAATACCCCCAACATATTCCAGAGGCAGTGATCAGGAGCAGCACATTAGAGATTACCCCCACCATACCCAGATCACTGATCAGGAACAGCATCAACGCAAATAGGCAAACCTTTCCCCAGGTCAATGATCAGGAGTAGCAGCCAGGGGATAATCCCCTTCAATATCAATATTCATTGATCAGGAGCACGACTCAGGCAATTATTCGCACCAAATTCCAGGGTCACTGATCAGGAACAGGACTCATGTGGACAATGTGCAACAGAAAATGTGAGAGATAACATAAAGAGAATGTCAAGAACTTTAAAAAGTGATAATAATAGTGTAAATCGTGGGATTGTCAAAGATATAAAGGAGAGCAATGGAAGACAAAAAAGACAGTAGGAGCTGTAAAGAGGGAATATGAAAAGAAAATTGCGATGGATATGAAAATGTAACACAAAATGTTTTAAAATTATGTACGGATAAACGGAGTAAGGAGTAATGTGGCCTCTTTAAAAACAGATACTGGTAATATTGCAAATGAAAATAAGGAAATACGAGACTTGTTGACGAATTACATTGGAACAGAGCCTATACACATAAGAGTGCATCAGAAAAAGGCGTCAGTGTAGGGAGGAATGGTTAAAAAGACAATATTAAATCCCCATATCTGAACGCACGTAGCATTCGTAACAAGATAGATGAGTTGACAGCACAAATAGAAATAAATGGGTTTGATCTGATAGCCATTGGAGAGACGTGGTTGCAAGATGACCAAGACTGGAAACTAAATATTATGGGGTATTTGCAATTTCGTAGGGCTAGGCAGAAAGCAAAAGGAGGTGGTGTAGCTCTGTTAATAAGGGATCAGATCAGTGCCGTAATGAGAAATGATATTGGCCTAAAAGATCAAGACCTAGAATCAGTTGGGGTGGAGATAAGAAATACTAAAGGCAAGAAGTCACTTGGCGGAGTGGTCTACAGGCCTACAAACAACAGCCACACAGTAGGACAGCATATAATTTAAGAAATATTTGATGCTTGTAAGAAAGTTATGGCTATAATCATGGGAGATTTTAATCTTCATATTGACTGGACAAAGCAAATTGGCAAAGAGAGATTGAGAAAGAGTTCTTAGAGTGTATACAGGATGGTTTCTTGGAACAATGAGCCGTGAACACAACCAGGGAGAAGACTATTTGATATCTGACCATTTGTAAGGAGGCTGGATTAATTAATGATCTCGAAGTAAAGGATCCACTTGGGAAGAGTGAACATAGCATGGTAGAATTTCAAATTCAGATTGAGGGTGAGAAAGCTAGATCTCAAACTAGTGTCCTGAACTTAAGCAAAGGTAATTGGAAAGGTATGAAGGCAGACTTGGTTAAATTGAACTGGGAACATTTATTGCAGGGAAAGACTGTAGAAAAGCAGTGGCAAACATTTAAGGAGATATGTCATTACTCTCAGCAAAAATATATTCCAGTGAGAAAGAAAGACTCTAAGAGAAGGAGGAACCATCCGTGGCTAACTAAGGAAATAAAGGATGGTATCAAATTGAAAACAAAACATACAATGATGCGAAGAATAGTGAAAGGTCAGAGAATTGGGAAATTTTTAAACCAGCAAAGGGTAACTAAAAAGACGATAGAGAGAAAAGGTAGCTTATGAGAGTAAGCTAGCAGGAAATGTGGAAACAGACAGTAAGCATTTCTACATGTATACAAAAAGGAAGAGAATAGCTAAAGTAAAAGTTAATCCCCTAAAGGATGAGGCTGGGGAGCTAATAAAATTGGAAACACAGAAATGCCGGAGACATTGAACAAATATTTTGCATCGGCCTTCACGGTAGAAGAAACTAAAAGCATCCCAATAATGGATAATCAAGGGGCTATTCGGGTGGGATGGAACTTAAAACAATCACTAACACTAGAGAGAATGTACTAGAGAAACTAATGGGACTAAACGTGGACAAATCCCCTGGACCAGCTGGCCTGCATCCTAGAGTCTTTAAATGGGTGGCTGCAGAGATAGTAGATGCATTTGTTGTAATCTACCAAAATTCGCTGGATTCTGGAGAGGTCCCAGGGGACTGGAAAACCGCACATGTAACGCCGCTATTTAAGAATGGAGGGAGACAGAATGCCGGCAACTATCGAACAGTTAGCCTAACAACTGTCATTGGGAAAATGCTGGCATCCATCATTAAGGAAGTGGTAGCAGGGCATTTAGAAAATCATAATATAGTCAAGCAGATTCAACATGGTTTATTGAAAGGGAAATCATGTTTGACAAATTTGCTGGAGCTCTATGAGGATGTAACGAGCAGGGTGGATAAAAGGGAACCAGTAGATGTCATGTATTTGGATTTACAGAAGGCATTCGAAAAGATGGCACATAGAAGGTTAGTACACAAGATAAGAGATGAAGCAGTTGGGAGTACTAGAATGGCTAGAGGATTGGCTAATGAACAGAAAGCAGAAAGTCAGGAAAAATAGTTCATTTTCAGGTGGACAAACTGTAACTAGTGGGTGCCGCAGGGATCAGTGCTGGGGCCTCAACTATTTACAATCTATATCAATGACTTGGATGCAGGGATTTAGAGTAATTTAGCCAAATTTGCTGATGATACAAAGATAGGTGGGAAAGCAAATTGTGTGGAGCACGAAAAGAATCTCGAAATGGGTATAGATAGGCTAATTGAGTGGGCAAAAATCTTGCAGATGGAGTTTAACGTGGTAAAATGCGAGGTTATACACTTGGTAGGAAAAGTAAAAAATATAACAAAATGCTGCAGTTCATAGGAATCTGTAGTTCCTTGTACATGAAACACAAAACGTTAGCATGCAGATACAGCAAGTAATTAGATAGGCAAATGGAAAGTAAGGGGGCTGGAGTATAACAGCAGGGATGTCCTGTTACAACTGTACAGGACGTTGGTGAGACCGCACCTGGAGTACAGTTTTGGTCTCCTTATTTAAGGAAGGATATAATTGAATTGGAGGCAGCTCAGAGAAGGTTCACGAGGTTGATTCCGGAGATGGAGTGGTGGTCTTATGAAGAACGGTTGTGTCAATAATCATTGGTGTTTAGCAGAATGTGAGGGGGTCTTATTGAAACATAAGATTCTGAAGGGGCTTTACAGGGTAGATGCAGAAAGGATGTTTCCCCTCGTGGGAGAATCTAGAACTAGGGTGCATAATTTCAGAATAAGGGGTCACCCATTTAAATCGGAAATGAGGAAAGATTTCTTCTCTCAGAGGGTCGTGAATCTTTGAAATCCTCTCTCCCAAAGATCTGTGGAGGCTGGGTCGATTAATATATTTAAGGTGGAGATAGTCAGATTTTTGAAAAGTAATTGAGTCATGGGTTATGGGGAGCGGACACGGAAGTAGATTTGAGGCCACGATCAGAGCCGCCATGATCTTATTGAATGACGGAGCAGGCGCGAGGGGACAAATGACCTACTCCTCCTCCTACATCTTATATACTTATGTTCTTATGTCAGCATTCACAATTGAGGAAGATGATAATATACCTGACATTCCAGGGAAATTATTAACGAATCAATGACAGGAACCCACAAAAAATAACGTAAGCAAGAAAACAGTATTAGCAAATATAATGGTAGGAAAGTATGATAATCTCCAGGGCCAGATGGTTTCCACCCCGTGGTTTTAATGGAACCAGTGAGGAAATAGCAGATGCATTAGCCATAATATTTTGAAGCTCTCTCGAGTTAGGAATTGTCCAGTTAGGTTGCAAAATTAAAACTGTAATTGTTATTTAGGAAAGCTGAAATAGAGAGAAACCAGAAAATTATAGACCGGATAGTCTAACAGCTGTTTTTGGGAAGTTATTCAGCAAAACTGAGCAATTATTATTTATTTATGGGATGTGGTCTGCACTGGCAAGGCCAGCATTTTTGCCCATCCCTCATTGCCCTTGAGAAGGTGGTGAAGAAGGTACTCCCACACTGCTGTTAGGGAAAGAGTTCCAGGCATTTGACCCAGCTACAATGAAGAATCAGCGATACACTGCTAAGTCAGGATGGTGTGTGACTTGGAGGGGGACTTGGTGGTCGTGGTATTCCCAGGCGGCTGCTGTCCTTGCTCTTCTAGGTGGAAGAGATCGCAGGTTTGTGAGTTACTGCCGAAGAAGCCTTGGCGAGTTGCTGCAGTGCATCTTGTAGACGGTACACACTGCAGCCACGGTGCGCCAGTGGTGGAGGGAGTGAATGTTTATGGTGGTGGATGGGGTGCCAATCGAGCGTGTTACTTTGTCCTGAATGGTGTCGAGCTCTTTCAGTGTTCTTGGAGCTGAACTCATCCAGGCAAGTAGAGAGTATTCCATCACACGTGAGCCTTGTAGATGCTGGAAAGGCTTTGGGAGTCAGCATGTGAGACACGTGCCACAGAATACCTTGTCCCTGACCCACTCTTGTTGCCACAGTGTTTATGTGGCAACAAGAGCAGGTCCATTTAATATCTGGTCAATGGTGACCCCAGTAAGTCGATTGTGGGGGATTCGGCGATGATAATGCTGTTGAATGTCAAGGGAAGGTGGTTAGACATTAAGTGATACGGAACCGATTTAGATGAATCAAATTTGAATACCGATAGACATGATCTCATGAAATGGCGGAACAGGCTCGAGAGGCTAAATGGTACACTGCTGCTCCAATGTTCATATGTTCTGAACACCCCATAATATCCCAGGGACACTGGTCAGCATCAGGACTCAGGGGTGTGCATACTCAGCAAATCCCAGTGTCGCTGACCACCATCAGGGCTCAGGGGTGGGCATACTCAGCAAATTCCAGGGTCACTAAAAAGCATCAGGACTCAGGGGTGTGCATACTCTGCAAATCCCAGGGTCACTGGTCAGCATCAGGACTCAGGATTGTGCATACTCAGCAAATCTCAGGGTCACTAATCAGCATCAGGACTCATGGGTGTGCATACTCAGCAAATCCCAGGGTCACTGATCAGCATCAGGACTCAGGGGTGTGCAAACTCTGCAATTTCCAGGGTCACTGGTCAGTGTTTGGACTCAGGGGTGTACATACTCAGCAAATCCCAGAGTCACTGGTCAGTATCAGGACTCAGGGGTGTGCATACTCAGCAAATCCCAGGGTCACTGGTCAGTATCAGGACTCAGGGGTGTGCATACTCAGCAAATCTCAGGGTCACTGGTCAGTATCAGGAATCAGGGGTGTGCATACTCAGCAAACCCCAGATCACTGATCAGCATCAGGACTCAGGAGTGTGCATACTTAGCAAATCCCAGGATCACTGATCAGCAGCTGCACCATATTAGAGGATAATACTGCAGAGGCTGGAAATCTGAAATAACAACAGAAAATGCTGGAAATACTCAGCAGGCCAGGCAGCATCCGTGGAGAGAGAAACAGAGTTTACGTTTCAGGTCTGGGACCCTTCATCAGTTCTGATGCTGCCTGGCCTGCTGAGTGTTTCCAGCATTTTTTGTTGTTATAGCAGCAGGGTTGAATGGGGTTTACACCCTCAGCTTATCCCAGAGTCACTGATCAGGAGCAGGACCAAAGGGGGTTACACCCTCAGCCTATCCCAGAGTCACTGATCAGGAGCAGGACCGAAGGGGTGATACACCCTCAGCATATCCCAGAGTCACTGATCAGGAGCAGGAAACAGAGGGGATCAACCTCAGCATATCACAGGGTCACTGATTCCAATTATAACTGACAAGGCCCAGATTCGATGCTGGGATCTTCTGTCAGCACTGTCGGGTTTTGTTGGCACCAGTCAGGGCGTTTACTCTTTGTTCATCAGCAGAGACCATATTCTATTATTGGACATCTCTGAATAAACATAACCGTGTTATTTTTCGTGTTTATTTACCAATTTGCTCAGACCTGGACTTCTCAAATCATTACTGATAGTTGACTTGAAGCCTTATCTCTATAATAACGTTCTGTCACGTTGGATTCCTTCACGGGATGTTGTGGGCTTTCAGTAAATGACATCCATTGATCCACAGCACTGATATTTCTGCTCCCATTCTGATGTATAGTTTCCATTTTCCCCCTTCCTTACAGTTAACTTAGTGACGATTGTGACCCTGTCTCGGGGAAAGTGTGGACTCTCCAAATGTGTCACTCGGTACCTGGTGGCCATGGCAGCGGCGGATCTACTGGTCGTTATCATCGATCTGATACTGAGGCACATCCCCATTGTTTATTATAAAACGTTTGACTTTCTGTTCGATATTAAAGTGTGTAACATCCACGCCGTCCTACTTTATGCAGCCACAGACTGTTCTGTCTGGTTCACCGTCGCTTTCACCTTTGATCGATTTGTGGCTATATGTTGCCAGAAGCTAAAAAACAAATATTGCACCGAGAAATCGGCGGCGGTGGTTATTGGAACAATGACTGTGTTGTTCTGTGTGAAGAACATTTTCTGGTACTTTTTGTTTACAGGCAGATATCTGCTTATGAGACTACCTTGGTTCTGTGCTATGCCCTACAGCGTTATGTTTTCACCAGTATGGACAGCAATTGAATTTCTACATTATATTTTCAACCCGTGTGTACCATTTATCCTGATTCTGATGCTCAATATTTTAACTGTCAGACACATTTTGTTGACCATCAGAATTCGCAAGCGACTTCGGGACCGGGTCAGTGGGGAGAGTCCCAGTGATCCAGAGTCAAAAAACAGGAGAAAATCAATTACTGTACTGTTTGTGATCTCGGGGAATTTTCTCCTTCTATGGGCTGTACTCATGGTGGCCACGATGTATTGTAGATTTACTTTGCTGAATATATTCGATGGTTCTCTAAACTTCAACATTGTACTTGAAATTGGATATATGCTCCAGCTCCAGAGTTGCTGCACAAACACTTTTATTTATGCCGTGACCCAGAGTAAGTTCAGAGAGGAGCTGAAGAATGGGGTGAAATATCCCTTCACTGTGCTTTCTAAGATTGTAAAATAACGAGGAACACGGAAGATTTTCACACGAAGGACACAATCTTGATTCACAGCTTATCTCAGCCCCTCTCCACCCAGTCTCTGTAATCGTGTTGTTTTGACGGCAAACCGAGCTGGTTTGATTGAAATTGAATTTGATGCAATGTGTGTTTTGTAAATTTGGATCAGCTGCCGTTTGTGGAGAATCCTTTACTGTAATCACACATTTAGAATAAAATTAAACTGATATGGAACATCCCTGTTGGAAACAGTTTATTACGTTTCATTGCTGTCTGTTTTCATGGATTTTGGCCGGATTGACTGTGACTCAATGTAATGGATTGTAGCTGGGAAAACATACACCAGTCCACAAAACCGCGAGTTCCTCTTTACAGAGACCATCTCTGGCTAGTTTAATGACTCCTGCAGCCCAACTGCTGAAATTCAAGTTCTTCATAGTTAACATTCGTCATGAGGTGTATATGAGGAGTAAATTACCGCTCAGCTCATGGATACTGTGCGCATTACAATGGTTAACTTTATAAAGCCCGGAATTTGCGGTGGGTAATGACGGCGAACTAATAACGTTCGCTGTTATTACCCCTTTGAAGCTGACCGCAACTTTGCGAAATAATGCATGGGCATCTAACCGCGAAAATTCTGATGCTGCAGTCAGTCATTCACTGTTCCAACACTGGCTGCATGTGTCCCTGCCCCCACCCCCATAGCCGACAATCAGTGCAATCAGGGAAATCAGTGAAACTGACCAAACCTGGGCTTTTCCTGGCAATATCGCTGTTAAATACCCCATTAAATTTTAGACCTTGTTGGATTCGGTATAAATGGGGTTTCAACACCGAATTCATAGAATCATATAAAGTTACAGCATGGAAGGAGACCATTTCGGCCCATCGTGTCCGAGCTGGCCAACAAACTGCCTAATTCCACTTCCCAGCTCTTGGTCCGTAGCCCTGCAGGTTAGAGCATCTAAAGTGCACATCCACGTACTTTTTAATATGTTTAGGGTTCCTGGTTCCACCATCCTTTCAGGCAGCGACTTGCAGACCCCCACAACCCTTTGGGTGAAGAAATTTCCCTTCAAATCCCCTCTGAACCTTCCACCAATTACGTTAAAACTGTGCCGCCCTGGTTTTTGACCCCTCTGCTCAGGGAACTAGGTCCTTTCTATCCATTTTATCTCTGCCCCTCATAATTTTTTACACCGCAATGTCTCCACTCCACCTCCTTCGTTCCAAGGAAAACAGACCCAGCCTATCCAATCTTTCGTCATAGCTAAGATTCTCTACTCCCAGCAACATCATTGTAAATCTCCTCTGTATCCTCTCTAGTGCAATCACATCTGTCCCGTAATGTGGTGACAGGAACTGCACACAGTACTCTAGTTAAGGCCGAACTAGTATCTTATATAGTAGAAGTCTAAACCTCCTGCTCTTGTATTCTATGCCACGGCTAATAAAGGCAAGAATTCCGTATGCCTTCTTAACCACCTTATCTACATGGCCTGCTACCTTCAGGGATCTGTGGACATGCACTCCAAGGTCCCTTCGTTCCTCTACATTACTCACTGTCCTACCATTTAATGTGTATTCCCTTTCCGTGTTAGCCCTCCCAAATGCATTACCTCACACTTCTCCGGATTGAATTCCACTTGCCACTGTTCTGCCCACCTGACCAATTTATTGATATCTTCCTGCAGTCAACAACTTCTTTCCTCAGGGTCAACCACACAGCTGATTTTAGTATCATCTGCAAGCTACTTACTGATACCGCATATATTCATGTCTAGATCGCATATATATACCACAGAATGCAAGGGACCTAGGACTGAGCCCTGTGGAACCCCACTGGAAATAGCCTTCCACTCACAAAAACACTCATCAACCATAACCCTCTGCTTCCTGTCTCCGAGCCAGTTTTGAATCCAACTTGACACATTGCCCTGGATCCCACGGGCTTTTAACTTTGTGACCAGTCTGACATGTGGAACCTTATCAAAAGCCTTGCTAAAGTCCATATAAATTACATCAACCACCCTACCCTCATCCGCCCTCCTTGTTACCTCCTCAAAAAATTCAATCAATTTTGTCAGACACGAACTTCCCTTAACAATGCCGTGCTGACTAGCCTTAATTGATCCGTGTGTTTCTAAATGAAGATTTATTCAGTCCTTCAGAATTATTTCCAATAATTTTCCGACCACCGATGTTAGGCTGACTGGCCTTTAATTACTCGGTCTATCATTTTCTCCCTTTTTAAACAAGGGTACCACATTAGCAGTCCTCCAGTCCTCTGGCACCACATCTGAAGCCGGAGAGGATTGAAAAATGATTGTCAGTGCCTCTGCTATTTCCTCTTTGCTTCGCTTAATAGCCTGGGATACATTTGTCCACTTTTAGAGCTGCAAATCCCCTTAATACTTCCTCTCTCAGTATTTTGATTGCATGAAGTATTTCACACTTCTCCCCCCTGATAGCAATGTCTGCTTCGGCCCTCTCCTTTGTGTAAACAGACGCAAAGTATTCATTTAGAACCCTACCGGCGTCTCCTGCCTCTACACACAGATTAAACCCATGATCTCTAATAGGCCCTACCCTTTCTTTAGTTATCCTGTTACTCTTAATATTGACTGTTATACAAGCGTTATCGCCCTGAATAAATATTTTTTTAATTTTGTGGTGTGTCATATTTCTCCATTTGATAAAATGACGTTTTAAAGACATTTTTTTTTAAATTACATTTTTTTAAAGTTTGTTCATATTTATTTCATGTTTATCTTTTCCCCATGTGAGAGCCCTAACCTTCGTTTTTCACTCGAAAACATAGAAACATAGAAACATAGAAGATAGGAGCAGGAGTAGGCCATTCGGCCCTTCGATCCTGCTCCGCCATTCAATGAGATCATGGCTGATCATCCAAATTCAGTACCCTGTCCCTGCCTTCTCCCCATATCCCTTGATCCCTTTAGCCTTAAGAAATATATCCAACTCTTTTTTGAATATATTTAATGAACTGGCCTCCACCGCCGTCTGTGGCAGAGAATTCCACAGGTTCACCACTCCCTGGGTGAAGAAATTCCTCCTCATTTCAGTCCTAAATGGCTTACCCCTTATCCTTAGACTATGACCCCTGGTTCTGGGCTCCCCTGCCATCATAAACATCCTTCCTGCATCTAGTCTGTCCAGGCCAGAAATAATTTTATAGGTTTCGATGAGATCCCCTCTCAATCGTCTAAACTCCAGTGAGCATAAACCCAATCGACACAACCTCTCCTCATACATCATTCCTGCCATCCCAGGTATCTGCCTGGTGAATCTTCGCTGCACTCCCTCCATGGCAAGTACGTCCTTCTTCAGGTAAGGCGACCAAAACTGCACACATTACTCAAGGTGCGGTCTCACTAAGGCCCTGTACAACTGTAGCAAGACATCCTTGTTCCTGTACTCGAAACCTCTTACCACTTGCCTTCTTAACCGCCTGCTGCACCTGCATGCTTACCTTAAGGGACTGGTGCACAAGAACACCCAGGTCTCTTTGCACTTCCCCTTCTCCTAATCTATTGCCATTGAAATAATAATCTGCCTTCCTGTTTTTGCCACCAAAGTGGATAACCTCACATTTATCCACATTATAGTGCATTTGCCATGTTTCTGCCCAATTACCCAATCTGTCCAAATCGTACTGGAGTTTCACGACATCCTCCTCACAGCTTACTCTCCCATCCAGCTTTGTGTCGTCTACAAATTTGGAGATATTACATCCAATTCCCTCGTCCAGGTCATTAATATATATAGTGAACAACTGGGGTCCTAGGACTGATCCTTGCGGTACCCCACTAGTCACTGCCTGCCACTCGGAAAATGACCCGTTAATTCCAACTCTTTGCTTACTGTCCGCCAACCAGTTCTCTATCCAAGTCAATACTTTGCCCCCAATCCCATGTGCCTTAATTTTGCACGCTAAGCTCTTATGTGGGACCTTATCGAAAGCCTTCTGAAAGTCTAAATACACCACATCCACTGGTTCTCCCTTACCTATTTTACCAGTTGCATCCTCAAAAAATTCCAGTAGATTAGTCAAGCATGATTTACCTTTTGTAAATCCATGTTGACTTTGTCCGATCCTGTCTCTGCTTACCAAGTGCTCTGCTATTACATCTTTTATCATAGATTCTAGCATTTTCCCCACTACTGATGTTAGGCTTACCGGTCTATAATTCCCCACTTTTTCTCTACGACCTTTTTTGAATAGTGGGGTAACATGAGCTACCCTCCAATCCATGGGTACTGTTCCAGAGTCTATCGAGTTCTGGAAGATGACCAGCAATGCATCTACTATTTCTAGGGCCACTTCCTTAAGTACCCTGGGATGTAGATTATCAGGCCCTGGGGATTTATCAGACTTCAGTCCCATCAATTTTCCTAACATCATTTCCCTACAAATACTGATTTCTTTCAGTTCCACCCTTTCATCAGGCCCTATGTTCCCCAGCATCCCTGGGAGGTTATTTGTGTCCTCCTTTGTGAAGACAGAACCAAAGTATGAATTTAGTTGGTCTGCCATTTCTTTGTTTCCCATAATAAATTCCCCTGATTCTGACTGCAAGGGACCTATGCTTGACTTCACCAATCGTTTTCTCTTCACATATCTATAAAAGCTTTTACAGTCAGTTTTTATGGTCCCTGATAGCTTACTCTCATATTCTATTTTCCCTTTATTAATTAATCCCTTTGTCCTCTTTTGTTGAATCCTAAACTGCTCCCAATCCTCAGGATTATTGCTTTTTCTGGCCAATTTATATGTCGTCTCCTTGGATCTTATGCTATCCCTAATTTCCCTTGTTAGCCACGGTTAAGTCACATTTTATGTCTTATTTTTATGCCAAACTGGGATGAACCAATTCTGTAGCTCATCCATTCGGTCTTTGAATGTTTGCCATTGCCTATCCACCGTCAACCCTTTGAGAGCCATTCCCCAATCAATCCTACCCAACTCGCTCCTCAGACCATCGTAGTTTCCTTTATTTAAATTGAGGACCCTAGTCTCTGAGGCAACTACTTCATTCTCCATCTTAATGAAGAATTCGATTATATAATGGTCGCTCCGACCCAAGGGGCTTCGTACAACAAGATTGCTAATTAATCCTTTCCCGTTACATAATACCCGGGCTAAGATGGCCTGATCTCTGGTTGGTTCCTCGACATATTGGTCCAGGAAACCATCCCGTACACACTCCAGGAATTCCTCCTCCACAGTATTGTTACTAATTTGGTTGGCCCAATGTATATGTAGATTAAAGTCACCCATGATGACTGCTGTGCCCTTATTGCACGCTTCTTTAATTTCCCTTTTCATGCCATACCCAACCTCCGCCTTACTGTTGGGAGGTCGATATACCACTCCCACTACTGTTTATTTCCCCTTAGTATTTCTCAATTCTACCCATACAGATTCCACATCATCAGAGCTAATATCCTTCATTACAATTGTATTAATCCCTTCTTTAACCAGTAATGCTACCCCACCTCCCTTTCCTTTTTGCCTATCTTTCCTGAATATCGAATACCCCTGGATGTTGAGTTCCCAGTCTTGGCCGTCCTTGTGCCACGTTTCCGTAATCCCAACCAAATCATATTCGCTTACCTCTATTTGTGCTGTCAATTCGTCCACCTTATTACAAATGCTCCTCGCATTAAGACACAAAGCATTCAGGCTTATTTTTTTAACGCTCTTAGACCTATTAGAATTATTATTTACTGTGGCCATGTTTGATTTAAACCGTTGATTTCTCTGACTGCCACTTTGGTTTTTCTCCTTCCTATCTTTTGCTTTTATCCCTGTTTCCCTTTCCTCTGTCTCCCTGCTCAGGTTCCCAACCCCCTGCCATTTTAGTTTAAACCCCCCCGAACAGTGCTAGCAAACCTCCCCGCAAGGATATTTGCACCACTCTGGTTCAGGTGCAACCCGTCCGACTTGTACAAGTCCCACCTACCCCAGAAGCAGGCCCAGTGATCCAGGAAACTAAAGCCCTCCCTGCTGCACCAACTCTTTAGCCACGCATTCATCTGCTCCATCATCCTTTTCCTATACTCACTAGCACGTGGCACCGGGAGTAATCCAGAGATTACAACCTTTGAGTGCCTGCTCTTTAATCTGCTACCTAGCTCCCTAAATTCTTGCTGCAGGACCTCCTCCCTCATCCTACCCATGTCATTGGTCCCAATGTGAACCACGACCTCTGACTGTTCACCCTCCCGCTTCAGAATGCCCTGCAGCTGTTCAGTGACATCCTTGACGCTGGCACCAGGGGGGCAACAAACCATCCTGGAGTCACGTCTATGGCCACAGAAACGCCTATCTGTTCCCCTTACGATAGAATCCCCTACCACTATTGCTCTCCAACTCTTTTTCCTCCCATTTTTAAAAAGTCTGAATAACCACAATTTCTTCAAGTCCTGCTTCCTGTGAGAATTCTACATTGTGTTTCACAGGCTATAAGTTGATAAATCAGCGTCATTAACAATATAATTAGTTGAAGCTATAGCCCAAAAAAAGTTTTTGTATAAAAATGTAAGGATGAAATTGGCCTGGGCAGGGACAGTAAAACGGGCGATGGTGAATCGGCAGCCTTTATGACGTGCCCTCGGTTTACTTTTCCATTTAACACAGTGCTCCATACGGGGTCTGACCAAGGCTCTGTATAACTGAAACATTAATTCCTCCAATTCATATTAGAGCTCCCTTGAGATTTGATGTTTAATTCCTCTCAGGACACCTTGGAATTGGCACAAATGATGCCTTGCCAGAGCTGCCGACAGACCAAGGAGCAATCATTGAAAAAACTGAATTAATCTTTCAAAAAGTGAGTATGACGTGGTGCAGCTGAAATATAAGTAGACAAGATTTTTTATTTAATTATTACAAAATACAGCACCTTAAAATGACAATAGTAGAGGCAGTTCAAACACCAGCGACCACTAACATACACGGATGAGCGATTTGATTTCCATCTTACACCACGTATCTCTCGTAATCTTCTGCTGTGCCTTTTCTAGTTTCAGTTTTTCTAGAAGTCTTGGACAACTATCATCGTGGCTTCTTTAACATGAGAACCTCCATAAAGCAACTGCATAGGGTTTATGCAACCTGTCATCATAACTTGACCCTATAAGCCCATATAATCATTGTGGTGAATCTGGGCTGTTCCTCCTCCAGAACCATAATATATATTTCCTGAGGTTCGATGCCCAAAATTAAATGCAGTACCGCAAATGGGGCCTGGCTTCACTTCCTTTCATTTGTGTTTCAGCCCCCATTAGCATCGAATCTTAAAGCCCTCCAAGCAACAAGGGAGTGGCAATAAATTGAACCTTGTCAGCGTCACCCACAACCCAAGAACCAACAAATAATAGAAGGTCTGTATAATTGAAAACATTCAAACCTGTAGTGGTGCAGATGCAATAAAATTGTAAAGATATTTTTATTTCAAAATTACAGAAGATAAATAATCTGTGGCCACTAGTGGAGGCCAACTTTGCACCAAGAAACTATACATCGATAGCCATTTTAATTTGTATATTAAACTGGTGAATCTCGAGATTTTCTGTGATGCCTTTCCTCTTCACTGCATTGCAAGAAACCATGGCAAACCTTCAAAGCTAACTTTCAATATGGGAACTTCCGTAAAGCAAATGCATAAAGCATGGATGACTGAGTGAAAGGATCACCTTATCTGATGAATTGCTGGTGCCAAGAGTTTGGGCCTTTGAATAAATAATTTTAAAAAAATTTAGAAATCAGAGATAATATGTGAATACATGGTTTTGGCCAAAACTCCAACCAAACAATGTTACAGCTCATGAAGAGGTCAATCTACTCATTGAGCCTGTTCCACAGCACTCCATCATTAATATCACTCCCTCTCCCCACAGGCCACTATTTTCATTTGTTTCGTATATTTATCCAAATTCGCTTTTAAGGATGCAATGATCTCTTCATTTACCACTCCCTGTAGCAAATTATTCCATGCTCCAACAATCCTCTCCTCACTCTCCTGGTGACAATTCTGAATTGGTGATCCATCGTCACTGACCACACTCCATGCACAGAGGGAATAGTCTTTGATTGTTCACTATATCAAAAGAACGTATAAACGTAAAGATCTCTTTTAAATTTCCTATTAACCTTGTCTGCTCCCATGGAAATAATCCAAGTATCTCAAATATACTTACATAGCTATTCTCTCCCATCTCTGGCACCTTCCTGTGCTGTGCTGTGCTGTTCGCTCTGTATAGCATTAATATCCTTTGTATAATGCGATGTCCAACAGTGCATGAAGTACTCTAGCTGTATCCTAACCAAAGCTTGGTGCAAAATTATCAGTACCTATTAGATAGACACAGGTATTGACTTAATAGGGATATTAAGATTCAATCATTCCGGTCATTATTTAATCCTCTTATTTACAGTATATTTGCATTATATTTAAATTTATTTCACATATAAACCTGTCTATTTTGAATCAGAGTGGTTGAAAAAATATCACATTTAAAGTAGCCAAACGTGGTTATAAACCTGCAAACTAACAAGTGACGAGAACGTGGAATGCCTCTCTTGCAACCTAACTTTCCATTCAGCCATCCAAGAACAGGATAACACAAGCCACCTCCCCAGGGGAAAGCTAGACAGCAACATCCCCTTAATCCACCTCACTGACATAGGACCCAGCACTCAGAAGATCATAGCAAGTGTTGAATCGAATTGGCTGAAGACTGGCTTCTGTGATGGTGAGGACCTCAGGAGGAGGCCAATAAGGATCATCCACTCGGCACTTCTAGCTTAAGATGGTTGCAAACACGTCAGCCTTGTCTTCTGCACTCAAGTGCTGGGCTCCACCATCATTGTGGATGGTGATATTCACGGAGCCTTCTCCTCCCGTTAGTTGTTTAATGGTACACCACCATTCACAACTGGATGTGACAGGGCTGCAAAGATTTAATCTGTTTGTGTGATTATGGGATCTCTCTCAATAGCATGCCTCATCCACCTTTCAGCATGCATGTCGTTCTGTGTTGCAGCTTCCCATACACAGCATATAACACATTATAGGGACAATAGTAGAGGCAGTTCAAACACCAGAGAGTACGATTTTCGGGCCTTGAGCGGCGGCTGGATTAACTGCGGTGCACCGTCAGGCTGAGAGTTATGTGGATAGCACGTTTTAGAGGTGGTCACCCCGCAGCTTAATTGTATGCAGGCAGAGAGGGAATGGGTGACCGCCAGACAGAAGTGGAAGACCAGGCAGGTAGTGCAGGAGTCCGCGGAGTGCATTGTGCTCTCCAACCAGTATTCTGTTCTGAGTACTGGTGAGGGTGATGGTTCCTCTGGGGAATGCAGCCAGATTCAAGCCCAGGGCACCATGGGTGGCTCAGCAGCACAGGAGGGGGGGAGGAAAAAGAGTGGAAGAGCAATAGTGGTAGGTGATTCGATAGTTAGGGGAGAAGACAGGCGTTTCTGCGGCGTTAGATGTGACTCCACGATGGTATTTTGTCTCCCTGGTGCCAGGTTCAAGGATGTCACTGAGCGGCTGCAGGACACTCTGAGGGGGATGGGTGAAAACCCGGAGATCGAAAGAGGAATGAGGTCCCGCAGGCAGAATTTAGGGATCTAGGAGAGAGATTTCAAATCAGGACCTCAAAGCTAGTATTCTCCGGATTACTCCTGGTGCCATGTGCGAGTGAGTACAGGAATAGTGGGATAGAATAGAGGAATGCGTGGCTGGAGAGATGGTGCAGGAGGGAGGACTTTCGATTCCTGAGAAACTGGGAATGTTTCTCTGGAAGTTGGGACCTATACATGCCGGATGGATTAAACCTCAACAGAGCTGAGACCAATATCCTCACGGGGAGCTACATTAGTGCTGTTGTCGAGGGTTTAAAGTAGCTTGGCAGGGGTTGGCCACCAGCATATAGGAGTAGAGAAGAGCAGTAAGGCGCATAAAAGAGTGAGTGTGTTGGATAGTACTAGAGAAGATAGTAATAGAGGGGGTAACTGCACCATATTAGATAGGAGCAGGCTAAAAAGACGTAGAAAAATTTAAAAAATGGGTTTAGAATGCATATACATAAACGCACAAAGGGCGGTGAATAAGGTTGTTGAGCTACAAGCACAACTAGCCGTGTGGCAATATGATGTTGTGGCAATAACGGAGACGTGGCTTAAAAACGGTGAGGACTGGGCACTTAATATTCAAGGGCACAATGTGTTCAGAAAAGATTGGGAGCGAAAAAACGTAGGTGGGGTGGCTGTGCTGATTAAGGAAGACAATGTCGTTTTGGAAAGAGAGGGTGTTCTGGAATGAACAAGGACAGGATCCATTTGGTTAGAGTTGAAGAGCAAAAAGGGTATGATTTCACTATTGGAGGTGTTCTAAAGGCCGTCAAATAATGAGAGGGGGGTAGAGGAGCAAATCTGCAGGGAAATAGCAGAGAAAAGTAAGAGCTATAGAGTGGTGATATTGGGCGACTTTAATTACCCAAATATCGATTGGAAAAATGCTGCGATAAAGGAAAAGTAGTGGGGGGTGTTCAGAAATTAGTTCAGCAGAATTTCCTTGACCAATATGTTCTTGGACCAACTAGGAAGGAGGCATTTATGGATCTGGTGCTGAGGAATGAGGAGGGCCATGTAGACCAAGTGTCTGTGGGAGAACACTTGGGTACGAGTGATAATTGTGTCACAAGATTTAGATTAGCAATGGAGAGGATCAAGGAGCAATCTAGAGTGGAACTTCTAAACTGGAATAGGGCTAAATCAAAGGGATGTGAAAGGATCTAGCCAAATAAAATGGAAACATAGACTGATAGGAAACACAGTAACTGAACAATGGGTGATCTATAAGGAGGAGACGCTCCAAGCACAGGCTAGTTACACTCCAAAAAAGGGAAGGGTGAGTAAACCAAAGCAATGTCTTCTTGGATGACGAGGAAGATAGAGAATCGGAGAAACAAAAAAAGATGCTGTATGATGTATATCAGATGAATTCTTCAAGAGAGAACCAGTCCAAATACAATAAGTTGAGAGGGGATGTGAAGATGAAAATAAGATTGGAAAAGTGAGAATATGAGTGTAGAATGGCGGTTAACATAATGGGGAACCCAAAATTCTTCTAAAGGCATGTAAACAACAGCAAGCGGGGGGGAGGGGTGCCAACTATTAGAGACAAATAAGGTGATATTTGCTTAGAGACGCAGGGAAAGGCTAGAATGCACAATGAGTACTTGGTTTTGGTGTTTACTAAGGAGGGGAATCCTGAAAAAATTTCGGTAGATGTGGAAAATGTAGAAGCAATGGAAGAGGTGAAAAATGATAGACAGGATGAACTAGAAAGACTGGGTATGCTTAGAGAGGACAAGTCGCCTGGTCGAGATGGCTTGCATCCCAGTTTGCTAAGGAAATTGGCAGAGGAGATAGCAGAATGGCTTGCCATAATTTTACAATCTTCCCTAAATGTGGGGTTGCAAATTAGCAAATGTGACACTGTGGCGACACGCCACCACTGGACATAATCCGCTCATGGCGGCATGGACAGTTAAGCAGATGCCCCCAGCCGGGGGCCCTTTCCTCCAGCAACTTGTTTCCCGCAGGGACAGGCTGCCGGGAGCACTTCCTGTCTGGGGAGTATTTAAGTAGTTGCGAGGGCTTTTCCAGTTTCTCTTTGCCATGATGTAGATTAAAGCAGTTGTGTTTCACCAAACTCTGGTCCCGACTCCCACGTTTGCCGCGGTATCTCAACACTGGTGACCCCGACGCTCAGGACGAATCCTAAGCTAGCATGGCGGATACAAACGCAGTAACGGTTAAACTACCGGACTTTTGGGAGAACCTGGCCGAGGCCTGGTTCATTCAAGCCGAGTCCAGATTCCGGCTGAGAAGCATTACAGTCGACGCCACGAAGTACGACTACCTCATCGCCTCTCTCACCTATGCCACAGTCCCCAAGGTTTGGGCAGCGCTGCAGGATCCACCAGTGGAAGGCAAGTACGAACATCCGAAGGCCGCGCTTCTTAAAAAATTTCAGGCGCCCTCTTACCAGTGCAACTGCCAACTCCTCAACCTCCCAGGCCTTGGTGATGCTTCACCATCGGACCTGCTTTCCCACATGCTGTCCCTCTCGGACGACAAAAACCCCGGCACCCTCTTTCTCACGCTTTTCATTCGGCAGCTCCCCGCCAGCATCCGCCCGCTCATTGTGGAGTCTGGCTCCACGGACCTGAATGAGATAGCCAAAAAGGCCGACCGGCTGCTCTCTGCGCAGACCGCCCGCGACATCGCGCCCGACCTCACGGCAATGACCACGCGATCTCCCCGGCCCACTAGGCCCGACCGCCCTTCCACTCCGGGTCACTGCTACTACCACACCCGTTTTGGCACTAGGGCCCAAAGCTGCATGCCACCGTGCACTTTCAAACCCCCCGCCGCACCGGCCCCCACAATGGCCACGGGGCAAAAGGGGCCCCTACTGTACGTCACCGACGACAGCACCAACCGCTGATTTCTATGCGAAACAGGAGCCCAGCACAGCATCACCCCCGCCTCCACCCACGAAATCCAACGTGGCACATGGGGTATCACGCTGGCCACAGCCAATGGCTCTGACATCAGCACATACGGCACCCGCATGGTCACGCTCGACCTCGCAGGCCGCCGCTACCGCTGGGAGTTCCTCACAGCCAAGGTCCTCTGCCCACTCCTCGGCGCCGACTTCCTACGCGCCCACGGCCTCCTTGTCGACATTCCGAGGCACCGCCTCGTCGACATCAACATTATGGTCCCCATCCCTGGCGCATTCACCCCAGCCCGTTCGGCCGGCCTGACGACCTACTGCCTCACCAGAGCCACGGACGACTGCTCGGCACTTCTAGCCGAGTTTACCGCCCTCACCAACCCGACCTTTTCGGCCAAAGCCACCAAACACGGTGTGGAGCACTATATCCCCACCACCGGCCCCCCGGTCTCTGCCCACGCCCGCAGACTCAACCTGGCCAAGCTGGAAATCGTGCAGGCCGAGTTCACCACCATGGAGTAACTCGGCATCATCCGCCACTCCAGCAGTGCTTGGGCCTCGCCCCTCCACACCGCCCCCAAGCCCGGCGGAGGCTGGCGCCCCTGCAGGGACTACCGCCGCCTCAATGACGCCACCACCCCCGATCGATACCTGGTGCTGCACATCCAGGACTTCTCAGCCCGACTGGCCGGACGAACCGTCTTTTCCAAGGTCGACCTGGTGCGCGGTTACCACCAAGTCCCCGTGCACTCCGCGGACACCCCCAAAACGGCCGTCATCACACCATTCGGCCTGTTCGAGTTCCTGAGAATGCCATTCGGCCTCAAGAATGCAGCCCAGGCTTTCCAGCGCCTTATGGACTCAGTCCTCCGGGACCTGAACTTCCTATTCGTCTATCTAGCCGACATTCTCGTGGTCAGCTCCTCCCAACAGGAACACCTCAAACACCTTCGCACCCTGTTCGGGTGCCTAGCCCAACACGGGCTCATCCTCAGCCCGGTGAAGTGCCAATTCGGCCTAGCCGAGATCGATTTTCTCGGCCACCACATCACCCCTGCTGAGGCCGTCCCCCTGCCCAACAAGGTGCAGGCCGTCCAGCAATTCCCCCGCCCCAAAACCATCAAGGACCTCCAGGAGTTCCTCGGGATGGTGAACTTCTACAACAGGTTCATTCCCAGAGCTGCAGCCCTCACGAAGCCCCTATACGACTCCCTCCAAGGTAAATCCGGCAAGATGGCCGTAGCCTGGACCACTGACACAACAGCCGCCTTCGACGCCACCAAAAACACGCTCGCCGATGCCACCCTGCTCGCGCACCCACGGGCCGATGCCCAGGTCGCGCTCACCACCGACGCCTCCGACCACGTGGTCGGAGCAGTGTTTGAGCAGTGGGTCAAAGGTGCGTGGCAGCCACTTGCCTTCTACAGCCGCCAACTGCGCCCCCCGGAGGTCAAATTCTCTACTTTCGACCGGGAGCTCCTCACGCTCCACCTGTCAGTCCGCCATTTCAGGTTCCTCCTGGAGGGCCGCCCCTTCACCGCGTACGTGGACCACAAGCCGCTCACATACGCGATGGCCAAGCTCACCGAACCCTGGTCCGCTAGGCAGAAACGCCAGCTCGCGGCCGTGTCGAGTTTACTACGGACATCCAGCACGTCTCCGGTAGAGACAACGTTGTCGCCGACTGCCTTTCCCATCACGCCATCTGCGCGAATCACCTCGCGGTCGACTACGCGCAACTAGCAGTGGCCCAGCTCACGGACCCAGATCTACTCTCGGTGGCTACCAGCCTGCCAGGGCTATGACTAGCCAAGGTCGCGCACTGGCCCGAAGCCACGGCAGTCACTTGCGATGTCTCACTCGGCCAACCCAGGCCGGTCGTGCCTGCAACCTGGCACCGCCGCATCTTCGACGCGCTACACGGGCTCTCCCATCCGGGTTCCCGCGCATCCGTCAAACTCCTCTCCCAGCGCTTCATCTGGCGCGGCCTCAGCAAAGATGTTCGGACTTGGGCCACCTCCTGCCTCACCTGCCAACGGGCTAAGGTACAGCTGCACACAAAAGCACCCCTGGGAGACTTTGAGGTACCCAGCCACCGCTTCGACGACGTACACGTTGACATCGTCGGTCCTCTGCCGCCATAGCAAGGCCAAACTTATCTTCTCATGATGGTCGACCGCTACACATGTTGGCCTGAGGCAGTGCCGCTGACCTCCACCACCACAGCCGACATCACCAGGGCGTTCGTTAACACCTGGGTCACAAGGTTCGGCATACCAGCCGACATAACCTTCGACAGAGGCGCCCAGCTCATCTCCGAACTCTGGACGGCCACAGCATGCAACCTCGGGGTGACGCTCCACCGAACCACGGCGTACCACCCGCAGGCCAATGGGCTGTGTGAACGCTTCCACAGGTCACTCAAGGCCTCACTCCGTGCTGGCATGCAGGACAGTACCTGGACTGACCGCCTACCGTGGGTGCTACTAGGCCTATGCACCGCGGTCAAGGAAGACCTCCAGTCCTCGGCAGCGGAGTTAGTCTACGGACAACCGCTGCGCGTACCAGGCGAATTCCTCCCAGAGGCTACCACGCCCTGGTCAGCCAAACAGCAGTGGCACAACTCTTTCTCTTCCGTTCAACAGTTTGCCCCACTTCTGGTCAACCGACATGGTGAACTCGCACCTCACGTCCCGCCAAACTTACAGCAGGCATGCTTCCCCTTCGTGCGACACGACGCGCACCATGGACCCCTGCGACCCCCGTACGATGGAACTTACGAGGTACTACAAACCGGGGACAAGGTCTTCAAGCTACGACTCGGCGACAGGGTCGACACAGTCTCCATCGACCGGCTCAAACCAGCACACACAGAACCAAGGGAACAGGTCCCCGTGGCCCGACCTCCAACTAGAGGCCGTCCTGCCAGTAAGCCAGCACAGCCGGCGGTGAACCGCCCGGCCCCCCCAACTAGACCGGCGACCACTCAGAGCCGCTCCGGCTGAACCATTAGGCCACTGTCACGACTCGTCCACTCCTCCTAAGTGGATTCTGGTGGGAGCTCTGTGGCGACACGCCACCACTGGACATAATCCGCTCACGGCGGCACGGGCAGTTAAGCAGACGCCCCCAGCCGGGGGCCCTTTCCTCCAGCAACTTGTTTCCCGCAGGGACAGGCTTCCGGGAGCACTTCCTGTCTGGGGAGAATTTAAGTAGTTGCGCGGGCTTTTCTAGTTTCTCTTTGCCATGATGTAGATTAAAGCAGTTGTGTTCCACCAAACTCTGATCTCAACTCCCACGTTTGCCGCGGTATCTCAACAACACCATTGTTTAAGAAAGGGTGTAAGGACAATCCTAGTAAGTACAGGTCGGTCAGTTTAACATCAGTGGTGGGTAAAGTTTTAGAAACAATAATCAAGGAAAAAACTAACAGGCACTTGAAGTGGTTAAAGCTAATTAAGGAGAGCCAACACGGATTTGTAAAAGTCAGATCGTGTTTGACTAATCTAATTGAATTTTTTGATGAAGTAACAGAGAGGATTGATGAAGGGAATGCGATGGATGTTGTCTGCATGGATTTTAATAAGGCGTTTGACAAGATACCACATAGAAGGCTGGTTAACAAAATTGAGGCTCCTGGAACAGGTGGGTCAGTGGCAGCTTGGATGAAGAATTGGCTTCAGGATAGAAAACAGCGAGTTGTGGTAAATGGCTGTTTTTCAGACTGGAGGATGGTAGACAGTGGTGTTCCCAGAGGGCTATTGCTTGGGCCACTGCCTTTCTTGATATATATAAATAACCTGGATATTGGAATAGAGAGAAGGATTTCTAAATTTATCGATGACACCAAAATGTGGGGTGTAGCAAACAGTGAGTATGATGCCAATCGACTGCAACGGGACATAGAATGGCTTGCAGAATTGGCAGACACGTGGCAGATGGAATTTATTACAGAGAAGTGTGAGGTGATGCATTTTGTCATAAGGACATGGAGAGGCAATATACACTTAATGGCACAGTATTAAAGAGTGTGCAGGGACAGAGGGACCTGGGGTTAATGTGCATAGGTCCCTGAATATGGCGGGACATATTGAGAGGGTGGTTTACAAAGCATATGGGATCTTGGGCATCATAAATAGAGGCATTGAGTAAAAAGTAGGTAAGTTATGCTGAACCTTTATAAAACGCTGATTACACCACAACTGGAGTACTGCGTCCAGTTCTGGTCACCACACTTTAGGAAGGATGTGAAGGCCCTTGAGAGGGTGCAGAGGAGATTTACCAGAATGGTTCTGGGGATGGGGGATCTTAGCTACAAGGACAGGTTGGAGAAGCTGGATTTGTTTTCGTTAGAGCAAAGTAGGTTGAAAGGTGATTTGATGGAGGTGTGCAAGAATTTGACGGGTTTGGATAGGCTAGACAGTGAAAGGCTGTTTCCACTAGTTGACAGTACAAGGACTAGGGCACACAGATTTAGGAGTTTGGCAAGAGATACACGGGGAATTCGAGGAAGATCTTTTTTCACAACGAGTGGTGATAACCTGGAATTCGCTGCTGACGGAATGTGTGGCAGTGGAGACTCGGAATGTTTTCAAGGGGAGACTAGATAGGCAGTTGAGGGGCTACGGGACAGGAGCGGGTGAGTGGGACTAACTGGATTGCTCTACAGAGAGCCGACACGGACTCGAAGGACCGAATGGCCTCCTTCTGTACCGTTATGACTCTTTGGCTCTATGGCCTGTGTTTGTAGACTGTGGTTCTCTGCTGAGATGTTCTTACTACAGCTCACGGAGCCGAATTCCCAAAGTGTAGTTGTCGTCACTTTCGCCTTATACGTGAAATGTCCCCAATTCGAAACTGAGCAGAAACATTTTGCAAAACATTCCCCATTAAAATTGAATTAATATAAAAAAATGAATAAATGTTGTGGTAAAATATGAATTAAATAAATTATCTCATAAAACCCGTGTATTTTCTCTGTACAATTCTGGGCCATCAGCAGCAGTAGAATTGTATTGAACCACAATCTGTAGCCTCCTAGCCCGGCAGATCCCTCACTCGACCATTACCATCAACCCAGGGGACCAAACCTGGTGCAGTGAGATGTGTGGAAGAGCAGGCCAGGAGCGGCACCAGGCGCACCTAAAAATGAGACCAATCCAAACTGGTGAAGCTGGGTATGGAACCAAGGCGGGCCAATGCAGTTGAGATACAAATTATCCAGGATCTATTGGAATGACGGAACAGGGCTGAGGGGCTGAATGGCCTCTTCCTGTTCCTAATAGGCTCCCACAATTAAGAAAATGTTGTTGAGATACCGCGGCAAACGTGGGAGTCGAGACCAGAGCTATTGAATACACAACTGCTTTATTCCAACCACATGACAAACAGGAACTAGAAAAGCCCGCGCATCCACTTAAATACTTCCCAGACAGGAAGTGCTCCCGGCAGCCTGTCCCTGCGGGAAACAAGTTGCTGGAGGAAAGGGCCCCCGGCTGGGGGCTTCTGCTTAGACTGTCTGTGCCGCCGTGAGCGGATTATGTCCAGTGGTGGCGTGTCGCCACAATGTTATGAAATGTCTTTCTGGTATACCAGTGGATAATCTCACATTACCGACATTGTACCCAGTGCTCCAGTTAAACCCTGTGTCCCAGCGCCTGGATTCATAATGAGACAGCATTCGTGGGAGGGGCTGTTCAGCGGTGGTCCGATAATAATTTTTAGAATGCGGTTTGTTAGATTAAAGAGCTCTTTTTCTGTTACATTCGATTTACACTCTGCCCAGTTGTATTAACGAACATTTAACAATGTTTCCTCGATGTGGTGTGTTCAATGTTTGTGCAGTAACTCGGTCACCAGTGTGAGTATGAAAGATAATCCCCCAGCCTGGGCTCAAACCAATGCAAATGCGCAATTTGTGGATAGTGAGAGCCTGGTGCGCATAAAACTCAGGCTGTGGGTTCGATCCCCAAATGGACTATTAGAATATTTTGATAATTTTACACTTTTCATCACAATTAAAATACAAACTTTATAAAGCAAGAAATCAACACAGAATCTCACGGGGGAATTATTTGGATTAACACCCATTGCACCTTTTCCACCGGGCTGAGCGGAAAGACACATCTTTCTGTTTATTTGTGTTTCTGGGTTTGCTGATGGACAAATGCACCAATGAAATATTCAGCCGGCACCGAGAGAGACAGCATCCAGAGAAAAGCACAGAAGGACATACACAAAAATAAGCATTTCCCATCCTTGATGTCTCTCTATGACTCAGTGCTGGAGAAATAAATTCAGTTCAATTCGTGAACCGGACTGGAAAGGAATTTAAATGAACTGAAACCTGCCGAAATCCGAGATTAAACCTTCAGTCTAGCGCTCTCCCAACTGAGCTATTCCGGCTTCACGGTAAATTAAACTGTGTGTCATCTACTTGGCAAACACAACTCCGGGTGTAATGACGCCTCCCGCTCATTCCTCACTTCGGTCAATGTGACCCGACCAGATCTCGGAGCTCAGGTTATTTTAATGTAAACATAGAAACATAGAAGATAGGAGCAGGAGTAGGCCATTCGGCCCTTCGAGCCTGCTCCGCCATTCAATGAGATCATGGCTGATCATCCAAATTCAGTACGCTGTCCCTGCCTTCTTCCCATATCCCTTAATTCCTTTAGCCTTCAGAAATATATCCAACTCCTTTTTGAATATATTTAATGAACTGGCCTCCACCGCCCCCTGTGGCAGAGAATTCCACAGGTTCACCACTCTCTGGGAGAATAAATTCCTCCTCATTTCAGTCCTAAATGGCTTACCCCTTATCCTTAGTCTATGACCCCTGGTTCTGGACTCCCCGGCCATCATAAACATCTTTCCTGCATCTAGTCTGTCCAGGCCTGACAGAATTTTATAGGTTTCGATGAGATCCCCTCTCAATCTTCTAAACTCCAGTGAGTATAAGCCCAATCGACACAATCTCTCCTCATACGTTATTCCTGCCATCCCAGGTATCAGCCTGGTGAATCTTCGCTACACTCCTTCCATGGCAAGAACGTCCTTCCTCAGGTAAGGCGACCAAAACTGCACACAATACTCAAGGTGCGGTCTCACCAAGGCCCTGTACAACTGTAGCAAGACATCCTTGTTCCTGTACTCGAACCCTCTTGCTACGAAGGCCAACATGCCATTTGCCTTCTTAACAGCCTGCTGCACCTGCTTGCATACCTTCAGCGACTGGTGCACAAGGACACCCAGGCCTCGTTACACTTCCTCTTCTCCCAATCTATTGCCATTCAGATAATAATCTGTCTTCCTGTTTTTGCCACCAAAGTGGATAACCTCACATTTATCCACGTTATATTGCATCTGCCATGCTTCTACCCAATCACCCAACCTGTCCAAATCATCCTGTTTTTTCTCGGCATCATGTTCATAGCGCACACGCCCACCCAGCTTTGTGTCGTCTGCAAATTTGGAGATATTACATCTAGTTCCCACGTCTAGATCATTACTATATATTGTGAATAGCTGAGGTCCAAGGACTGATCCCTGCGGTACCCCACTAGTCACAGCCTGCCACTCAGAAAAAGACCCATTTATTCCAACTCGTTGCTTTCTGTCTGCCAACCGGTTCTCTATCCAAATCAATACCTTGCCCCATTGCCTTGTGCCTTAACTTTACATGCTAATCTCTTATACAGGACCTTATCGAAAGCCTTCTGAAAGTCCAAATACACCACATCCACTGGTTCTCCCTTATCAATTTTACCAGTTGCATCCTCAAAAAATTCCAGTAGATTAGTCAAGCACGATTTAACTTTTGTAAATCTATGTTGACTTTGTCCGATCCTGTCACTGTTTTCCAAGTGCTCTGCTATTACATCTTTTATGATGGACTCTAGCATTTTCCCCACTACCGATGTGAGGCTTACCAGTCTGTAATTCCCCGTTTTCTCTCTACCACCTTTTTTGAATAGTGGGGGAATATTAGCTACCCTCCAATCCATGGGTACTGTTCCAGATTCTATTGAATGTTGGAAGATGATCAGCAATACATAGAATATTTCTAGGGCCACTTACATAAGTTCTCTTGGATGTAGATTATCAGGCCCTGGGGATTTATTGGCCTTCAATCTCATCAATTTCCCTAACACCATTTCCCTTCAAATACTGATTTCTTTCAGTTCCTCCCTTTCATTTCTGGGAGGTTATTTGTGTCCTCCTTTGTGAAGACAGAAGCAAAATATGTATTTAATTGCCCTGCCATTTCTTTGTTCCCCATTATAAATCCCCCTGATTCTGACTGCAAGGGACCTACGTTTGACTTCACCAATCTTTTTCTCTTCACGTATCTAGAAAAGCTTACTCTCATAATCTATTTTCCCTTTCTTAATTGATCCCTTTGTCCTCCTTTGTTGAATGCTAAACTGCTCCCAATCCTCAGGTTTACTGCTTTTTCTGGCCAATTTATATGTCCTCTCCTTGGATCTTATGCTATCCCTAATTTCCCTTGTTAGCCACGGTTGAGTCACCTTTTTTGTTTTATTTTTATTCCAAACTGGGATGAACAAATTCCGTAGTTTATCCATGCGGTCTTTGAATGTTTGCCATTGCCTATCCACCGGCAACCCTTTGAGTGACATTCCCCAATCAATCCTACCCAACTCGTGCCTCAGATCATCATAGTTTCCTTTATTTAAATTCAGGACCCTGTTCTCTGAGTCAACTACTTCATTCTCCACCTTAATGAAGAATTCGATCATATTATGATTGGTCCGACCCAAGGGGCCTCGTACAACAAGATTGCTAATTAATCCTTGCTCATTACATAATGCCCAGTCTAAGATGGCCTGATCTGTAGTTTTTTCCTCGACATATTGGTCCAGGAAACTGTCCCGTAAACACTCCAGGAATTCCTCCTCCACAGTATTGTTACTAATTTGGTTAGCACAATCTATATGTAGATTAAAGTCACCCATGGTGACTGCTATGCCCTTACTGCACACTTCTCTAATTTCCCTTTTAATGACATCCCCCACCTCTGCATTACTGGTTCAATGAAGCGTGTAGAAGCACATGCCAGGTGCAACATCAGCTGGACATAAAATGAGGTGCCTACGTGGTGCAGCTGCAACACAGGACTACATACATGGTAAACAGCTGAAGTAACATGCTATAGACAGCAGAAGCAACATGCAAAGCGATCAAAGAACCAACGCATCAGATCAAAGATCGGCAGTCCTGCACATCCAGTCCCGAATGATGGTGGAAAATTATACAACTAACGAGGGGTGGAGGCTCCATCAACATCCCCATCCTCAGTGATGGCAGACCACAGCCAGAAGCACCGAACATTTTATTGTTTGCTGGCTTTTAAATGCTTCCCAATCTTCTATCCTCCCACTAGATTTGGCTACTTTATATGCCCTTGTTTTCAGTCGGATACTACCCTTTATTACTTTACTAAGCCACGGATGGCTGTCTTTTCTTTTAATCCCCTTTTTCCTCAGTGGAATATATTTATCTTGAAAGATGTGAAATATCTACTTGAATGTAGACCACTGCTCTTGTACCGACTTACACTTTAATCTGTTTTCCCAGTCCACTTTAGTCAATTCTACTCTCATAACTTCATAGTCTCCTTTATTAAACTCAGTATGCTGGTTGAGATCCAACTGTCTCACCCTCAAACTGAATTTGGAATTCAACCATATTATGGTCACTCATTCCAAGGGGATCCTTTACTAGGACATTTTTTATTAAACCTGTTTCATTACACAGGACCAGATCTAATATTGCCTGACCCTGGTTGGTTCAGTTACATACTGCTCAAGGAACCCGTCCCCAATACACTCTATGAACTCTTCCTCAAGGCTGCCATGCTCAATTTGATTAGTCCAGTCAATATGAAATTTATAATCCCCCATGATTATAGCTGTTCCCTTATTACAAGCCCCAACTATTTCCTGATTTATACTCTGACTAACAGAGTTGCAACTGTTAGGAGGCCTATAGACTACACCCACTAGTGACTTTTTCCCCTTCTTATTCCTTATCTCCACCCAAACTATTTCACTATCCTGATCCTTTGACCCAATATCATTTCTGTCTATTGCAGTGATTCCATCCTTGATTAATATAGCAACACCACCTCCCTGTCCTTCCTGTCTGTTCTTCCTAATTGTCAAATACCCTTGGATGTTTAGTTCCCAGTAATGATTATTTTGCAGCCGTGTTTCCGTAATGGCCACCAGATCATACCCATGTGTAGTTATTTGTACCGTCAACTCGTCAATTTTGTTACGAATGCTGCGTGCATTCAGATAAAGAACTTTCAAATATGTTTTCTGACAATTTATTCCTGCTTTTACCCCTTTTACTACTTTACCTTTATCATTATACATTCTGTCCCTTCCTGACACGCTCTGGTTTTTAATTCCCCCACTGCTACCTTGCTCTATTGCCTTCTCCGTTGTCATTGTTATTTTTTGCTCTCTTAAAACCTCCCCCCCACTAATTAGTATAAAGCCCTCTCTACAGCCCTAGTTATGCAATTCGCCAGGACTTTAGTCCCAGCACTGGCCAAGTGAAGTCCGTCCCAACAGAACAGCTCTCTCCTGTCCCAGTACTGATGCCAGTGTCCCAGGAAGCAAAACCAATTTCTCCCACACCAGGCTTTGAGCCACGCATTTAACTCTCTAACTTTATTTACCCTAACCAAATTTGCACGTGGCTCAGGTAGAGATTATTACACTTATGGTTCTGCTTTTTAATTTGGCCCCTAGCTGCTCAAACTCCCTCAGCAGAACCTCCTTCCTTGTCCTATCTATATCGTTGGTACCAACATGGAACACGACAACTGGATCCTCCCCCTCCCACTCCCGGTTTCTCTCCAGCCCAGAGGAGATGTCCTTAACTCTGGCACCGGGCAGGCAACACAGCCTTCGGGACTCTCGCTCTCAGCTGCAAAGAACTCTATCTATCCCCCTAACGATAATATCCCCTACCACTACAACATTTCTTTTCTCTCCCCCCACTTGAATGGCCCCCCGCTCCACGGTGCTTTGGCCGGGTTGCTCATCCTCCCCGCAGTCTCCGTTCCCATCCTCACAGGGAGTAAGAGCCTCAAACCTGTTGGACAAGAGCAAGGGCTACGGCTCCTCGAACACTACCTCCTGGATCCCCGTACTTGCCTCACTTCTAGTCACACCATCCTGACCCTGGCCACGGATTACATCTGAATTAATTAAGCTAATTGGTGTGACTACCTCCTGATACACAGAGTCCAGGTAACTCTCCCCCTCCCTGATGTGCCTCAGTGTTTGTAGCTCGGACTCCAGCTCTTCAACACGGAGCCGAAATTCCTCGAGCAGCCAACACTTACTGCAAATGTGATCACCTTGAGCATCAATGGTGTTCACCAGCTCCCACATATTGCAGCAGCAACACATCACCTGACCTCCCATTCTATGTAATTAATTAAATTTATTAATATTATTCATAAATACCCTCTGCCCCGATTCTAGATGATGAATATCGCACCTTAGAAACAATAAACCACAGAGTTTAAGCTTCAGAAGAGAGAAATACTCACCAACCAATCACTTACCCGCTTTCTGGTGACGTCACACTTAGATTACTTTTTACCTCTCTCCTTCCCTCTGAGGTCCGAGACTGGAGATTGGTAAACCTACCTGGGTCTCTGAAGCTTTTTCAAGCTTCCCGCTCGCACCTCCTGCCGACACCCGCGGTTTGAGGCCTTACCTGGGTCTCTGAAGCTTTTTAAAGCTTCCCGCAAGGGCCTCCCGCCGGCACCCGCGGTTTGAGGCCTTACCTGGGTCTCTGAAGCTTTTTCAAGCTTCCCGCTCGCACCTCCTGCCCACACCCGCGGTTTGAGGCCTTACCTGGGTCTCTGAAGCTTTTTAAAGCTTCCCGCTCGCGCCTCCCGCCGGCACCCGCGGTTTGAGGCCTTACCTGGGTCTCTGAAGCTTTTTCAAGCTTCCCGCTCGCACCTCCTGCCGACACCCGCGGTTTGAGGCCTTACCTGGGTCTCTGAAGCTTTTTAAAGCTTCCTGCTCGCGCCTCCCGCCGGCACCCGCGGTTTGAGGCCTTACCTGGGTCTCTGAAGCTTTTTCAAGCTTCCCGCTCGCTCCTCCCGCCGACACCTAAGTTGTTTTTTTCCAGAACTGAACACAGTGCTCCAGGTGTGATCCAGCCAGGGCTTTATATCAATGTAGCATGACTTCTAAGGCGTTAGTGTCTCAGTATGGGTTACTGTATAATGCCCCAAGAAATGTTGATGTTGCTGGGAGGGTAAACGTCCTTCAAGGGGTTACTGACTTGGGGGCGGGGCGTGGAGGAGAGTGGTGGTGGTGTGGTTTAATTACCCAGGACATGGATAATATCCCGGGCGGTGTAAATTAACCTGCTGGGGCTAGTGTTATGGGAGGTGGTAATTTCCCAACTGTGGTTAGTGTCTTGGGTGGGTTACTGTCCCAGTTGGGGTTAGTGATCTGGGAGTTAGAATCATAGAATCACAGAATGATGCAGCGCCGCAGGTCGCCATTCAGTCCATCATGCTGATGCTGGTTGTTTGAAAGAGCTATTCAATTAGTGCCATTCCCCTGTCGTTTCCCCATAGTCCTGCAATTTGTTGCATTTCACGTATATATCCAATTCTCTTTTGAAAGTTACTATTGCGTCTGTTCCAGCACCCTTTCAGGCAGTGCATTCCAGATCACAACAACCTGATGCATAAAATAAAACGTCTTCATCTCGCTTCTGGTTCATTTGCCAATTACCTTAAATCTATGCCCTCTGGTTACCGACCCTTTTGCCATTGGTAATTCCTTCTACTTATTTACTCTATCAACACACTTCATGAATTTTAACAAATCTGCTAATGCACCCTTAACCTTTTCTGCTCAAAGGAGAACAAACCCAGCTTCTCCAGTCTCTCCAATTAACTGTAGTCTCTTATCCCTGCTAGCGTTCTAGTAAATCTCCTCTGCATCCTCACTAAGGCCTTGACATAATTCTTAAGTGTGGTGCCCTGAATTGAACGCAATACTTTAGCTGGTCCCCAACCAGTGAGTTATATAAATTTTGCATTCTATGCCTCTGATTATAATGCCAAGGATCCCATATGCTTTTTAAACAGACTTCTTCACTTGTTCTCCCACCTTCAAAAATGCATGTCCGTACATCCCAGGATTCTCTGTTGTACAATTTATTTCATATTGCCTCCTCCAATGCTTCCTACCTTAGCTTACTGCATTTCCGAGCTTCGTGTCAGCTGCAAACATTGAAATGATGTCCAGTTCATTAATGTATATTGAAAAGAGAAATGGTCCTAATACGGACCCCTGCAGGACACCACCATACACTCCCCTCCAGTCTGAAAAACAACGGTTCAACACTTTTCGGATGTTCACAAGGTTTGCAAAGTATGACTGGCAAGAAAGAAAGTCCCCAGCACAACGAGACTGAGAGAACTCACTTACAGCATTCTTAACCAAGTGCTGAAGTGTGTTTAATCGTTCTCCAGTTTGCGTCGAGCTTCTAATTCACCTGGCAGCTGGAGGAGCAGTGGAAGCTGGAGAATCCTGTATTTTCCAGTTGTGTCAAATGATGCTGAGGAGCCCTGCCTTACCAAGCAGCTTTCCGAGGAGCTAAGGTGCGTGCATTTTGGAAAAGGAAACAGAGACATCAGCAAGTCTACTCGCATTCAGTGCTTTCATTTCACACTGGCTTTCCATCCTGTCTCTCTCTGAGGCAAAAGCAGTTTTCTAATTTTCCCAAAGTCTATCTGAGGAGAAAGGGTAGGAAGAAAAGGGCCATTTTCGGGTTGGCAGGCTGTAACTAGTGGGGTACCGCAAGGATCAGTGCTTGGACCGCAGCTATTTACAATCTACATCAATGATTTGGATGAGGGAACCAAATGTAATATATCCAAGTTTGCTGATGATACAAAGTTGGGTGGGAATGTAAGTTGCGAGGAGGATGCAAGGAGGCTTCAAGGGGATATAGACAGGTTAAGTGAGTGGGTAAGAACAAGGCAAAGGGAATATAACCCAGAGAAATATGAAGTTATCCTCTTTAGTAGGAAATATAGAAAATCAGAGTATTTTTTAAATGGCGAGAGATTGGGAAATGTTGGTGTTTAGAGGGTCCTGGGTGTCCTTGTACACGAATCAATGAAGTGTACATGCAGGTAAGCAATGGTATGTTGGCCTTTGTTGCAAGAGGATTTGAGTATAAGAGTAAAGTCGTCTCACTGCTATTATATAGGGCCCTGGTGAGACCACACCTGGAGTATTGTGTACTGTTTTGGTCTTCTTATCTAAAGGCGCACATGTTTGACTCATCTGCTGGAGTTCTTTGATGAAGTAACGGAGAGGGTTGATGAGGGTAGTGCGGTTGATGTTGTGTATATGGACTATCAAAAGGCTTTTCCCAAAGTACCACATATAGACATTTTACCAAAATTGAAGCCCAGGGGATTAAGAAGATAGTAGCAGCATGGATGCAAAATTGGCTAAGGGGCAGCAAGTAGAGCGTAGCAGTGAACGGTTTTTTCAAACTGGAGGGAAGAATACAGAATTTTCACAGGGGTTGATATATATTAATGACCTAGACTTGGGAATACCGGCCATAGATTCAAAGTTTGCAGTTGATACTAAACTCGGAAATGGAGTAGACATTGAGGCGAATTGTAACAGATTACAAGAAGGCATAGGCAAACTGATGAAATGTGCAGACACATCGCAGGTAAAATTTAATGCAGAGAACTACGAAGTGATACATTTTGGTAGGAAACATGAGGACAGGCAAAATAAACAATATGGTAAAATTTTAAATGGGATGCAGGAACAGCGAGACCTGGGGGTGTACGTACACGAATCGTTGAAGGTGGCAGAACAACTTGAGAAGGCTGTTACAAAAACATATAGGATTGTGGGATTTATTTAAAGAGGAATAGAGTGCAAAAGCAAGGAGATATTCTAAATCTTTATAAAACACTGTTTGAGCCTCAGCTGGAGTACTGTGTTCAATTCTGGGCATCACACTTTAGGAAGGATGCGACTAGGGATGAAGAATTTCAGTTATGTGGAAAGACTGGAGAACCTGGCGTTTATCTCCTTAGAGCAGAGAAGCTTATGGCGAGTTTTGATGAAGGTGTTCAAAATCATGAATGGTTTGGATAGAGTAGATAGAGATAAAGTTTTTTAAATGAGAGAATGGTCGGTAACCGATGGACGCAGATTTAAGGTGATTGGCAAAAAAAACAGAGGAGACATGAGGATTTTTTTTATTCAGCGAGTTGTTGTGATCTGGAAAACACTGCCGCAAAGGGTGGTGGAAACAGATTCAATAGTAACTTTCAGAAGGGAGTTGGAGATATACTTGAAAATGAAAATAAATTAGGGCTGTGCGGAAAGAGCAAGGTAGTGGTATTAATTGGTATGCTCTATCAAAGAGCTGGCACATGCGCGATGGGCCGAATTCCTCCCTTCTGTGCTGTTTAATCCTACGATTCTATTCTTGCATCCAGTAGGAAAGGCTCTGTTCAGATTCTAGGAAACTCCAAGCATGTTTACAGGTGTTATTGGAGACACCAAATCTCGGACATCCGCCACAACACCAGCCTCACTTTCCTCCCATAATTCATGAACGTGCTGTCAGCCTACAAATCTTTGGTCATCTTTGATGCAACTCCTGGTTTGAATTTCAACAAATCAGGTTTCTGTCCTAGCCATTAATTGCAGCTAATCAAAGACACAGTTTGCTTCCTCCTTGACTGTGACCATTGTAAATTTTCGCTTCTCCTCTTCCTCGACCTCACTGCCGCCATTGTCATGGGAAATTACACCATCCCCTATCAGCGCTTCTCCTGGGATCAGCTGCAGTTGTACACTGTTGCTGCACAGCCATAGCATGCAACCACTGCCACTACTTCCAAGTTGTCCGACTGCTCCCTTGATTATTATTTTTGGTTAAAGAGCTATCGCCTGCAGGTAAACACTGGCAATACCAAAGCCAGCATCTTTGTTCCCCATAACGAACATGTACCCGTGCCATTGAATCCATTCCCCACTCGGGCTGCTATCTTTGGTTGTGCCATATTGCTCACAACTTTTACGACCTATTTCACACTCACCTGACGTTCCAATACAGTGCGTGTTACTCACTAAGAACGCCAAACTACCCTAAGTGTTGTAGGGTTACTATAATGTGCACACAACCAAGTAGTACCCAGGAACTGAGGGAAAATGGACAAGATTTGCTGGTGCTCAGATGTTTATGATTCAGATTCGTATCCCAGACAGGAAAATTGCCTTCCGAGGTGCTGTTCGAACTGTCACCAACCAGATACCCCTCCTGAGCAGATGCTCGCCCACGATCAACACCAGCCTGTTCTGCACCACTGCTGCTGCCTAAAAATCAAGAAACTTTGACCCGACTGGAGTAATGTTCTGGGCAACGCACCACTCGAAATATATTTTAGCATTGGAGGGGGGGAAGCACAGATTCACCAACAATGATTCGATGGGTAAAAGATTTACATTATGATCACAGTTTGCATAAACCTGGATTTTATTGGCTTGTGTTTAGAAGTTTGAGGGGTGTCAGAATTGAGGTTTTAAAATGATAAATGAATTTGATAGGATGGATACAGATGAACTATTTCCTCTTATGATGGAGTTAAGAACGAGGAAGCATAACCTTAAAATTAGAGTTAGGACATTCAGAGGTGAAATCAGAAAGCACTTCCTCACACAAAGGGTAGTGTCAGCCTTGTTTAAGTTGATATCCTGCTCGCCTCTGTGTCAGAAGGTTGTGGGTGCCAGTTCCACTCAAGAAACTTGAGCATAAATTCTAGGCTAACATTTAAGTGCAGTACTGAGGAAGAGCTGCACTATCGGACATGTTGTATCTCAGAGGAGACGTTAAGCCAAGGCACAGTCTGCTCTGTCAGGCAGATGAGAAAGATCCATTGGCACTATTTTGATAAAGAGCAGGGGAATTCTCCCTGGTAGCATCGCAAATATTTATCGCTCAACCAAGATCACTAAATATACGTTATTCTTTGTGGTCATAATCACATGGTTGTTTGTGGGACATTGCTGTGAGCACATTGTGTGCCGCATTTCCCATGTTACAACAGTCATTACATTTCCAAAGAATCATTGGCTGTGGATGATGGCTGAATTGACATTTTCAAGACTGAGATTGATAGCTCTTTGCTAGGTAAGGGACGTGGGTCAAATGGGGTAAGTTTGGATGAGGTACAGAGAAGCCATGATTTAATTAAACGGCAGAACAAGCACGATTGGCTGAATGGCCTTCATCTGTTCCAATGTTCCTCTGACAGCATTTGCAAGTCTCGGAGATTTTTGCCTGTAACATGGCCTGTAGACATTGCCGCAGTCGTAGACTGCATCAATCTTTAAAGGGTAACAGTTCAATATTTTCAGGAAATGCAGGGAACTTGTACATTCAGAAAGCGCTTGCAGCCTCATTTTATAACGGAGTCTGTGGGACTGAGGCAATATTTGGTTGTGTTCCCAGCAGAGTGGTGGAAGCAGATTCAATAATTACATTTAAAGTAGAAATGGATAAATACTTTAAGGGGAATCAAGCAGGGCTATGGGGGGAAGAGCAAGAGATTGGTGCTAATTAGAAAGGTCTTTCAAAGAGCCAGTACAGGCGGGATTGGCCGAATTACCGCCTTCTGTGACTTATTATTGCAACATTCCACGTAATTCTATTTGCAGTGGGCCTCCTGGCCAGATTAGTATTCAATAGGGCTTTCGAAAGTGGTGCAGTATTTGCACGGGATATGAAGGAACTTATTCATGCAGGGCTGTATTCAGAATGTAGGAGGTGAAGGTGGTTATAGAGGTGAGTCACAATATTCAGGGAAACTTGGGAGTTTACCATTTTTACTGGACAGCCGCGGGATGATTTACAATTCTGATAGCATCCACAGTAGCCTGTTAATATTCAGTAGTCTCTCAGTTTCTTCAGAAATACTTAGCATTGTCAATGTCCCCTAGCAGTGTATCAGCATTTAAAGTGTGCTGGGAGTGTGTTACCATTTACATAGAATAATGGG